>NC_083873.1:94751986-95376986 GCF_032452875.1 Bos javanicus
TGCAGTTCAGTTCAGTTGTTCAGCCGTGTTCTACTCTTTGCAACCCCATGGACTGCAGCACACCAGGCCTCCCTGTTCATCACCAACTCCTGGAGTTTACTAATGTCCAGTGAGTTGGTGATGCCATCCAACCATCTCATTGTCTGTCGTCTCCTTCTCCTCCTGACTTCAATCTTTCCCAGCATCAGGGTCTTTTCAGATGAATCAGTTCTTCGCATTAGGTGGCCAAAGTATTGGAGTTTCAGCTTCAACATCAGTCCTTCCAGTGAATATTCAGGACTAATTTCCTTTAGGATGGACTGGGTGGATCTCCTTGCAGTACAAGGGACTCTCAAGAGTCTTCTCCAACACCACAGTTCAAAAGTATCAATTCTTCGGTGCTCAGCTTTCTTTACAGTCCAACTCTCACATCCATACATGACTACTGGAAAAACCATAGCTTTGACTAGACGGACCTTTGTTGGCAAAGTAATGTCTCTGCTTCTTAATATGCTATCTTGGTTGGTCATAACTTTCCTTCCAAGGAGTAAGTGTCTTTTAATTTCATGGCTGCAATCACCATCTGCAATGATTTTGGAGCCCCAAAAAATAAAGTCTGACACTGTTTCTACTGTTTCCCCATCTATTTCCCATGAAGTGATGGGACCAGATGCCATGATTTTCGTTTTCTGAATGTTGAGCCTTAAGCCAACTTTTTCACTCTCTTTTTTCACTTTCATCAAGAGGCTCTTTAGTTCTTCTTCACTTTCTGCCATAAGGATGGTGTCATCTGCATATCTGACGTTATTGATATTTCTCCCAGCAATCTTGATTCCAGCTTGTGCTTCTTCCAGCCCAGCAATTTTCATGATGCACTCTGCATGTAAGTTAATAAGCAGGGTGACAATATATAGCCTTGATGTACTCCTTTTCCTATTTGAAACCAGTCTGTTGTTCCATGTCCAGTTCTAACTGTTGCTTCCTGACCTGCATATAAGTTTCTCAAGAGGCAGATCAGGTGATCTGGTATTCCCATCTCTTGAAGAATTTTCCACAGTTTGTTGTGATCCACACAGTAGATCTTAGACTATGACTGCTGCTGCTGAGCTAAGTCACTTGAGTCATGTCCGACTCTGTGTGACCCCATAGATGGCAGCCCACCAGGCTCCCCCATCCCTGGGATTCTCCAGGTAAGAACACTGGAGTGGGTTTCCATTCCCTTCTCCAATGCATGAAAGTGAAAAGTGAAGGTGAAGTTGCTCAGTCGTGTCTGACCCTCAGCAACCTCATGGACTGCAGCCTTCCAGACTCCTCCGTTCATGGGATTTTCCAGGCAAAAGTACTGGAGTGGGGTGCCATTGCCTTCTCTGAGATTATGACTAAGAGATATCAAATCCAATGGAATTAATAGCAAATTTAAAAGGTTTCTGAAAGGATGTTGACAGCTACTGACCTTTCATATGCAGTCTCCCTATAATTAGCCAGGCCTGAAGAGCTCAAACCATGACCATACTTGCAGTAAGAATTAAGAGACTGAACAAGTACAAGCTTCATCATAGCCCTTTTCATACTAGAGAAACAGAAAGAAAAGGCAGAATGAAGAATCAAGGAAACACCATGGTAGCCTCAGCAGAAGCAGATTGCAAGTATAGAAGGAGAGGCTGTGGGTGGCCGCCAACGGACTACTAGGCACTTAAATAAAGGCTATTATGTATTAAATTCATATCTTGAAGTTCTAATTCCCAATCTGACTACATTTGAAGATAGAACCTTTAGTGAGGTAATTAAAGTTAAATGAGATTATAAGGGTGGGATCCTAAGACTGTTGTCCTTATAAAAAGAGGGACACAAAGGATGTTCATGCACAAACAGTAGGCATATAGTGAGAAGATAGGTATCTGCAAATCCCAAGAGAAAGGTATTGGTAGAAATCAAACCTGCTTACACTTTGATGGATTTCTATTCCCCAGAGTTGTGAGAAATGGATTTCTGTTAAGTCACCCAATCTATGATATTCTGTTACATTCTCAATAGCCAAATTTGGGACAATTGGAGTAAAAAAATAATGACAATGTTTAATTAAAATCTGTAGAATAAAATAAATATCCATAAGTCTTATTAATATAAAAAAGTAATTGAGTAAATAAATGAAGTAGAAACTCTTTTTTACAAAGAGTTTCAATGAATAAATGTAGAAGTACTGAGGGGAATGTAGAATTATCATTAGGTAAACACCACAGTTATAATTGAATCAAGCAAAATCCACCCATGGATAAAGAAGGTCGTGGATGAAAGTTTGAGAAGAAATGGAATATTTGCATAACCTCAAATATCTCTCCCAAGATATTTATCAGTTTCCAAGGGAACATAGTAAACCTAGAACATAGTAAACATTGGAAAAACCTAGCAAACACCACATAAGCCATGTGACTGAAGTTTATAGCACTAGCTATAATGCATACATTATAAAAATAATTTTCCCCTTGGTATACTGCAGTGAAAAGGATACATCACTTCTGCAGTTTTCTTGCCAAAATATAAAACCTCATTCTAATCATGAGAAAACATCAGAATTACAAAATAACTAACCATGAGATGAAAAGTACCAAGTCACAATAGAAGTGGGAAGACTCAGGAACTGTCACAGCTTAGAGAAGGTGAAGGATGCAGCAACTATATGTAACTTGGATCCTAACTGGATTATGAAAGTGAAAAGGAGTATAACGGGGAAACTAATATTTGAATGAGTCTTTAGTTCAGCTGATAAGAGCTTGCTAATGTTAATTTCCCGGTTTGATCATTGAACTATGGTTTAACATCATGGGAATCTGAAATGCACTGACATCCTCAAGGATGGTGTTGGTTTGATCACTAAGTCATGTCTGAGTCTTTTGAGACACCATGGACTGTAGCCTGCCAGGCTCCTCTGTCCATGGGATTCTCAAGGCATGAATACTGAAGTGGATTGCCATTTCCTTCTCTAGGGAGTCTTCCTGACCCAGGGATCAAACCTAAGTCTCCTGCATTGCAGGCAGATTCTTTACCATTTGAGCCACCAGAAATCCAAGTGGAGGGTGTGTATGAATTCTTTATATTAGATTTGCAACTTTTCTGTAAGTTTAAAGTTATTTCAAAATAAAAAGGTTTTATTATAGAACAATAGGTAGATGTATTTCTAGACATTTATCTTTGAAGTTCAATAAAATAACACAGTCACTTCCTTAACAACTAATCTCTCACAATTCTACTGTAAAGACATGCTATTATTCTCAAAGTAAAATCATACATAGATATATATTATATATTCACTTGCTAGGTTTAAAGGTACTAACCAAAAGCAATGTTAAAAATACCATCTTGTTTTTCTAAAACTGAAAGAAGTTACCATACTTATCTCATGCTTTTTCCTATCAAAGAGAAGATTTACTATGAAACTTGAAAAAAAGTAACTATTTTATGTTACTTTAGAACAAAGAAATAATTAGCTATCTTTTAAAAGAGCAAAATTCTTGCCCAGAAATAAAAGAAAAATTGCCCCAATAAACCCTTTATTGAAAGTGTATCCTATACAGCCCCATAAATGCATGTAAACTTATACCAATCAGGATTTTTCCAATGGGATACTCTGAACCTAATGAAAGAATGAAGTAGATCTGTACATTTTAAAATCAAAATCCATTGTAAAATAAAAAACAAGTCACAGTAGTGAGTATTTTACATTGCAATCTGTACTTTAAAACCTCTATAACTTATATCTGAATCTTATAAAATATCTATAACTTATAAGTTAATCTTCATAACTTATATAAGATATATATAGTTTTTTTGGGGGGTGACAGTTTTCTCAAAGAATCCCCAAGAAAATTTCAATAGTGGATGTTTCTAGAGAGTAGAGCTAGGGGATGGAGTCATTTTTTATATACTGCATTGCAGGAGACCCAGGTTTAATCCCTGGATGCAGAAAGTGCCTTGGAGAGGTAAATGGCAACCCACTCCAGTATTCTTGCCTGGAAAATCCCATGAACAGAAGAGACTGTCAAGCTACAGTCCATGGGGTTGCAAAGAGTCAGACACAACTGAGCATACATTAATTGAAAATGTCTTTGCTGTTTCACAATAGGAATTAAAAAAAATGATTTTGGTAACCAGAAATAAAGTTGAACAGTGTGTATCATGGGATATAAATGTATCATGGAATATAATATAATGTGGTCACCATGACTTAATTTGATTAGTTTGGGATCCTAGCTTAAAACAAAATGTGTTGGAATCAAACCTCAGTGAAGCTTAGAAGAAAGCTGAAATCTGGTTGGCAGATAGTAGTCACTCATTCACCTATTCAATAAATACTTATTGAGTACCTACTGTATTACAAGCTTTTCTACAAGAGGAAACACTGCAAAACACAAGTACCTGTTGTCATGTAGATTACACTCTAGTGGAGGGAGGATGTTTTCATAGGAAAGAAACATAAAATTATTTTATATAATGTTAAGCACTCTGAAGAAAATAAAACAAGGTTCTAGGTTAAACAGTATGGTCAGGAAAGACCTCTTGAATTGAGTGACTTTTGAATTGAGATATGAAAATATGGAGGAGTATTCCCAGGAAAGTAATCAGCTAGTGATAATGGCCCTACAAACGAGTTAAAGGGATCTAACTTGATGAAGGAATCAGAAGGCCACTGTGACTAGAATTTAGGTAGAGGAAAGCTGGGTAAAAAAGAGGAAAAAAATAAAATGCCTTTAATTGACGTCTGTGACTTGATTTTAGTTATATTTGAATAAAAATATTTATTGTATTTATTCTTATCTATGGAGAAGGCAATGGCACCCCACTCCAGTACTCTTGCCTGGAAAATCCCATGGATGGAGGAGCCTGGCGGGCTGCAGTCCATGGGGTCGCTAAGAGTTGGACACGACTGAGCGACTTCACTTTCACTTTTCACGTTCATGCATTGGAGAAGGAAAGGGCAACCCACTCCAGTGTTCTTGCCTGGAGAATCCCAGGGACGGGGGCGCCTGGTGGGCTGCCGTCTATGGGGTCACACAGAATCGGACATGACTGAAGCAACTTAGCAGCAGCAGCAGCAGCAGCAGCAGCAGCATGAATCGTTATGGGCTTTCCTAATGATCCAGCAGGTAAAGAATCTGCCTTCAGTGAAGGAGACACAGGAGATTCGAGTGCAATGCCTGGGTCAGGAACATCCCTCGAAGGAGGAAATGGCAACACACTCCAGTATTCTTGCCTGGAAAATCCCCTGGACCAAGGAGCCTGGTGGGCTACAGTCCAAAGGGTAGCAAAGAGTCAGACACAACTGAGCACAATACCATTCATTCATTCATTCATTCATGTTTGTTCTCCTTTAAAAGTATAAAGCTGAAGTTACTGTGGATATTCTTAATATGCTTTGGGGAATTCACCTGTTAGTCACTGAGAAAGATGGTTTTGCATAATTGCAGTACATCTCTATTCAGGTATGAAGAAAGCTATATATATGAGTGGAAAGTCATTAAAACAACCCATTAGAGGATCTGGGAAACTGATGAAACTGGGAGATCCATTGGCAAGATGAACTGCCAACAGAGTAGGGTAGGTTCTGCTTGGACTACAGTTCTCTTCTTGAAGGAGTGTTTTCTTATAAGTTGAAATTTATGAGATGTATGTGTCAACAAGGCTCTGGCTGCATCCCTCTAAAAGCTGAATACTTGAAAGATAGCCTAGGAATAGTATCAATGTGAATGTAGCATTTGCCAACTTAAATCTCACCGTTGAATAAACAGATGGAGAGAAAAATTATTGAATGGTATAAATGTCACCTTCACTTTTTAGATACAAGCAAAGAAATGTGTGCCTGCTTGCTTAGAAGATTTTTGCTGGACAGATGTATGCTCAGATCCAGCCTATTTATTAGAGAACAGTCTCAGCTCTCATTTTCAATTTTAATCACTGTGTCAATTTTAAAAGGGCAGTTCTCATTATATAAACATTTGGAAGTTATAAAGCTGAAAGGTCAGGGTGTAGACAAGGCAAAGATAACATGCCACCAGCTGGCATACACTTCCATGTGCAAAACTTTTCTCCCAGTAAGCTCAACCCTCAGATATGAATGTCCTAGAACATAGGAATCATTGCCTACCAGTTTCTATTTCTCCAGCAACATGATTTTACTTGTATATGGAGAATTACATGTATCTCTCTATCCAAGGATTATGGAAAATGGAATTCTGCAATTAAACTTCATAACAATTTCACAGTTTGATTCAGTCAAACATCTTTATGTAGAATAATAATCATAATTGTCACTGTTTCAGTCATTTTGGTCTCTCAGTCATGTCCAACTCTTTGCGACCACATGGACTGGAGCATGCCAGGCTTCCCTGTCCATCACCAACTCCCAGAGCTTTCTCAAACTCATGTCCATTGAGTTGGTGATGCCATCCAACTGTCTAATCCTCTGTCATCCCCTTCTCCTCCTGCCTTCAATCTTTCCCAGTATCAGGATATTTTCCAATGAGTCAGTTCTTCGCATCAGGTGGCCAAAACATTGGAGCTTCTGCTTCAGCATCAGTCCTTCCAATAAATAGTCAGGACTTATTTCCTTTAGGATGGACTGGTTGGATCTCTTTGCAATCCAAGGGACTCTCAAGAGTCTTATCCAACACCACAGTTAAAAAGCATCAATTCTTCGGTGCTCAGCTTTCTTTATAGTCCAACTCTCACATCTATATATAACTACTGGAAAAAACATAACTTTGACAACGGACATTTGTCAGTAGTTTATTTAGCAACAATTACGTAACAATCGTTCTGTCTGTGTTATCTCATTTAATTCCTGCCACATCTCTGTGAGGTGGGTATTTTCATCATCAACATACAGAAATAGAAATTAAAATTTACAGAGATTAACCAATTTTCTCAGCTATTATACAACATGTGTGTGGTAGATCTAATACTTTAGCCCAGGCTTTTGCAACTTCAACTCGATGACATTAGCCTCTGTACTACTTCATCCCCTTTAATAAGTACCACTTAGCTGAGGGTTTTATTCAAGATGCAGTAACATTTGTATTATAGGACTCAAGAAATCCTAAAATACCCAAAGCACAAAGGAAGCATCACAAATCTTTGACATCTCATTTACCTAAAAGGTATAATGTAACCTGAGAACTTCAAAATGTACTGGCTGGACTCTTAAATATAGCAGAATGAAGTTTATTTTTTTTTTCTAATTTCTTTTTTTAATTCATGAAAAATAATAAATATTTAAAACACATAAAATCTGAAAATAAAAGCACACTTGCAAATTTCTATAATATCTGGACCAAAATGCAGAAGAAAAATGAGATTTGATCAATTTTTTAATAATTTTCTTAAAGTTAAGCAGCATTATGGCAAGTGACCTATACAAATATCTCTTGTTGATAGACACAAGAACCATGGGTGTATGTGTATTACATGATGAAATGGATGAGACCCTGTTAGAACCCTTGTGTGAGAGCAAGGAATGTAAAGGGAAGTGAAACTAGAGGAGCAAGTGTGTTGATTAAGTATTTGTATGAACATCATGCTTGCCTGGGGAGCCACTAGTGGGTAAAACAGGATCAAGGAGAAAAAGCATAAAGTGGTTTTCTGGTAGCAACACAGAGAGCTATGACCTAAAGACTTCCTCAACAACCCTCTTAAACACTAACAACAACAATAACAGTGACAAGAAAGTTGTCCCTAGGGCAAGGAAATAGCAAATTATTGAGTATATTTGCAATAGTAATTCTATGAAGAAGCTGACTGGTTTATTTCACTACCTCCATTTATCCCCACATGATTCTTTAACAAACAATTAGCTTCATTCAAAATAATAAGAAGAAAAGCTATTAAGTTTAATTAGGTCCCATTTGTTTATTTTTGCTTATGTTTCCTTTGCCTCAGAGACAGATCCAAGGAAATATTGGTATGATTTATATCAGAGTATTCTGCACAGCAAAGGAAACTATCATCAAAATGATGATGTCTAACTTACTGAAGGGAAAAAATATTTGCACATCATGTCAACATTTGATATTAAAATTAAACATTAAATATTATATTTAATATTCATATGGGGTAATATTAAAATATTTGTGGTTTCTAAAATGCAATATAAAAAATAGTAACCTTATTTAAAAATGAGAAGACCTGAACAATCTTCCAAAGAAGACATACAGATGGCCAATAGGCACATGAAAAGATGCTCAACATTGCTAATCATCAGAGAAATGCAAATCAAATCCACAGTGAGATATCACCTCACACCAGTCAGAATGGCTATCATCAAAAAGTCTACAAATAACAAATGTTTACACGGATGTGGAGAAAAGGGAACTCTGGTACACTGTTGGTAGGAATGTAAATTGATGCAATCACTGTGGAACAGTATGGAGGCTCTTCATAAAACTAAAATTAGAACTACACTGTGATCCAGCAATTCCACACCTAGGTGTATGTCTGGAGAAAATGAAAACACTAATTCAAAAGATAAATGCACCCCAATTTTCACAGCAGCATTATTTACAACAGCCAAGATATGAAAGCAACTTGAGTCCACCAACAGATGAATGGATAAAAATCTTGTGGGTATGTTTGTGTGTATATATATATATACGTAATGCATACATACACACACAATAGAATACTTCTCAGCCAAAAAAAGAAGGAAATTTTGCCAATTGCACCAACATTGATGGACCTGGGGGGTATTATGCCTAGTGAAATGTCAGAGAAAGGCAAATACTCTATATTATTAGGTATATGTGGAATCTAAAAAAATAAAACAACTGAATGACTATAACAAAACAGAAACTGCCTTACAGATATAGAGAACAGACTAACAATTACAAGTAGGGAAAGGGAAGGCAGGAAGGGCATCATAAAGGCAGAAAAAGTATTTGAATAATAGACATCTAGAAATAGATACAGTAAAACATGTAGAAGACCTTCACACCAAAAAAGGAGTAAGAGGAATTAAAGAAGATTTAATATATGCGAGACTATTCCATGATGAAGGTGTGGAAGATTCAGTATTGTAAAAATATCTATTCGATCCATCAGATCAGATCAGATCAGTCACTTAGTCGTGTCCTACTCTTTGCTACCCCATGAATCGCAGCATGCTAGGCCTCCCTGTCCATCACCAACTCCCGGGGTTCACTCAGACTCACGTCCATCGAGTCAGTGATGCCATCCAGCCATCTCATCCTCTGTCGTCCCCTTCTCCTCTTGCCCCTAATCCCTCCCAGCATCAGAGTCTTTTCCAATGAGTCAACTCTTCGCATGAGGTGGCCAAAGTACTGGAGTTTCAGCTTTAGCATAATTCCTTCCAAAGAAATCCCAGGGCTGATCTCCTTTAGAACGGACTGGTTGGTTCTCTTTGCAGTCCAAGGGACTCTCAAGAGTCTTCTCCAACACCACAGTTCAAAAGCATCAATTCAATTTTTTTACTCAAAAAAAAAAAAAAGCATCAATTCTTCGGCGCTCAGCCTTCTTCACAGTCCAACTCTCACATCCATACATGACCACAGGAAAAACCATAGCCTTGACTAGATGGAGCTTTGTTGGCAAAGTAATGTCTCTGCTTTTGAATATGCTATCTAGGTTGGTCATAACTTTCCTTCCAAGGAGTAAGCCTCTTTTAATTTCATGGCTGCAGTCACCATCTGCAGTGATTTTGGAGCCCAGAAAAATAAAGTCTGACACTGTTTCCACTGTTTCCCCATCTATTTCCCATGAAGTGGTGGGACCAGATGCCATGATCTTCGTTTTCTGAATGTTGAGCTTTAAGCCAACTTTTTCACTCTCCACTTTCACCTTCATCAAAAGGCTTTTGAGTTCCTCTTCACTTTCTGCCATAAGGGTGGTGTCATCTGCATATCTGAGGTTATTGATATTTCTCCCAGCAATCTTGATTCCAGCTTGTGTTTCTTCCAGTCCAGCGTTTCTCATGATGTACTCTGCATAGAAGTTAAATAAACAGGGTGACAATATACAGCCTTGACGACTCCTTTTCCTATTTGGAACCAGTCTGCTGTTCCATGTCCAGTTCTAACTGTTGCTTCCTGACCTGCATACAAATTTCTCAAGGGGCAGATCAGGTGGTCTGGTATTCCCATCTCTTTCAGAATTTTCCACAGTTTATTGTGATCCACACAGTCAAAGGCTTTGGCATAGTCAATAAAGCAGAAATAGATGTTTTTCTGAAACTCTCTTGCTTTTTCCATGATCCAGCAGATGTTGGCAATTTGATCTCTGGTTCCTCTACCTTTTCTAAAACCAGCTTGAACATCAGGAAGTTCACGGTTCACATATTGCTGAAGCCTGGCTTGGAGAATTTTGAGCATTACTTTACTAGCGTGTGAGATGAGTACAATTGTGCGGTAGTTTGATCCATAGATTTAATTTCTTGAACTGAGTGAAAATTGACAAGATGGTGATAAAATAGTTAAGGAAATTTAAAGGCCCAAGAATAGCCAAAGCATTCTTGAAGAAGAACAAAGCTGAAAGTTGCAGTGCTATATATCAAGATACAGTACAAAGCTCTAATAATTAGGAAAATATTATAATAAGACAAGGAAGAGGAAACAGATCAATGAAACAGAATTGAAAGTAGAGAAAGCATCATTTCATTTTATGATCTGGATGTCTATTTAATGCATTGCTGAAAAGATGCTTTTTCAATAAATGTGCTAGAAAATTGAATGTTTTTATTAAAAAGTGAATAATGACCACAACATCATTTATACACAAAAAATATAGTCAAAAGCTAACTGTTGAAACAATGCAGATGACTTTGGAAAACATCTTCATGACATTATTTCCTAGGGCAGGCAAATAAACACAAAAAGTATTAACCATAAAGAAAAAGTAATAAATTAGACTATATCATAATTAAAAACTTCTTTCCATGAAAAGACACCATTGAAAGAGTAAAAACAGTAGAATATATTTGAAATATATATATATTAAACAAATAATTACTATCCAGAATATATAAAGAACATCAAAAAATCAATATGAAAAATGTGTACAATGGAATATAGTAGAAGGGGAAATATGCAAAATACTTGGAGACACTTTACAAAAGAGAACATCCAAGTGGCCAATAAACATATAAACTGCATTCAATTCTCAATAACATTCAAGTTATAAATATAATGTAATTAACTTTACATCCACTAGGATGGCTAAAATATGAAAGACTTTTTTATGGAGCAGTTGGAGCTACCATTGCTGATGAGACTGTAAATTTATATAAGAACATTGGAAATTTGTTTGATGAAATTGACTAAAACTGAGCATACGTGCACCATATGACCTAGTAATCGCAGTCCTAGGTATCAGTTCAGTTCAGTCGCTCAGTCGTGTCCGACTCTTTGCAACCCCATGAATCGCAGCACACCAGGCCTCCCTGTCCATCATCAACTCCCGGAGATCACTCAGACTCACGTCCATCGAGTCAGTGATGCCATCCAGCCATCTCATCCTCTGTCGTCCCCTTCTCCTCCTTCCACCAATCCCTCCCAGCATCAGAGTCTTTTCCAATGAGTTAACTCTTCGCATGAGGTAGCCAAAGTACTGGAGTTTCAGCTTTAGTGTCATTCCTTCCAAAGAAATCCCAGGACTGATCTCCTTCAGAATGGACTGGTTGGATCTCCTTACAGTCTAAGGGACTCTCAAGAGTCTTCTCCAACACCACAGTTCAAAAGCATCAATTCTTTGGCGCTCAGCTTTCTTCACAGTCCAACTCTCACATCCATACATGACCACAGGAAAAACCATAGCCTTGACTAGACGGACCTTTGTTGGCAAAGTAATGTCTCTGCTTTTGAATATGCTATCTAGGTTGGTCATAACTTTCCTTCCAAGGAGTAAGCATCTTTTAATTTCATGGCTGCAGTCACCATTTGCAGTGATTTTGGAGCCCAAAAAATAAAGTCCTAGGTATAAACCCAAGCAAAAGGTATGAATCTAGTGTTTACCAAAAGACACATGCAACCATGTTTGTGACATCTCTCTATATAATAACCCCATCAACTAATGTCCATCTATTGTAGGACGGGTAGATAAATCATGGTGCATTCATACAATGGAAAACTAAATAAGAATGAACAATCCATAGCCTTAAGAATGAGAAAGATGAATCCCACAAACAAAATACTGAACAAAATAAGCCAGTTACAAACGACTATCTAGTGTATGATTCAACTTATACTCAATTCAATCCAGGGAACTACCTAAGGTTTAAAAGTGAGGGTAGTGGTTATCCTTGACACCATGGAGGAGAGGATGGAAGGGGACAGATGTCATTCTGAGTCCTCTAAGAAGCAGATGCTGAGACAGATTAAGACAGCAATAAATTTCTTAACAAGTAACAGTTGAAAAATACAAGTGGGTGAAAGCCTTATTGAGAAATGACTGTCTCTATACCCTGTGCTGCTCTGACATCTGTGCAAGAAAACAAAATGGAGCAAAAAAATCCTCCAAGTATAACACAGGCTAGAGAAAGTCTCAGCCAATCCAATGGGAAGTTCCACAAAATGATTGTCAAATACAGGAGTTCTATCATTACACTGGGGCTTCCCTGATGGCTCAGACAGTAAAGAATCTGCCTGCAGTGCAAGAGACACAGGTTTTACCCCTGGGTCAGGAAGATTCCCTGGAAAAAGAAATGGCTACCCACACCAGTATTCTTGCCTGGAAAATTCCAGGGACAGAGGAGCCTGGAGGGTTACAGTCCATGGGATAGCAAAAGAGTTGGGCATGACTGAGCAACTAACACTTTCACTTTCATCAATACATTGGCTAGAAGTGGTCAGGCTGTAACAACCCCCTGGAGTTGTTTACTAGCCAAGGTTGCCCTAGAAGACCTGAGCCTCAGTGGCCACATGAAAGAGCTGCAGCTCAGGGCAGTCAGCTTGTTGACACTGCAGGCGGCTGAAAAGCAAGTCTTTTCTCGAGGACAGACATTGGCCACACCTCCACGGCTGTCAGGGCAGAAGAGTAGCTTCTGAGCTGCTAAAAATGTCTCTTTTCTTTACTCCAATTCAGTTTATTCCTCAAATGAGGTCACTTTGTGAAAATGGTTTGAGCTGTGCACTCATGATTTGTGTATTTTCTTAGCATATTGTGCTTTAATAAAAGAATTTACCTAAAAAAATCACTCTAATCTTTTAATGTTTGTCATAATATTTTATTTTTGCTTGGGCTAGTTCTGGCTTATGGCCTGTGGTTTTGTTCAGCCCCAGATCTAAGAATGGTTTTTAAATATATAAAAGGTTGTAAAACATGCCCTCCTTCCCCTATAAACACACACAAGGATATGTGTGAGAGAACACGTGTGGCTCACAGACTAAAATACTTACTAACTGGTCTTCTACATAAGAAGTTTTCCCATTTCTGCTTCAGAGAGTTCTTCTAGAACTAACATATCATGGGATTAGTAAGTCAATTATCTAAAGTTCAGCATGCCTTTAATTTCTTTTCTCCCAAGTAAAATTTTATTTTATTTATTTTAAAATGGTATTATAGTGTATTAATCTTTGTTCTACCTTTTATCTGCAAATAAATACTCTATGTCTAGAAGAAAGCTGATTTTAAAAAAAACAGTAAGTTTCTGTATATTGGGATTATAAGTAACTTGGAAAAAAAACTCCTTAGGACTTTTTTTTAGTTACATGATTTATATGAAATATGACCATCCCATGCCACAGTTTTAGAAATCAGAATGATATCACATAGTCACACAACCCCCCACCACCCCACCCCACGCAAACACAATGTTTAATGTAATAAGATACGGAGCTTACTGGGTGATCTTTTTAAATGCTGCTTTTCTTAGTCCTGGATATCCACAGAAAACATAGCAACATGTGATGAAATGGCATAATGTGATTTATAAGAAAATAGTTCATCACATGCTGGACTTGGTGTGCTGTTTTCTCAGCAAGAATCACATGAACTCTGCAAGTTGCCACAAACCACAAATGCATCTTCAACTTTAAAAAGATATTAAAGCTCACCTGACACATGCGATTCTTTCTTGCCAAATATCTTTCGACCCAAACTGCGTTCACAGAGGCTCTTTACCTTCCTCATAAAAACACCCAGAAATATCAAATGCGTGGTAGAGTCACAAGTAAGGGACCTTCCCTAGGACTTTTTTGTGCCCTCTCATCTATGGAGAATTTACCATGAACTTGACAGAACTCTAATTCTCACTTCTTCCTAACCTCTTGCATCAGGGCACATTAGAAATATATATATATGTATATATATATATATTAGCCACATAATCAAAAATCTTCGTGTTAAAACATTTTCTGTTTGTCCTTGAGAAAATTAGGCATTACTATCAAGTCTTCATTCCTTTTTTGTAACATGAAATGAAAAGGTTTAGACGATTTGCCTTCATTTTCTATTGCTGTAAAACCAACACTACAAACATATGGACTTAAACACAGCATTACTTTGCCAACAAAGGTCCGTCTAGTCAAGGCTCTGGTTTTTCCGGTGGTCATGTATGGATGTGAGAGTTGGACTGTGAAGAAGGCTGAGCGCCGAAGAATTGATGCTTTTGAACTGTGGTGTTGGAGAAGACTCTTGAGAGTCCCTTGGACTGCAAGGAGATCCAACCAGTCCATTCTAAAGGAGATCAGTCCTGGGTGTTCTTTGGAAGGAATGATGCTAAAGCTGAAACTCCAGTACTTTGGCCACCTCATGCGAAGAGTTAACTCATTGGAAAAGACTCTGATGCTGGGAGGGATTGGGGGCAGGAGGAGAAGGGGACGACAGAGGATGAGATGGCTGGATGGCATCACTGACTCGATGGACGTGAATCTGAGTGAACTCCAGGAGTTGGTGATGGACAGGGAGGCCCTGGCATGCTGCAATTCATGGGGTCGCAAAAAGTCGGACACAACTGAGTGACTCAACTGAACTGAAACACAACACAAATACTCTCACTTTCTGTGGATTGCACATGATTGGGTTCTCTGTTCAGTGCTTCACCAGATAAAACCCAGGTTTCAGCTACATTTATAATTTTCATCTGGGGTTTAGGCTCCAGCCGTAAAGAATCTGCCTGCAATGCAGGAGATGTAGAAAATGAGAGTTCCATCCCTGGGTCGAGAAGATCCCCTGAAGGAGGAACTGGCAACCCACTCCAGTAATCTTGCCTGGAAAATCCCATGAGCAGAGAAGGCTGGTGGGCTACAGTCCATGGGGTCACAAAGAGTCAGACAGGACCGAGTGACTAAACACGAGCGTGCAGAAAGCTCACGAGCTGTTGGCAGAATGTATGTCCTTGCTCTTGCTGTACTGAGTCTTTTGTTTTCCTATTACTGTAGGTGTAGGACCACCCTTTTTTTGTTAATTGGAATATAATTGCTTTATAATGTTGTATTAGTGTCTGCTGTACCATGAAGTGAATAGCTATATATATACATGGACCACCCCCTCTCCACCGGCTTTGACCTCCATTTCTCCCATCCCACCCATCTAAGTCAACACAGAGCACTGAGCTGAGCTCCCTGTACTGGAAGCTGCTCTCTACTAGCTATCTATTTCACATGTGGTAGTGTATTTATATCAAACCTAATCTCCCAATTCATCCTGCCTTCCACTTCCCCTGCCCCATGTTCACACATCCATTTTCTACCTCTGTATCTCTATTCCTGCCCTGCAATTAGGTTCATCTGTACCATTTTTGTCGATTCCACATATGTGTATTGATATACAACATTTGCTTTATTGTTTCTGACTTACTTCACTCTGGATGATAGACTCTAAGCCCATCCACATGTCTACAAATGACCCACTTTCATTTCTTTTCATGGCTAATATTCCATTATATATATATATGTCCCACATCTTCTTTATCCTTTCATCTATCAGTGGACAACCATTCAATATCTAGAAGCTGCCACATTCCCTGACATCTGGTCATCTGCAAAGCCAGCAATGGAAAAATCTTCCTCACATCAAATCTTTCTCTCGCTCTAAACTTCTGAATTCCTCTTTGCTCCATCTATGCACCCATACTGTTTAAGGGGTTTGTCTGATTAGGTCTGGCCCACCAGGATAATCTCACTTTCTTAAAGTCAACGGTGCTACATAACACAATCTAATTATATACATAAAATCTACAAGATTCACAGTTCCAGTGATAATATACAAAAATGTACACTGGGGTGGAGATCTCAGAAGCCATTTTAGAATTCTGTCTACTAGGGTTGCTTTAGGGATTTCCTGGTGGCTCAGACGGTAAAGCGTCTACCCACAATGCGGAAGACCCGGGTTCGATCCCTGGCTTGGAAAGATCCCCTGGAGAAGGAAATGGCAACCCACTCCAGTATTCTTGCCTAGAAAATCCCATGGATGGAGGATGGAGGATGCCTACAGTCCATGGGGTGGCAAAGAGTTGGATACAACTGAGCAACTTCATGGAGGTTTCATGGAGGGTTGCTTTAAGGGTTAAATAAGATAACATGGCGGAGAAGGCGATGGCACCCCACTCCAGTACTTTTGCCTGGAAAATCCCATGGACAGAGGAGCCTGGTAGGCTGCAGTCCATGGGTCGCTAAGAGTCGGACACGACTGAAGCAACTTAGCAGTAGAAACAAGATAACATGGAAAAACACTTATCTGAATATCCAGCCCTTAATAGAGGCCTAACAAACTGATTTATCCTGATTATGATACTGTGGAGAAGGAAAGAAAATGAACTACTAACTAGTCAGATGCACCACAGGAAATCACCACTTCTATAGATCAATAATAATATATCAGCAATTTCATATTGTCCTATTTACCATATCTACTCAATAGCACATTTCACAAAACATTGAATAAACACATCCAGGTGATTTTTAGTCCATAATTTATTCATTCTCTTGTTTCATTCATTCATCCGTAGCAATGTAGAGCTTACAGAAAAGAACAAGGTAACCATCCCTAAACCTTTTAAAACCTTAGGATCTAGTGGATTTGAGTCCTTATAGATTTTAACAGTGCAGTTGATATTAAACAAAGCTGCTTCTGACAGAGCTAAAAGAAGCAACACATATAGCAATTTCATGCGTCTAACCTCACATTGTTTATAATCCCATGACAAAAACAAATGGAAACGATAAATTTAGAAGAAGCTCTGTACTACACAGGCTCTGTGACAAATGGAGTTTATAGTCTTGGCAAGCAGCCCCCAAGGTTTTCCAGCGTTAGCTGGCATCTTAGTTTGGAAATACCTTTCTTAGTTTCTCAGCAACAGTTAAGATATGACAAACAATCCCAGTGTCTCCTTTTTTGGCTTCAAATAAAATAGCATAAGCATATTTAAACATCTATCTTCTGGCTTCTAAAAATCCTCTTTCTCATGAGCACTTAATTCATAGCTCTGTACACCTTACAAGAGTCTCCCAAGGAGAGTTGTCCAAACTTTCCTGGAAACTTTAAAGCTTCTTTTGTAATATGATTCAGAATTCTGTTCTTTCCCAGTCTGTTTTCCATTATTTCATTGGTCAGGATGTGGGAAATATTTACTGCAGATAAGACTCATCTTTTTACTTTGCCAATGGCAACTTGTTTGACTTATACTGTAATGTAAAGACAGCTCTCAAATTATTATTAACTTCATTGTGTTGATATCATTACAATAAAGCATATGATAGAAGATGTTTTAGACACAATCTCCTCTAATTCTCATCCTCATCATACTTTGAATTCTTTTTTATTGTTATAATTAACATACAATATGATATTAGTTTCAAATTTCACTTTGAATTCTTTTTGCAATATCCTCAAGCAGTTGCCATGCAACCTCTTCTTGAACACTGAGATAAAGAAATCACTAGCAAAGAAGTATTGCTCACACTTTTTATTCTTAACTTCCAAGCTGAAAAAAAAAAATATTGTATTACAGTTTTCATTGCTGAACTTACAGTCTTTTGTGTTGGGATTGTGGATAAGCAAAAATAGACCTCCCTACCCTCCCCAGATACACGTAGATTAGATTAAATCTCAAACTTAATTAGCCAAGGACACAAATAATTAACAGAAGCAAGATTGACCAAACAAGTCAGAAACAGATGTAATTTATCTTAATGTGACTTTTTCTGGGCCTCCAGTTTTCAAAAAGACAGAAGCTAACAACAGTTTGAGCAGGGCAGAATAGTGCCTGGTCTGAGAAAACAGTCTAATTTTTCTTACCACAAGCTTTCTTAAAAATTATTTATTTATTTATTTCCTTTCAGCTCTGCAAGTGGTTGTGCGTTTGTGGACCTTACTGTGCAATACTGTGTCTAGTACAGTAGTACATTATCTTTATTTCAAGCCTAGGAAGTCTAGAAGACAGCGTAAAAGCAATGGTCATGTAGCTGGTATTACACTCTGTGATTGTCTTAAAAGCATATTACAAAACTCCAAATTTCTATGAGCATACCCTGACCATCCCCACACTGAAGTTTCTCTTTATTAACTATTTACAAATAAATCACTCACATCAGGCGAATTATCTGCATCACTTTTCTAATGGAAATCATCTTTAAGATTATGTGTTCAAAACAGTTCTTTCTTCTGTAGATTTGCTTATTTTCCCAACATTTCTTTTCATATTAATGACATCGTTATTATTCTGACCTCCCAAGTGGCTCCAACGGTAAAGAATCTGCCTGCAATGCAGGAGACCAGGGTTTGATCCTTGGATCGGGAAGCTCCCCGGAGATGGAAATGGCTACTCACTCCAGTATTTTTGCCTGGAGAATTCCGTGGACAGAAGAGCCTGGAGGGCTACAGTCCATAGGGTCGCACAGAGTCAGATACAACTTGAGCAGCTAACACTAACATCCAAGTTAAATTCATCAGACTGACTTCTTCTTAAATCCCAAATCAAAGTTGTCATTAAGTTGAGATATCTTGGCTAGCTATTTTCTGTCCACAACTGCTGACATAGTTTAAATTTATATTTTATCTTGCTGTCATAGCCTAGTATATTGAGTCTACTCCATCACAAAAAAGCAAAAAACATCATTTTTTCCCCCATTCCACTTCCTTGGTCAAGAATCTGCAATGAATCATTCATTTTCCATAGTATCAGGAAGTATGACCAAAATATTATTTAACACTTTCTGCATGAAGGGTCAAAAGATCTGATCTGTTTCTTATTATGGAACATTTTTATGTTTAATGTCATCATGTTTGTTTCCTTTATAGCCTTTCCACAGCTTGAAATGACACATTTCTTTGTTTAATGATGTATTTATTATTTATTTAATTAAACTGTAAGCCTCGCAAAGGCAAGAGCCAGGCTTTTTTATTCACTGTGTATGTTGTGCCTACTATAGGTTATTGTATGCTCAAGCTGAAGCTCCAATACTTTGTCTACCTGATGCAAAGAGCTGACTCTTTGGAAAAGACCCTGATATTGGGAAAGATTGAAGGAAGGAGAAGGGGACAACAGACGATGAGATGGTTGGATGGCATCACAGACTCAATAGACATGAGTTTAAGCAAGCTTCTGGAGATGGAGAAGGACAGAGAAACCTGGCGTGCTGCAGTACATGAGGTCGCAAAGAGCTGGACATGACTGAGCGATGGGACACTAGGCAAATATAATGAAATAATGCCATTAACAGGAACATGGCTGGACCTAGAGATTATCATAGTGAGTGCAGTAAGTCAGACAGAGAAGGAGAAATATCATATGACATCCTTTATATGTGAACTCTGAAAAGAAACAATACAAATGAACTTATTTACAAAACAGAAACAGACTCCCAGACTTAGAGATTGAATTTCTGGTTACCAGGGGGAAAGTTAGGGAGAAAGGTAGTTAGGGAGTTTGGGATTGACATGTATACTTCTATATTTAAAATGGATAATCAACAAAGTCCGACTATATAGCACAGGGAACTCTGCTCAATGTTATCTGGAATCCTAGATGGAAGGGGAGTCTGGGAGAGAATGGATATATGTATATGTATGGCTGAGTGCCTTTGCTGTCCACCTGAATCTGTCACAACATTGTTAACTATCAGTTCAGTTCAGTCACTCAGTCATGTCTGACTCTTTGCGATCCCATGGACTCCAGCACACCAGGATTCCCTGTCCATCATCAACTCTTGGAGCCTGCTCAGACTCACGTCTTTCAAGTGGGTGATGCCATCCAACCATCTCATCCTCTGTCGTCCCCTTCTCCTCCCACCTTCAGCCTTTCCCAGCATCAAGGTCTTTTCCAATGGGTTAGTTCTTCACATCAGGTGGCCAAGTATTGGGGCTTCAGCTTCAGCATCAGTCCTTCCACTGAATAGTCAGGACTGATTTCCTTTAGGATGGGCTGGTTGTATCTCCTTGCTGTCCAAGGGACTCTCAAGAGTCTTCTCCAACACCACAGTTCAAAAGCATCAATTCTTCGGTGCTCAGCTTTCTTTATTATCCAACTCTCACATCCATACATCACTACTGCAAAAACCATAGCTTTGACTAGATAGACCTTTACTGGCAAAGTAATGTCTCTGCTTTTTAATATGCTCTCTATTTAATACAATTGACTGTACTCCAATATAAACTAAAAAGTTTTTTAAAAGGCAAATAGAAGGTGCTCAATAAACACTTACTGATTTAATGGAGAAAGGAAGTAAGGACAAAAGGAAGGGAAAGAGGAGGAAGGAATTATTCTCCTGGTCTCCTCACTTGAGCACACCACCTATTTCCTTCTCCACCCCCATTTCATATATATACTTCCAGATAATTCATTGCCTTTTTTTTTTCACTACATCTCTTCCCTCTATAGCTCCCTACTTTTTCTGCACATCAAATCTTGTCACAGGACAAGTCACATCTCATCTCAGCTTCTCCTGATTCTATGTACCTTCCAACCAGAGACATGTCTCATATTTAATGAAAAGTTAAGTATCCATCTAATTTTAAGCACCTGGTTACATATTTTCTTACACTGCCATATAATCATTGAATATTTGGTATTGTTTCTGCAAATAGACTACCTTTCCAGTTGTTTGTCCTCTCCCTGTCTGCTATCAGAGTCTTTCACCACTCTTTCTCCTCTCTACTCTGCATTATGTTAATCTATATTTCCCAGACTCCCTACTCTCAGCTTCCCAGTAAGTTTAGCATTGAGAGAAACTCATGGAAGTTTAGGGGGAGGAGAAGCTGGGGTGTTTCTGTTTCCAGAGACTATTCTTACAGGTACTGTATTTTATCCATGGCTTATCTCTTGCTAGGCAGCCACTGCTGTGGTTCTACCTTCTTCAGATGCCCTCGTTTCTGGGTTCTAGTAATATCATCTCTCCCTTTGTTTTACTCTCCATTGGGAAAGTAAGGGCTTCCTGCTGTACCTAATTTCTGGGTTACTCCAATCAAAACCAGTTCAGCTGTTCTTCTATTCATGTATCAGAAATTCCTTTTATCGACTTTCTTGTGTTTGAAGGACTTCAAATAATTTCTTTTTTTCTGGCAGGACCCTGACCAATGTGCCTTCTTTAACTATTTTCTAGGATATGAAATTTTCCTATATCCTTCCATAGCGGGTCTTGTAAAGTTGCTTATGTATGTTCATTGTTTTTTTTTAATGAGCTTTACATGCTTTTATTAGAAACAGTCACCTGGAAAATATTCCACTGTTTTCTATAAACAAGATTCAAATAGTGTATTCCCCCAGTTCTTGAAGGAATGTCATTTAGCTTTCTTCTGGGGTAAATAAAGGTGAGATGATTTTGACTAGCTCACAAACATCAAGGAAAATAAGTGTGTTCTCTGTGTTTAACATTACACATAAAATAGGCTTTTCACTTTCCCTCATTTTGTGTACTGAGTCACATCCCGATCATCTATAGAAAAAGTGTTATTAATAGCTAAGACTCTAAAGGCAAGAATTAAACTGTGATTAAAGTTGCAGTGTGTGCTCTTAAGTTCAATTCAATCTCTGTGTCAATTAATAAACAAGATCCATTTAAATTACTTTACCCCTTTCACTAGAAATGAAACAAAGCTATACTTCCTCAAACATCTTTTAAAGGAATCTTTTTTTTCATGCTTCATCCACTACTGATTGAATCACATGAGACTATTTCCCACTGTCTTCTACTTTTGTAAAAGGACAGTATAGTTCATGACTGAGTATAAAATAGAGGTGTAAAATCTCAACATAAAGTAAAACAAGGCTCTAAAAGATTGGAAAAAAATAAAAACAAGCAAAAAACAAACAACCTAAAAAGCAAGATAAGGCTCTAAAAAGACTGGAAAGACTGGTGGAAAGATACTCACCCCACGGCTGCTCAGGACTAGAAGTGTAGTCTTAATTAAATCAGTGAAATGCTTAGTTTCCCTTCATGCTCCTTATTTTCAACATTCAGGAATGGGCTGGATTAAATGATCTGTTAAGACTCCAGCTGAAAAGATAGATTTAAACAAACAAAAAGCAGAACTGGTGACACCTCTCTTTTGATTCCAATACAAAAGCAGTCACACAGCCTTTGTGAATCAAGGAGTATTGACGTAGGAATACATAATAGGAGAGGCCAACAAAATATTTTTCATTTTTGAACCAGTCCTTTCACAGACAATGAGACACTGAATAAACTGAGAAGCAATCGCATTTTGCTTGGCAATAGGTAAACAAAGTTAGAATATTCAAGATTGGAAAAATGCAAGGCTTAGTTAATGTTATTACATAATTTTAAAGCTATAAGAGATCTTGAAACACAGTCCAGAGGGCTTTTTTTAACCTTTCTAAGGAAATCATTCTATCATTGGGAAATCATTCCATCATTGGGAAATCATTGGAAAGTTATAGAATCTCTTTCCTGATTAAAACCACCAAACAAAAACTAAACATATACACTGAGAAAATTGTACATACAGTTTCTGGGTGTTCACAAACCTACTGAAATCTACCCCTGCAACTTCTGAGCAATTCATCCCCATCATTTAACAGGTTAAAGACTTGATACTCAAAGGATTTAAATAGATAATCCAAAGCCACCAGGGTATTTATGACAGAAAGTATACTAAAACACAATCTCTCACTTAACTACTCTATTTCAAACTGCCTCTTATTTGGCTAGGAAATGTTAACAATTAATATCATTAATGAAATAATAAAGAAGATTATTAATTAACTTTGTTGTTGTTCAGTTGCTAAGTGGTGCCCAACTCTTTGTGACCCCATGGACTGTAGCACACCAGGCTCCTCTGTCTTCCATTATCCACTGGAGTTTGCTCAAATTCATGTTCTTTGAGCCAATGAAGCCATCCAACCGTCTCATCCTCTGCTGCTCCCTTCTCCTTTTACCCTCAATTTTGCCCAGCATCAGAGTCTTTTCCAATGAGTCAGCTGTTCCTTTTAGGAGGCCAAAGTATTGGAGTTTCAGCTTCAGCATCAGCATTAACATCACTGATGTAAAAAATAAAAAGTATCATTCGGACCAAGTGGTAAAATGTCTAAAATATAAGATGGGGAAAAAAATCACTGATGGAAAACTTGAAGCAAATGTGAGAAAAGCTAGTAGAGAATGTAGTAGGTATTGTTTTTCCTAAAAATAGTATAGCTCAGAAAGCTTCCTATCCAAAGCACAGATCAGCAAACCAAAGGTAATGTCAAAATTAGTTCTCCTTTCTATGTAAATTGATCGAATATCCTGATGAAATTCCACTGCCATTCTTTAAGTTCTCTTTTCTTACATATAACTTCTCTTAACTCCCAGGGTTCAGCTCCCCTGGGAAATGCAGCAGAGGGACCCCTTGTTGATCCTTGGCTCCTGCCTCTTAATTTTCTTTCTCTTCTTTCCCTCCTGCATCACAAAAGAGTACAAGCAGGGGAACTACCTAGGATTCCAGGAGAGGGTAAAAAACAGAGCACATAAAATCAGTATCACATTTAGCAAAGAGGGGTTACGGGAAAGACCATGAATCATCATCCTTTACTGCTTCTGGATGTATTGCTTTGTTTCTACGAATTTGAGTTAGCACTTGGAATTTTCCTAAGCCCAGCTAAGCTGTGTTCGCACTAACCTCCTTTGTGCTGTTAATGGCAAATATATTACATTTCTATATATCATAAGTTCAACAAGTGGCTCAGACAGTAAAGTGTCTGTCTACAATGCGGGAGACCCGTGTTCAAGTCCTGGGTTGGGAAGATCGCCTGGAGAAGGAAATGGCAATCCACTCCAGTACTATTGCCTGGAAAATCCCATGGACAGAGGAGCCTTGTAGGTTACAGTCTATGGGGTCGCAAAGAGTTGGACACGACTGAGCAACTTCACTTTTGCTTTATACAATTGATTTTTAAATTAGTTAAAAGACAAGAAGAGATAAGAAATACACTTTTATACTCTCTTTTACAATTATATTATGTAATTCCACAACTGCATAATTACCTTTATAGTGTTCTTTGTTTTCTTGTATGGATTTGAAAAAAAAAGATCATTTGCTTTTAGCCTGAAAAACTTTCTTTAGATTTCTCAAAGATAGGGCTGAGATTAATGCATTCTTTCACTTTTAGCTTATCTTTTAACATCTTTTTTCTACTTTTATTTTTGAATGATAACTTTGCTGCATTTAGGATTCTTGGTTGTTCTCTCCCTGATGTCTGACCTCCACTGTTTCTAATGAGAATTTGCCTGTTTATTTTAGTGGGGTTCCCTGTAAGTAATGAGTTATTTTCTTCTTGCTACTTTCAAGATTTTTCTCCTTGCCTTTGACTTTCACCATTTTTACTCTGACTTGTCTGTCTGTGGATCTCTTTGCATTTATCCTTTGAGTTTGCTGAACTTCATGGATGTGTAATGTTTTCCAATATATTTTGTGAATTTTCAACTGCTATTTCTTCACACTTTTTTTGCTCTTATCTCTCCTCTCCTTCTGGTATTCACTTTGTGTGCATTGATGTACTTAGTACTGTCTCATATTCCTCTGAGTGTCTAGTTTTCTTCATTCATTTTTTTTCTTTCTGCTCTTTGGGTTGCAAAATCTCCATCAATTTATTTTCAGCTTTGCTAATTATTTCTTCTGCTTTCTCAAGTCTGCTGTTGAGCTCCTCCAATGAAGTTTTCATTGAAAATTTCAACTCCAGAATTTCCATGTAGTTCCTTTTTCATCATTTATAGCTCCTTGATACTTTGTACTTGTTGCAACATTGTCATTATGGCTTTCTTTACCTCTTTAGTCAGTTTCCTTTTAGTTTCTTAAGCATAGTTATAATGCTACTTTGAGTCTTTCTCTATTAAACCTGACATCTAGTCACTTACAGTCTGCTTTTTTCCCCCCAATGTATAGCTGATATGTTCTTGTTTATTTGCATGTCTCAGAATTATTTGTTGGAAATGACATTGTAGATAATACATTGAAGCAATTCTGGTACTGTTACTGTTAGAGGAAGCACACTGATTGAAACTGCCCACCCTGGCCAGGCACCATAGTAACCATATGCATGAGTTGTTTTAGGACAGGAGGTCCTGGTAAGGAACACGGAACTAATAAGCCTCCGTCAACTGGAAGAGTTCAGGAAAGGTCAAAATGAGACACCACATGTCCGACCACTCCCAGAATCCTTCTCTCTAGCATTCATCTTGGCTGAACAAGGCATGCACCACCAGGAAGGACTCTTGAGTCAGAATGATTGGCTAAAGACAACCCGGAAACTGATCCCATCCCCATAAAACCCGAGACATCAAGCCATGTGACAGAGCTGTTCTCCTGGGTTCCCTTACCCTGCTGCTCTCCGCCCAGGTGCTCTTTCCCAATAAAATCTCCTGCTTTGTCAACACATATGTCTCCTCAGACAATTCATTTCCAAGTGTTAGACAAGAGCCCAGTTTTGGGGCCTGGAAGGGATCCTCCTTCCTGCAACAGTACCTTCCCTCTGGGGCTTGTTACTGTTACTGACCATGCTGTTTTTGTGAAGTCTATCACCCAGCCCACCCCACCCAGCACTCTGTCAAGCCTCGTATGCTATCCAGGCACACAGCCTTGGAGAGCCCAGATCATTCTCAGATGACAGTGGTTTGGCAGCACTTTCTTTAACTGTTTCTTTCTCTGCCTTCACCTACCTATTAAACTGCAACAATTGCCAGCTAATTGCTTTATTGTTTTCAACAATATCCTGGGGATGAATTGTTTAACAGGCCAATGAAATTTAAGCTGCTTTGAAAGGATAGCTCCTAAAATCACTGTTTGAGGTTTGTTCTGATACAAGGAGTACTCTTTACAGCTGTCTTTTCCCCTGGTTCTCCCTGGCAAACAGTTAGCCAACAGTTTTGCCTGTATTCCCAGTGAATCTAACAATCTCATCAAATGTTTACTGCCGCAACTCCTGCTAGTTTTGAGAACACCTCTGGGTTTAAATTTTTTCACACTTTTTTGCAAATGAAGTCAGATCTCACTAGTGGTAAAGAACACACCCACCAATGCAGGAGATATAAGAGACACGGATTCGATCCCTGGGTGGGGAAAATCCCCTGGAGGAGGGCTTGGCAACCTACTCCAGTATTCTTCCCTGGAGAATCCCATAGACAGAGGAGCCTGGCCGACTATAGCCCATGGGTTGCAGAGTCAGACACGACTGAAGCAACTTAGCACACATGCAACACACAGCCAGATTCTCCTTCCAGAAAAAAAAACTATATAGGCCATGGCTCTGGAGCTGGATGTGAGGACAATGTTAAGACATACTGCTTTGGAGTTGCATGCTGAATGGAAGGTGGGGGCTGGTGAGCAAACAGTAACCTCGGGTCTTCTCAGCTTGCGTCTCTCAGTATGGAATCTCCACCCTACAATCAAGGGAAAGGACATGCTTCAGTGTTCTCAGTGGTGCTTTACTCAAGGTAGAGCCCCTGTCCCATGAGTGGGGGTTGAGTAGAAGAAAGGAGCCCCCACCCCTGTCAGTCAGACTTGCTGGTAACTTAGGTTCAGCAAGAAACAACAGAACAGGATGAGAAATGCTGTGGTCCTGCCCCTCCTAAGAGAACAGCCCTCTAACTTGGACATTGAATGAGAGGGAGTCCTGTGTTCTTGATCACACAAGTTTGGAGTGGAGTTTCTATCTCACTAAGATGGGAGAGCAAAGAAGGGAGTGAGTCTTGGTTCAAATACCATTGATTCTTACGGTTCTTGCCAAATTTTAGCAGGTTTTCTTGAATGAATACTCTTCATTTGCTGTATGCCCTTAGGTCCATTTCCAGAAACTTTAAACGGTTGTATGTGTGTTTACATTTTTTTTTTAATTTTTGCTGAAAAGCAGGTTCACAGAGCCCCCCACACTGTCATACTGAAGGTAAAGCCTCCAATTACCTTGCTTTTTTGGGAAATTTTGAAATACTTTGAAAATAAACACTGTGAATTAAATATTATCCTTATTTTATAAAGAAAGTATTCTTATTTCATATCACAATCCATCTGTGAGCAAGAATTCGAATAGAGTTCTTACAAATGCAGATTTCAAAACCCCTACTCTTAATATATTACACTAACTAATTTAATAGCAAAGAAGGGATATAAAAGATAAATGATTACTTTGGGAAAACACAGATTTTGAAATGCAGAAACCTGTTACCTATTATAGTAGGCATTGTTAGTGACCAGTAAATTTGTATTGTTTTATATTCTGAGTACCGAGCAAGTGTCTGGTAGTACAGATTACTTAATAAGCTTGTTGCCAAATTAATACAAAAATTAATTGTGATGAAGGAAATTTTACTAGCTTTGTCCTTTTCATTTTTAATTTCACCTTGTGATAATTTTAAGATAAGATATGGCAATTTGTAGATTATGAGGAGAAATTCTACATAGAAACACTGGAAGTAAATAATCTGAAAAACAAGAATATACAAGTAAAGATAAATCAAGTCTAAGAACAGTTAGTAGGATCATTCATAGGTTTTATATCAACCTTTGATATTTCAAGACAACGGCAAGCATATGAATAAATAAGCAGCCAGCTTGAAACCTTTGATACTTCTTATTATCTGCAAATTGTCATGAAACTTTTAATTACTCTAGAAAGTAAAATTAAATTAAACAATGATTGTTTTTCTTAACATACACTTATAACTGTTATGTTTTCTAGATAATTATGTCATAGAATATATATCTTGATGCAAGAGACCTGGATTCAATCCCTGGGTGGAGAAGATCCCATGGAGAAGGAAATGCCAACCCACTCCACTATTCTTGACTGGAAAAATCCCACGGACAGAAGAGCCTGGCAGGCTACAGTCCATGAGGCTTCAAAGAGTTGGACACAACTGAGCACTTGTTTTGTAGATAATTATGTCATAGAATATATATCTTATACATATATATATATATTCTATTTTATGTAATAAAATATACAACCACATATACTTATGATCAGTTTTGTAAAGGATACATTCTGTGGTAAGTTTGTTGTATACTGTAACCCTTGCTGAATTGTATATATTTTCATTAATAATTCAAAATATATATATTTGGTTTTATTTATTTTGAGCAACATTTTTAAAGTATGAAAAATTTAAAAAGAAATGTTTAAGAACCTATATACCTTATATGGATGAGATTGACACACTTAAAGAGTGAAAATGTTAGTCACTCAGTCATGTCTCACTCTTTGTGACCCCATGGACTACAGCCCGCCAGGTTCCTTTCTCCATGGGATTCTCCAGGCAAGTTTACTGGAGTGTGTAGCCATTCCCTTCTCCAGGGGATCGTCTCGACCCAGGGATCAAATCTGGATCTCCTGCATTGCAGGCAGGTTCTTTAGCATCTGAGTCACCAGGGAAGCCTGACGCACTGAGTAAATTATAATAAATGGCACCCTACAATCTGATAGGAGTTCCTGAAATTACTGGCATTACAGTCAGGACAGCATTTATCCAAATAGGATACACAGGCCATCTGCAAAAGATCTTATCAGTGTAGATCTCTAAGCCCCACTCTGCATCCTTCACATTAGAATCTCTGGGGACATGACCCAGGAATCTAGAGTGTCAATCATATACACCCTGGGTGACACTTCCACGTATGAATACTCAAGAACCATGGATTAAACAACCGAATCCTAGTAAAGATAATCTAGACATTCCACTTATTCCCTGAATATCAACTGTCATACAGGGATAAGACCTCAGAAGGAGACTTGAGAGCAATCACAGAGGTGAAGGGGTAATCGCTGATGAAAATTTATTTACCAGTATTCAGAGTTAATATGTAAAAAACTACATAAGCAAAGCAGAATATAGAAATAGAAAAGAGCTTTTATTTGGTATAAATGAATTACAAACCACATACATAATCAGAACAAATGAAAAATATGTTTAGTGTGTGAACAAGAATAATTACAGTCCCTCAACCAGTCTTGGCATATGATACAGTAGTTTAAGGTTGATATTTCTGTTTTGACAGTAGACTTATAAAGGAGATGAAAGACAAAAAAAAAAAAAAAACAACCCTGATTTTTCCTTTCTTATGTTAGGTTAAATGGGTAATGGCATACTGAAGAACTAGCATTTCATCAAAGGTCATTTAAATCAAAGCACTATAATTATTCACTTTTTATAGATACTAATTATAATTTCACTCATGCTTTTCAGTATTTCAAAATAAAATTGCTCTTCATTTTTATGCCAAAACATCTTTACAAAAGTTGTTACAGATTATTTCCAATACCTTTTGCTCAGCCATTTGGCATCATCATTATTCAGGCAACAATGTTCATATGGTAATAGTTAAATTTGTTTCACTAGGGCCCTCTCATCCAAATTTTTCATTTCCAGCCTGCACATGCTGAACTCCAGAAAATGTTTTAATTGTTTTATTTAAATATGGATATTTCTAATTCAATTAATATCAGATATGTTCCCCATCCTCCCCCTACCCTGGAAACCACCACTTAAAGAATAGGCCTACTCTACAAATAGAAGACTCAATCGTATTTTTTAGCTTACAGTTAGGCAGACTTGGGTTTGACTTTCAACATTGCCTCTTCTTAGCTGGATGCCATTAGGAGAGTGCAAACCTCTTTGAATCTCACTTTTGTCATCTCAGTTTGTAACCTCCAGAGTTGTTCAGGGCTGATTTGAAACTATCCCCTGTCCAGGGAGGGCAGGGAGGGACCAAAGAAGGGAACCTATATTGATAGGTGGTCAGTTTAAGAAGCAAGGGAACTTATGTGAAAGATTTGTCTTGTGTGGCCACAGCAAGAGTAAATGTCCACAACCACATGCCAAAATCTTAAAAACTTATATAGAGTTCTTACCAGGGTTCAGTCATGTGTTCTGTCCAGACAATCTTACAAACACAGTGCTCTCTCAAGGGTCCAACCTTGAAAATGGCTCCCATTTAGGGTGTGATGTACAGAACATACATTCTGAGGATGGGGAAGGGATGGGGAGCCTCCAACTGCAGCTTGTGGGTCAACCTACAGTCATGTTTTTCTCAATGACCATTTCCAACACCGCCACTTTTAAAATGAAATAACACTCACTTTGCCTTTGTGTCAAGATTAAAGGAGTTAATTGAGTGTGCAAAACAGAATAGTAGTACAGATAATATCAATCGGTTAGTATTGGGTGCATGCTCAGTCATGTCTGACTCTTTGCAACCCCATGGACTGTAGCCCAGCAGGCTCCTCTGTCCATGAAAATTTGCAGGCAAGAACACTGGAGTGGGTTGTCATTTCCTACTCCAGGGGATCTTCTCCATTTAGGGTTTGAACCCGCATCTCCTGCATTTGCAGGTGGATTCTTTACCACTGAGCCACCTGCTAAGCCCCAATTAGTTATTACTGCTGTCTAACAAATAATCTCAAAACTATAGAAATCAGGAGTTGCTTGTATATTTTTGAAATTAGTTGTTTGTCAGTTGCTTAATTTGCTATTATTTTCTCCCATTCTGAAGGCTGTCTTTTCACCTTGCTTATAGTTTCTTTTGTTGTGCAGAAGCTTTTAATTTTAATTAGATCCCATTTGTTTATTTTTGCTTTTATTTCCAGTATTCTGGGAGGTGGGTCATAGAGAATCCTGCTGTGATGTATGTTGGAGAGTATTTTGCCTATGTAATCCTCTAAGAGTTTTATAGTTTCTTGTCCTATGTTTAGATCTTTAATCCACTTTGAGTTTATTTTTGTGTATGGTGTTAGAAAGTGTTCTAGTTTCATTCTTTTACAAGTGGTTGACCAGTTTTCCCAGCACCACTTGTTAAAGAGATTGTCTTTTATCCATTGTATATTCTTGCCTCCTTTGTCAAAGATAAGGTGTCCATAGGTGCGTGGGTTTATCTCTGGGCTTTCTATTTTGTTCCATTGATCTATATTTCTGTCTTTGTGCCAGTACCATACTGTCCTGATGACTGTGGCTTTGTAGTAGAGCCTGAAGTCAGGCAGGTTGATTCCTCCAGTTCCATTCTTCTTTCTCAAGATTGCTTTGGCTATTCGAGGTTTTTTTGTATTTCCATACAAATTGTGAAATTATTTGTTCTAGCTCTGTGAAAAATACCGTTGGTAGCTTGATAGGCATTGTATTGAATCTATAGATTGCTTTGGGTAGTATACTCATTTTCACTACATTGATTCTTCCGATCCATGAACATGGTATATTTCTCCATCTATTAGTGTCCTCTTTGATTTCTTTCACCAGTGTTTTATAGTCTTCTATATAAGTCTTTAGTTTCTTTAGGTAGATATATTCCTAAGTATTTTATTCTTTTCATTGCAATGGTGAATGGAATTGTTTCCTTAATTTCTCTTTCTATTTTCTCATTGTTAGTGTATAGGAATGCAAGGGATTTCTGTGTGTTGACTTTATATCCTGAAACTTTACTATATTCATTGATTAGCTCTAGTAATTAAGCTCAATTCCAGAAAAATAAACAACCCAATCAAAAAATGGGCCAAAGAACTAAATAGACATTTCTCCAAAGAAGACATACAGATGGCTAACAAACACGTGAAAAGATGCTCAACATCACTCATTATCAGAGAAATGCAAATCAAAACCACTATGAGGTACCATTTCACGCCAGTCAAAATGGCTGTGATCCAAAAGTCTACAAGCAATAAATGCTGGAGAGGATGTGGAGAAAAGGGAACCCTCTTACACTGTTGGTGGGAATGCAAACTAGTACAGTCACTATGGAGAACAGTGTGGAGATTCCTTAAAAAACTGGACATAGAACTGTCATATGAACCAGCAATCCCACTGCTGGGCACACACACTGAGGAAGCCAGAATTGAAAGAGACACGTGTATCCTGATGTTCATCGCAGCACTGTTTATAACAGCCAGGACATGGAAGCAACCTAGATGTCCATCAGCAGATGAATGGATAAGAAAGCTGTGGTGCATATACACAATGGAGTATTACTCAGCCATTAAAAAGAATACATTTCAATCAGTTCTAATGCGGTGGATGAAACTGGAGCCTATTATACAGAGTGAAGTAAGCCAGAAAGAAAAACACCAATACAGTATACTAACGTATATATATGGAATTTAGAAAGATGGTAACGACAACCTTGTATGCGAGACAGCAAAAGAGACACAGATGTATAAAACAGTCTTTTGGACTCTGTGGGAGAGGGAGGCGGGGGATGATTTGGGAGAATGGTATTAAAACATGTATAATATTATATAAGAAACGAATCGCCAGTCCAGGTTTGATGCAGGATACAGGAAGCTTGAGGATGGTGCACTGGGATGACCCAGAGGGATGGTATGGGGAGGGAGGTGGGAGTGGGGTTCAGGATGGGGAACACGTGTACACCCGTGGCAGATACATGTTGATGTATGGCAAAACCAATACAATATTATAAAGTAAAAAAATAATAATAATGATAAAAAAATTAAAAAAAAAATAAATTAATGCATGCATACAATGGAATGCTTCTTGAAAAAAAACTATAGAAATCAAAATTTCACTTTTCTTTTCATTTTATATATTAGGAATTTGAGGAATGCTTAGCTGAGACATTCATCCTAAGGGTCTCTGATATAGATGCTCTCAGATGTTGGCTGGGAGACTCAGTCAAAAAAACATCTGAAAAGGTTGGCTGTGAAAGAAGACTCTCAAATGCTGACACTTGGGGGTGATTATAGGCTGGAGGTCTAGCTCTTGACTAAAGTGTGTACTTCTGTCTTCTCCAGCATTGAGATATCAGCATAACCATATTTACATGGTTTCTAAATACTTTTGGAGTGAGTTTTCTAAGAGAGCCAGATGGAAGCTTCATAGTCTTTTCTGATCTGAACTTGAAGTTACAGAGCGCACGTCTACTAAATTCTACCCAATTGTAAGAGAATTGCTAAAGCTGGTCCAGTTTCAAAGGGAGAGAAATTTAGCCCCCAAATCTTGATGGGAAGAAGTTCAAACGATTTCTCTTAAAATCACCACGTAGTCCTGCAGATTTGAGTTATACATAGTCCATGCTATTTACATTAATTTTCTCTTAAGTTTTCATATTTATATATCAGGTATATATAATATATTAGATATATATATATATCCTTCTTATTTTATATATATAATTTATACATAAATTCTCCTAATATTTGCATCTATTGGCCAGATGTAGATATTAAGAGTTTCCACTTACAGGTGTCAAGTATTAAAATAGATAATTAAAAGATTGGTATATCTTCTAGAGGATTAATATTTTTAAACATAGATGTTTAATTATAGATAAAGGCATTAACTAGACCTTAAGATATTTAGATATTAAGATACTAAGATCTGTAGTAACCTCAGGGTTATATGAAACTACATCCTGAGAAGAAAACATTATAAACAAAGAAGCTTCAATTGTGACTATATTCAGATATTGGTTTCCAAAAGAACAAAGATATTTTGTAAGGATATCTTATATCTTATACCATGTATATCATTTTTTTCCTCCACCATATGGTATCTTTCAACTTTAATGTGTACCCTAGTGTTCTAATAACCCAGTGCTCCATGGACTTGCTATAGTCATCAATAAACCATAGAGACTGAAAGCAGAGCCGGATGTTTTCTAAGGACAAGGTCTTCACAAATGTGATAAATTTCCTAATGGTGATTTAGCTTGCTTGTCTCCTATAAATTAAAATGTGAATATTCAGTTCTGGAGCCTTCCCTAGGACATCAGATGACTATCGGGCCAGAGCTGCCCACCATGAGCCAGGTATTATATAATCAACCAAGCCATAAGGTCCACTAGGCACAGCAGCCATCCTGTGTATGAATGGGGACAATGTTTTACTTGGGCTCAGACTTGAGCAGGTTCAGAAAGAACAAGCAAATTATGAGAACAGACTCCCTTGAAAATTGTCTTTCCTGTATCAATGCCTTTCCTCAGATCATACCTTCTAGAGGTTGACTGCTCTTGTATATGTTGATATTCGCCACCCAGGTCTCCCTTCAGGAATAAAGGATTCATTATATCACACACTGTAATAGCTAGCCCTCAGCTGTCAGCCCTTTGGGAGTTTGTCTTAGCTGGACAGAGCTTCTTTTCCTAAGATCACTCCCTTCCTTGAGCACCTACTTTCAGTGACCACTGAAAAAGCATATAAAGACCTGGTTCTCGGGGCTTCCTTGGTGGCTCAGTGGTAAAGAATCCACCTGCCAACGCTGGAGAAACAGGTTCCATCCCTTATCCCACATGCCACAGAGAAACTAAGCCCATGTACCACAACTATTGAGACTGTGCTTTGGAGCCTAGGAGCTGCAGCTACTGAATCCCATGCACCCAGAACACGTGCTCCACAATAAGGAAAGCCACTCCAATGAGAAGCTCACTCAGTGCAATGAAGAGCAGCCCCCGCTCACCATAACTAGAGAAAAGCCCTCACAGCAATGAAGACCCAGCACAGCCAAAAATAAATTTTTTTAAAGACCTGGTTCTCTTGTCTCAGTCAGGACAGCTCTCAAGAGTCTCCTGGTCTTCAGTCTTCTTGCAAGGCTGGTGGAGACACTCCAGAGAGAGAGAGGGCATCACAGTTCCCTTCTCTCTCTGCCCAATCCTGCCTCCCACCTTCCCCTTCCACAGGTATTATTCTAAAAAAAAAAAAAAAAAAAAAAACCTTCACATTAAATCCCTTTAACAAAGTCTGCATCCTGAGAAACTCACCCTGAAACTGACAGAGGAGGCTCAAACTACCGTACAATTGCACTCATCCCACATGCTAATAAAGTAATGCTCAAAATTCTCCAAGCCAGGTGTCAACAAGATGTGAACCATGAATTTCCAGATATTCAAGCTGGTTTTAGAAAAGGCAAAGGAACCAGAGATCAAATTGCCAACATCCCCTGGATAACCAAAAAAGCAAGAGAATATCAGAAAAACATGTATTTCTGCTTTATTGACTATACCAAAGCCTTTGACTGTATGGATCACAATAAACTATGGAAAATTCTGAAAGATATGGGAATACCAGACCACCTGACCTGCCTCTTGAGAAATCTGTATGCAGGTCATGAAGCAACAGAACTGGACATGGAACAACAAACTGGTTCCAAATAGGAAAAGAAGTACATCAAGGCTGTATATTGTCACCTGTTTATTTAACTTACATGCAGATAACATCAAGTGAAATGCCAGGCTGGATGAAGCACAAGCTGGAATCAAGTTTTCTGGGAGAAATATCAATAACCTCAGATATGCAGATGACACCACCCTTATGGCAGAAAGTGAAGAAGAACTAAAGAGCCTCTTGATGAAAGTGAAAGAGGAGAGTGAAAAAGTTGGCTTAAAGCTCAACATTCATAAAACTAAGATAATGGCATCTGATCCCATCACTTCATGGCAAATAGATGGGGAAAAGTGGCAAACTTTCTTTTTGGGGGCTCCAAAATCACTGCAGGTGGTGACTTCATTCATGGAATCAAAAGATGCTTATTCCTTGGAAGAAAAGTTATGACCAACCTAGACAGTACATCAGAAAGCAGAAACATTGCATTGCTGACAAAGGTCCATCTAGTCAAAGCTATGGTTTTTCCAGTAGTCATGTATGGATGTGAGAGTTGGACTGTAAAGAAAGTTGAATGCTGAAGAGTTGATGCTTTTGAACTGTGGTGTTGGAGAAGACTCTTGAGAATCCCTTGGACTGGAAGGAGATCCAACCAGTCCATCCTAAAGGAAATCAGTCCTGGGTGTTCATTGCGAAGACTGATGTTGAATCTGAAACTCCAATACTTTGGCCACCTGATGCGAAGAACTGACTCGTTTGAAAAGACCCTGATGTTGGGAAAGATTGAAGACAGGAGGAGAAGGAGAAGACAGAGAATGAGATGGTTGGATGGCATCACTGACTCGATGGACAGGAGTTTGAGTGAACTTAAATTGCCAACATCTGGGAGTTGGTGATGGACAGGGAAGCCTGATGTGCTGCAGTCCATGGGGTCGCAAATAGTCCAACATAACTGAATGACTGAACTGAACTGAACTGACAGAGGAGGAAGAATGTGGGTCCAGTCCACAGATGGGAAGATGTAATACATCTTAATGTATTACATCAAGACTAGCAAGACATGGACTGCTGTCACCCTGCAGCCTTCCTCAGAGGTGGCCCCCCAAAAACCCAGGGTGAAGTAATTCTCTCTGTTGAAACTTGTGAACAGTACAGCTTATTGCTTATCATGTATGGAGAAGATAGTGGTTTGAGTTTGAATGTACACTGATTCCTGTGCCTGAAGGAATCAATGTTCAGACACGAGGAAGTCTGGAGAAGAGATGGAACATGGAAGTGGCCTTAGAGTATCCAAATATTTATGCCCCATATAAATGCCCACTGATGTGCGTTCATCACCAAAAAGATACTCAGTAACCAACTGGACCAGATGATCCATCGCATCCCATGAGTGTCAATCACTTTATTGACTCAGCCCAGTGGTACTGATGCAATGAATTATGAATGACGTGGTCACTGTGTCAGGGACAGAGGCTATCCATGAACTACCTAGCACAAACTTTCTCTCATCAAGAATGATATAGCCTCTGTTTTGGCTACTTCATGATCATTGTAGACCAGCTGTTGCTTTGGATTCTTGATGAATAACTACAGCACTCAATGTCTGAGCTCCAGTAGCCGCACAGACTCACTTCTTTTGTTTCCTAGACCTGCTGTGCAGTGCCTGCCCCAGGGCCTGTATACACACTTTGCTCATGCTCTCTCTCTTTCTCTTACACAATTCAAGTAGTCTTTGTTGTAAGTTGCAAAATGTACCATACTGCATTCTTGCCCATTTTTTTCTGGTACAAAACACTTTGCAGCTGGTGAGAAATCCATAAAAATTTTGCTTTTTAAACTCATGACTATTCTTAACAGAACTTTGCAAACTCAGAATTTCAACCTTCAATTTCTTTTTCTAAATGGCGCACAGTACTTGAGCTTCCTGAAGCTAAGACAGCTGTTCCAGGGAGAAAGAAGGGGAGGAGAAGGTAGCAAACATCTAAGGATTTCTATTTCTCTTTCAATGCCCACATACTTGGCAACATCAACCAGGTTCTTCCCATAACCAAAAGGCAGCTCCTCGCCAGTCTAAATGGCTCTCTTACCAAAAATCCCTAACCTTTGATCACCATTAACCATCATAACATGTGCACATGAGCTTGGGTTTACTGAATGATTTGCAAAAGGAATCCTGTTACCCTTGTGGGTTGCATTCACCATAAAATCATTATTTAAATTACATAGAAAGCTGCACATATATTTAACATATTCCCTGGTGGCTCAGATGGTAAAGAATCTGCCTGCAATGAAGGATATCTGGGTTCGATCCCTGGGTTAGGAAGATCCCCTGCAGAAGAGAATGGCAACCCACTCCGGTATTCTTGTCTGGAGAATCCACAAGGACAGAGGAGCCTGGTAGGCTACAGTCCATGGGGTTGCAGAGAGGTGGACATGACTGATTGACTAAACACAGCACAGCTGCCCTCTTTTGCTGGCTTCATCTTGAAAAGAAGAATCTTTTTTACAGACCAATTTTACAGCTAAAGAGATAGAAGAATGGTTCCATATTCACAGAATCCAGTAGACTTATTACACACCTTATCACTCAGAAGCACTTGGCATGAGTAGAATTGCTGACTTAGAATATAATAGTATTAATTGGCATAGCATCTTGTGAGGATGGCACATAGGCCTCCAAAATGTGGTTGTTTCTCTGAACCCTGAGGATAAAGGTCTAGGGTCACTCCACCAGGCAGATGACTAGCCTGTCTTGCCAAATTTAAGGGAAATTCACAATGGATCACAGAGGAGAAAGAAGTACCATTATGGCTTTAGAACTAGTTATAAAAGTAAAGCCTGCAGCTCGCTCAGCTAATCCTCTTTTTTAAAATTAACTTTTATTGGAATATAGTTGTCCTACAATACTGAGTTAGTTTCTGCCATACAGCAAAATGAATCAGCTATATGTGTATACGTATCCCTTCTTTATTGGATTTCCTTCCCATTTAAGTCAACACAGAGCACTGAGTAGGGTTCCTTGAGCTATATAGTAGATTCTCATTAGTTATATATTTTATACATAGTATCAATAGTGTATATATGTCAGTCTCAATCTCCCAATTCATCTCACTCCCTCTTCCCCTCTTGATGTCCATATGTTTGTCCTCTACATCTGTTTCTCTATTTCTGTTTTGCAAATAAAATCATCTATACCACTTTTCTCGATTCCACATATATGTGTTTCTATCCCATACTTGGTTTTCTCTTTCTGACTTACTTCACTCTGTATGGCAGTCTCTAGGTCCATCTACATTTCTACAAATAATGCAATTTCATTCTTTGTTGTGGGTGAGTAATACTGCATTGTATATATGTACCACATCTGCTTTATCCAATCCTCTGTTGATGGACATTTAGGTTGCTTCCATGTCCTGGCTATTATAATACAGTGCTGCAATGAACAATGGAGTACACATGTCTTTTTGAATTATGTTTTCCTCAGGGTAAGTGCCCAGTAAATCCTTGCAAGTTTGGCCACTACCTTGAAAGGGGCACTCTAAAGGGAATGAAAGATACCTCTTGGGCTCTGCCTCAAATCCTCTCCACATCCTATTCCAGAATTGCAGTGTTGGCCCATCCTTTGAAGGTTTCAACCAGCTTCCCACCAGTGCAACCTGACAGCACTTGACTCAGGTCTGTGTTAATATCTCTCAATCCCTGCCTGGGTTTTTGTTTTAAATTTTGTTGATTCCATTGCACCTTCTTGGGATGTCTGTAAATACTTATGTGTCATTCTAAAGTGCAGGGGAGGATCAATAAGGCTTCCCTTGACCAATGCAGGGTAGAAGCTAAGGAATAGATGTTCCTTTTGATATTCAGCTGGTTAATTCTGAAACACACACCAGAAGGCTCTTCAGAAGGGACCACAGAACTGACTGTGGCCAACTCAGTGCCTGTACTGCCTTTTCCTCCTTCCTGTCCAACCATCCATCACTTCTTGCTTTCTGGAATCACTTGCTTCATGCTTTACAGTGACCCATGGATCAAGTACCTACATGGAAACTTTTGTCTTAAAATCTTCCTTCAGAGAATGTCTAAGACAGATTACTATTAGAGAAACTGAGGCCATGGTAAGCTGGAATGGAAGAACTTCTGAAAGATGAAAGTGTGAACCACATCAAGGCATTCTATTTCTACACAGGAACCTGGGAAACTTTATTATGTCAGGACTTAGCTCAATTAAATTAGATTTGAAGCTTTTAAAAAACTATTGCACTGTTATTATATCTGATTCTAAGCCTGGAAAGTATTCTCTTATGGAAGTTCAAAACATCCAGTGTATGATGTCTCCAAGTCTGAAAAGATTTCAACCTGACACTCCCATTCATGTCACTGGGGCGTGTACATAATGATCAAAAGATAATACTTGGCTGGCCTTTAAGGGAAGGAAGGTCTCTGTGTTGTGGCAGATAAGCACTGACGCACATCTTCTCTTTCTGATTTCAAAACACATTTTATTCATCTCTAAACATTTCTCAATAAAGCTGGAGAATCTACTGCCCTAAACTAGAGCAAGCAGGATGGATTTGAGACTCATAGACACCATTCCCAACTTTCCCTGAGTGGCACATTTTTTTAAAGCATTCCACATGGGTAAACAAATGTTTATATGTTTTCTTTGAATAAACAAAGTTTAAAATATCAGAGTCAGCAAAAGCAAGACAAGGAGCTGACTGTGGCTCAGATCATGAACTCCTTATTGCAAAATGCAGACTTAAATTGAAGAAAGTAGGGAAAACCACCAAACCATACAGATATGACCTAAATCAAATCCCTTACAATTATAGTGGAAGTGACAAATAGATTCAAGGGATTAGATCTGATAGACAGAGTGTCTGAAGAACTATGGATGGAGGTTCATGACACTTATAGGAGGCAGTGATCAAGACAATCCCCAAGAAAAAGAAATGCAAAATGACAAATAGTTGTCTGAGGAGGCCTTACAAAGAGCTGAGAAAAGAAGAGAAGCTAAAGACAAAGGAGAAAAGAAAGGATATACCCATCTGAATGCAGAGTTCCAAAGAATAGCAAGGAGAGATAAGAAAGCCTTCCTCAGTGATCAATGAAAAGAAACAGATGAAAACTATAGAATGGGAAAGACCAGAGATTTCTTCAATAAAATTAGAGACACCAAGAGAACATTTCATGCAAAGATGGGCACGATAAAGGACAGAAACAGTATGGACCTAACAGAAGCAGAAGATATTAAGAAGAGGTGGCAAGAATACACAGAAAAACTATGCAAAAAAGACCTTAATGATCCAGATAACTACAATGGAGTCATCACTCACCTAGAGCCAAAACATCCTGGAGTCGGAAGTCAAGTGGGCCTTAGGAAGCATCACTATGAACAAAGCCAGTGGAGGTGATGGAATTCCAGTTAAGCTATTTCAAGTCCTAAAAGATGATATTGTTAAAGTGCTGCACTCAGTATGCCAGCAAATTTGGAACACTCAAATTTGTGTTCCAGTGGCCACAGGACTGGAAAAGGTCAGTTTTCATTCCAATCCCAAAGAAAGGCAATGCCAAAGAACGTTCAAACTATACTGCACAATTGCACTCATCTCACACGCTAGCAAAGTAATGCTCAAAATTCTCCAAGCCAGGCTTCAACAGTATGTGAACCGAGAACTAGATGTTCAAACTGAATTTAGAAAAGGCAGAAGAACTAGAGATCAAATTGCCGACATCCATTGTATCATCAAAAAACTAAGAGAGTTCCAGAAAACATTGACTTCTTTTTTATTGACTATGCCAAAGCCTTTGACTATGTAGATCACAAAAATATGTGGAAAATTCTTCAAGAGATGGGAATACCAGATGACCTTATCTGCCTCCCAAGAAATCTGTATGCAGGTCAAGAAGCAACAGTTAGAACCAGACATGAAACAATTCACTGGTTCCAAATTGGGTAAGGAGTATGTCAAAACTGTATATTGTCACCCTGCTTACTTAACTTCTATGCAGAATACATCATGTGAAATGCCGAGTTGGATGAAGTGCAAGCTGGAATCAAGATTACTGGGAGAAATATCAATAGCCTCAGATAGGTAGATGATACCATCCTTATGGCTGAAAGCGAAGAGGAACTGAAGAACCTCTTGGTGAAAGTGAAAGAGGAGAGTGAAAAAGCTGGCTTAAAACTCAACACTAAAAAAAACTAAGATCATGGCACCTAGTCCCATCACTTCATGGCAAATAGATGGGGAAACAATGGAAACAGTGAATATTTTGGGCTCCAAAATCACTGCAGATGGTGACTGCAGCCATGAAATTAAAAGACACTTGCTCTTTGGAAGAAAAGTTATGACCAACCTGGACAGCATATATTAATAAGCGGAGACATTACTTTGCTGACAAATGTCTAGCTAGTCAAAGCTATGGTTTTTCCAATAGTCACTTACGGATGTGAGAGTTGGACAATAAAGAAAGCTGAGCACTGAAAAATTGATACTTTTGAACTGTGGTGTTGTAGAAGACTCTTGAGAATCCCCTGGACTGCAAGGAGATCTAACCAGTCCATCCTAAAGAGAATCAGTCCAAAATATTCATTGGAAGGACTGATGCTGAAGCTGAAACCCCAATACTTTGGCCATGCAAAGAACTGACTCATTGAAAAAGACCCTAATGCTGGGAAAGATTGAAGGCAGGAAGAGAAGGGGACAACAGAGGATGAGATGGTTGTATGGACATGAGTTTGAGCAAGCTCCAGGAGTTGGTAATGGACAGGGAAGCCTGGCATGCTGCAGTCCATGGGGTCTCAGAGAGTCGGACACAACTGAGTGACTGAATGGAACTGTACTGAAAACATCAGAGACTCTATATTGGCATATTAGATTTAAAGATTACATCAAATTTTTAGTGCAAATATAACTGTCAAGAAATTTCAATCATTGAAGTTTTTAGATTGGCCACAAGTCAAACATTATCATGCCTGAAAATTAAACTTAAATTTTTTTTTTTAATTTAAAAATAATTTAAAGAACCTCTCTCTCTGTATATATGGCTCCCTAGTACTCTTGCCTGGAGAATCCCATAGAGGGAGGAGCCTGGTAGGCTACAGTCCATGGGGTCACAAAGAGTTGGACACTACTGAGCAACTTCACTTACTTACTTACTTACTTACCAAGCTGATTTGGAGGGTTTTTTGTACGTTTTCAAATTAGGCAATAGTGTTATTACATTAAGTTAATAATCGGAAGTTATAAGCTATCTTCAAATGTAAAATTTCTCATTTCAAAATTGGTGTATTCTCTGACTAACCTGAATTTAAATGAGTAATGATGTGATGATAAAATTATTATTGCCAGCACTTACTGAGCACTTTCTATGTCCCAGCTTTTTGCTAAGCACTGCATATATTATTCCACTTAATTCTCAAACAACTGTGTCAGGTAGATTCTTATGATTTCTCTTTTTTGTAGCTGCAATTACACAGGCTCAGCAACAATTCAAAGTTTCACAATCATACCCAGCTTATAAGTCATGAAACAGCAATGAAATGTATTCAAATAACCAAAATACAGGGGGAAATGGCATCATATCTCTTCAAGATATGCTTTAGTAATAATGGCTTTCTATTGAGAGCGATAGGATAAATGATAACAACAGATATCCTCTTAAAATAATTTCATTTCATGTTATAGATCCACTGGCAATCTACTAAAGAGTCATTGTAGAAAGTGACATTCTTTTTTTAAATGAGTCATTGTGTGTGCAGTGGCATTGAACAATTGAAAGGGTCTTTAAAATATGTATTTCAATTATGAAATATAGTAGGAGTTTATGTATTTGCTGTGGGACTTTATGTCCTGTGGTTGAATCAAGATCATCCATTCCTGGGCTTTTGTGAACATGTCTGTGTTCAAATGTTAAGAAATATACAAAAAACTTTTAGCCTCTTAACAAATGTCTTGCCCTGCAATGTGGTCATGCCAATCAGCTTGCATTTTGTGTCTCTCTTCTCACACTGTCATTGTGTTTTATGAAAATGCCCTCCGGCTCCTTACATTTCCTTAGTGAAGGGGATTTCTGGACCCTCTGTAGAATCCTTGGGGCTTTTTACAATCATCTCTTCCCAGCTGTTCCCTCTCTACCTGGCCCGGTTCCGAGAAAATGATGCAAGGCTGTGAAATGGGACTGTGCTTGGGATCCAGCTGAGGGGAAAGCCTGCCAGAAAGGTCACAGAAATGTTCACCTAAGCAGAACTGTGACCTGACCCGATCTGGGCTGATGGGGTTAAAGACTGTTTTTCCTGTGAGGGCCCACAAACTGCACTCAACACGTTCTGTTCCAGGGCTGCTTCCCTGTCATTTATGCAACACGGGGAGATGCCCTTGACCGTTTCTTTCCCCTCTCTTGTGACTATGATTCAATGTCTCATTATAAATTATTTCACCAAGTGAGGAACCTCATTGGTTCCTCAGAGCAGGCCCTCAGCACAGTTACGGAGTAAGCCAGATGAATCTACGGAAGCCTCCTCCCTTTCACATCTTCAATCACTTTTCTTTCTCTGTTGGATTTCGAACACCCTGGAACTGTCCTCATCTAATGTCAGAGTGCCACGTCTAAGTCTACTCTCCCTGAATCTTACCACAACCAACATGGACTCAGGCGCTGTCATTTCCTTATTTTTCTGTCACCTCACAACCTGTAATCTTTAACTGACTGGTAAATCCCAATAGGAGTTCCTGTGTTAATTGGGCTGAAATTCTGGAAAGACCTCTGGAAATAATCTGTTATGTCAAAAAAACCAAAACCAAAGCTAGCAAGGGTCAGCTCACATTTGATGCTGGAGAGGACTCTGTTTGAATATCAAGAGCTTCTCCTGTCCTTTGGCTACCATTGCCCTCTCTGCTTTGTGGCTATGTCATTACATATTTTTGCTACCCCTGGAGAAGGTAAAAAAACATTTTTTAGAAACTTCTTAATGTGTAATTCTCTTTATGATGTGCAATCATTTTGTCCGTTGCTTGGAATTTGTGTTTGGAGAAATTCCCAGGGCTTTGTAATCCATGTCTTAGCCCTTCCAAGCCTTTACCAGTCTGTCCAACTTATTCAGTTCAACGCCAGCTACAAGCCTTCCTCCAACTCCCTCTGAACCAAAATAAAAACCAAAGTCAGAGTATGTAAGAGTGAAAGGTCAGTGAAAAATAGAAATAAGTTCTATTTCCTCAAAAATTATTGGCCCCGAAAAATTACTGGGTTAAATACTGAATTAAAAATTATGGGCTTAATTAATAATCTAACTCATTCTAAGGGAGTATTTTGCATTAGCCTAGAAATGATCAATTATCCTACAACACAAAATTTACCTGTCTCAGTGTCGTAAGCCTAGAGGGAAAAGTATAGAACCTGAAGTCAGAAAAAAAAAAAGGGGGTGTCCTGTTACCAGTTCTGCCATGTTTAGCTGTGTGGGCTTGATCACATTAGTTACCTCTCTGATCTCAGTTTCCTTGTGGTTAAATAGATAAACTTGTCTAGCAAGATTGCCACAAAGTTTAAATTCTATGATATAGTATGTATCAAGATCCTTCCTTTGTGGCATATACTTTATTTATTTTTTTTTTAAGAAAGAAAGCAGTAAAAAATCAAGAAGAGAGAAAATCCACAATAAACAACCAGCTAGAGGCAAATATGTTCTCTATGTGTTCTGTGATAAACAGCATGTCCCTCAGTTGTGTCCCCCTGAGTAACATACGATCCTTCAGGAAAAGTGACAGGTCTGCCCATACAATATACAAAACCTGGTGTGATCCAGTCTCTAGTCTTTTTCCAGCTTTTCTCCCAAGGCTTTATCTCCCAGCTTAGGAACGTGTCAGACCAAACTGTCTTGACTTCCTGAATTCCCCTGCTCTATTATGTCTCATTACTTTGGCATAAGCCATTCCTCCCACCTAGAAAATATTTTTCCATCTTAATGTCCTAAAGAAACTCAGACATTTGCACATGCAAACACACATGCACACACACACATACACACACACCAGCTCACTCTTTCAGTTGTACCATATATACCTCAAGGATTCTAAGCATGGGATAAACTCCCATATGGACTTTCATAAATGACCTTCAGGAAATAAAATATCTCTTGAAATGACATGTAAAATTCTGCTTATATGTGCATTGACACATTTTCCCCCCTAAAATTAGGATTTGCAGTTTTGATCACAAGCTCAAAGGGTTTGTGATCTAAAAACCCTAAAACAATGCCAAGACAATTGTTGCAGTTCTGGGTGCAAATCACCACTGTACTGCAACATTTTGCTGGTGGCAATCAGATCTTATTCATCTCTGTTTGCCAGCCTCTACTACGTGCTAAGTGCTCAAAAGGCACTTGATGGATGATGAATTGCCTTTTCAGGAGAGCACTCTCAGGGTGCTGGAAATTAGGGTCACAGTACTACACAAGGAGGAATGACATTCATGAAACAGGAAAGTCCATCCTTGCCCAGCTGCTGTGAAGTAAAGCTCTGTTGGTGCAGTTTCCAATTTGCTAATTATTAGTGCTTTTCTACATACCAAATTAATTATAGCATAATAAAATCCAATAGCATTTGTTCTTAATTCTCCTCTGATCTGCATTCTGTTGTTTATTCTCATTTGTTCTGATAAGGTCCATTGTCTCTAATGTTGCCTCATAAAGGGTAAGAAATAAATCAATGGTATTTAGCTTTTCTAACCATCTGGTCTGGCAAACATCCCAAAATTAATGTTTAAATCTGGGTGCAGTTCATGTGTTTTGTCTTGTCTTAGGAGCATCTCTGGAGATGGGAAATGAGGGGTAAGGGATAACCCCCTAATCTCACTGAGGAATTTGATCTTTGAGTAGATATGACTCTATAAATACTATAGGTTTTCATCACATGTTATGAGGTTCAGTTATAGAACAAAGGCCAAGACTGGTCAGTTTGAAAGCTCCCACTTAGGACACTCCTTTGTGTTTCAGATTAGAGGTTAGCAAACTTTTCCTTGTTAAGGGCCAGATAGTAACGAGCTCAGGCTTCACGGGCCATACAGTTTCTGCTGCAATCATTCAGCACTGCTGATGAAATGTAAAAACCGATAGACAGCATGTAAAGAAAAATGGATGCGACTGTGTTCTAACAAAAGTTATTCACAAGAGCAGGTTACTTTTTAACTCAGATATCTGAGATTAGGTCAGAAAGCACAGTGCAGCTAGAAGAGGATAGAGGTGGGCAGGGCACAACCTTTAAAAGAATGATATGTCCACGCAGCTGCTGCTGCTGCTGCTGTCGCTTCAGTCATGTCGGACTCTGTGAGACCCCATAGACGGCAGCCCACCAGGCTCCCCCGTCCCTGGGATTCTCCAGGCAAGAACCCTGGAGTGGATTGCCATTTCCCCCTCCAATGCATGAAAGTGAAAAGTGGAAGTGAAGTCACTCAGTCGTGCCCGACTCTTAGCGACCCCATGGACTGCAGCCTGCCAGGCTCCTCCATCCATGGGATTTTCCAGGCAAGAGTACTGGAGTGGGGTGCCATTGCCTTCTCCAGATGTCCATAGGACATGACAAAAACTGCTTAGAATCAACTAGGTTCAAGACAGCAGAATATTTGACTCCCAGTGGACCTCGAGCTTCAATGTGTTTTCATGGTAATACTTTAGTGTGTTAAATGGCACACTCACCAGCACTATGACAATTCTGAGGCCAACTCAAAAATTGAGTGGTGATCCAATTTCTGGAAATCCCTCCCCCTTCCCCAAAATAACTGGAATAATCCTCCCACTCATTTGCCTATGAAATTACCCAGCCCATAAAAATCAACAATTTCTGTCTCTCACCTTCTGAGATGGCCCACACTCTGTCTGCAGAGTGTATTTCTTCCTAAATAAATGCACTTCTTACCTATCACTTGCTTAAAACTCAGCATTCAAAAAAAAAAAAAAAGAATAACATGGCATCCAGTCCCATCACTTCATTGCAAAAAGATGGGGGAAAAGTGGAAACAGTGACAGGTTTTATCTTCTTGGTGCTGGAGAAGACTCTTGAGAGTCCCTTGGATAGCAAGGAGATGAAACCAGTCAATCCTAGAGGAAATCAACCCTGAATATTCACTGGAAGTACTGATGCTGAAGGTGAAGCTCCGATACGTTGGCCACCCAATGCAAAGAGGCAACTCATTGGAAAAGACCCTGATACTGGGAAAGACTAAGGGCAAGAGGAGAAGGGGATGACAGAGGATGAGATGTTTGGGTGGCATCATTGAGTCACTGGACATGAGTCTGAGCAAACTTGGAGATAGTGAAGGACAGGGAAGCCTGGCATGCTGAAGTCCATGGGGTTGCAAAGAGTTGGACATAACTTAGTGACTGAACAGCAGCAACAACCTATTACTTTTTCTTTCCCTGAATCCTTTCTGTGATTACACATCAAGACTTTCACTTTTTCCTGGTTCTTCTGGGATGGAGAATTTAATCAAGAATAGTATTCTTTAATTCAGATTTCTAGACCCTCCATCTTCTGACACTAGATTGCTTTCCCCACCTTATGTTATGTCCCTTCTATGCATCAGTTCAGTTCAGTTTAGTCACTCAGACGTGTCTGACTCTTTGCTACCCCATGAGTTGCAGCATGATAGGCCTCCCTGTCCATCACCAACTCCTGGAGTTCACTCAGACTCATGTCCATCAAGTCGGTGATGCCATCCAGCTATCTTATCCTCTATTATCCCCTTCTCCTCCTGCCCCCAATCCCTCCCAGCATCAGAGTCTTTTCCAATGAGTCAACTCTTCAAATGAGGTGGCCAAAGTATTGGAGTTTCAGCTTCAGCATCAGTCCTTCCAATGAACACCCAGGACTGGTCTCCTTTAGGATGGACTGGTTGGATCTCCTTGCAGTCCAAGGGACTCTCAAGAGTCTTCTCCAATACCACACTTCAAAAGCATCAATTCTTTGGCACTCAGCTTTCTTCACAGTCCAACTTTCACATCCATATATCACCACTGAAAAAACCATAGCCTTGACTAGACGGAGCTTTGTTGGCCAAGTAATGTCTCTGCTTTTGAATATGCTATCTAGGTTGGTCATAACTTTCCCTCCAAGGAGTAAGCCTCTTTTAATTTCATGGCTGCAATCACCATCTGCAGTGATTTTGGAGCCCTAAAAAATAAAGTCTGACACTGTTTCCACTGTTTCCCCATCTATTTCCCATGAAGCGATGGGACCGGATGCCATGATCTTAGTTTTCTGAATGTTGAGCTTTAAGCCAACTGTTTCACTCTCTTCTTTCACTTTCATCAAGAGGCTTTTTAGTTCTTCACTTTCTGCCATAAGGGTGGTGTCATCTGCATATCTGAGGTTATTGATATTTCTCCCGACAATCTTGATTCCAGCTTGTGCTTCTTCCAGCCCAGCCTTTCTCATGATGTACTCTGCATAGAAGTTAAATAAGCAGGGTGACAATATACAGCCTTGACGTACTCCTCTTCCTATTTGGAACCAGTCTGTTGTTCCATGTCCAGTTCTAACTGTTGCTTCCTGACCTGCATACAAGTTTCTCAAGAGGCAGGTCAGGTGGCCTGTATTCCCATCTCTTTCAGAATTTTCTGCAGTTTATTGTGGTCCACACAGCAAAGGCTTTGGCATAGTCAATAAAGCAGAAATAGATGTTTTTCTGGAACTCTCTTGCTTTGTCCATGATCCAGCACATGTTGGCAATTTGATCTCTTGTTCCTCTGCCTTTTTTAAAACCAGCTCGAACATCAGAAAGTTCACGGTTCACGTATTGCTGAAGCCTGGCTTAGAGAATTTTGAGCATTACTTTACTAGCGTGTGAGATGAGTGCAATTGTGCTGTAGTTTGAGCATTCTTTGGCATTGCCTTCTATGCATCAGCAGCTCTTAAATGCATCTTCTGTGACAGTGACATTGGTGGGGGTGGGAGTGATGTGCTGGCTGCTGCTTTGGATTGGCTGTATTTGGGGAGTGAGAGGAAAGAAGACACAAAAATGACTCCAAAAATCCCAAAGTTGAATGAGTAAGGGATGATACCCTTAGTAGAAAGGTTGAAGTTGATGAGAAAGAAAACAAAAAGCTACAGCATAAAACTATTGCTAGGCCTTTCTTGGTGGTCTGGTGGTTAGGAATCCACTTTGCAATGCAGGGGACACCAGTCTGGTTCCTGGGTCAGGAAGATCCCACATGTGGCACAGCAACTAACCCAGGCACTGCAACCACTGAAGCCCAGGCACCTAGAGCCTGTGCTCTGCAAAAGGAGAAGCCACTGCAATGAGAAGCTGCACCCCGCAACCAGACAAAGTCCACGTGCAGCAACACCTACCTAGTGCAGCCAAAAACAAATACACAAATTGAAATTGTTTTTAATTTAAAATGCCATTGCTAGCATGAAATTCCTCCCTTGTGTATACACTCAGTGCCCTCCTCTCTCTCATTTTATCATTTTAGACTGGCAAAACCCCATCCTGCTTAAATTCAGCGCTCTGTGGTTCTGCTCCTCTGCCCGGCTGAATATGACCGGAAAAGGCACACAACAGTGACATGCCCCACTGTCAAATGGGTTCCTAATGTACTCAGAAACAAAGTACATTTTCCTAATGCTTTCCCTCGCCCACACTTCCAGAGGACCGTTTCAAACCTCCTGGGTTCTCATACTACACCCAGTACTTCCTCCTGATCACCAACTGTTGACCTCGCTTCCTATTTAACAGGACAATAGCAATGATGAAAAAAACAATTCTCACAAGCTTGAAAGCTTGAATCATTGCACCTAACTACCTCTTGGCATCTGTGTCCATGTATCCTTTCTTGCTTGCTTCCTGTTATGCTGTCATTTTGCACAACCTGTGTTCCTGTTTAAGGTCCTCTGTACACAAAACCACATGACCTCTTGCTTGGTTGAGGCCATAGCTCCAGCAATTCTTTCCTTTCTCTTGCATCACCAATTTTCTCCTTCTACCAAATAGTTTCTAACCCATTTATACACATGCTAGCATCTCTCCAATAGTAACAAAAGAATCTTTCCCTTGACCTCACAGTACTCTTACAGCCATGACTCCACTCTGGTCTTCTCTTTAGAAGTTGTTACCCTCTACCTCAATGTCCACACCCCTCTGGTCCTTCGCAAGCTTCTCCTTAGCTCACCATACTTCTACACATTGGAGTGACCACAGCTCAACCCATAGGTCTCTTCTCTTTTCTCCTGCACACGCTACCTCCTGGATTCCTCCAGTTTTATGGCTTTAAATACTATCTAGATTAGGGGATCCCCAGCCTCTGAGATGTAATGCCTAATGATCTGAGGTGAAGTCGTTGTAATAGTAATAGAAATAAATGTAATGTGCTTGAATCATCCCCAAGCCATCCCCCTCCCCAGGTCCATGAAAAAAATGTTTTCCATGAAACCAGTCTCTGCTGCTGAAGATGTTGGGGATCACTGATCTAAATGATGATAATTCCCCAATTCACAGCTCATCCCAGGCACTCTCCTGAATTCCAGACACATATATGCAGCCTACGGTTTAATTTATATTTCCATTTTGATGTCTAATCGCCCCCTAATTGATCCCAAACACACTCACCAAGTCAAAGTCTTCCCAGTTTCAGTTAATAGCCACTTCTTCCTCCTGAATCTCAATTAAACCTTGAAATTATTTCATTTTTCTCCTCATGCTTCACATCTTCCCTGTTAGAAAATTCTACTGGTTCTACCTTCCAAATATATCCAGAATCTCACCTCATCTTCCCGCATCTATTGCTCCCAACTTTTGCAAAGCTGCTCTGGTCTCTCAACTGAATGATTCCAATAGTTTCCTAAAAAAAGTCTATGCTTCCACATTCACCACCACAGTCTCCAGTCTAGTCTCAACACCAGCCAAGACATGTAGGTTCCTGTCTCAAAATTTTCCATGAAGTTCCTATCCTATTAGAGTACAAGCCATCATCTTTGGAGTGACCCAGGAGGCTCCTGATGTCCCGACATCATCACCTCCCACCTCAGCTCCTGCTTCCCTGCCTCTCTGGCTCACTGTCTTCCAGGAATGCTGGCTTCCTGAGTTCTTCAGGAACCGTCCAGCCATGCTGTGGCCTCAGAGCTTCAGAACTCTGTTTCCCTTTCCCACAAAGCCCTTTTCCCAGAGAGACTCACTCTCTCACTCCCTTCACGTCTTTGTTGTTATATCATCTTCCCAGTGACGTCTTCATAGGCTCTCTTACTAAAAATTGCAAACCACCCTGCTCCACACACTGGCACCCTTTTGTGCTCTCTTGCTCTGTTTTCCCCATAGAATGTGGCATCAGCTGGCATCATTTCCACCTCACCCTACTCCACGGAGACATGGATATAGAAGTACAGCTGAGACCAAGTCCTATCTCATGTGAGGGCTGTACACCACTGGTCGCTGCAGCAAAGGATGCCGTTAAAAGTGGCCCAGGCAGGTGTGAGGCAGCAAGTGTGATGCACACAATACAGATGCCAACCGGCATAATCACACCTTAAGTCAGCCTGGACTTTCCAACCCGCCTCTTGAAAACAGTGCCTCTCATCTTCTTGAAGTGGTTGTACAGAAACAGATTTCCATTTCTTTATCTGCTTAACGCTTTTGAGCTTCCATTCCCCATTTTTTCCTTTTCAAATTTTTTGTTTAATTTATGCTCACTTTTTACTGTACCTTCAGTACACAAGTGAAAAATGTACTTGACCTTATTGATGTTTCTCTATTTCCCCATGTGCCAGTTTGTTATGCTTCTGGAAAGGTAAAAGTGACCTTTTCCATGAAGGAGACAGGACATACATAATTTTGGTGGTATGTTTAGTTTTGCCTTCACTGGCATGTCTTAACAAACGGATTTTTTAACTCCTATTTTAACACCTTGTTGTAACTAAGTAAATGTGAAAAATATATCCCTCAATATGTGCATTTGCATATTTACATGTTTTCAAAAATAAAGAGAAAATACATAATATTTAGGAATGAGATAGGAGAATCATTTTCACAAGTTACAGATGTCCTGATAACTCATAAGTGGTGATACTATATAAGGTCATCTCTAATGAGTGAAAACATTGTTGATTTCACACTTCCCACATCTTGTACTCTGTTTATAAGATTTACTTCAGATGTTTGAAGATTTTAAGAATTTTTAAATGGTAACTTAACTATCAAAACTAAATAAATACCTCTTTATAGAGTTTGGTATGGATGTGAGAGTTGTACTGTGAAGAAGGCTGAGCACTGAAGAATTGATGCTTTTAAACTGTGGTGTTGGAGAAGACTCTTGATAGTCCCTTGGACTGCAAGGAGATCCAACCAGTCCATTCTGAAAGAGATCAGCCCTGGGATTACTTTGGCCACCTCATTCGAAGAGCTGACTCATTGGAAAAGACTCTGATGCTGGGAGGGATTGGGAGCAGGAGGAGAAGGGGACGACAGAGGATGAGATGGCTGGATGGCATCACTGACTCGATGGACGTGAGTCTGGGTGAACTCTGGGTGTTGGTGATGGACAGGGAGGCCTGGCGTGCTGCGATTCATGGGGTCGCAAAGAGTCGGACACGACTGAGCGACTGAACTGAACTGAAGCTTTCTTTGGACAGAAAAGGACCTTGAAATCTGTTTAACACCTTTGAGACCTTTCTCCTAACCTAGAGCCCTCATCATAAATTCTGTTTTGTTTTCTAATCACTGTTAATAAATCCACCTTACATCTTTTCCACATGACAGAGATCTTTTGTGTGGGTTTAATGCCATAATCCTAGAACAACAACAACAAAATCTTTCAGAAGTGTATTCACTTAAGTTACTTATTTAATTTAGTTTGGTTGTGTGGGGTCTTCTTTACTGCACTCAAGCCTTCTGTGTTTACAGTGAGCGGGGACACTCTCTAGTTGCCATGCTTAGCTTCTCATTGCAGTGGCTTCTCTTGTTGTGGAGCACGGGCTCTCTGGCTCTTCAGCTTCAGTAGTTGTGGCACATGAGCTGAGTTGCCCTGCAGCATGTGGGGTCTTCCTGGACCAGGGACCAAGCCCATATTCCTTGCATTGTCAGGTGGATTCTTAACCACTGGACCACCAGGGAAGTCCTGCCTTCACTTTTTAAGGCTATTTCATGGATGGAGTTCAGTAGAGTAAAATCACAGTAATTTCAGAAAGAGTATTTTTCCACCTTTCACGATATAGGCATACCAAATCTACAGCCACATATGAGAGAAACCCCCAGACTACCTGAGCAACTCCCACACATTGGATGAACATGAAAAAAAAACCCACACCAAAGTATATAGAAGAGACTGAGACACAGTCTCATCGTAACACCCCCAGCACAGCAACCCACAGTCAGGAGGTAACTTACAACCCCGAGCTTCTCCTGAGGAACTAAGGGTTTGCACCCCAAGTCTGGTAGCTCAACTTTTAAGATCAGCACCTGAGAGGGGACTCCAAGCCATCTAACTTTTGAAAGCCAATGAGGCTGTGTCTACAAGACCCATAAGGTTATCCTGACCTGAGAACCTGCTCTTAAACAGCTAATGAGGACTCACTGCAGCTATACCCTGGCGTCAAGTGCAGAAGCAGCCCGCTGAAATGCCCAGTATTCCTGAGAAAGAGGTCTATCAAGATTATCTTCACAGCTGCAGCCCAAGGAGTGAAGCTTCCAGTTAAATCCACACCTAAAAGTCCACTGTAATCCTCCACAGAGACTTTGGAAGGTGGTTGCTGTCTTCACGCTCTCCCGCTGTATGACGATATATGTTTTGGTCTCTGCCTCTTGTTCCTGCTAATATTTAGTCTTTGACTTTTCATGAGGAGGAAATGGCAACCTGCTCCAGTATTCTTGCCTGCAAAATCCCATGGACAGAGGAACCTTGCAGGCTACAATCCAAAGGATCACAAAGAGTGGGACACGACCGAGTGACTGAGCCTGCACACAGACCTCACACAGAACTCCTAAAACCCTTGTAATTTCCCAAGTCATAAGAGCATCTCTTATTTTAATGGGGGGACTGTTGGTGGGCTCCTGGATGGAGGATGGTCACCAGAAAGACCAATAAGTTTGGAACTTTCAGCTCCATTTCCCCATTCTTCAGAGAGGGAGAGGGACTAGAAAATGAGTTAATAATCAATTATGTCTACATAATAAAGTTGCTGTAAAATTTTCTAAAGTATGATTGGTGAACACATCCACATTCCAGGAGGCCAGTGCATCCCAGCTCCACAGGGATAAAAGAGTCTGTGTTTGTGCCCTTTCTGGCCCTCACGGTGTGTACCTCTTCATCTGGTTGTTTATCTTTATCCTTTTGATCATATCCTTTGTTGTACAAAAACCCAGCATCTTGAAGTAAATGATCCCTTGAGCTTTGTGAATTGTTGTAGCAAATGATCAAACCCAAGAAGATGGTTGTGTAAATCATCATTTTTTTTCTCTATTGGATTTATAAAACATTATTTCTGATATATAACATTCAAGGATAATAAAGCTATCTTAAAATCTCAAATATGAGAAATCTGTGGCAAGAGTTTAAAAAAGTACACTAGTCAAGGTGAAATTTATATATTGATATACACATATTCTAAAACCCAAATCTTTTTTACATGAACACTAACCTCTTTTGTTGTTGTTAATTTTCCCCTTACAACATGACCTGACTCTGCAGCTGCCATGTCCTTCAGGAAACATTTGACATCTGGTATCACTGGGGCTGCCATGGGGGGACGGGTGCCAAAGGCATTTTTAGGATAGAACTTGAAGAAGTCAGTCAGTCAGAAATACAGCTGACAACCTGGGATTTGTGATTGGCCTCTGAAATGGGGGCAGTCTTGTGGGACTGAACCACTGACAAGTGTGATCTAACACTAACTCCAGGTAGATACTGTCAGAACTGAACTGAATTGTAGGACACCCAACTGATGTTGAAGAATTGGTCACTGTGGAAATAAACCCACACATCCGGGGTCAGAAGTGTTGTAAGTGTGGCAGTGAAGTGAGAGTAAAGAAAAACCCAATGCATTGTCCCCCAGATGGCAAGATGTCAAGAGAAAGGAAGTCTTGGTTACATGGCTGGAAACCTGAATCTTGCTTGTGCAGTAATAACAGTAATGGTAATAATTCCTTTGTTTCCAATGGGAATTGGAGTTAGGTTTGTGTCATTGTCAACTAAAAGAAACTTGATTGAGACAATGGAAGAAGTTACTGAAGTAATTATTTATTTCATTTATGTGTGATTAAGAAAGAACTCCTCACCACAAGGAATATGAAAGGGATGGGAGTCACTTTGTATATTGTGATGCAAGATCGTTTAAATAAGCTGTACTTTAATGTTAGACAAAAAAGAAAGTAAGGAGAGCATGATCCCTTTCTGATTTCCAAGAAAAGACACTTAGTCAATATGTGGGTGATTCATGTTGAACACATTTCTTGATATTGGCTGGTTGTAATACTGGATAATGCTGTTGGAATATCACTCCCTGTATTTAGGAAGGGGGGGGTCATTAGTGAAAGGCAAATGTTTCTATAAAGTTTGCCATCATGACAGTCACGTTCCTGAGGATAGAGTGTGTCTGTCAGACAAGTATTTGAAGGGTAGTCATGGAGAAAGACAAAATTAATATTATTCTGCTGAGCTCTCAAAGGCAGAACTATTAAAAACAGCTATAGTGTGTAAAATTCAAATTAAATAAAAAGAAGGCTCTCTTAATCATTTCAGTCGTAAGTGACTCTTTGCATCCCTGTGGATGGTAGCCTTACAGGCTCCTCTACCCATGGGATTCTCCAGGCAAAAATACTGGAGTGGGTTACCTTGCCCTCCTCCAGAGGATCTTCCCAACCCAGGGATTGAACCCAGGTCTCCTGTATTGCAGGCAGATTCTTTACCATCTGAGCCCCCAGGGAAGCCCTCCTCCATAAAGAGTGTTCAAATAAGATTTTTCAGGGATATTTAGAGAAGATTCTTAAATTGAACAGAGGAAAATGCAGAAAATTCCTCCATTGCTTTGAATGAGTTCTACACCATCTCCAATTCTAAACTTCCAGTAACCTACCCTCCAAAGTCCACACATAACTATCTGTTCAGTATGTATGTTATTTAATAATAACACAGAAATCTGAATAACTAGCATTTTCCTACTGTTTTATATTTGCGTAAAGCATTCTTAGGTATATGAGTAATTAGTATACTTCAAATCAATATATTTTATTGCTTTATCTTTAAAGACACCATATTTAAAACAAGTGGCTTCTATCGAGAAAATGGATCTCATGACACAAGATATAAGTCATCTTGACATACTTATTTGGGGAACATTTCACTTGCAATAGAAAGGGAAAATGGGAAAGTATCTTCCAGAAAATTATGTTTTCCCAAAGGTCATTTTAAATTTTAATAATTTAATCAACCACCTGATTTTGATTTCAAGTCAAGAGTCATAGAGTTTCATTTTATTATAAACAGAAAAACCATAGTCATTCAAACACTGATGACAGAGAATTACACCATTAACTGTGCTGGACAGGACAAAGGAGCCAAGTGAAGGAGAAAGACACAATTCATGTCTCTCATCAATTTAGGAATGTTTTCCCCCCCAGGGCCATCCTAAAGCCAAAACAGGGAAAGTATTTCCTACCTTGGTACATTATGACCTCTATTCCCTCCCCTACATGATCTATATGTCTCTGAAACTTGGTTTCTGTCTAAGTGTCTAAAGAAAGACTTTATTCGGTGAAATACATTTTTGTGGACATTCATGTGATCTCTGGGTTTTGAGTTACAAATGTTCTAAGTGCAGCGACTACAGGCAATGGACATAGAAGCGAATGAAGGAGAGTATGGAGCTGCCCCACTGCCGTTGCTCTGTTCACAGTGAGGACTGAGCCATTTAATCCCCTTGGATTTTTTATCTACCAAAACAGCTTGGGCCCATCAGCAAATTGCAGTGGCATATGGTCCAGGTTTACGAGTAATCTGGCTCATGATTAAGGCAAGGGGGATGTTATCCTTCAGCAAATACTGAAAATATTGCCAGAGAATTTGGTGGGGTTTTAAAAGTCAAACTGATAAAATGATAATTATTGAAGACTTCTAGGAATCACCAATTTGGATTTGGTCAAATTAAAATTTTTCTTTGGAATAGGAAGTTCCTTCAGAAAAGAAAAATTAGAGCCCTAAGTTTTAAGAGGTAGTAGTTCTGTTTCTCTCTCGAATAAATAGCTTAAAGGCTGATTGTCAGAATCTTCAGGGGGCTATACTAGGTTTCCACTTCCCTACAATCAGTTTTGCCATTGTGTTTACAGCTGTCCTAAGGTTCCAATGATGAAGGAAACAATTTCAAAGAGAAGTGTGTGACCTGAAGACAGGTAGATGGTAGCTAATATAACCTCATCCATGTTTCTCAAATGGGCTAAGTCTCCAGGTACAGCAGGGATTCCCATCCCTGGATGCACACCAGGTTCATCTGGTGAGATTAGAAAAATCTTTCCTAGATATTCAGATTTAATTGGGCTTCAGTGAGGCCCAGCAATGGCATTTTCAAAAAGGTTACCTAGTGTTTCTATAACCACTGAATTAGGCAACACTCTAGTATGCCCCGGAGAAGGCAATGGCACCCCACTCCAGTACTCTTGCCTGGAAAATCCCATGGATGGAGGAGCCTGCTAGGCTGCAGTCCATGGGGTCGCTAAGAGTCAGATACAACTGAGCGACTTCACTTTCACTTTTCACTTTCATGCATTGGAGAAGGAAATGGCAACCCACTCCAGTGTTCTTGCCTGGAGAATCCCAGGGACGGGACAGGCTGGTGAACTTCCGTCTATGGGGTCGCACAGAGTCGGACACGACTGAAGCGACTCAGCAGCAGCAGCAGCAGCAGCTGGTGTGCCCAGTGGTACCCCAAAGTGTAGTCTAAAAACTGAACACATCTTTCTGGAAAATCCATCTTACTCAAAGATTTGAGGAAGAAAATTAGCTATATTTTATTCCTCTTTAACAGTTATCATAAGACATAACACTTATAATTCTAAGACAGACATGAATACATCATAAAATGCAAAATTCACATGAGGTTTTCAGGTAAAACAGTGCCCCCAAATCCTAAAAGCAATATGTTTATTTTTTTTCCTTCATTCATCAGATATTTTTGAAGAGGTAATATACATAAGATATTATGTGTGTGTTGATACACATATGTTGATACACCTAAATATTGATCAATCATCAGTTTAGGAATATATGTGTGTCTGTATGTGTTTGTATGAATTTATGTTTCAATCAATAAGAAAAAAATTTTAAGACTCTATCATGCTAGATTGCATCTATGTCCAAACAAGTTTAGCAGTTTCAAGTACAGTTGTATAAGCCTGATTTAGGTCCTGATTCCCTCACAGATTATTTAGCATTTATGATGGTGAGGATACTAAGTAACAAATTGAGCAGCAGAAATAAAAACAAATAAAATGCTCATCTCATTCTGTTCAATGTTGTAGTACTCTTTAGATCTATAACATAGCAGGAAAAAAATTTTCAGATTCTTGGTTGTCTTGGGCATTATATTCTTACTTTATCAAGTGATTTCTTATTGGATTAAAGCTAATTAGTCCTACAGAAATTCATGATCATATAGTTCAATCTGTGTATAAAGGGATTCAGCTTTCCCAAACCTCTCTTCTTAGCACATAACATAGGAGAAACAAGCCAAGTTTAACTTCAGTCTTTCTAGTCTTTAACCTTAAAACAATATCAGCATTTATTTCAGTTGAGTTCTAATAATTACCCTCACTGAAGACCCTCATTAAAATTTTCTCCCTTATGCTCTTCACCATTGATTAAGGAAAATGTATTTATTGATTCATCTTTACTACAGCTTCCAGGAGTGACAAAAATAAGAGTTTTGTTTGACACTCATCAAAGTAATTTTTGCAAAAACTCCTGCTGGGTAAACCAACCAGTGATCACTTGCTCAGCTACAGAATCACCATAGCAACAGAGTCACCTCATCATGTCAGGACCCCTGCACTCTCTGGGCTTTTAGAAGAGCTTCGTATCCAGTGGTACATACCGACACAAAAAAGCCAACATCAGAGATTCATGGCTTTGACTGTTGAAAAAAAAGAAAATCTCATGGTTTTGGCTCTGTTGAAAAAAAAAGTTTCATGTTTTAATTTAAAATATTCATGCCGAATACTTGAAAAATGCCACAACCAAACGAGGCGTCACAGGAACATTGGACTCCATTCTTTGCATTGGAGCAAAATCTTGAGAAGGGTCCAAAGTTCGCTGTGAACTGGAGGAGAAATGAGAGAACTAATGACACCAAAGTGGTTTCCTACATTGAAAGGAAACATTCCCCTCTGCTATTTGGAAAAATCAGGGTGGCCTATTGGTGACTTGCATGGAAAGTTGTTGAGATGGATAATAGCTATTTTGCAGCCTGTGGATTTTTAAAGCAAGAAAGCAAAAGGATTATTACAGCATGAGAAAATTGTAGGCTGTGCCAGAATCAGTGTAAAAGAGTTGGAATTCATTTTCCTGGCTTCCCCATGAGTCATGTACATTCTAAGGATATTAGAGTGCGTTTTGGAGAAGGAAGGAGCTACTTATCCCCAGCAAAGATGTTTCCAGAACTGATAGAGAAGGAATAAGAGTCAAAGTATAGAGTCAAGAAAGCCAAGTTGCAACTAAGACACAAGGTCTCAATTAAATCCAGGAAAGAAATGAAATGTCAGTTTTGGGTAAGATAATTGTGTTCGCTGATAGAGATCACACCCCAATTCTCCACATGCCCATGTATAATATGAATTATATAACTTAAAATAATTTCATGCAAAGACTTTTTTTCATTACTCAGGATTTCAGGGAAAAGTGAATACTATAGACAGTGGTTATCATTGGAACTCAAGAGTTTACAAAATCAAAGGAAATCTAGGAAAGGCACAGACTAACTAGAAACCACAGTCATACTCTCATTCAAATTTTTACCATCTTGCATGGTAAGAGTAAATTTGAAACAAGAGACGTTCCTACACTATGCCCTGAATTAAAAAGCATCCTTGTCATTCTGCCCAGAGAATCCATGCTTTACCCAGGAAGTTGGTATCCCAAAAAGTGCTTGTTCAGAGTAACTGGATAGGAATTTCATAGTTGTTATTAAAATACAAGGAAGGCATTCTCTCTTTCCATGGACTGTAGCCCATCAGGCTCCTCTGTCCATGGAAGCCCCTGTCCAGGCAAGAATACTAGAGTGTGTTGCCATTCCTTTCTCCAGGGGATCTTCCCAACCCAGGAATCAAACCCGGGCCTCCTGCATTGCAGGCAGATTCTTTACCATCTGAGCCACCAGGGAAGCCCTTCTAATGGTTTAACTCATCTTAAACCTGGCACACCTCTTCCAGGATTTCCTACCAATATTTTGCTTAGAAACCTAGTTTTTAATTTTTTTTTTATTTTTAATTTTTAGCTGTGCTGGGTGTTCATTGCAGTGCTGATTTCTTTGGTTGTGGCACATGGGCTTAGTTGTCCTACAGTGTGTGAGATCTTAACTCCCCGACCCATGTCCCCTGAATTAGAAGGCAGATTCTTAACCACAAGACCACAAGACCACAAGGGAACTCCCCCTTAGAAGCCTAATTTTTAATCAGAGCTCTAGCCTCAAACTATCGTCATGCTATCTTTTTTCCCAACAAATGAAGCTGTTAAAAGTAATAGTGGCAGCAATGGTTGCCATTTATCAAGTGCTAACTAGGTGCCAGGTGCTTCTGAAAACTCTGAAGCAAAGTTGCTAGTTGGGTTATTACTGGGTTATTCCAGTGCAGCAGTGCAGTGCTCAGTAGTGTCCGACTCTTTGCAACCCCATGGACTGTAGCTCGCCAGGCTCCTCTGTCCATGGAATTTTCCAGGCAAGAATATTGGAGTAGGTAACCATTTCTTACTCCAGGGATCTTCCAGATCCAGGGGTCAAACCCACGCCTCTTGTGTCTCCTGAATTAGAAGGCAGGTTTTTTAACCATTGTGCCACCTGGGAAGCCCTAAAATAAGTTATAATTTATAGATGAGGAAATTGAAATCTAAAGAAGTTAAACTCACCCAAGATTACCCAGTAGGATCCCAACTTAGTTGCTTTATATTGTCCAGCTCCCAGCACTCACTCATTCCTTCCTTGCACAAACATCTGTGGCACCCTGACCTTCTGCTCTCTTGGAGCTCACACTCCACATTCTGCACATATATGTCAAATGCTGTCAAGTTCACCATGAACGAAGAAGAGAAAAGGGTAGAAGTTGAGAGAGATGAACTCATCATCTCTGCCCACCTCCCCAAATGCAGACAGACCTCTCACTTACACTTTTTCCTTCCATATGATTATGTCCAAGCTGGTGCTCTTTTCTTTTCTCTTAATTTTAAGGTTTTTTTTGGGGGGGGGCTGGGGGATATAAGGCAAGAGGATATGGGAGAGACAGAGGATGAGATGGTTGGGTGGCATCACCGACTCAATGGACATGAGTTTGAGCAAGCTCTGGGAGGTACAGAAGGACAGGAAAGACTGGCATGCTGCAGTCCATGGAGTTGAACATGACTTAGCAACTGAACAGCAGCATAGAAGATTAACAATGTAGCGATAGCTTCAGATGGACAGCAAAGTGACTCAGACATACATATATGTGCATCCATTCTCCCCCAAACTCCCTTCCCATCCAGGCTGCCACATAACTCTAAGCAGAGTTCCCTGTGCTATACAGTAGGTCCTTGTTGGTGACACCAAACCTTTGCTTCTCTAAATTCTTGTAAAAATATATCTGGCTATATCATGCCCACCATATTTTTGTCCACTTCAGTCATCTAATTTCGTGTTTGGTTTAAAGCTCCCCTCTCTGCTCTAAGTTCTATCATAATAATTAGTGCTTTGCACATCCATGTGGAAACATCAGTTGGACAGTGTCTCCTCTCTGCTGCAGACACTCACCCCGCCTACCATGCACCACCCAGAGCTAACACACCTCTGAAATCTGAAAGTTCTATGTCCACTCTCTAAGCACAGTTTCCCTTTTTTTTTTTTTTTGCTTTCTTATTTGAACTACTAACATCTTTGTTTCTAGTCCATAATTAGATTTGAAATTTATTGACTATTCCATCTTGCCCATTAATCAGCCTCTTCCAGTTCCCTTTTCCCACGTGAGCAATAATCCAGCATTTGAGTCACTCCTTTGTGTCTTGATTCTTTGCTTCCTTCTGCTGCATCTGCCCCCCTCAATCTGGCCAATGCCACAGTCCTCTCTACCTAAAATGGATGGGGATGGGAGAATGAAATATAAAACTGTGTAGATCTGCGTCACTGTAAGTGAACAGTGTCCTGGCCCTTAATACTGTCCAAAAATCCTGTAGTGTATTTTTTTTAATGTGATAGACTGCTTTATTTTTTCTAATTAATTTACTGACAGTGAGCTTTTTCTCTAGTGTGGCCAGCAGGGCTACTCTTAATTGTGGTGTGCCAGCTTCTCATTGCGGTGATTGGCTTCTCTTGTAGAGCACGGACTTCAGTAGTTGCAGCCCACGGGCTTAGTTGCCCGGCAGCATGTGGAATCTTCCTGATCAGGAATCTAACCCATGTCCCTTGCACTGGCAGGTGGATTTTTAACCTCTGGACCACCAGGGAAGCCAGCAGTGTGTTTCTTATCAGCTTGTATTTTATGATACAGCATAACTAGTATAAGTTTACCTGCTTTGCACAAGTCCCCTATCCCATAATTTCACCTTTCACTCTCAGAAAAGGCCTCCTCTCAAATTCTACACAGAAAACACAATCAGGTGAAAATTTGTCCAACTTCACATGCACCTACCTACTCACTTTGCTATATTTGCTGTTTATTTTTCTTTCTCCTATTTCTCTAGAAAAGAGATTGTCCTCTTTTCTGAAGTTAATCCTGCCATCCCCTCCAGCCTCCATACAGCAGTTGCTCAGTCATTTCTTCTCTCTTATGGCAAGTCCTCTGACTTCTCTCTTTCTCCACTAACATTTCCTCTCTTGCTTACAAGATGGCTCAAGCCTCTACTATGCAAAACACGCTCCTTTAACCTTCTACTCACTACTAGCTCCCATCTAGTCTCTCCCATTTAAATACAAGCTAGTGCAAAAAGAAAAACTAGTCTGTACACAGGTAATTTAATTTCCTGTCATTCACCTCACTTCTTAACTCTCGTCTTCTGCAGCCTCTGCTCCCATCACTTCATTGAAATAATTATTCCAAATGGAGGGTGATCATGCATCCTGGTTTGCCTTGAAAACTTCTAGTTTATATTTGTCTTATTGTAATTATTAGTTAACGATCCCCATATTAGTTTTTTTACAGAGAAACAGAACCAAAAGATTGTGTAGATAGATAGAAGATGTGCGTGCATGCTCAATAGTGTCTGATTTTTTGTGACCCTATGGACTGTAGCCCACCAGGCTCCTCTGTCTATGGACTTTTTGAGACAAGAATACTGGAGTGGGTAGCCATTCCTATCTCCAGGGGATCTTTCTGACCCAAGGATTGAAGCTGTATCTTTTGGATCTCCTGCATTGGCAGGCAAAATCTTTACCAACTGTGCCGCCTGGAAAGCCCCAGATATGTGCTAAATAGACAGATAGATAGATGATAGAGATAGAGAAAGAAATGTATTATTATAAGGACTTAGTTCATATGATTATAGAGGCTGAAAAGATCTGTAATCTGTAATGTGGAGACTGAAGAAAGCTGGTGGTATAGTTTCAGTCCAAATCCAGGGTCCTGAGAACCAGGAGAACTGATGATGCAAATTACAATCCAAGTCTGAAGAGCTGTGAACCAAGAATGCCAATGTTGTAAGTCCCAATCTGAAAGCCAGAGAGGCTGATGTTGCAGCTCAAGTAGTCAGGGAGTGTGCATCCTAAATGCTAAGTTGCTTCAATCGTGTTGACTCTTTGTGACCCTATGAACTATAGCCCTCCAGGCTCCTCTGTCCATGGGATTCTCTAGGCAAGAATACTGGAGTGAATTGGCCGTGCTCTCCTCCAGAGAATATTCCTGGTTTAGAGACTGAACCTGCATCTCTTACCTGCATTGGCAGGTGGGTTCTTTACCATTAGCACCACCTGAGAAAGAGCAAATTCTTTTTCCTCTGCCTTTTTGTTGCACTCAGGCCTTCAATCGATTGTATGATGCCCCTGGTGAGAACAATATCCTTTACTCACTCCAGTGATTCAAATGCTAATTTCATCTAGAAATATCTTCACAGACACATCCAGAATGTTTATCCAAAACACTAGGCATCAGTCAACTTGACACATACACCCATCCATCAGTTCAGTTCAGTTCAGTCGCTCAGTCGTGTCCGACACTTAGCGACCCCATGGACTGCAGCACGCCAGGCTTCCCTGTCCATCACCAACTCCCTGAGTTTACCCAAACTCAAGTCCATTAAGTCGGTGATGCCATCCAATCATCTCATTCTCTGTCCTTCCCTTCTCCTCCTGCCCTCAATCTTTCCCATCATCAGGGTCTTTTCAAATGAGTCAGTTCTTCTCATTAGGTGGCCAAATTATTGGAGTTTCAGCTTCAGCATCAGTCCTTCCAATGAATATTCAGGACTAATTTCATTTAGGATGGACTGGTTGGATCTCCTTGCAGTCCAAGGGACTCTCAAGAATCTTCTTCAACATCACAGTTCAAAAGCATCGATTTATCGGCACTCAGCTTTATAGCCCAACTCTCACATCCATACATGACTACTGGAAAAACTATAGATTAGACTAGATGGACCTTTGTTGCCAAATCAATGCCTCTGATTTCTTTTTTAATTTAAATTTATTTATTTTAATAAGAATATGCTGTCTAGTTTGGTCATAACTTTTCTTCCAAGGATCACAATCCCTTTAATTCTCAAATGTAATCTATGTTGAATAATAATTTACACCATCACTCTTTCCAATTTCTCTATCTGCTCCTTAAACCAATCCTCTTGGATTATATATTCATAATAATAGCATCAGCTATTATGATGATGATGATGATACTGCTGCTGCTGCTAAGTCACTTCAGTCATGTCCAACCCCATAGACGGCAGCCCACCAGGCTCCTCCATCCCTGGGATTCTCCAGGCAATAACACTGGAGTGGGTTGCCATTTCCTTCTCCAATGCATGAAAGTGAAAAGGGAAAGTGAAGTTGCTCAGTAGTGTCCGACCCTTCACGACCCCATGGACTGCAGCCTGCCAGGCTCCTCCATCCATGGGGTTTTCCAGGCAAGAGTACTGGAGTGGGGTACCATCATCTTCTCTGACAATAACTCCCAAATATACTTCTTCGAGCCCAGATTTCCCTCCTGACCTCTAGGCTTCATAAACAACAACTATGGGACTTTCCACTTGGATGCCTGAAAGAAAAACTGTAAAAAGAACACTTCTCAAACTGAGCCCATCAGTTTCCCTCCATATTTGTTTCTCTTCCCAGACTACCCTATCTGGGTGAGTTGTACTCAGTCACTAAGGAGTGTCTGACTCTTTGTGGCCCCATGGATGGGAGCCCGCCAGGCTCCTTTGCATATGGAATTTTGTAGGCAAGAGTACTGGAGTAGGAAATGGCAGGACCAAACCCATGGTTCATATCAGAGACCTGCACATCATCTTTGGCCCACATCTTCTCCTACTCCTTTATCCTGACATATTCCTTATGTCATGATTTTCAGTTGATTCTACTTTTTAAAATATTTCTGAAATCTTGATATCTGCATATATCAACTGTGATTACCTTGGTTTAGAAATTTATTTGTTTTTACTCTACTTACTATAGTATTCTTTCGGCTCTCTGTCTCCACTTGCAATCCTTTTAACCTACATGCCACACTATCATCAATTTATCTTTCTAAATTTCACAATGGAACTTATCTAAGTTTACCTACCCAGTCTTTGTACCTTGTATACCAGTGTATCCAACTCAAAATGACTTATTTGACCCAAGTCTCTCATGCTGTTATACACGCTTCTTCCTTTCCCCAAAGGCCCTCCCGATCATTCTTCAAAATTAGTCTCACTCAGCCTTGGTATCAGCTCCCTCTTAGAGTCTTCTAGGCTGTTAGGTAGCCCTCCTTACACAGCATCCTTTGCCTCCTTCATCACAGAACTCATCACCCTGTAGTGTAATTGTACAGTTGCTATTTGTCTGTACTTCTGGACTATGAACTTTGAGATATCTTTGCATCTCTTGTGCCTCGCTTAAGGCATGACTGAATTAATGTTGTTGTTGTTTAGTCACTAAGTCGTATCCAACTCTGTGATCACATAGACTGCAGCACGGCCCTCCAACACCTCCTCCTCTGCCCTCCACAATCTCTAGGAGTTTGCTCAAATTCATGTCCACTGAGTTGATGATGATATGTAAACATCTCATCCTCTGTCACCCCCTTCTCCTCATGCCCTCAGTCTTTCTCAGCATCAAGGTCTTTCCCAATAAGTCAGCTCTTCACATCAGGTGGCCAAAGTATTGAACCTTCAGTTTTAGCATCAGTTCTTCCAATGACTATTCAGGGTTAATATCCTTTAGGATTGACTGGTTTGATCTCCCTGTAGTCAAAGGGACTCTCAAGAGTCTTCTCTAGCACCACAAATCAAAAGTATCAGTTCTTTAGCGCTCAGCCTTCAGCCTGACTGAATTAATGAGTATCCATTTTTTAATGCATGCATAATCACTGTCATGTCTGACTCTTTGGGAGCCTTTAGACTGTAGCCCACCAGGGTCCTCTGTCCATGGGATTTTTTCAGGCAAGAATACTGCAATAGGTTGTCATTTTCCCCCTCCAGGGGATTTTTCTCGACCCAGGGATCAAACCTGTGTCTCCTGTGGATTCTTTACCTGCTGAGCCATCCAGGAAGCCTCCACCAACTAGAAATAATTTCTACCATAATAGACAGAATACATATTAAAAAAAATATGTTTTAAAGATATAATGTTTATCTTCTTAAAAGGATTTTATTTCAATCCAGAGATCTTTATATCTCTTAGAAGTGCTAAAATTACTGAGTTCTGCTCCATAGTTCAGGGTTCCATTTCATGCTTTACCATACAACACCTGTAACTTAATTTTTTTCTTTGAAATTTATTATTTGATCATTAAGTCATACTCTGCTGTCTGTTGTGGTTATTTTAAGGCTGTGCTTGTGCAGTATTTCAAGCTTCCAGAAATGAAGACAAGTCATTATAGAGATCCTTTTCTTGTACTGCCTCCTGCTTGCTGAGACATATGTTTCTCTCTCTTCTAACACTTGTGTTTCTGAAATACTTTCAAGCTAGACAATATTGTAAAGACTCTTAGTATCAGATTATTACTCTGCTTTTACACCCAAAGGATGAGGAATAATTTCCTTTTTTCTTGGCCCATTTGTGAAATACTATTTTAAAATTTGTTTCAAAGCAAAACAGTAAAAGAGAAATTCAATAGGGATCTATGATAAAAATGGGGAAAAGAAAAGTGTCTAGATTTAGCCATGTCATCCCAATCAGAAAGCATGAAATAGTCAATTACTAAGAATGGTCTGAACAAGCATCAGAGAGCCTTGGTGGAACATTGGATAAAGGAATGTCTCATGATTTTTACTGTACAACAAAAAATTCATGAAAAACATGACATATTCAAGTTAGAAAATGAGAGAAGCTATCACTTATGGAAAATCTGACTCAGCTTACCCTTAAGAAGAGTTCTACTCAGTTTCCATTGGTAAGTGGTAGGAAATTTTTCCTAGCTCTCAATAGACTTAGAGTTTCTGAAACTCTACTCACCAAAAATTCTACTGATGTAGAATTGCTCCTCTTCCATAACGTCCACTCCATCCATACACAATGCTATAATTTGGGAGTGGGGGTATCCTTTATATAAAATTAAGTCATATTTAAGACAATGAGAAATAATATTGTCTTATTTGTGTATAGTTGCTTTCCAATGTCATGTTAGTTTCTGCTGTACAATGAAATGAATCAGCTATATAATATGTATACATATATCCCCTCCCTCTTGGATCTCCCTCTCATCCCACCCCAATTACATCCCTCTAGGTCATCACAGAGAACTGAGCTGAACTTCCTGTGCTTTACAGCAGGTTCCCACTACCTACCTGTTCTATACATGGTAGTGTACATTTGTCAATCCTAATCTCCCAATTCATTCTACTTCCCCCTTTGTATCTACCCACTGCGTCCATACATCTGTTCTCTGTGTCTACATCTCTTTCCTGCCTTGCAAATAGGTTCATCTGTACCATTTTTCTAGATTCTACATATATGCACTAGTATATGACATATATATCTTTAAATGTGTATCCAAAGAGCAGTAAGGCTGGAATGACCTCTGTAGTCTTATGTCCAATCCAGTGGTCTCATTAAGTCTCCTTCCCTCTCTTTAGAATCCCTCAGAAAAAGGCATACTTGAGTGAGTCTTATCTTCTAGGGTTCCTTCTTCATTTTGTCTTTGGTCTCTTGTATACTCATTCGTGAAGGTCCAAATGAATTTAATTAAAATTTTATCCAGAATTTGTTTAATTAAGATGAACATTTAGAATACCTAATCTTTCATATTTCTAGAAAGAAGTGTGTGTGTATTATCTCTTTAATATAAAAAGAAACCTGAAATTTGAGAAAAGACTCTAACATAAAATGTAGCGGCTCAAAAAATAGATGAAAAGAAAATTTTACAATTAACATACAAAAGTAAGTATGGAGTTTGCAGCTATGTAATAAGAATATCAAAATAAATATAATACATTCAGATAATGGGAAAGTGCTTTTGTAATTTAAAAATATGAAAAACGAAATATACACAACCAATAGGAATGTTGTAAAATAAAGCTAAAGAATTGACCCAGAAAGTAGAACCAAAAGACAAACAAATGGGGAAAAAAAACAGAGAAAAGAATCAATCCATGAGATTAACATTCTGTTCATAGGAGTGCTAAAATTTTTATTTTAAATCAAAGAGGAAATTATTGAAGGAAGAATACAAGTATATTTCCTATTTTCTAAAACTTGGGAACATGTGTTTGTGAATTCAAAGTGAAAGATCTCAATGAGAATACCAAGAAAAAAATGGAATAAATAAAAGATTTTAAAAGCTTTCAGAGAGACAAAAACAAGTCATACAACAAGGATCAATAATCAGAACAATATCAGATTTCTCAACAGCAGCACTGAGAAATAGAATATTAAAAAAAATAGAATTTACAACATAGCATTCAAACATACCAATGACTGAAAAAGTAAAATAGAAATATTTTCAGACATGCAATGCTTCAAAACATCAATATCTCAGGCAACCTTTCTCAGAAAGCTACTGGAGGAGGTAGTCTAACAGAATGAGTGAGTGAGTCATGAGACAGAACATGAGAGGAGCAGTAATGTGGGGTCCAAGACAGAAAAGGACAAAACGGCAGTAAATCTAGTGGTTAGTAGTCAAGATGGGAACAAGAAAATTGAAAACACCAGGAGAAAGATAGAAGACTAGAAGAAAAAATAATTTAACTGATAGCTTATTAGCTGTGTTTAGTCAATTATTTCATAGTTTTATGAATTAATAATTTATAAGTAAATAAATTATAAAAGATAATTATTAATCTAGGAATAACAAAAAGTATACAAGAATGGAAGATACTTTATTACATCAAGTGGCTCATCAGTAGACATATCTATGTTAAGAGCAATGTAAATACTGAAATTGACTTAAATAAAATGGTAGAACAACTATATTAGAATGAGAGAAGAAAGAAACATGTATGTCTATAGTTTGAGATGCCTGAGGGGGGGGGGTGGGTATAAATATGGTTTGCAGCAAGAAATAAAACAATAATTTCTAAAATTTTTAAATTAAGAAATGACAATATTATTTAGCTATTTGGACAAATGTGGAGAAATTTCATCAGAAACAACTGAAAGGGTTCATGTTGGGAAGTAGAACACAGGAATGGGGAATGAGTGTGATAGGTGAATACTTTTGTTTTAATTAAAATCTCTGTACATGGTTGAAATCAAATAAAATTAAGATGAATAGCTTAATGTATCAAAAGGAATATAAAGCTGAAAATTCTATGAACCCTCAAAAACTTCCAGCTTCTTCATGCAATAGTGGCTTTTCCAACAATGGCATAATTTTTGCCAACTCTTACTGGAGAGAAAAAGAGTTTTGTTTGCCCCTTTACCTGAAACCCTACCCACCATTCTCTTACTGGTTCATAATCACAGGTTTGACTCCTTAAAAAAATGGCAGATGAATGGATAAGAAAGCTATGGTACATATACACAATGGAGTATTACTCAGCCATTAAAAAGAATACATTTGAATCAATTCTAATGAGGTGGATGAAACTGGAGCCTATTATACAGAGTGAAGTAAGCCAGAAGGAAAAACACAAATACAGTATACTAACGCATATATATGGAATTTAGAAAGATGGTAACAATAACCCTGTGTACGAGACAGCAAAAGAGACACTGATGTATAGAACAGTCTTATGGACTCTGTGGGAGAGGGAGAGGGAGAGGGTGGGAAGATTTGGGAGAATGGCATTGAAACATGTAAAATATCATGTATGAAACGAGATGCCAGTCCAGGTTTGATGCACGATACTGGATGCTTGGGGCTGGTGCACTGGGACGACCCAGAGGGATGGTATGGGGAGGGAGGAGGGAGGAGGGTTCAGGATGGGGAACACATGTATACCTGTGGCGGATTCATTTTGATATTTGGCAAAACTAATACAATTATGTAAAGTTTAAAAATAAAATAAAATTAATTAAAAAAAAAAATAAAAACCTAGAAAAAAAAAACAAAAAACGGGTAATTTGTTTACACAGTGACACGTGCCATTGCTTTGGTCACTAATTTGACCAGCACAGATAATCCTCTTGATGCACGTTTTCTGTTTGCAATTCCAAATATTAACTGAGGCTTCATCAGTTCTGAGTCACTGAATCAAACATACGTCTTGAACACTGGGGGAAGCACAAGTTTTTAGGACTTTACTCTCAGCAGGAGAATCTTTGAAGTTTACCCCCTCCACTAATAAGGAGGGCTTCCAACTAGCAAGTTGTAAAGTTCATCAATATACTTTTTAATCCCTTCCAATATTCATCCAGTTAACATTATGCCTATAGCCTTCCACTGTGGCCAAGAAGAATAAAACCTACAAGTCAAAAAACCACTCCCATACAAAAATCCTATGATTATAAGATCAGTTTGATAATTCTTTGAAAGGATTATGCCATAGTACTCACAAGAATGTGTGACAAAAATACATTTCACAATATTGTAGCTAACAAAAGTCTGTCTAGTCAAAGCTATGATTTTTCCAGTAGTCATGAATGTTTGTGAGAGTTGGACCATAAAGAAAGCTGAGTGCCAAAGAATTGATACTTTTGAACTATGGTGTTGGAGAAGACTCCTGAGAGTCCCTTGGACTGCAAGGAAATCAAACAAGTCCAACCTAAAGGAAATCAGTCCTGAATATTCATTGGAAGGACTGATGCTGAAGCTGAAGCTCCAATACTTTGGCCATCTGATGCAAAGAACTGACTCATTGGAAAAGACCCTGATGCTGGGAAAGATTGAAGGCAGGAGGAGAGGGGAACAACAGAAGATGAGATGGTTAGATGGCATCACCAACTCGATGGACATGAGTTTGAGCAAGTTCTGGGAGCTGGTGATGGACAGGGAAGCCTGGCGTAATGCAGTCCATGGGGTGCAAAGAGTTGGACATGTCTGAGTGACTGAACTGACTGACCGACTTTTAATTTTATCTGAACTTGGTGAGCCCTTCAGAGGATTTTGCTCCTGCAGTAATTTGCCTCTTTGTGAGCATGTCTGAAAGGCAGCATGTCTTGGCTTCTACTTAGATAATTTTCTCTTAGAATATGAGACCCAACCAGAACTAAAAATGTCTTTTAAAAATCTCTCGATGAAGTTTGTTTTTAAGAAGTTTCAAAAAAAAAAAAAAAGAAGTTTCAAAGTGAATTACAATTGTATAAGCAGCCCTTAAGAACCTCAGTGAGAACAAGATGAAAATCTTTCCCAAATGTGATCCCAAAATGTAATAGGTGTAGGGCCCCAAGTCCATTAAGTAACCCTATTAGTCCTTGCAGAGTCAAGACATAAACCATATAGCATATTCCTCTCTAATTACAGACATCAGCTATCCATTCGTGGGGGTGTATTTTATGTTGGCCAACACAGAAGCCACAAGGAGGTCAAAGTCACCTTGTTTTCTGAAATCTGTTACCATCTGGTGAATTTCCAGCAAATTTTAGGAACATTCTGTCCCTCCTCAAGGAGGCTGAACCACAGTAACCATTCATAGGATCTCAAAAAGGAAAGCAAATCTATGTCCAAGCCAGAAAAATGCCGGAACTCAAATAGCCTACTCCTCCCAAGGCGAGCTCCTCTTATGCCTGAGAAGAGGTTCCAAGTTCATTATCTATTTAAAAGATTCAAATGATTTACCTTCACAAAAAAGTGAATTGTTACCTAATTAACTGTCATGTCAGAGTTGCTTTCCTTGTCAAACAAGCACTCAGTGCTGCTGATATGAATGACATTACAACCGTATTTTAGCTAAGAAAACACACACACCTGTTGAGATATGGTTCATCTCTCCAATCAGAAAGTTGGTACAAAGGAGACAGCAAGAAGAAAACCAAAGAGCTAGAGTCCAATCAAATTAATCACATTTTGCAAAGGGATTTTCCTATGAATCAGTGACCAGAAGAAAACTCAAACTGAATATAACTTTCAATGACTCATGGCCAAAGAAATCGGGAGCACAACTAGCTGAGAAGTGGAAATTTTCCCTGCAAGACCCAGAGCCCAGAGTTAGTGACATTCCATCTCTATATCAGGAAAGATCACCTTAAGATTTCTGTCATTCTGGCCACACAGGTCAGTGGCGGAGTGTTTACTGGGCCCCTCCACCAGCACCAGTTAGGTACAATCCACAAAGGTCTTGCTGGATTTCATTGCTTCTTCTCAGAAGACAGTTTTACATTCCTCTGAATGCCTTAAATTTACCTCTGGTGGGATATCATGACTGATTCCTTGACTTTTTTCTTTTTGCTTATAAATAATTCTTTATGTCTCCCCCATGCAATGGAGGGCAGAGCAGGGGGTTGTATCCCTGCCCTCATGCAGGGAATGGAGGTCAATGTATACTGATCTTATTGCCAGCTGCCCTGTGGCCTTGCGGTGGGAAATGGTGGGGGGTGGTCTACAGCCCCCTTTCTTCTAACATTGGTCTCTCTTCACCACATCACCATAGTGGAGCTGAGGGGCTGGAGGTGCTAGGAGCTGAGGTAAGGACGCTTATCTAGGGAAAAAAAAAATGTCCCCACCTACCTGCCCACTGGTTGCCCCAGGAAAGGGCTGGAATGTATCCAGATGTCTCTGCCCAGTGGGCAGTAGAGGCTAGACAATGTCTCCAGATTGGGCTGCCCACAGAAATCCTCACTGGAGGGGACAGTGTGCCCCAAACATCTTGTCCAGGTGGTACCTCCAGCAGCGATGACAGTCATGAAAACATGATGGATTACTCGACTTCGAACATTTGTGTATTGATTTATACTTTTTGAATTTAAGACAAGGCAAATTTGCTCAAAATAAACTATTCTCGGAAAGCATTCCAAAGATAATATCATGTCAAATCATATTTTGATGTTTGAAGCCCCCATGTAACAATGACAGTAAGAAAGGAATATTGGGTGTCTACTGAATCCCGTTGTAATCATAAGGCTGTACTCATGAGTTTCTCTAGTCATTTCTGGATCTCCAGTCTAGTATCTTTCAACATTTTTTAAGTGAATGAGTGAACAGTTAAAACTATGATGGTGTTTATACTTTAGCAATGAGTAACAACATCAAGGCTCTCTGGTCTTAATCTCAACATTTTAGCCCTAGTTGGTTAGATTTATGATAAAAAGTTGTTCAGTTGCTCAGTCATGTCTGACTCTTTGCAAACCCACAGACTGCAGCTTGCCAGGCTTCCCTGTCCTTTACTATCTCCCAGTTTGCTCAAACTCCTGTCCATTGAGTCAATGATGCCATCTCATTCTCTGTTGCCCTCTTCTCCTCCTGCCCTCAATCTTTCCCAGCATCAGGGCCTTTTCCAATGAGTTGGCTCATTGCATAAGGTGGCCAAAGTATTGCAGCTTCAGCATCAGTCCTTCCAAAGAATATTCAAGGTTGATTTCCTTTAGAATTCACTGGTTTGATCTTCTTGCTGTCCAAGAGACTCTCATGATAAAGGTGGTGGGTAACAACCTTAACAATGCTAGGCTCAGCTAATTTTAAGCATGTTCTCACTTTGCTCACCTCTAAAGAAGAGTGGATCTAAGGTCAAAGGAAACTTGGGGAGATGACTAATTTTCTGAAATATACAAGAGATTTTTCATCCTGATTTATAAATTCACTGGCACCTGTGACTAACAGTTTGCTATGGAACAAAATTCAGCATAAGGCAGGTCCATCTTGAACTCTTTCCAAAGGGGTTTAATTACTGAATCGCACACACAAAAATCTTGTTATAAAATGGATTTACCCAAAAGGCAGCCAGATGGCCTAGTTCCAATGCATTCATGAGGATAAAAAGAACGACAAACATGTGTTCCCCCACCCCCAAGATGTTTATTGTGTCGCTGAGCAGAGTCAAAACCCAGGTAATAAGACGTTGATGCCTGGAAAAGGAGATGATATGAGCTTTACAACGTCCCTACAGCAACTGAATAAGCTCCCTTGACTGGGGTCTCAGCAGGTTTGGGAGGAAGATAGTTCCTCTAGACCAAGATCACTGTTTCCAAAAACTGTGGGTGCTACTTGCCTCCACGAGCAACTGTATCTTAGGAACAGAAATTTTAATTGACTGAAACCCACTGTGTGAAACTTAGAATGGAAAGTGGGTTCTCCACCTCCGCAGCACCTTTATTTTGGGCTATGAAGCTTTGGAAGGACAGCAGGGAGTATAAACTGGCTAGTGGTTGTCTCCTGTATTATTCATTTATGTACCACGAGAAAAAAAAGAAAAAGAAAACCTTCTGGTCCTGAGGAAGTTGCATAAAAGGTAGAAATGCTGCTAGAATGACATGTGCCTTCTGGCTTATGAAATAAATGGACCTTTTGTATGTTTTTGTGATGGAAGGAAAAGCAGTTGTCATCTGTCATCTCTGGGAAGTTTGTCACCCATGAGAATTTCATTAGCCTTCTGTATAGTTTTATCCAATACTAAGCACAGATCTCTCTGAAGGCAGGCGCTGTGTTTTATTTATCTTTATTGCACCTGAGTCAACAAAGTTCCTGGCACTTAATAGGTTCTCAATAAATGTGGGGAGATGGAAAAAAAAGATGAATACATGAAATAATGATGAATGCATGAAATGATAACTTACATGTATGTATGTTTAATCTAGAAAAAAATGGTACAGATGAATTTATTTGCAGAGCAGGAATAGAGACAGACATAGAGAGCAGACATGTGGACTTGGTGGGGAAGGGGAAGGTGGGACGAATTGGGAGACTGGGATTGACATACAGAGACTACCATGTGCAAAACAGATAGCTAGTAGGAAGCTGTTATATAGCACAGGGAGCTCAACTCGGTGCTCTGTGGTAACCTAGAGGGGTGGGATTGTGGGTGGGTGGGAGGAAGTGCCAAGAGGGAGGGGATCTCTGTATAAATATAGCTGATTCACTTTGTTGTACAGCAGAAACTAACATTGTAAAGCGATTATACTCTAACAAAAAGAGTGGAATGTATACTTAAAAACTAAAATTTTCTCATAAATCAAAAATAAAAGTATATAGACACAGCTTATTATAATAGAAGATAAATGCGCTACAGGAAAATTTCTTAAAATTTAATATATTCAATGTCTCGACTTTAAAGATAAGGAAAATAAGGTTTAGGGAAATTTAATGTATTAATTGACTAGAAGAGTATTGAGGTTTCAAGATTTTGAAAAATACCTATTTAATATGTATGGATGCTACACTGTTTTGATTATATCCATACTGCCTGGTTCTATCTGGACCTCCAAGTCACTTCTGGGTTCCTTTCATGCACTGGAGAAGGAAATGGCAACCCACTCCAGTGTTCTTTGCCAAAGAATGCATACAATTTTAATACTAGCTTAAGTAAAACCTAATTAATTAAATCATATGAAAATGGATTCCAAAGACACATTTAAAATCCCTTCTCTACAATACTTGCTGAAGCCTGATCACAATGAGCCACCTTGTTTGAACTGTCAAGAAAAAATGGAAGGAAGAGTTAAATTTAGAAAATCTCAAGTGGTTGGAGTGGTAATGTGATGAAGTGACCAGGCAATTAAATGTCAAATGCCAAATGTAGATAGTAACCCCTGTATATCAAGCAGACACTGACTACCTGCCAGTGTGCACAGAAGACAGAGGTGGTCCCCAGGTCTCCATTGCTTTTGCTCCACATCTCAGCTCAGCACCAGCCTTACAAGAAGGGGAAAGAGAGACCTCCCTGATGGTTCGGTGGTTAGGAATCCTCATTCCAATACAGGGGATGTGGGTTTGATCCCTGGTCATGGAACTAAGATTCCACATAACAAAGGGCAACTAAGCCCATGCACCTCAACTAGACAGCCCACGAGCCACAACTAAGATGTGATGCAGCCAAATAAATAAATATTAAAAAAAAGAAGAGGAGCAGGTGGCCTTTGTCCCACATGTATGGGTCTTCATCCCACACTGTCTTCCTCAATAATTTCCTCAGAAGCCCTAATAGTCACAGTTTGTGAGTTAGAAACTTACCTAAATACAAACAGGCCTGGGAAGAAATTTTATTGCTAAAATTCTGTCTCAGATCGAAAGACTCATGGCCCTGGAGGCACAGCTGCTGCTGCTGCAGCTGCTAAGTCACTTGAGTCGTGTCCGACTCTGTGAGACCCCATAGACGGCAGCCCACCAGGCTCCCCTGTCCCTTCGATTCTCCAGGCAAGAACACTGGAGTGAGTTGCCATTTCCTTCTCCAATGCATGAAAGTGAAAAGTGAAAGTGAAGTTGCTTAGTCTTGTCCGACTCTTCGAGACCCCATGGACTGCAGCCTCTGTCTGTCCATGCGATTTTCCAAGCAAGAGTACTGGAGTGGGTTGCCATTGCCTTCTCCCTTGAGGCAGAGACCGTTTCAAATACAGGTGTCAGCAACACCTTCTAGCCACACAAACTTGAGCAAATTAATCAACCTTTCGAACTTAATGTTTCTTGGTTTTCTTTCCTAAAAACTGTGAAGATGTTAAGTCCTACATTTGAAAGTCATTGTGAAGATTAAATTAGATATTGTACGTAAAACATAAAGTTATACTGGAGGAAGGGGGAGCAAGGAGGAGATGTCAGTAGCTTGTATGTTGTTTAGTTGCTCAGTCCTATTCGACTCTTTGTGACCCCATGGACTGTAGCTCGCCAGGCTCCTCTGTCTATCGGATTTTCCAGGCAAGAATACTGGAGTAGGTTGCTGTTTCCTTCTCCAGGGGATCAATCCCAACCCAGGGATTGAATTCATTTACTCCTGCTTTGCAGACAGATTCTTTACCACTGATCCCGCAGTAGCCTTACCTAGATGGTTAAGCATCCCATCTCTATCAGGTTGTCTGAGTTAAAATGCCATCTGAGAGGCTGTGTAATTTGAAGCAAGGTACTTACCTTCTCTGTGCCTTTTCTTTCATCTGTAAATAAGGGAAAATAATAGTACATACATTATAGGTTATTATATAGATTTAATGATATCATAGAGATATAATGCTAGTATTGAGGCTGAATAAATGGAGTGCTGAGCTGGAGATACAGCAGCTGTGAATTTTTGAGTAGATAGTAGGTGAAGGGGAAGCATGTCAGGGAAACAAGTAAAGGTAAAAGGGACTTTAAAAGGAATGTAAAATGGTATTAAGAAGAAGGTGCTTATTCAAATTTTTATCCGAGTCTGTGCAAAGTTAATCTTTATCTTCCCACATCGCTATAGAAAAGCTGTAAATCTTTTAGTTCCATGTCTTGGACTTATTAATTTTAATAAGTCTCATTTTGATTTTGATTTTAAAGCCGGTATTCAATCATTGGCCTTCTGCATGCACTTAAAATTAACAAGTAAGAGAATAAAATATTTGCATCCCCACCCATCCCAGAGGGACTGAAACGCCTTTCCCTTAGTAATGAGGCTGAACAGATGGGGCTTGCCCCAGGCCCCAAAGGTTCGTACTCTTCAAGCTGCAACAGAATAACAATAGAAACAAGCTCCAAAGTGGCAGATTCTCCACCCTTCCAGCAGTGTTCAAACTCAGGACCTGATAAAAACAATAGATTCTGCTAATGGGAGGATTCATCAGTTCAGTCCAGTTGCTCAGTGTGTCCAACTCTTTGCAACCCCATGGACTATATAGCACACCAGGCTTTTCTGTCCATCACCAACTCCTGGTGTTTACTCAAACTTGTGTCCATTGAGTCAGTGATGCCATCCAGCCATCTCATCCTCTGTCATCCCCTTCTCCTCCTGCCTTCAATCTTTCCCAGCATCAGGGTCTTTTCAAATGAGTCAGTTCTTCCCATCAGGTGGCCAAAGTATTGGAGTTTCAGCTTCAGCATCAGTCCTTCCAATGAATATTTGGGGTTGATTCTCTTTAGGATGGACTGGTTGGATCTCCTTGCAGTCCAAGGGACTCTCAAGAGTCTTCTCCAACACCACAGTTCAAAAAGCATCAATTCTTTGGCGCTCCTATTGTCCAACTCTCACATCCATACATGACTACTCTTATTACTCATCACATTTTACTAGTAAATTTATTTTAGTTTTTATTTTATATATTTTACACATAGTAGAAGGTGCAGAGCTTACAGGAGTAGAGTTGGATGAATTTTGATAAATGACACCTGTGTAACCATCGCTCAGTTAAGATATATAAGAATTTTTTTCTTTTACCCCTTGAAAGATCCCTTTCCAGTTAATACTGACCTCCTATCCACACTTCTCCCTGAAACATATTTTTACGTTTTGATCAGAATAGACTAGTTTTGCTTGCACCTGAACTTCCTATAAATACAATCACACTATGTGCATTCTTTGCATTGTTCAGTATAAAATTTTTGTGATTCATTCATGATGGTGAATGTATCATCATTTTTATTGCTGTTTTTCCATCAAAAAGAATAGAGCACAAGTAGATATCCATTTATTTGTTGTTGTTGATGGACATTTGTTTCCACTTATTGGTTGTTATAAATAAAGCTACCATGGGCATCATGAACAACTGTTTATTGGATGTGTGTTATCATATACCTTGGGTAAATACAAAGAGTGGCATTGCAGGGTCATGCAGTAGGCATAAGTTTAACTCTATTGTTGCTGTTCAAGTTGTCACCAAGTTGTGTACAACTCTTTGTAATCCCATGGATTGCAGCATGTCAGGCATCCCTGTCCCTCCCCATCTCCCAGAATCTGCCCAAGTTCATGTCCATTGAATTGGTGATGCCATTCCACCATCTCAGAATATACTAAACTGTTTTTCCTAAATGGTTATCAGTTCATTTCAGTTCAGTTCAGTCGCTCATTTGTGTCTGACACTGCGACCCCATGGACTGAACCACACCAGGCTTCCCTGTCCAACACTAACTCCTGAAGCTTGCTCAAACTCATGTCCATTGAGTCGGTGATGCCATCCAACCATCTCATTCTCTGTTATCCCCTTCTCCTCCTGCCTTCAATCTTTCCCAGCATCAGGGGCTTTTCAAATGAGTCAGTCCTTTGCATCAGGTGGCCAAAGATTTGGAGCTTCAGCTACAGTATCAGTCCTTCCAATACTTCCAAAGAATATTCAGGACTGATTTCCTTTAGGAATGACTGGTTGAGTCTCCTTGCAGTCCCAGGGACTCTCAAGAGTCTTCTCAAACACCTCAGTTCAAAAGCATCAACTCTTTAGCACTCAGCTTCCTTTATAATCCAACTCTCATATCCATACATGATCACTGGAAAAAACAAAGCTTTGACTAGATGGACCTTTGACAGCAAAGCAATATCTCTGCTTTCTAATATGCTGTCTAGGTTGGTCATAGCTTTTCTTCCAAGGAGCAAGTGTCTTTTAATTTCAGGGCTGCAGTCACCATCTGCAATAATTTTGGAGAGGAAAAAATTAAGTCTTTCACTGTTTTCATTGTTTCCCCATCTATTTGCCATGAAGTGATGGGACCAGAAGCCATGATCTTTGTTTCCTGAATGTTGAGTTTTAAGCCAGCTTTTTCACTCTCTTCGTTCACTTTCATCAAGAGGCTTTTGAGTTCCTGTTCACTTTCTACCATAAGGGTGGTGTCATCTGCATATCTGAGGTTATTGATATTTCTCCTGACAATCTTCATTCCAGCTTATGCTTCATCCAGCCCGGCATTTTGCATGATGTACTCTGCATATAAGTTAAATAAGCAGGGTGACAATATACAACCTTGATGTATTCCTTTCCCTATATGGAACCAGTCTGTTGTTCCATGTCTGGTTCTAACTGTTGCTTCTTGACCTGTGTACAGATTTCTCAGGAGGCAGGTAAGGTGGTCTGGTATTCCCATCTCTTTCAGAATTTTCCACAGTTTGTTGTGATCCACATTGTCAAAGCCTTTTGTGTAGTCAATAAAGCAAAAGTAGATGTTTTTCTGGAACTCTCTTGCTTTTTTGAGGATCCTACAGATGCTGGAAATTTGATCTCTGATTCCTCTGCCTTTTCTAAATCCAGCTTGAACATCTGGAAGTTCATGGCTCATGTACTGTTGAAGCCTGACTTGGAGAGTTTTGAACATTACTTTACTAGCGTGTGAGATGAGTGCAATTGTGCAGTAGTTTGGACATTCCTTGGCATTGCCTTTCTTTGGGATTGAAATTCCTAAGGCTCACTTGACTTCAGACTCCAGGATGTCTGGCTCTAGGTGAGTGATCACACCATTGTGGTTATCTGGGTCATGAAGATCTTTTTATTTAGTTCTTCTGTGTATTCTTGCCACCTCTTCTTAATATCTTCTGCTTCTGTTAGGTCCATATCATTTCTGTCCTTTATTGTGCCCATCTTTGCATGAAATGTTCCCTATACCACTTTACAATTTCACTGGTAATGTGGAAGTTGACTTTCTCCATATTAACACCAACATTTGGTATCACCTGTATTTTGTTTTGTTTTAGCAATGCTAGAGTGTACTGTAGTATCTCTTTCTGGTTTTAAATTGCATTTCCTTGAATACTAATGATGTTGAACATACTCTCATGTGCTTATTGATCATTCATATATCACATATCTTTTTTTAAATGAAGTATCTGTTTGCCCATTTGTTATAAGCTGTCTTTTTAATATTCAAGTGTAAGGCATTTTGTAGATGCTGGGTAGATAAGTCTTTTTCCAGATTAATGTTTGTATTGTGAATGCATTCTCTGAGTTTGCATTTACCTTTTCATTTTCTAACAGAGTTTTTTCATAAGCAAAGATTTTTTATTAATCTTAATAAAGTACAATTTTCAATTATTGTATTATATTTTAATTATACTACATTGTCTTGAACTGTAATACACATTGTAGTATATTGCATTATAATTGATTAACTATGCATTATATTATACATGTTTTTCCGGACTAAAAACTCTTTGCCTACTCCAAAGTTATGAAGATATTGCCCAATGTTTACTTCTATAAGCCTTTGGCAGCTTTAGCCTTTACATTGAGGTCTATGATCTATCTCCAATTAATTTTTGTATATGATGAGAAAGTGAAAGTGTTAATCGCTTAGTCATATCTGACTCTTTGTGACCCCAGGCTCCTCTACCCATGGAATTCTCCAGGCAAGAATACTTGAGTGGGTTGCCAGTTCCTACTCCAGAGAATCTTTCCAACTCAGGGACTGAACCCAGGCCTCCTGCATTGCAGGTAGTTTCTTTACCATCTGAGCCACCGTGGTATATGCTGAGACATAGGGGTCAAAGTTGTTCCCAAGCCCTTTGGTGAAAAGATTCTCCTTACTCATGAGTTTATCTTTTACCTGTGTGCTTCCTTAACTGTGAGCTTCTCAGAGGTCAGCTATGATTGATTTATCCTTGTAATCTTAGAATTTGGCCTAGTGTTTCTCTTATATAAAAATGTAATAAATGTCCCCTGGATGAATACATTTTCTAGAAGCTGAAAGAAAGCTGAGTTAGTACCTAAGGTTTCCCCATTTTTATATTCTTTCCCTTTGATCTTTAAAGAAATTTAAATTCCTTAACAGGTAATGCATGATATAGTCCACTTTTCTTTCTACCTTTATTTTATAGTATTTCCCTGCTATGGACTGTACTGTGTATCTCCACGATTGATATATTTAAGCCCAATATATCAATAGCCCAAGCCCCCAAGCCCTATCCCTAGTCCTAAATAGGACTCTGAGGGGGTAAATTTAAATGAAGTTATAGTGTGGGGTCCTAACCTGATAGGATTGGTGCCGTTATAAAGAAGAGGAAGAGAGGAAGATTCTCTTGCCCTCATTATGCACACATGCCAAGGGAAAATGATGTGAAGATGTAGTGAGGAGATGGCCATGGGCAAGACAGGGAGAGCACTCTCACCAGGACTTGACCATGCTGGCTCCCTGACCCCAAACTTCTATTACAGCAGAGAGTCCTATTGGAAAGCACCTCTCAAGAACTCACAAGTTGCTTTAGGAGGCAAAATATCCTTGAAATAACCTGAAAACAGCCAACAGACACAGGAGGCGTGGGTTCATCCCTGGGTTGGGAAGATCCCCTGGAGAAGGAAATGGCAACCCACTCCAGTATTCTTGCCTGGGAAATCTGGTGGAAAGAGGAACCTGGCCAGCTATGGTCTATGGGGTGGCAAAGAGTCAGACACACCTTAGCAACTCAACAACAGCAGTGATACCTTCCAAGGAGCCAAGAATCTCAATGGAGTATGGTAGGTCCTCTGGAGAGGAAAGCAAAGTGCTTTGGAAGCACATGGGAGGGAGTATCTAGCCAAGTCTTCGGGGCAGTGAGGGCTACATTTAAAAAGTGATCTAGGGATGAATATGAAAAGATAAGTAGAGATGAGCCAGGCAAAGGGTAAGAATATCATTTTCAAGAAAAGGCAGAAACATGCAGAGATTCAAGAACAGAAGGGCATGTTGTATTGAATAATATTTTAGTTAGTTTGTAACTCTGAGTTTAAAGCAAGAGGTTTGGAGAGATGGTGCTGGAGAGGAAAGCAAGAACCAGGTCAGCGAGCCGCTGGAGCCCACTTTCCACTGTTCAGACTCAGAAAATATTTAAAGATTTTTATCAAGGATGAGTCTAAATCGGAATTTCACTTAGTTCCCTCTCTTTTCACACCCTGGCTTTCTCTCCCTCTTACTGCAATGTGGACTGGCAAGGAACAAGGTAAGCAGGAGGTCAGCTAGGAGGCTACTGTAGCATGTTTAGATAAGAGACAATGGTCTCAATGGTCAATGAGAGGGGTCATCATGTGATAGAAGTGGGACAGTGCAAAGAGATGCTTACGTAATACAATGACAGGGTTGATGCTTGAATTCGGAGTTTGAAGGGAAGAGGGTTTCCCCCTTTGTTGCTGGCTTAGGTAAGACGTGTCAGTTCAGTTTTGAGCACGATGGGGATAAGCTGACTCCAAACCTTCCCAAAGGTTGGTAGGAGACAGTTGGGTGCCCAAGTCTGGAATGAGAAGAGAGCCCACACGGTAGGAAAAGATGTAGAACTCTGTAGCACGTGGATGATACTGGAAAAGCTTCCAGGAAGTATGTGGCTCAAGTCTTTTAGTATGTTTTTCTTTCTGTACTTTCTAACTGGCCTACCTCTTTGAAAATGGAGCGACTCAATTTTCTTGGTATTGTGGTAATTGCCATGGCATTGCTTGAGGCAACTTTCATTTCTTTTCATGTAACTTCTGTGTAGAAAAAGATATCTAAAATCATCTTATACAAGGAAAACAAAATGGCAATCACAATCTCAATCCTTCCCTTTATTGCTTAATTTCTCTGGGGATATTCCTAGAAACTGCTATTATTTCAGTATTGAAGGACCTTGATTTTATTTTTGTGAAATAACCAGGCTTACAGTTGAAGAGGGGGCTTCCCATGTGAAACTAGTGGTAAAGAACCTGCCTGCTAATGCAGGAGACATAAGAGACGTGGGTTCCATCTCTGGCAGACTACCATCCATAGACTTGCAAAGAGCCAGACATGACTGAAGTGACTTAGCGCACATGCACAGCTGAGGAGAGACTGTCAAAGATCTGCTCTTTGAAATAACCTTTTAAAACATTATTTCATGGGATATAAATTATTTTCATGTGTGCAAGAAGATTTTCTTAATCATGAAAAACGTTTTTGCTTCAATATACATTAGGATTCTACAGACATCCTAATTTATAAATTTGCATTCAATTAAAAATACTCTGTGAATAGAAAAAAAAGTGAGAGTAAATGTTCTAAAATGATATTAATCCTCTAAGATTGTGAAGGATTTTATCCTTTACATTTTTTTGTGCTTTCATAATGTGTAAGCTTATTTTACAGCATAAAAAAATACTATTGCTACAATGGTTTTACTACCATATTGCATTGTACTTGTACAAAATAATATTAGTATTGGTATTGTTTTTAGTGTTTTGAATTTGATTATCCAACATTCTTTTAAATGTCTTTATTCCCTACAGACTCATTCTAATTTTATTATAAGCAAAATGTAGTCCAGGTACAGATGGTTTAAAAATGACTTAATAAGCAGTGAACAAATCTTTCAACAATCTGGTTCTATATCCATCATGAGATTGTAGTATTAAAAATGGTTTTTATCATACAGATAAAGCTGAGAGAACCCATGGCTTTACAAGCTGCCAGTCAGTGGCAGAAATGAGATTAAAACTTTAGACCTTTGCACAAAAAGCTGGAGAAAATCATTACCACTTTATATATTTTAAAAAGTCAACTCAATTGACCTTCCTATCTCCAGGCTCAGTATAATTGGCAAATCAATATTATCAACAGTAATTAAAACTGCCAGCAATATGAAAAAAATCAGAAAAATTGTATACAATTAAACTCTTGTTTAAATGTTTTTCTCAAATTATCACAAATGATGCAACAAAAGACAGGGGGGGAACGACATTTTTCTGAAAGTGGGACACGTGTTCCCCATTGGTAAGACAAAAATGCAGAGAATGCTTCTCTGTGTTTCTTCTCAATAACATTTGCTTTAAGAACTAAAACTAAGTGTCTCCTACATACTTTGTACTTTATGGAAGTATTTTTTTCTTTCTTAAGAGAATAAAAGAAAGAGAGAAAGAAATGTTTTATAAACTAGCCAGGAGTGTCAGGGAGAATGCTGCTGCTGCTGCTGCTGCTAAGTCCCTTCAGTTGTGTCCGACTCTGTGCGACCCCATAGACGGTAGCCCACCAGGCTCCCCCGTCCCTGGGATTCTCCAGGCAAGAACACTGGAGTGGGTTGCCATTTCCTTCTCCAATGCATGAAAATGAAAAGTGAAAATGAAGTCTGAGTCTTCGCAACCTTATGGACTGTAGCCTACCAAGCTTCTCCGTCCATGGCATTTTCCAGGCAAGAGTACTGGAGTGGATTGCCATTGCCTTCTCCGTAGATAGTGTTTGACAAAATGTGCCATTTTAAAATTGTTGAGTGCTTGAATATAAACTACATTACGCATAAAGGAAATGCAATCTCCTGTAAGAGTTACCTAATAACAACTACAAGATTGTAAAAGGGCGTGTAATTCATCTACTTCTACTGATTCTTTTTTTAAAATTTAATTTTGTATTGAAATATAGTTTATTTACAAAATCATGCCAGTCTCTGCTGTACAGCAAAGTGACTCAGTTATACACATATATACATTATTTTTTTATATTCTTTTCCATTATGGTTTATCACAGGATATTAAATATAGCTCCCTGTACTATACATTAGGACCTTGCTGTTCATCCATTCGATATGTAATAGTTTGCATCTACCAACTTCAAACTCCAGGATATTCCTCTCCCTTCCCTACCCTCTCCTTGGCAACCACAAGTCTGTTCTCTATGTCTGTGAGTCTGTTTCTATTTTGCAGATAGGTTCATCTGTACCATATTTTAGATTCCACTAATATCACTATATAGTGATATTGTATGGGATTTGTCTTTCTCATTTTGACTTACTTCACTTAGTATGATAATCTCTAGCTGCATCCTTGTTGCTGCAAGTGGCATTATTTTTGTTCTTTTTATGGCTCAGTAGTTTTCCATTGTATATATGTACCATCTCCTATATACGTATGTCTTCTTTATTCATTCATCTCTTGATGGACATTTAAGTTGTTTCCATGTTTTGGCTGTTGTGAATGGTGTTGCTATGAACATAGAGATGCATGTATCTTTTTGAATTATAGTTTTGCCTCAGTATATTCCCAGGAGTGAGACTGCTGGATCATATGGTAATTCTATTTTTGGTTTTTCTGAGGAACTTCCATACTGTTTTCCATAGTGGCTGCACCAACTTACATTCCCACCAACAGAATAAGAGACTTTCCTTCTCTCCACACTCTACTTTCAGTGATTCTTGAGTTTAAAAAAAATAGAGTGATGACTCTTTTTATGCACTAAACTAATGGGAAGAAATGGCATGATTATAATATGTGATACCTAAAACAATCTTGTTTATTTCATCTCTTTCATACTAGCTTCATTTTTGTTCTGTTTTTGTTCTCTAATACAGTACAGTGTCAAATAACATCATTTCCTGTGTATTAGTCATAGCTCTCCCTTTTTCCACTTAAAATGTTGGTGGCCAGATGTATAACCTATTGGACCTATTATTGGTATCTTTGCCCTGGAGCATTTCAGAGACAGATGTGTTGGCTATTTTCCAGTTAAGTTTAGTATTTCCTAAAGGAGAAAATTAAATCAAAACCATTTTATCTAAGATGCATTTCCAACATTGACTGACTCTAGACATGGAAGATTTTTTCCAGAGGCAAGTGCATCTAGCTTACTTTTAATATTATCTTCAACTTTAGAAATTGTAACTTACAAATAAATATTTTTCTTACAGGTATATAAGTCTTTGTATATATTTTGCTCACTTTGACATTGCCTGATAAAGAGTACAAGATAGGTTAGAGTTTGGAAACCTATAGGGAGGAGTGAGTATTAAAATCCCTGGGGAAAAAGGGCAACATTAAAGCTTCTCCTAAGATGTCCTCTGTGATGCGGGCATGAGACAGAACACTCTTGAATTGCTACTTCCTCTTGAGCAGGTGATTAATGTTGTTGGTAGAAAGACATGATCACAACACATAGCTCAGCAACTCAGTCTACTATACCAGATTTATGAAGCCTGGGTCAATATAAATTGTTGTAGGAAAGCTCACAACCTTGTAATTCACTAGGGAACAATGATCGAAATGAAAACATGGCCTTGATGTTGTCTTTGTTCACTATTTTCATTGGCAGATATATAATTGAATAAAAAACTATCTTGGCATTTAATGAGCAGGTAAAATATGAAGAATAGCCCTCTTTGAATCCTGTCTTTAATCTTCAGTGATGGCTCATGCATTGGAGACAAAGGTGAGATTTAAAGGGGCAGAGTTGACTCCTTAATCCATTCAGAGGCTTCAACCAATTTCCCTGGTTAAATAAAAGTATTTATTTTTGTATTTTTACATTTCAAGTAAAAGAACTTTTTAAAAATAGGCACACATTGGGAAGATATTTTGTGTATGAAAATCATCCCTTTCAAAAATATGTAATTTGATACCCCAACATGATACAGAAAATTCTCTGACTTGTGAAGTTTATTTTAAAGTCAAAGAGAAACAACCATGTACACTATTGTCTCTGGATAATATGTATCCATCCACCTAGATGATTTTTAAAGGACCTTTTTGATCATTAGACTAAAATAACCAAATAACTCATAAGCATAGCATCAAATTCTTATTATCACCCCATTGTCATCTAAAGGGCTTATTCTTTTTATTACATCTATTTCTTACATTATCCTCTTTTAAAAAGGCTTTCATGCTTTAGCAAAATTGTTCTCATCAGTAAAAGCCTTGTCTGAACTATACATTTCTTTGAATGTGGTATTTACTCTTGGTCGCAGCTCTATGGAATTAACTGAGAAAGAGCAGATATTCATTTGTTTTTCTAAGAGGCACATACTGGATCCTGAATGAGATGAGCGGTATTTAATTTTAATTGCAGTTAGTGAAAGGAAAGGAGTAAATAAAAGAGTCTTAGATAAAACATGAAAGTGAAAAATAAACTGGAAATTTGGTAAATGATGGTGGTCATGTCAACTTGGTTTGAATTACAACTTGTCACGTGATTTTTAATGTGCTGCTCTGTTTACCAAACAATTTCCTGAGTTTGGTTTAAATTTTAATAAGACTATGTATGTATGACCTGAAAGTAAAATAACAATGCAAAATCAATATTTCCAGTTGATTGGAAATGAAAAAGTTGGATTCTAAAAACAAATGACAGGGAAAATTTATTTCCTGTTGCTATGTGAACTCAGTACCAAAAGTATGTGAATACATCATAATTTAAGTAGCATCCAAAGGATACCTGTTTAATTGTAGTTCTATTACAGATATTTCTGGAATTCATGCAGTCATTCACTTTTTCAGAGGAAAGTATCAATAGTTCTTATTAGGATAAGAAAGTAATTCACTGAGATATAAAACCTCGTGACAACCTAGTTTATGAGATTACCTAAATAGTAATCTGACAGTAATATTAGCAGCTAACACATATGATAGTTAAAAAGTGGCTCCCTAGGTGGCTCAGTGGTAAAGAATCTGCCTGCCAAGGAAGGAGATGCAAGAGGCGCAGGTTTGATCTCTGGGTTGGGAAGATCCCCTGGAGGAGGAAATGGCAACCCTCTCCAGTATTCTTGCTGGGAATTCCCATCAACAGAGGAGCCAGGCAGGCTATAGTCCAGGGGTTGCAAAGAGTCAGACACAACTGAGCACACACAGACATGTACTGAAATGATAGTTGAGAAACGGGGCACAGAAGATCTGGTGCACAAGGAAGCCGCCACAGGGCCAGTAATATTAGAAGATGGAGTGATTTCCCCCCACATACACACCCGCAAAGAAAAATGCAATGCTTCACAACTTGCCAATGGTCAATGGCATGTAGAGTGAGATGTAAAAACATGTCTATGCATGTACAAATATATCTATGTATACATGTATAGGAATATGTACATACACACATGTATACAGGCATACAAAACACAGGTTTATATAATTGATGTGAATATAGTTGAGACATTGATGGCAACGTGGACTAAAAAACAAGTGTTCTAAAACCTAAGACATAAGTCTATAACAAATTCCTAAGACTCAAGTTCTGAGTACATCTTCCACAAAATAACATTTAATTAGGTTTAAATAGGTATAGTTCATTTATACGGAGAAGGAAATGGCAACCCACTCCAGTACTCTTGCCTGGCAAACACATGAAAAGATGCTCAACATCACTCATTATCAGAGAAATGCAAATCAAAACCACTATGAGGTACCATTTCAAGCCAGTCAGAATGGCTGCGATCCAAAAGTCTACAAGCAATAAATGCCGGAGAGGATGTGGAGAAAAGGGAACCCTCTTACACTGTTGGTGGGAATGCAAACTAGTACAGCCAGTATGGAGAACAGTGTGGAGATTCCTTAAAAATCTGGAAATAGAACTGCCTTATGATCCAGCAATCCCACTGCTGGGCATACACACTGAGTAAACCAGAAGGGAAACAGACACGTGTACCCCAATGTTCATCGCAGCACTGTTTATAATAGCCAGGACATGGAAGCAACCTAGATGTCCATCAGCAGATGAATGGATAAGAAAGCTGTGGTACATATACACAATGGAGTATTACTCAGCCATTAAAAAGAATACATTTGAATCAGTTCTAATGAGGTGGATGAAACTGGAACCTATTATACAGAGTGAAGTAAGCCAGAAAGAAAAACACCAATACAGTATACTAACGCATATGTATGGAATTTAGAAAGATGGTAACAATAACCCTGTGTACGAGACAGCAAAAGAGACACTGATGTATAGAACAGTCTTATGGACTCTGTGGGAGAGGGAGAGGGTGGGACGATTTGGGAGAATAGCATTGAATATGCTATTCAATATATATATATTTCATATATAAGCATCATATATGAAATGAGTCGCCAGTCCAGGTTCAATGCACGATACTGGATGCTTGGGGCTGGTGCACTGGGACGACCCAGAGAGATGGTATGGAGAGGGAGGAGGGTTCAGAATGGGGAACACATGTATACCTGTGGCAGATTCATTTTGATATATGGCAAAACCAATACAATATTGTAAAGTTAAAAAATAAAATAAAATATATAAAAAAAAAATCCCATGGATGGAGGAGCCTAGTAGGCTGTAGTCCATGGAGTCGCAAAGAGTCAGGCATGACTGAGCAACTTCACTTTCACTTTTCACTTTCATGCATTGGAGAAGGAAATGGAAACCCACTCCAGTATTCTTGCCTGGAGAATCCCAGGGACAGAGGAGCCTAGTGGGCTGCCGTCTATGGGGTCGCACAGAGTCGGACACGACTGAAGAGACTTAGCAGCAGTAGCTCATTTATAACATTTTTTTCAAATTTTGCCATCCTTTTCAGTTATTTTACCATTAATTATTATTTAGTGAGTAAATGCATGCTTATTTATTAAGGGACTCAATTAATTTTTATTTATTGATTGCTCACAGTATGCCAGGGATGGCTGGCCGAGCATAAAGGGACACCATTCTGCCCTTGAAGAATTCCTCAGGTACAAAGAAAAGACAAAAGCACTTGGCCTTACCCATTATATGAGGTTATTGGTGCTTCTGTTACACCAAGAGCACGCTCACGTGTGTGAATATGCCTGTGCACGTCCGTGTGTGTCCAGCCAAAGACTGGACAATATCCAACTTGACTTTTTCACTTGGTCACCAATTCAAATAGGTTTGGCCCTCAGAAAGTTAAAATTAAAGTCACATGCACAGTAGCTGTGAAGTGCAATAAAGTGAAAAACAATTAAAAAGGTAAAAAAAAAGTCACATATTATGTTGGATACTGGCCTGTTATAATTAGGAAAGGGTCTCCAATGATGTTTATTTAAAAAAAAAAACATTTAGTATGAATATTTTCAAACATACAACAGCAACAACAAAAAGAAATTATATAACAGACACCAGTATGTACAAAAATAAGAACAAACATATCTTAACACAGAGGATGAGAAGGTTGGAAGGCATCATTGACTCAGTGGACACGAGTCTGAGCAAACTCCAGGAGATAGTGAAGGACAGGGAAGCCTGGCGTTCTGCAGTCCATGGGGTTGCAAAGAGTTGGACACAACTGAGTAACTGAACAACAACATGTTTTATTATTATAGTAGCTAACACCCATCATGCTTACTATGACTCGATCACAAGGCTTGACTCATTTGTCACGTATAACCTCCTATTCCTTCACATTTTATCAGCTACCAGAGGTGCTGCTGCTAAGTCGTTTCAGTCGTGTCCGACTCTGTGCGACCCCATAGACAGCAGCCCACCAGGCTCCCCGTCCCTGGGATTCTCCAGGCAAGAACAATGGAGTGGGTTTCCATTTCCTTCTCCAATGCATGAAAATGAAAAGTGAAAGGTAAGTCACTCAGTCGTGTCCGACTCTTCACGACCCCATGGACTGCAGCCTACCAGGCTCCTCCATCCATGGGATTTTCCACGCAAGAGTACTGGAGTGGGGTGCCATCGCCTTCTCCGTACCAGAGGTAACCAAGTTGATTTATATTAATATCATTTTCAGGAATGTTGTCATACGTTTACTCTCTATATTTGTCCATGACATAAAATATATTACTGTTTTGTTTTTATAATTGATGTAATTTTATCATATGCTAGATAACTTCTGGCTGGTTGCTTTTTTCACTTGATGCTAAATTCTTGGGATTGATCTATATTGATACACTTATTTTAACTATATGAATGATCCACAGCTTATTCACCCAGTGGCCCACAAAAAAAAATCACTCTATAGTTTCCACTCTTTTGTAGGTCGTGATTCTGAATAAACATTCACATCCCAAGCTCCATCTCGCTTCTAAGAAACCAGCCTGTGTAACTCAGGCAGTAGCTCCCAGGTACTAGGAACAGTTTGGTAACAAGTGGGCTTCAGATTCGTGAAAACAGTTACCAGACACCATCACTGTCATCAAGCTACCCATTCTCATCTGTCTCTGTCTCAGCGTCTCCTTCCCTTTCTTGCTATGGCAGCAACCTCTAATTTAACCTCTAACCTTGTGTTCCCCCACCAAACACACAAAGAGAAAGCATGTCTTTTTATGACAAGGCTTCTATCTGCCTTCTGGATCTTGTTCTGCTCTTTGGGGGGTTTGGTCTGGTGTTACAAGTCTTTCCTCTTTGCTTTTTCCCCTTAATCTATAAATAAATTTAAGTTACCTTGCTTTGGAAGGCAACAGTAACAGAAGTTAATAACTTCTGTAATTTTGATCCTACAAAGACCAACTTCTGACCTTTCCAGCCATCCTCTCTCTCTCTCTCTCTCTCTCTCTCTATATATATATATATATATGTATATACACACACATATATAGGCTACACTGTGTAGCATGTGGAATCTTAGTTCCCCAATGAGGGATAGAATCCATGCCCACTGCAGTGGAATCTGAGTCTTAACCATTGGACCAGGGAAGTCTGCAACCTCTCTATATTAACTTCTTATCCCAGTGGAAACTGGCTTCTACCACCACTAGATTCACTGAAATTATTTTATCAAGGACCCTATTAACCACTTTATTACTAAATCCAGTGGACATTTTTTCAATACTTGCTCCCCTTGAACTTCTGTTGGATTTGGCAAAGTTAATCACTTCCTTTGAATTGTATTAATATAAGTTTTTCAAATATATATGTTCAAATATAAAGCACATATAAAGATATGAGACATTTGTTACTTATTATCCGAATTAAACAGATATAGATGTATATATTTTGCCCTGTTTTCTTGAACGCTATCTTATTGAAAATATAAATAAAATATAAAATGTAAGAGATAATTAAAAATTATCATCCTTTCCCCAAATCTTCCTCTCCAGGAGTAACATATAACCTAAAGTGACATATTCTAGCCAATCCTTCCTTTTCAAAATACTATCACTCTTTCTTCATTCTCACACAGTTTGATTACTAGTTTTTAGAATGATTTTTGGGCTCCACTTCCATCAGTATTTTCCTACTGCAAGTATTCCTTACAAAAGATTTCCTAGAAGAGGTTCTGTCTTTGGCTCTCTTCTGTTTCCACTGTCCAAACTTTCTTTGAGTTATTTTCTTCCATCCCCATGGTTTCAAAAAGTATCTCTCCCGAGTTATAAATCATATATCTGAAACTCTACTTAAAATCTCCATTTATATAGTTTACATATAAGTGTAAGTGACTTTGTTTTCTAGACCTTTGGGAATTTGAATCTTCCCTATGCCTGAATACACAGGAGGTTTTCTCCAAAAGGTATTTTTAAATGACTAAACTCATGTATGGATGAGCTGAGGTTATAAAGTCTTCAGTTTGTTTCATCCGATATAATAGACACTACTCACAGCCTGTAGATAAATTAGATTAGAATTAAAATAAGTAAAACTAAACATTTATTTTCTCAGACTTTCTAGCTATGTTTCAAGTGTTCAACAGCCACATGTGGCTAGTGGAGAGTGAAGCTTCATAGACATTTTCCATGATCTAAGAGAGATCTATGAAACAGTACTGCTTAAGATTAAACTGACAGGAATATGAATAGCAAAGAAGAGAAAGGAAAAGGTAGTTCTAGTAAGAAATAGGAGCAAAAGGAGAGGAGGAAGTTGCATTATGTTTTCTAGATGTAACGATTAATTGATAAATTGATGGCTATTGGAAATGCCAAGCTATGCAGAGGTCAAGATGAGAGATTATTAATTGTTGCTGTTGTTGTTGATGCTGTTGAGCGTGAGATTTTACAGTGGTACATCCTAGAGAATATTTCTTAAGTCACTGCCACAGTATCGAAAACTTTGTTCCATACCTTGATTTAATATCAGGAGACATTTCTTCATAAATTTTTCTTTTTCTGCAACTATTTAAAGAATAGCTCTAAATAATGTTGGATTCTTATTTTCTTTATGCTACCTTATAATTAGAATAGATTAATTTTGTGAAAATCAATTGTTTCCATAGTTTTTTTTTTTTTTACACCATTTAAAAGTGGGTTTTCCCCCTGTGGGTTAAATTTACCACTAAGAACGAAGCATAATGATAATGGGGAGATGTACAAAAGTTATCAATCATTTGAATTTTTCAAATGTTTCCCATAAAGACATCCAAGGAATTTTAAATTTCCTCCTAGAATGATATGACACTGACTCCCACTTTAACAACACTGCTCCTTAACTGGGCTTCCCTGGTGGCTCAGACAGTATAGAATCTGCCTGCAATGTCTCCTTAAATGCTTCAGTACATGTAAGACCACTATACTTTACACTATAAATGGTCATTCAGGGACTTGTACAAATATATATATTAAGAGTGATGGATTGTTAGGGCTCATATTTTGTTTTAATTGAGTACAGCTGTTAGCACTTGTCCAGTAATTGACTAGTTAGGTCATATGAATATAAAGATGTTCTTCTCCCATACAACTAAGCCTGGCTTTAATGCTAAAACCTTGAGCAGGATATTGAATAAAGCTCTACTTTAAGAGATCTTTGATATCCCATGTTCACCCAAGAACATTAAATATACAGAATTCTGTCCAATGACTTAAAACTGACTTGCATTTTTCTCTTTTATATATTAACCTCATATCACATACTAATCAACAAATTTTTCTGAAATATTTAGCCATTTAACTTTTCTTCAAGTTTTAGAATTTTAACTAGTCATAGAACAACAGATTTCTTTAACTTCAGGTGGATATCTACTGGATATCTACTCCTCTATTATCACCTGTGTTTTCCTCACAAAACTTTATGCATTCTTTGGATTCTTTGGTAATTTTTTATGTTCTTGTAGCATTTATATTGTTTGGTGGGTTTTATTTTTGTGTTATTTTTATTTTCATCCCCAAATTTATGTCATTGTTTTTTGGGAGACAGTGAGTCTTTTGATTATTTTAATGAGCATAATTTAATCATATACAAAAGTTTCTAAACCTTGGTTTATTGATGATTTGTTACACCTGTGTAAATACCACTGAAAGTAAGGAACTGATTCTCAAATATTTTCATATATCAAAAATCTATGGGAGGGCTTATTAAAACACAGGTTGCTGGGTCCACTTTCAGAATTTCTATTTTTGTTTCAGTACGTCTGAAGGTGGCCCCAAGGATTTGCATGTTCAACTCAACCTTTTTGTGTATATCTGTATTGATATCTAAATTGTATGTTTGTGAATCTTTATGTGCATTTATTTCTATTTTTATTTCTATGATGAAAATCATAGTGTATGTACATTTTATAACCTAACGTTTTACAACAAATACATATATATATGTATATATATGTGCATATACTTGTGTATACTTATGTATATACTTGTGTATATACTTGTGTATACTTGTGTATATACTTGTGTATATACTTGTGTATATACTTGTGTATATACTTGTGTATACTTATGTATATACTTGTGTATATACTTGTGTATACTTGTGTATATACTTGTGTATATACTTGTGTATACTTATGTATATACTTGTGTATATACTTGTGTATACTTGTGTATATACTTGTGTATATACTTGTGTATACTTATGTATATACTTGTGTATATACTTGTGTATACTTGTGTATATACTTGTGTATATACTTGTGTATACTTGTGTATATACTTGTGTATATACTTGTGTATACTTGTGTATATACTTGTGTATATACTTGTGTATACTTGTGTATATACTTGTGTATACTTGTGTATATACTTGTGTATACTTGTGTATATACTTGTGTATATACTTGTGTATACTTGTGTATATACTTGTGTATATACTTGTGTATATGTATACTCAAAATCCTCTAGCAGTGTCCTTCAGACTTGCAATGGGAAACTTGAAAGCTGTTGCTGCTGCTGCTGCTGCTAAGTCGCTTCAGTCGTGTCTGACTCTGTGCGACCCCATAGACGGAAGCCCACCGGGCTCCCCCGTTCCTGGGATTCTCCAGGTAAGAACACTGGAGTGGGTTGCCATTTCCTTCTCCAATGCATGAAAGTGAAAAGTGGAAGTGAAGTCGCTCTACAGTTTAGGATTAGGAATTTGTATGGTGGGTGTGGCCAATTGACTAGAGACAAAGAATCTGAGAACGTTCAGCCATTCAAAATTATTAGAAAAGAGATCTCTATTGAGATGAGGAAAACAGAATTTTTTCACATGTGTTTCAATAAATTGGATTTATCTGAAATTAAAATAGAAGTTTTCAAATGCCATCATGAGAATTAGTGTAATTTCAATTTAGTTCCATTCTCATAGTGTGTTGTTGCTCAGTCACTCAGTCGTTTCTAACTCTGCAACCCCATGGACTGCAGCACACCAGGCTTCCCTGTCCTTCACTATCTCCCAGAGTTTGCTCAAACTCGTGTCCATTGAATTGGTGATCCCATCCAAGTATCTCACCCTCTGTTGACCCCTTCTCCTCCTGCCTCAATTGTTCCCAGCATCAGAATCTTTTTAGTTTAAGCAGTTACTTGAAATAGATTTATTTTGAGAAAATATTTTCATAGGCCTAATTCCTAAATTCATTCCGTATATTATAGAGGGAAGAAGAATAGTGCTCTCCTCACCCACAGATATCTGGGAATGAATGAATATAGTACCCTACATGTCAAAAAAATTATAAATATCATTTAAGACTTAGATCTTTGAAATGAGATTATTTTGCATTTTCTAGGTGGCCTGGTCTAATCATTCATTAAAATGGAAGAGAAAGGCAAAAAGTAGGTCAAGAGATGCAAAGTGAGAAAACTCTGACCTGCCATTGCTGGCTTTGAAGATGGAAGAAGGGAGCCATGAACCAGGGAATGTGGGAGGCCCATAGAAACTGGAAATGACATCAGCCGACACGCCAGGAATAAACGAGACCTCAGTCCTGTAACTTCAGAGAAACGGATTCTCTCCTATACTCTCCTTAGGAATGCAGTCAGACTTCTGACGCCCCCGAACAGTAAGATGATGTTAGTACATTTGTACTGCTTAAAGACGAGAGAGTTGTAATTTGTTACAATAGCATCAGAAAATTAGGGAGATAAGCTTCATGAAAGGTGAGGATAATGTTTCTGTCTTTTTCAGTGCAGTAAATAAGAGGCCAACCAAATGCCTGGTATGTAGACAGTAGTCAGCAAATATCTATAGATTTAACTAATTAAACCCCATACATTATTCTCATTTATTTTGGCTTTACTCAGTAAGGGAAATCATCTCACTCGATTTTAGGAGAGAAATAGAATTTACTGATTAAATTCTGACTCTAACTAGCTTAAAAAATGCAAATAAAACCTTGGAAAAAAGTAATTTCTTATGTAATTAGCTAAATATAACTGTATGAATGGGAAGGTTGGACCCTTCCAGTGTAATGTTTTATCTCATTTTATTTGATTAGGAAAATTATGAAACAGCATGAAATGCATTACTATACTAATGTAGCCTCTAAACTGTGAATCTCATTGTAACTATGGCCTTGAGGTCTTTTAAGGTTGAACCTGAATGAACAAGTTAAAGTAGTTTAAAAGAATGCTCATTCACATGCACACACACACACACACACACACTCATAAGTATGATAATTACACTCTTGCAGAGGAAAGCTTAACCTTTGTGCTACAATCAGAATAAAAAAAGGAAATGGCACATCAGTCAATTTGTAAAAATGCTAAAAGTAGTCAAGCCACTTGAATGTTGCAGCAATTCCAAAAATGCTTAACTGTGTGATTTGGAAGATGGATGTTGGTGATGGTAGCACAACATTATGAATGTATTTAATACCAGTGAATTATATACTTTAAAATACTTAAGATGGTAAACTTTATCTTATGTGTATTTTAGCACAATAAAAAATAATTGAAAATATATGTGGAGTAGAGTACCTGTTAGCAGTCCCACTGGAGGATTCTTAAACACTCTGCCCATTGCATTTTGGTATTGGAGATGCCAAGGAAAATACAATGCAGTTGAGTGCTGGGTGAAATAACTCTACTTACAGAGAAGAGAGAGAGCAAGATCGGCCTCAGTGGCGGACAGTCTGCCAAGACGGCGGGTCTCTCCCTGAGGCACCCTCTTTGTGATAAGGCAACAGAGAAACCCAGGAGACTCACCTGCAAGCTTTTCATGTTCTAAGCAGTCTGCCTTCTTTCCACCTTTCAGAGGCTTTCAGAGGTTTTCTTTGTTGTTGTTGCTGTTATTGCTGTTTGTTAGGTCCAGGGGTTTGTGATAAGGGGAACATGGGAGAAACGGGACCACTCAGTCTTAAAGGAGCTAGAAGTCTGAATAATCCTTACAAGAGCCTATTATTTGCCAGACACTCTGTTATTTTATGTTCTACTTATGGTGGCTCAGACAGTAAAGAATCCACCTGCAATGCAGGAGACCTGGGTTCAATCCCTGGGTTGGGAAGATTCCCTGGAGAAGGAATGGCAAACCACTCCAGTATTCTGTCCTGGAGAATTCCTTGGGCAGAGGAGCCTGGCGGGCTACAGTCCACGGGGTCACAAAGAGTCAGACACGACTGAGGGACTAATGCTCAGTACTTTGTTGCTAAGCAATTAGGACTGAAGAAGAAAGGAGGGAGAAAGGGAGGGAGGAAGAGAAGGAGGGAAGAAGGGTAGGGATGGAGGGAGGATACTACTCATCTTCCGAGTCTCTGCAAGAACTTCACAGCTTTCCCTAACGACTCAGCCTAGGTTTGTTGTTGTTTACTTGTGTCTGACTCTTTGCAACTTCATGGACTGTAGCCCACCAGCCCTTGGGACTTCCCAGGCAAGAAAACTGGAGTGGGCTGCCATTTCCAGCCTAGGTTAGCCCCTTCCCATTACAAACTCTTCCAGCACTTTATATGACTCATGACTTGCATCATTTTGTTCAGACCTGTCTCCTCTTGCCAATGAGATTGCTGAGACCAATTTGTCCTTCCCGCTGCAGTATCCCATCACCCAGCAGAGAGGCCAGCACGAGGTAGGCACCTACCCATCTTCATTAATTATGCTAATGAGTGTGCAATTTCCCTTCTCTCTGGCTTTGTTCTTATCATTGTTTTTCATCCCTGGTACAGTTGCTATTGGAGTTCTGACTTTCCTGATCAGTTTTTGGCTCCTTTCTCTTGGCAACAGAACGATCTCCTGACCTCAGGCATGGTTTGCACTGATCTAGCAAGGGGTAGGGAGGGGGAAGTCTTTACATTTCTGACTGCTCAGTGCAACTAACCTCCTCTACTCCCAGGGACTCCACAATGTCACTTCTACTATTCTCCAGGTGCTATCAGAAAATCAGGATGTTATGAGCGTCTGGCTTCACCCTAAACAGCACTGTTCTTTACCTGCTTTGTGTAGTCAAGGGGTACAGTGAAGAGAAAAACATGGATATCAAAACAGAATAAATACCTGGAACAGTTTCATTATCACAGAGTCAAAATGTAAAATATAAATCTAGTTGCTCAGTTTTCCATTGTGAAGGGTCACTTCACCATACAATCTTTAGAAATTAAAACCAAGACTCTGAATTAATTATCCTTTCACTGTGTTGGGTTTTCTTTCCTTTCTCGTTCAACATTAACTGCCTCTGAAATTATGTTAAAGCAATGATCTCTATCGTAATGTCCTTCAGCTGGCCCTGAAAGCAATTTCCTATGAAAACCTCCTTTTTTTTCCCTAGGAAACATCTCAACCTTCTTAACCTCATCATTTTTATGTCATTTTGTTTTGTTTTGTTTATACTTAGAGGATATTACAATTTTATGTGGCTTCACTTATCTGTGACTTAGACTAAAGTCATGTTTTGCAACAAATAGAATGATTTAAAAGTATTTTGCTCCCTCAGGAAGGCCGTTAATGTACATGGGAAATTGTGTGGCAGCAAAATGAGATACTCTCCGTGGTACAGAGTTTATCTAGGGTTGCCCATATAAAACAGGCCTCATTTAGCATTAAATCTCATTTTATGTGATCAGGGTTTATTTTCCAATGGGTTACTCAGGATTCATGTGGTAAGACTGCTTTTTACTGAGCATCCTGAGAAGGCTGTCTCTATCTCTCTCCACTCAAGTTGCTTACACCTCAATTTCACACTTTAATTTGCTAAGTTTTGGCCCAATTAGCAATGAATATATTGTGTGCTGCCAGTACATATTTATTAAATAAAAACAATGAACAACACATGTCAAAGTGCTTCAGAAAATTATAAAGTAATAAGTACACATTATTAATGTCTTCAGGTGATTTGCCTGGTTATCATTAAACACGCTGAAAAAATCATTGTCTGATGTCATATTGCTTCACATGAATAATCAAGGATATCTTTAGGACTGTGGGGCACTTAAGAGTTCATATTATGAGTCATTTTTAGCATCTTTCCCCAGAAAGGATGGTGTGTGTTTGCGTACGTGCATAACTACATAAAGTAACAAAAATTATGAGCAACATGAAAACTATTCCTAGTTAATGTAAAGAATTTCATAATTATTCCTAAAAACTCAAGATTGATTGGTATATAATGTTGTATTTTAGGGGAAATCCAGCTGGAAAATCTGATCCCTTTTATTTCTAATATTTTAGAGTTTATCAATTTTATTGATGTCATGTTCAAGATTACTACTTGAACAATATTTTAAGTAGATATTAGTTTTAATAACATTAAAATCATTCTCCTTTCTTAAAAAATTTTTTTTATTCTGTGAAGAAAACAACTAACAGGTGAGGATATCTATATATTTAAGATCTATAGATTAAGATCTATATATTTAGGTTGCTGCTACTGCTAAGTTGCTTCAGTCATGTCCCACCAGGCTCCTCTGTCCCTGGGATTCTCCAGGCAAGTGGGTAGCCATTGCCTTCTCCAATATATTTAAGTTGGTGCAAATGTATTTCTGGTTTCAGACCATGAATTTTAAATCATTATAACTAGGCTCAAATATATCTTTATTAATCAAAATAGGAACCATTGCAATCAACACATTTTTGCCAATGAGAAATAAGTTTGTTTATTCCTGCAGCATAAAAATCTGTGCTTCAGGGTTTGATGAACTCTTGGAAAGCATTTTCTGCATTCTGCTGGTTGTGGAAGTGTTTTCCCTGTAAAAAGTTTTTGAGATTCTTGAAGAAGTGGTAGTTGGTTGTCAAGAGGTCAGGTGAATATGGCAGAATAGACAAAACTTTGTAACCCAATTCGTTCAACTTCTGAAGTGTTGAATGTGCCATGTGTGGTTGGGCATTATCATGGAAAAGAATTGACATCTTTCTGTTGACCAATGCCGTCTGCAGGTACTGAAGTTTTTGGTACATCTCATTGATTTGCTGAGCATACTTCTCAGATGTAATGGTTTCACTGGGATTCTGCAAGCTGTAGTGGATCAGACGGGCAGCAGACAACCAAACAATGACCATAACCTTTTTTTTTTTTTGGTGCAAGTTTGGCTTCAGGAAGTGCTTTGGAGCTTCTTCTAGTCCAGTCACTGAGCTGGTCATCACCACTTGTTGTATAAAATCCACTTTTCATTGCATGTCACAATCATGTTGAGAAATGGTTCATTGTGTAGAATAAGGGAAGACACTTCAAAATATATATTTTTTTAATTTTCAGTCAGCTCATGAGGCACCCACTTATCAAGCTTTTTCACCTTTCCAATTTGCTTCAAATGCTAAATGACCATAGAATGGTCAATGATGAGTTCTTCAGGAACTTCTCATGTAGTTGTAAGAGGATCAGCTTCAATGATTGCTCTCAATTGGACATTGTCAACTTCTGATGGTCAGTATGCTCCTTGTCTGCGAGTCTCCTGTCTCCTTTGCAAAACTTCTTGAACCACCACTGCACTGTACATTCATTAGCAGTTCCAGGGCCAAATGTGTTGTTGATGTTGCAAGTTGTCTCTGGTGCTTTATGACCCATTTTAACTGGAAAAAGAAAATTGCTGGAATTTGCTTTTGTCTAACATTAATTCTCTAGTCTAAAATAAATATACAATACAAAGCAAGTAATACATCACTAGCAAAAAAAAAAAAACATAAACTGAGAAATGCGCATTAAAATCATGTACAACATAACCACTTTTTTAAAAATGTATTCCAATATCAAAGGCAAATTTCAACAGTGCAAAAACCGCAATTACTTTTGCACCAACCTAATACTATTACCTCAAATCCATCCATCAGTTTTGGAATGGCCACTCCTCAATATTTCTGCTAATTTTCAGAGGCTTATTTTTTACATTAAGTTGAGGGAACGCTTTGCTTTTCTTGAGTTTGGCCAACTTCCTCAAGTGACAGAAAATGTGAGTTAGTAGACACTTGAAATGGAAGGGTTTACATTGCAGGAATGCCTGCCATTTAAAGTGGAATAGGAAGGATTCTCAAAATAGCATTCTTAAAAACATAAAAACTTCCTCTGTCATTTTCTCAATTGATCCTCTCACCTCCTGTAAAATTGCTCAGCCTCTTCTCTCTCTTCTTTTTTCTCTATTTTATTTCCCTTCAATTTGGGGTGGGAGGGGTAAGTGGAGATTCCCACCAAGATTTGATTTAGGCAGAGAAATTCAGTGTTGTCCAGCCTCTATGGCAAAACTGAGATCTGAGATTCACTTCACATGGAGGAACTGAGCTGAAGCTATGAATGCGTAACTTGCAAGAGCCCCTTCTGGTTGAATTACATTCTTAGACTAAGGCTGTCATGCTCTTTAGTTCTCTACAAAGAGGGGTGGAAAGGCAGTTTAATTTTCCAGCTACCCAGGTACCTAAGCAAATGAGTATAAGATATTTTTAATTTCCTGGTGTTTCTTTTAAGAATCTTATGATTGACTTGGAATATATCGATTCAATGGACATAAGTTTGAGCAACCTCCCAGAGATAGTGGAGCACATGGAAGCCTGATGTGCTACAGTACACAGGGTTGCAAAGAGTCAGACACGACTCAGCTACTGAACGACAATATTATTTATCAGTGTTCCTTGAAAAATACGTGAACAATCTTACACAGATTGAAGAACAGAGGCTCTTTCTGTACTCTGCACAGGTCTACCTCCTTCCATTTTTGCCTTCTGAAGCTTACTCTCCATCAAGAAGCTAGAGTCTTTTTTTTTTCAAGTATAAAGCAGAACATATCACTATTTTGCTCAAATCCTCCAAGAGCTGGCTTCCCATCACAGAGTATAATCATACATCCATACATGTCCTTGCAAGCCCTGCATGCTGATTTCCCACTCCCCCATCTTCTTCTCTCACACACTCTCTCTTCAGCCCCTCTACCTTTCTTCATTCAACTTCTTGTTCTTTGTTATTGCTCAGTAGCCAAGTCATGTCCAGCTCTTTGTGACCCCATGGACAGCAGCAAATCGGGCTTCCCTGCCTTTCACTATCTCCCAGAGTTTGCTCAAACTCATGTCCATTGAGTTGGTGATGCCATCCAACCATCTCGTCCTTGTTCTTACCAAGCTCATTTCTGTCTCAGGACCTGGGAATGTGCTCTTTCTTGTGCCTGGAATCCTTACCCCCTCAGAGAGACTTTCAATGACCACCTCAACTATAAATCTTTTTAACTGTTTTTGTGTCATTCTGTTTTATTTTCTTCCCAGCACATGATATATATACACATGTATATACATAGATATATATCATATCTATCTATATATCATATCTATATATGATATCTATCATGTATATATATTTGATACTTCACTGAGAGCATCTCTCTAGATGTCCCCTTGTTTATTTTCTATTTTCTCATTTGAATATAAAGTAGGGAACTTTCTCTTCTATTTCTCCAACACCCAGAATGGGCTTTTAATAAATTATAACATAATATTATACAGGGCTCTTTTGGTTTCAGTTGCAGCAGAAGCCTCAGGACTTCAGAATAACACTAGGCACAGCATCCTAGTGTGCATCATAGCAGCTCTTCTGGACATGATACACTGCTATTGTGAAACTGGTTGCACAATAGTCCTTTGGTATGTGCCATGCTAAGTCGCTCAGTTGTGTCTGACTCTTTGCAACCCTATGGACTGTAGCCCACCAGGCTTCTCTGTCCATGGGATTCTCCAGGCAAGAATATTGAAGTGGGTTGCCATGCTCTCCTTCAGGGGATCTCCCTGATCCAGGGATCAAACTTGCATCTCTTATGTCTCCTGCATTGCCAGACAGGTTCTTTACCACTAGCACCACCTGGGAATGCTTTGGTATGCATGGGGAATTGATACTAGGACACTCCACCCCCCATGGATACCAAACTCTTCTTATACAATGACACAGTATTGTCATTTACCCTCTACATCTGCACTTCTGCATCTGCAGATTCAACCAATGAGAACCTGTGAGTATGAAGGGCCGATTATACTGACATTAGCTAATCATACCTAGACAGCATATTAAAAAGCAGAGACATTAGTTTGCCAACAAAGGTCCATCTAGTCAAAGCTATGTTTTTTCCAGTAGTCATGTATGGATGTGAGAGTTGGACTATAAAGAAAGCTGAGTGCCGAAGAATTGATGCTTTTGAACTGTGGTGTTGGAGAAGACTCTTGAGAGTCCCTTGGACAGCAAGATCAAACCAGTCCATCCTAAAGGAAATCAGTCCTGAATATTCATTGGAAAGGACTGATGCCGAAGCTGAAACTCTAATACATTGGATACCTCCAATACCTGATGCCGGGAAAGATTGAAGGTAGGAGGAGAAGGGGACGACAGAGGATGAGATGGTTGGTTGGCATCACTGGCTCAATGGACATGAGTTTGAGTAAACTGCAGGAGTTGGTGATGGACGAGGAGGCCTGGCATGCTGCAGTCTATGGGGTCGCAAAGAGATGGACATGACTGAGCAACTGAAATGAACTGAACTGAATGTGAGGGTAAGGCTGAAGCATTCAGATTGGCAATGAGAGACTTGGGTAGAGGCCAGACCCCAGAGCTCTAGGCATAGGAGTGAGACACCCTGGAAAGACAGCGGGTACAGGGGCAGGGCAAAGTACTGTAACAAAATTATTCAAAATAGTACTCATTTGAATCTTTAAAAGTAACAGAAAAAAATAGAAATGTGTATGGCTAGTTCTAGCCTTAAACACACGGCATCCGCTTAAAACTAAGGGGGAATATGTCTTAACTGAAGTAGTAGAAGGTAAATGTTCCCATAATTCAAAGGAGTTTTAAATTATGATAAATTCAGAAATGTAATATCTGGACAGTGCACAATGATGTGATATTTGAGAGGAGATATTGAATTATCTACAATACATCCTTTCCTTTATGGTCTCCTCTGTAATCTGTGATTGCTACAAAATGTCATTCTGATCATACAAACTGCTTTCCTGCTTTAGACCTTCAAACCTTGGTTGAATGGCTTCTTTTCATCCTGAAGATAACAGTGAAAAATAGTGAACATGGTTCTATGCTTTCTGATTTCTTTCTGTTTGGTTTTAAATTAATTTTTATTGGCATATAGCTGCTTTACAGTGTTGTGTTAGTTTCTACTCTGAACGAATGAATAATCATTAGAAAGAATCAGCCATGCATATACATATGTCCCCTCCCTTTTGGACTTTCTTCCCATTCAGGTCACCAGCGTGCATTAATTAGAGTTCCCTATATAATATGGCATTTTAAACGAAGCAACTGACAAAGGATTAATCTCCAAAATACACAAGCAGCTCATGCAGCTCAATATTAAAAAAACAAACATCCTAATCAAAAATTGGGAGGAAGACCTAAATAGACATCGCTCCAAAGAAGACACGCAGGTGGCCAACAAATACATGAAAAGATGCTCAACATTGCTCATCATTAGAAAAATGAAAATCTGATTTCTTTCTAAATCATCCTGCCTCATCTTTTCCCACTCTTCCTGGCTCTCTATTCGTAATTCCCAACTCTCCATCCTCAAAGATAGCCTTAGTTTTTATTACTTCTGGGGCACACTTGTCCACTGTCTACAAGATTCTTCTTTCCTCCTCTCTTTGTGTCTTTATCCTTCAAAGTTTCTGCTTCTTTCAATTTTCCCCTGAAACCCTAGACCAAAGCTCACACACATTCAAAATGCCTGTCCCACTTGTTACCCATTTACTTAAAGTGGTTATTTTTTTTCTCCACCAGAATGTGGGCTTAACTTATTCCTTACTAATTATTCCTAACTTACTTATTCCTTAATTTATTCCCTACTAATCTGAATATTGCTTATCCCTCATTTGTTGCTCATGTTGGCATTAGAATGTCAACATATTTTTGTTCTTTGCCTCTAGTGATCTTTCAATACTTTCAGTATGACAGCAGAAAGTATTACAGGAACTAAATCTAGGTTAACTTTGGGGCTTATGCCAGATAGATCAGGTAAATACTCTGGAGGCAACAAAAACCTGCTCATATACTTCTCAGCCTCATGTGAAGTTTATCATCTGGCAAGAATCTTCCAAGAATTTATCCCCTGGCATTTTTCCTTTTATGAGCAAAATCTCAAGTAAAATACAAAGCTACAAAATGAGGACAAATGGAATTCCTCCAAAAACAAAACTACTCATGTGATGACAAGATCTAAATAATTCGGGCAGGCAAAGATCTAATGTAGAAAGTTGTAGGTTTGGCATATATATACCACGATGTATAAAGTAGATAGCTAGTGAGAAGCTGCTGCATAGCACAAGGAGAGAAGCTTCTATACAGAGAAGCTCCTGTATAGCACAAGGAGCTCAGCTCAGGGCTCTGTGATGACCTAGAGGGGTGTGATGCATGGGTGGGAGGGAAGTTCAAGAGGGAGAGGGTATATGTATACATATAGCTGATTCACCTCATGGTGCAGCAGAAACTAACACAATATTGTGAAGTAATTACACTCCAATAAAAACATAAACTCTGATAGACAGAGTGCCTGAAGAAGTATGGATGGAGGTTCGTGACATTGTACTGGAGACAGGGATCAAGACCATCCCCAAGAAAAAGAAATGCAAAAAAGCAAAATGGCTGTCTGAGGCGGCCTTACAAATAGCTGGGAAAAGAAGAGAAGTGAAAAGCCAAGGAGAAAAGGAAAGATATACCCATTTGAATGCTGAGTTCCAAAGAATAGCAAAGACACACAAGAAAGACTTCCTCAGTGATCAGGGCAAAGAAATAGAGGAAAACAATAGAATGGGAAACACTAGAGATCTCTTCAAGAAAATTAGAGATAGCAAGGGAATATTTCATGCAAAGATGGGCACAATAAAGGATGGAAATTATATGGATCTAACAGAAGCAGAAGATATTAAGAAGAGGTGGCAAGAATACACAGAAGAACTGTACAAAAAAGATCTTCACGACCCAGATAATCACGATGGTGTAATCACTTACCTAGAACCAGACATCTTGGAATGTGAAGTCAAGTGGGCCTTAGAAAGCATCACTATGAACAAAGTTAGTGGAGGTGATGGAATTCCAGTTGAGCTATTTCAAATCCTGAAAGATGGTGCTGTGAAAGTGCTGCACTCAATATTCCAGCAAATTTGGAAAGCTCAGCAGTGGCCACAGGACTGGAAAAGGTCAGTTTTCACTCAATTCCAAAGAAAGGCAATGCCAAAGAATGCTCAAACTACCACACAATTGCACTCATCTCACACACTTGTAAAGTAATGCTCAAAACTCTCCAAGATAGGCTTCAACAGTATGTGAATGGTGAACTTCCAGACATTTAAGCTGGTTTTAGAAAAGGCAGAGGAACCAGAGATCAAATTGCCAACATCTGTTGGATCATCAAAAAAGCAAGAGAGTTCCAGAAAAATATTGGCTACTGCTTTATTGACTATGCCAAAGCCTTTGACTGTGTGGATCACAACAAACTGTGGAAAATTCTTCAAGAGATGGGAATACCAGACCACCTGACAGATTTCTTGAGAAATCTGTATTGCAGATCAGGAAGCAACAGTTAGAACTGGACAAGGAACAACCGACTGGGTCCAAATCGGGAAAGGAATACATCAAGGCTGTATATTGTCATCCTGCTTATTTAACTTATATGCAGAGTACAATCATGAGAAATGCTGGACTGGATAAAGCACAAACTGGAATGAATCAAGATTGTCGAGAGAAATATCAAACCTCAGATATGCAGAAGACACCTCCATTATAGCAGAAAGCAAAGAAGAACTAAAGACCCTCTTGATGAAAGTGAAAGAGGAGAGTGAAAAAGTTGGCTTAAAACTCAACATTCAGGAAACCAAGATCATGACATCTGGTCCCATCATTTCATGGGAAATAGATGGGGAAAAGAGTGGAAACAGTGACAGACTTTATTTTTTTGGGCTCCAAAATCACTGCACATGGTGATTGAAGCCATGAAATTAAAAGACACTTACTCCTTGGAAGAAAAGTTATGACCAACCTAGACAGCATATTAAAAAGCAGAGACATTACTTTGCCAACAAAGGTCCGTCTAGTCAAAGCTATGGTTTTTCCAACAGTCATGTATGGATATGAGAGATGGACTCCAAAGAAAGCTGAGTGCCGAAGAATTGATGCTTTTGAACTATGGTGTTGGAGAAGACTCTTGAGAGTCCCTTGGACTGCAAGGAGATCCAACCAGTCCATCCTTAAGCAAATCAGTCCTGAATATTCATTGGAAGGACTGATACTGATACTGAAACTGAAACTCTAATACTTTGGCCACCTGATTCTAAGAACTGACTCATTGGAAAAGACCCTGATGCTGGGAAAGGTTGAAGACGGGAGGAGAAGGGGATGACAGAGGATGAGATGGTTGGATGGCATCACCAACTCAATGGATCTGAGTTTGAGTAAACTCCGGGAGTTGGTGATGGACAGGGAGGCCTGGAGTGCTGCATTCCACGGGGTGCAAAGAGTTGAACGTGACTGAGCAAATGAACTGAACTAAACTGGACTGAAAAAACAAAATGTAAAAAAAAAAAAAACAAAATTAAAGTTAACATATATTTTCTTATGGTGTCAGAAGGAAAATATTTACAAAAGGAAAAATATAAACTTCATGGTATGTTGAATAACAGCCTCCCAAGGTGTCCATGGGAATGGCTATCCACTCCAGTATTCTTGCCTGGAGAATCCCACAGACAGAGGAGCCTGGTGGGCTACAGTCCAAGGGGTCGTAAGAAGTAGAACAGGACTGAGCAACGAAGCACACAGCACAAGGTGTCCATGGCCAATCCCAGAACCCGTGATTGTTACCTTATATGGCAAAAGGAACTCTGAAGATGTGACTATGTTAAGGATTTTGAGATGACAAAGTTATCTGGATATCCAGGTGAGTCCGATGTAATCACAGTAGTCCTTTTAAAAAAGAAGGAGACTAGAGACAAGAGGTGATGACTGAAGCAGAGGCTGAAGTGATACACTTTGAAAATGAAAGAAGGGTCCACCATCCAAGGAATACAGGTAGCCACTCGAAGCTGAAAAGGGCAAGGAAACAGCCTCCAAAAGGAACTAACCCCAATCAAACCTTAATTTTCTAGTTCAATGAATCTGATTTTGGACTTTTGACCTCCAGACCAGTCAGAGAATAAGTCTGTGTTAAGACACTAAGTTTGTGGTAATTTGGGACAGCAGCATTAGAAAACTAATATAAGCCTGAATTGATACTAAAAGTGTCTTTTTCAAAGTTAGAAGTTATAAACATATGCAGACCTTGGGTTGAGAATTATTGGACTGATTTTTAAAGAGGTTGAGGGAAATATTTTTAAAAGCAGAGTCAGGGGCTTCCCCGGTACCTCAGTGGTGAAGAACCTGCCTGCTAATGCAGGAGACCCAGGTTCTGTCCCTGGTCCAGGAAGTTCCTGTATGCCGAGAAGCAAATAAGCCCACACACCACAACTGAGACTGTGTTCTACAGCCTGGGCACCGCAACTAATGAGCCCATGTACCCCGACTACTGAAGTCCGCGTGCTCTAGAGCCCATGCTCCAGAACAGGAGAAGCCGCAACTAAAGAAAAGCCTGTGCAGCAACCAAGACCCAGCACAGCCAAAAATAAATAAACAAAAATCAGAGTCATCCCTTCCATTTTATCCATGAAGAAATATTTCGAGGAGTATACTATTGTTCTTCCACCAGATCAATAGATTCAGTGGTTCTGAAATCACTCACGAATTGGCCTTTATCATTTTGAATGAGAATTTAAAAAACCATGGCTACCACTACAGCATTTTAGTGCTTTCTGAGAATGACAGGAATACAGAGACACTGAGTATTTTCAATGCCAACATAATTTTCTTTTGTTTTTACTGCTGTGTCCTACTATTTTTCGTATCAGAAAAAGTACATTGACTATTCCAAGTCATCACTTAATCTTGATATCCTTTATAAAGATTATTCTAAATCTTTTCAAATTTTCTATAATATCCAGCACCCTCGGAAGAGACCCAAGACTTTAATTGCAGAAGCCCTGGAACTTTCTCCCATTTTTTTAAACATTAAGAATTTATTGAAGATTTTTTACACTTGAACATATTGTTTAAAATATAATCTTTCTTTCCATGTGACAGCCTCACACAAACAAAGTATTTAAAGAAGATGAAGGTCTGTCATTGCTCTGTTTAATTAACAAGAGACTTTTAGAATTAGAGAATGTTAAAAAAAGAATGCAGAAGAAAACTTAGTGTGATAATGATAATCGTTTCATTTCACATCAGAATTTCAACTCGTAAAAATTCTATTTACAGGTGTCATCTGCTCGAACTAGTCAATCTTCTTTCATAATGTGAGCTTTTCTTTCCCTAGTTACTTATACAAATCAGATGGTGGAGTACAAAATCATGCGGAGAGGTTTAGATTTGCTTCTAATTTAGCACATGATGTAACAACTTCCTTTTTCTATCATCTATGACTTTGAAAGCTCCCAGATCCTTTGTTTTGCATCTAAATTATTTAAAATTGCCTTTCCTTTTAGTACATAAAGGCAATGCATATCTTTTTAATAGTCTACATTCTTGAAAATTAACTCAAGGTTTCTAACCAAACTACTTCGATGCACATTTCAGTAACTTTTCAATTTATTTTGGATTACCCAGTGACACTTATGATCTTGAAAATACAATTCACCTAAGATACAAATAATTTTAATTAGGAGACAATGTTAAGGGTTTGTACATGCTGTGCTAACTTGCTTCAGTCATGTCTGATGCTTTGCGACCCTATGGACCATAGCCTGCCAGGCTCCTCTGTCCATGGGGTTCTCCAGCCAAGAATACTGGAGTGGATTGTCATTTATTTCTCCAGCAATCAAACCCTCATCCCATATTTCCTGCATTAGGCAGCCTGGTTCTTTACCAGTTTTCTTTTACTATAAGACAGTGGTGACGTTGTAAAAGGTTAGCAATTTTAACACAGCACATATACTCAGCTGTGTTCACATTATTCAATAAAATGTTTTCCAATGAATACTTGTTGTGGGACGCACAAGCATAGTTATCATCAATTAAGATGTTTTTTTCCAATTTTGACTAAGCAAAGAAGAATTTAACTTTCTGCAGGGTATGAAGTAGCTCAATCATTACAACTGTAGCATAAATATCTCCTAACGATTTCTGTTTATATTTATATATGCCTTTGAGACACTTGTTAAGACTGTAAAGTCTAAGTGAAACACATGAATATATTTTCCAATATTTTACACAACTTTTGAGAGATTTCAGGAGATATAAAGTTTATTATCAGTTGTGTCTTTGACAAAGCATAGTTAAAAGAAATTTACTGAGAAATTACTCTATCATAGCTAATTACCAGATTTTGTACTATATAGTTCAATGCCTTTTTTATAATGAAATGGCAGTTTACAGAACTAATATTATCACATTCTACAAATGAAGCCAGTTATTAAAATATGATATACATAAATACTAAAACATTAAATAAGATGTATATTCATAAAAATGTCAGAGTTGGAAGGAAATTTAGGTATTTCCAGTTCATCCATTTTCACTCTGTGGTTGAGAAGCTAATCTGTTCAATTTCATCAAGCTACTTGTGGCTAGATCTAGGTCCAGAACCTCCATCATCTGATTCTTAAGCCAAGACAATTTGTAGTACATTTGGGCCACCCCGATGGATCAGTGGTAAAGGATCCACCTGCAAAGAATGAGGATAGGAAATGTGGATTCGATCTCTGGATTGGAAAGATTTCCTGGATGAGGAAATGGTAAACCTCCCTGGTATTCTTCCCTTGAAAAATCCAATGGACAGAGAAACCTGGAGGGCTAGAGTCAGACACGACTGAGCAACTGAGCATGCATGCACTCTGAGTCAATCTCCACCTCTCTCCATGTCTCTCTTCCTCCCCTGCTTCATGCACACACACACACTTTACCTTAATATAGTTCTTGCAAAGCAATCTGAACAAGCACATTTTAATATAAATTTGCATATTATACTCTGTACTTTCTTATCAGCATTTTCTTTTGGCAGAAGAGCCCCAAAATAAAATGCATAAAAAAAACCCAGCACAGAGCTTGCTACACTATGAGAAAGAAGTTTTTCTATCTTTTGTCAAATTGACTGAATTAGATCCTGGTAAGAGTAGAAATATCCCCAAATTGAAGTGTTCTCTGAAATAAGCCATAGAAATTCACTTGGTAAAATATTAATCTAACTCTGAGCCTAGAGTACGTGGCCGCACTCACTTAATCACCTGCAAATAGACAACATGCTCAGTCTCACCTGCTTGTTTCTTTACTTAAACATCCAAGAGATGAATCAGAGTTATTCGATGATTCTAGGATAGGTATTTCCTTTCATATTAAAATTATGTATTTTCTCCTGTGGAATACTAACATTTTTCCAGTAGCAACAGAGAAGTGATAAACTTCCTAAAGTAATGTGATGCTGAACAAAATCTAGTAAAAGTTAACCATAAGGCTTTGTGATAGAGGAAGTTATAATATTTACAATATTTGTAAATGTTACTCATTTATATTTTACCCTCTTAAAATTGAAAAATAATATATGTAAGCAGTTCAATTAAAAAAAAACACTTTAATAACCTTCTTGGCCACAATACAGGCTGTTTTAATTTTTAAAATAATCTAATTAAATGCCTCTGAGCAGTAAACAATGGTCAGTGATATCTAGATAATAAAGTTAAGTTCACAGAGACACCCAGATCTCGTATCCAGTAAGGATTTATTAGAAAAACAAATATTGAATAATTTATTATTTTAAATGGTTAGAATATAATTCAGGAAAAATATAAGCAAGTCATTTCCTTTCTAACAATTTAAAATGTAGAACGTTCAAACCTTATATATTTTTGCCAAAATAGTAATTATCCATAGATGACAGATGCTGCTCCCCACTTAATGGAGGGTCTCAAATTTTACTCTGCATATCATTGGGAAGGAAATTTAAAAATTTAAAATAGAATTAACTTGGGGAAAGACATCAGTGCTGTAACTCTTAGCACCAAATGTTTCTTCTTGGAGCACCAAATGCTTTAAGGAAAACATTCCAAGTATCAAAGTTTTCAGATAGATAAATATTTATGGATCAAATCCATAAAGAACAGACATTGTTATGAAATATATATAGATGCCTTCAAAACTTTCTTTCCAGGCAGAGTAGACACATAAGTTAGGAGTCATTTCCCACTTAATTGTTTTTGCAACCTTATGCAACACAAATGGATTGTGGATAAAGACTTAAACTGGCTTACTCACAGAAAATAGATCTTGACTGACATTATGTCCAGAAAATTAAACAGGAACTGTTTCTCAATATAAAACACTATTAAACTTAAAGAAATGGCTTTATTTTAACCTTTTATATTCTTAATTGAAAGGCATAGAGGTTTTCAATTTTGTCCTTTTGTGAGAAAACAACACTCCTTAAGCAAATTATTCTCAATTTGCTAGTTAGCAAAATCAGAGAAAATCATTAACCTCAATCTAGTTTGTATCTTCAAGTGCAATAAAATTCCATCTGTCTTTGAACTTTATGAACAATACGTTTTTAATCTGTATATAGACCACTGCCTCTTCCTCTTCACTGAAAGTTCTTCATAGTGATATTAGAACCGGAAATCCATTTTCCTTACACTCTACAGAAACCTACTTTGCCACGTAAGGGCAAAGGTGTACTTACGTTGCTCAGGTAAAAAATAAAAGTGTCATAGAAATGCCATATGATACTAGACGAATTCAAAGGAACTACCAAAGAAGCAGACTTAGCTTCTGCATGTACCCTTGATGCTCTTCAATACCATTTAGGGGTGTGCACTGATCAGAAGGGCTTCCCTGATAGTTCAGTGGTAAAGAATCCACCTGCCAATGCAGGAAGAATGGGTTCAATCCCTGGGTCTGAAGATCCCCTGGAGAAGAAAATGACAACCCACTCAAGTATCCTGGCCTGGGAAATCCCGTAGACAGGGGACCCTGATGGACTACAGTCCATGGGGTCCCAAGAGTTGGACATGACTTAGTGACTAAACAACAACTGATCAGAAATGAAATGCCAAATTAAGAAAACAGCATCTGCCCCAGATGCAAATGTAGAACAATGGTCTACAAGAACTCGGTGGGGATGTATGTGGTTTCCAAGTTACACTTGCACACATGGATAATTACTACCAACACTATCATTTGTGAACATAACAGACATTTTGGAACTGGATACAATTCTGTCCCTGCAACTAGCCAAGACAATTCAATACGCAACCAAACAAGGCTTGAGTGTATGTGGGCTTAAAGAAAATGGTAGCCAAAGCACAGGTAAAATTTTATTTATGAATATGGAGACACATGACTTTGGATCCAGCCAGCCAGTGACATAAATAAACTTGAGCAAAAGATTCAAGCTAGAGGATATATATGTATATCTATATATAAAAATTTGTGTGTCTGAGTAAGGCTTCTTGGAACAGTGCCACAAATCTGAACACCAACCATCAGAATCACTCCCGTCCTTTGAAATTTCCATTAAGAGCACAATGGGGGTAATTATACTGGGATGCTCCAAATCGCTGTTTCCATCTTGTGCACTCACATGCCCGCCAAACATGAAATGTTCGCCTTCTCCCTTCCAACATGATGGTTGTTGAACTTATTTTTAGTGTCATTTGATAAGCCTTTGTGCTCGCAGAGAGACATCCCACTGACCCGGCCACTGGTCATTGTCTATACCAGTTCACATCAAAGCAGGCGCGCTTTGTCAGGTTTCCAGTCGAATATCCATTTCGCATCTGAAGTACAGTATCGAAAGTGACTAGATCATTTGAGCTTTTTCTTCAGCTGCTGCCTCCTTCCTCCCCCACAGTCTTTCCGCTCACGCTAACATAATTTGGCATCGTCGACGTGACACGATGGTGGTTTTTCTAAAAAAAAAAAAATTATAATACAGACATTTTCGATGTTTCGAGGTGGTCGGCCCTCCTGATATTTTCATTTATAATTTGATGAGAGGAGGTCTTTTTGTTTTTTCTCAACTGAATCACAACCAAGGTAGAGTGCCCCTCAAAAATCCAAGAAATATGCATACAGTAATAGGTCATTCAATGTCAAAAGGCATAAAAAAGATGAGCAAAATCTTCACAGGCTGCTGCTTGCTGTTGCCTTTAATTATATTAATTAAACTTTGAAATTTTCATGCAAAGAGAGTTGCTGGCTTGTGACGCTGAAGAGCCCTTGGAGACTTGGAGGAAGAAAAAAACCCTGAGCGGAAGCTTTGTGGTTACTGCTTCCTTTAAATTAAAAGCAAAACAAACTCCTAGGTATGTTTGCAGATATTAATGCTTGATGCACTACTAAGCCCTAAACATAGCAATAGGGGTAAATCGACCCATCACAAGGACAAGTTCTCAAATCATGAGTCCATTAAACTCCACTCAAGATCTCTGGTGAGAGGCTGTCTTCCTGTGGAATAATGCACTATTAATTTTCTTCTTTTCCCAAGCGCATAATGAAAGGAAGGTGTCTTCAAAAACTAAAGGGCAAAATCTTGCTTGCTACCAATACCTTGAGGCATCCTGTCTACACTTTGTCATGCGTGTGCACTTTTCAGTGTTAGAATGACAAGATTTTCCAGTCAGAAGCTTCCCGGAAGGCACATTGTGGTAGGGGGACTTGGAAGGCTTCCGTGATCTGACATAGCTATAAGGCAATAGACTCCATTATTTGCTGAGCCTGGTGGGAGATTTCGCACTCTGCCTTTGGCTAACAATCTTGCCATGTAAACACACAAGTGCCATGTTTCCATGTAAAACACTCCTTTCTCCATTCAGGATCCACCACGGCCAATTGTTTTTTTTTTTTTCTCTCTATTTTGACATCATCCTCACACTTTTGTTTTCACTTTTTCCTCTTCTACACATTCAAGCAGACTTTCTTGTATAAACCACAGCATGTCCATTAATGTTCCTCTTTATTTTCAATGTCCTGAATCATGAGTTACCATTGAGTTTCATCAACTCCCATGTAGATGGCAGAACAAGTGTTTGAAAATGTTTGGTGCAAGCAAAGCAGAAGGCAGAGAAAACATTTCCTGACTGAGAGGAATAAAGCTGCTCTTCCAAAAACTTCTGAAATGCACTTTTTTCATTTGGTTGGAAATCGGCGTTCTGAACGTGTGCCATCTTCGTACCTCTTGGCCTTCTCGTTTTCCTTTTACTGAGATGGAACTCGAGAGAAGTTTATGCACCGGCCCTAGGAAAGAAACAAATACTTATTGAAATACTGAAATAATTATTTTAAAAACCTGAGAACACCTAGTTTTTCTACCATGATATAACAAACAATTACCCAAGGTAAGGTCAACATTAAGATGAAACATGGTCATAATTTTTTTCCCCTGGGTCAAAGCATGACGGTTTATTCAGATCTTTACCATAGCAAGTTCATCTACACAATGGCATGATAGGATTAGAGTGGGAAAAAAAAAACAACTATGAGAAATAGAACTTTGGTATTGTTATTTAAAGAACAGTATTACTATCCTAGCAATAAAAATATCAAAGCCACAAACTCATATTTTCTATAATGAAATAAAAGTATCCCTTTATGCAAGCTGGTGTTTTTAAAGCTGATATAAAATTGGTGCTTCGAAAATGTATACATGAGGACTGTATAGAAGAGATTGAGAATAAGAAGTCAGGGAGAAAGGGAGAGATGCCATTTCTTTGTGATTCCATTTTATAATGGGCTTTCACAAGAGACTTATTAGCATTCCTGTCCACTACTCTCAACCATCTCTCACAAGTGCACACCACTGTTACATGGCCTCTACACGTAGTCACTCTATTTGCACTCCACATTTCCAAAGAGAGTCTGCCATTCTAGTTCCTTGGCACTTCAATAAAGCTTATAGAGAAACATTATTTCATACATAACTATAAATAATCCAAGAATTAGTTGAAAATAAATTTCCAGTTAGTAATAAAAGATCCCCTTCTTCCCCTCCTTGGTGTGACAGTGCTGATGTCTTGTACTGTCTAAATCATATCCAGATTCCTTAGTCCAAAGCTACCACACTGCTTTCTACTTTAGGGTTCAGATCATCATCTTATGGAGATTGTCCTATTTCTCTTAATATCTGCTCTCTAACTTCATATTTTAGACTGTCTTTTCATTTCCCTCTAAATGTTAAAAATACATTTATTTCAAGTGTACATCCTTTGTACATGGTATATTAACAAGGAAACAAGATTTTGGTCTGTTTTCCTCTCAAAAATCACTGTACAACAAGTTGGCAATTTCAGAAATCAATGAAGAAATATTAAAGCAAGGTAGTTTACATTTGCTCTTGCCTATGGTTTTTCCAGTGGTCATGTATGGATGCGAGAGTTGGACTGTGAAGAAGACTGAGTACCGAAAAATTGATGCTTTTGAACTGTGGTGTTGGAGAAAACTCTTGAGAGTCCCTTGGACTGCAAGGAGATCCAACCAGTCCATTCTAAAGGAGATCAGTCCTGGGTGTTCTTTGGAAAGAATGATGCTAAAGCTGAAACTCCAGTACTTTGGCTACCTCATACGAAGAGTTGACTCATTGGAAAAGACTCTGATGCTGGGGGGGTTTGGGGGCAGGAGAAAAAGGGGACAACAGAGGATGAGATGGCTGGATGGCGTCACCAACTCGATGGATGTGCGTTTGAGTGAACTCCAGGAGATGGTGATAGACAGGGAGGCCTGGTGTGCTGCGATTCACGGGGTTGCAAAGAATCAGACATGACTGAGCGACTGAACTGAACTGAAGAGGCAAATATTCATCAAATTACCTGCCTTCTAAATAATTTTGGAAGTAACGTTATTACTACAATTGTCAATTTTATTCCTTACTTTGTGCCTAATGTCTACAGATAATATCTGTGCAAAAGGAAGTGGGAGAAAATCATGGAGAAGACTACTTTAGAATGAGATCAAAATTCCTTGATAATGAAATGATCACAGGTCATGTACTTAGACTGTATTTTTGTTTTTTCTAGAACCTTCAAACAAGATTTTCAGAATGAATATTAAGGGAAAAGATGCTTTTCTCCAGATTAGCTACAGTTGTCATCAAGTGCCAAGAAAAACATTTTTAAATGTTATTTTCATGATATATCCCTTTTGAAAAAAATTTTTCCAGGGGGGTAGGAAGAAAAATGACATAATTAATAAATATTTGGGCAAAGAAGTAAATCAGTCCTTCTGAGCCATGACAGTATAAATAGTATAAATACATACAATGAGAAATAGATTTTAACCGTGCATATTAAAACAATGATGTATATTAAAAATATTACTTTCTGGCAGTTTTCCAAAACCAAACAAAAGGAAATATACGAGGAACGGCATTCAGAGAGCAAAGATACAAGTTAATGACATCTTTTCTTGTGTATTTATTGGACACAAAATGTAAAAGTTTTCTCTCTTCCATATCATTTTGAAAAAGAAGTTATCATGAATTTCTACTTTTATTTGCATTTCATCACTGCTGCTAAGTCACTTCAGTTGTGTCCGACTCTGCGAGACCCCATAGACGGCAGCCCACCAGGCTCCCCCGTCCCTGGGATTCTCCAGGCAAGAACACTGGAGTGGGTTGCCATTTCCTTCTCCAATGCATGAAAGTGAAAAGTGAAAGTGAAGTCGCTCAGTCGTGTCTGACCCTCAGCGACCCCATGGACTGCAGCCTTCCAGGCTCCTCCGTCCATGGGATTCTCCAGGCAAGAACACTGGAGTGGGTTGCCATTTCCTTCTCCAATGCATGAAAATGAAAAGTGAAAGTGAAGTCGCTCAGTCGTGTCTGACCCTCAGCGACCCCATGGACTGCAGCCTTCCAGGCTCCTCCGTCCATGGGATTTTCCAGGCAAGAGTATTGGAGTGGAGTGCCATTGCCTTCTCCAATTCCTAGATTTAAGTGTAAAGTTCTTTCTCTGACCATTTCTGTTCTACAAATCAGATTAACCTTAGTGATGCTGACTCATTTATTTTAAGCAATTGAAGGGTTTAAACAGAGAAATTCACAGTACACTTGAATTTTCAAAATCATGTTATCATCTAAACTATTCCAGACTAAATTATTTTCTATTTCATTTGGTGTGGTTTAATTAAAGACCTAGAAACTAAAATGAAGAAAGCCATATTGATTTTCACCCTGAGGTCCTTACTCCAACTCTTCCCAACCTTGGGATTAAGTACTGATCATCAGTCTATTGATTTAAGTACCTCAAAACTCTGCTGAATACCATATATACCCTGGATTTTAGCACACATATTGATAAAAACAACCAAATACCTCCTCTACTTCTAATCATGGACTCAGTGTTTTTCACTTTTATCAAGATCTGATCACGTTTTAATTTATAGGAATTGAGAAGTTGGTAACTTAAAGGAGTTTTGTTCAGAAGTTACTTCCTCTGTTTAAGCCTTCCTCAGCTCACCCAGTCATGTGGCTCTTTCCCTGAAATTCCATCTCTATAATGGCCAAACCACATTGCACCATAATTGCTTGCTCCAAGACCAAAAGAAAAGATAGTGCTCAAATCCTAGTGCTCCAAAGCTTGAATATGTATCCCAGTTCTGTTATTTATTAACTGTGGGATCATGAACAACTTATGATTTCTTCATCAATAAAATGGGGATTAAAAATTGAATGTTTATATTATTAAGTCTGTTAATATATATCTATAAAGCACTTAGAATAGTACCTGGCATATAGTAAACTCTCATTTAAAAAACAGTCACTATCCATCTCCTGTCTATGATGTTATTGCACAATGTCTAACACAGAACAGACATGTAATAAATACTTGCTTAGAAACAACTGGACAAATGGATGGTGTATTAAAAAAAGAATACCTCTACTTAGGGATGAGAAGACCTTGAAAATGGGAAGACAGAAAAAGTACAAATTTGAGAGAGAAAAAAAATGGACTACAAAGGAGAAAAATACAACAGTGTAAAGGAGAGAAGATAATATGGAAAAACATAGAATACAGTAGTTCTAAAAAGAAAAGACAGATAAAGAATAATCAAGAAAAAAAGAAACTATTGGCCAAAGGAAATTTTTATTTAGTATTCCATCAGTTATCTTACTCCCAGGGGATTATTTCATGCTAGCTACTACCATTCACTTACCAGAATGTTCTAAAATCAAGGCAACATACCCTGGTTGCAAGTGGCTGTAATTAAGAGTCTGTGGGCCTTCAAATACTACTCAATACTAAGATTACAAAACCTGTCAATATCATGCTAATTACATTTAAGGTCAAGAATATTTGGGCTGCCATTGATATCATGGCAAAGCAAGCACTCTAGGCCAGAACACTGCAGAGCAATTTTTGTTCACAGGAAATGGGATATGACAGGGCTTATAGGTCTGCTATATCCTCATGCTTACAATGCCTATACAATAAAGGTTTGTTACCAAGGTAACAAGGAAAGCAGTATAAAATAGCTTGAGCAAATGACTCATCACTGAATGGTTCGGAATGGAAAATACTAGTAGTAAACAGCGATTCTTTTCCTGAGACTATTTCACTTAGCGTGCATGTGCGTGTTCAGTCTCTCAGTCGTGCGCGACTGTTTGCGACTCTATAGACTGTAGCCTGGCAGGCTCCTCTGTTTGTGGAATTTTCCAGGCAAGAATACTGGAGTGGGTTGCCACTTCCACCTCCAGGGATCTTCCTGACCCAAGGATTGAACATGCATCTTCTGCATTGTGGGCAGATTCTTTACTGCTAAGCCACCAGGGAAGCCCCCCTATTTCACTGTAATTATAAACCATCAAGCTCTGAAAAATTTTTTAAAAGTTAGTTGAACTAATCTAAATATACAGAAATATACATAGATACATACTTTTAATACTTTATTCTCTAAATAGAGGTTAATACTAGTACCAGGGAAAGGACTATAGACTCTCTAAAATAAACCACTAAAATTGTAATATGCTAAAACAAATGAACACAAGGTTTCTGCTAGCAAGAGTTAAAACAGATGTGGCTTCCTGAGGCGGCTCAGTGATAAAGAATCTGCCTGCCAATGCAAGAGACGCAAGAGATGCGAGTTTAATCCCTGGGTCAGGAAGATCCTCTGGAGTAGGAAATGGCAATCCACTCCAGTATTCTTGCCTGGAAAATTTCACGGACAGAGGAGCTACAATCCACGGGGCTGCAGAGTTGGACACAAATGAGCATGCTATATTATATTTATGCTATATTTTACAACATAATAAAAGAAGCTTGAATTCAGGTGATACAGTATTTAGAGAATAATATATAATAACATGTAATATTGTATTATGCATGCATGCTAAGTTGCTTCAGCTGTGCCTGACTTTGAGACTCTATGGACCCCACCAGGCTCCTCTCCAGACAAGAATATTGGAGTGGGTTGCCATGCCCTGTCCTTCTCCAGGGGATCGTCCTGACCCAGGGATTGAACTTGGGTCTCTTGCATTGTAGGCAGAAAAAAAAAAACACATTAATTTTCTCTATATTTCCAAATTTTTATTGAATATTTAAAAAATAATTTTCCTGACTTAAAATCATGCTCTAATCATGCATCTAAATAATGGGTGAAATCAAAGTATACTGTTGTTGTGATGATTTAGGTAACACCATATTATTTATTCAATTAGTCAATCACTACAACCAATCTGAATGTTGTACCATGCTTTTTAAATCACTAGTTCATAAGTTTCAACAGTAACAACATATAGTCAATATGAAACTGAATTAAAATAGTATCCTTAGGACTACATTTGTTTAAAAATGAACTATGAATATATTCTATTCTTTTGCCTTGGGAGTACAGAATTCTTTGGATGCAATGAAATAATTGTTAAATTTATTCATTTTGCATAAATTAGGAGCAAAACTACTTAAACATTTAAAAAAATTAAGGTTAGGTAGAACAAACAGAATAACTACTGACTTTAGATTATAGCCAAATACATTTAAAGTACATTAATTTCAAAACTATGATAATTCAGATAATGACTGGCCAGGTTATAATTTACCTTCTTAATATGCTAAACAATCAATGAGGCAAATAAACTATAAACAATATTGTTATTTGCATATTTACCAACTTAAAATAAGTTGTAGTATATTAGAAAGGCATTTATATATTAATAATTGAAACCATGGTATTATGATCTGGGAATGACATTTTATTTACCTAATAAAAATTATGGCTTAAAAGGAATAAAACTGCCTCACTTTGAACGTAAAACTGTTTTATGCAACTTTATATTGAGCACATTACCTAATTAGTGAGCTTCTGTGGCAAGAGAACTCACGCATTGCTAGTGAAAGCATAAATTGGCAAAAATTATATAGTAAGCCACATGTGTAATAAGTCTTTAAAAGCTTATATTCCTTGACTCAGTAATTTCATGTTGGGAATTCAGCCCAGTAAAGTATCTAGGCAAAGATTTCAAAATGTTTACCATTGCGTTTTTATAATATGAAAAATATAACAGTTAATTTATATTTCTATCAGAGGAAAATTAAATTATGATTCATCTATCATATATGTAGCCATTAAAATAGAAAAATTTAAAATATTTAAAGATGTAGGGAAATAATAAGTGAAAAAATTCCAATTTGCATATATATATATTTATTATTGGGCTTCCCTTGTAGCTCAGTCGGTAAAAATCTGCCTGCAGTGCAGGAGACCTGGGTTTGATCCCTGGGTTGGGAAGATCCCCTGGAGAAGGAAATGGCAACCCACTCCAGTATCCTTGTCTGGAAAATCTCATGGACAGAGGAGCTCGGTGGGCTGCAGTCCATGGGGTTGCAAAGAGTCGGGTATGACTGAGTGACTAACACTTACTTACTATATTTATTATTATGCAATGAGTATGTCTGGCGGGCTTCCCTAGTGGTTCAGATGGTAAAGAATCTGCCTGCAGTGCAGGAGACCCAGGTCAGGAAGATCCCCTGGAGAAGGGAACAGCTAACCAACTCCAGTATTCTTGCCTGGAGAATTCCATGGACAGAAGAGTCTGGAGGGCTCATATAGTCCATAGGGCCACAAAGAGTCAGACACAACTGAGCAACTAACAGTGTATGTCTAAAGAGCAAAAGACAAGACTAACAGACTATACCAAACATACTATGAGGAGTGGAACTGTATGATTTCTTACATTCTATTTTATATCTTTTCTGTATATTTATACATTTGATAGTTAAAAAAAACAGTTTTCAAAGAGTAAATTCAATCAGCAAAAATGTGATCCTTTCTAACGATCTATATTTATGTTTCTAAAAATCAGCCCAGGAACCCACTGACTGCTCTCAGGAATCACCATCATCTACTATCTATGCCAAAGTTCTTTAGCATTCATGTTCCCATAGGTCACCTCATTTACTTGCCTGAAGGTTGTCTTTTACAGTCAATACCCTGATGAACTCATGTGAGTGCAGTTCTACTCAAGAGGGACTGAGTATGGCAGAAGATGATGATTAATAAATTTTATAGTCCACAGTCAGTATTTTCATTTTTATGGTATATAATACTAAGAGTTCCCATAAAAGGCCTGTTCAAGCATTTGTCCAGGTCACAATCAGCAATCTAACTTCTTGAAATGTCTGTATGTATGTGCGTGTTCACACTCATGAGTGTGTACATGTGCACACATAGCCTACGTCAAACCCTATGCATACGGGAGTTGATCACCTTTAAATGAAAATATAAGATAAAACTTTCATACAACATCAACTTTCCAATAACATGCATAGTATCCAGGGTATATGTAGGCATGTGTGCTCTGTCACGCAGTTGTGTCCAACTCTTTTGTGACCCCGGGGACTGTAGCTTGCCAGGCTCCTCTGTCTATGGGATTATCCAGGCAAAAACACTGGAGTGGGTTGCCATCTCCTCCTCCAGGGGATCTTCCTGACCCAGGGATCAAATCTATGTCTCCTGTGGTTCCTGCACTGGCAGGCAGATTCTTTATCACTGAGGCACAAAGAAGCAGGGTGTGTGTGTGTGTGTGTATCCACTCAGTCAATAGCACAGAATATGTATACTTCAGGGACTCATCAATAATAATTTTGGAATCATTCCTCCCCAGATCTGTGGGCAAAACTATCTTTCAAAGTGAGGTTCTAAGTGAAATGCTAGCCACTGATTTCTCTAGGTCAGTCTGGTTTCTCATACTGTAGTCTATGATGTCCCATGGGTTCTAAAAGAGTCACTACAGCTGGAATAGTGCACAAGAATGGAGGAAACAGACACATACAAGCTCTCCTAATTCAAATCAAGAAGCTGTACTCTTATCTATGCTTTAAAATTGCAATTCATATGAGATTTTGTTTTTGCTTAAACTAAAATTATAGTTTGATAACTATTATTCAAGCTATTCGTACCTATGTAAAACCAGATCACCAGTAAACTATCAATATATATGGACTTGGCGTCTTTACTTCTCATTAGAAATACAATGCCTTCCTAAATATATTTATGAAAACATTAAAGCATTATCCCTTCAACATTTGGTCATATCAAGACCCCATATAAACTTTGATCATATATACAGAATTTCGCATTTTGGAAAATTGCTATTGAGGATGATGATATTAAGGGGTCAATTTTTGGAGTTCAGAGCTAGGTAGGAAAAAGCCTGTCATTTCTGGTAAGCTCATGCGTTTCCCTTGTATTATGTAATGCCAACTGTATAACTCAGCCTTTCTCTTTGCGCCTTGACTTCCAAAAGCTCAGACTTACATCATGTTCTAAGGCACTGCTATTCTTAGTGTACATTTTCTGGTATAGCTAACACTTTGGCCCATGATTATTTCTCTATTTTTATCCTTAAGTTTTTTTACACATTTTCCTCAATATTTCTTTACAAGTGGATTAGGTATAAGTAATTGTAAACTAATATATTTCTCTCTTAATTCTCAACTTTCTTAATTATGCAGACTCCACACTCCTCTAAACCTTTAAAACCCTCCAACAAATGTATTACACCCCAACCTCTATCTTACACAAAAGATCAAATCTTGTCTAATTCCCTTCTTTGTTGCCTTTTCTTATTCTGGTATGACTTATTGAAGTACCATGGAGATAGCTGATGTCAATTTAATCTTAACTAATATGAATTTGAAGCTTAAACATGCAAACATGTTGAAACTATACTATTCCATAAAATTCCAAAAATTCTTCTACAAAAATAAATCTCCTAGGTCTAAAGACTAAACGCTTAACTTCCTTTTCTTTGATTGCTAGAAAAAATAAGCGCAATATGATGCTTTATAAACTTTAAACGTACTTATATGCCAATTCATCTCTTAGAGCTCAGGTCTGTGCAGAGGCTTTACTCTGTTACTCAATTTCCCTCAGTATAAGAAGGAACAGAATGTACCACGGATATATTACAAACCAGCATATCACTTAACTCCATTTAGGTGATTTTCAGGAAACACCAAGTATCTATTAGAGTAAGAAGTTCATTGACATTTCATCGTTGGCAATACCTTCTCTTAGGTCACATAATAAGTAGGAGTAGAAAGTTGAGACTCAAAATAAAAATGTCCAGTGCCGTTACTGTTCTTCAGCTAATGAAACCAGGAGATTAAAATTAGACAACAGTAGGAACCAATATATTTACTGTTGGTTACTCCAGTACTCTTGCCTGGAAAATCCCCTGGATGGAGGAGCCTGGAAGGCTGCAGTCCATGGGGTCGCTGAGGGTCAGACACGACTGAGCGACTTCACTTTCACTTTTCACTTTCATGCATTGAATAAGGAAATGGCAACCCACTCCAGTGTTCTTGCCTGGAGAATCCCAGGGACGGGGAGCCTGGTGGGCTGCCATCTATGGGGTCGCACAGAGTCGGACACGACTGAAGTGACTTAGCAGCAAGTACATAGACCCCAACTCTGTTGCAATATTTGAAAATTGATTTTGCCAATCGATTGTTACTGTGACCAGAGTAGCATTAAGCAGAGCAAGTGCCACATTTCCCATCTCTTGAGCATTAAAATTCTGCTGGCATTAACACCTGCAAGCTCCTTTACTAGCTATCTGCACAGGATATATTTCACTGTTATAACCGTTATAGTATTATGCTCACCTCATAAATATCCATTGACAAGCTGAAGCATACAACTGCACTTTAGTTTAGACTTTTCAAACACAGATAGCTGATTTATTTATATCTGCACTTCAAAAAAGACTTTACTAAACCTTCATGCTTTGTGCAACAGTGAACAGTGACTCAAATTTAAAATTGTGTACAAAGCAGAGATACACAAGGAAACAGACCCAAGACAACTGAAGAGGTCTAGGAAATCACAAATGTCAGGAAAGAATGTGGGCTTGAGAACACAATAGGCTCTTTGAGTGAAAATTTCCTGTAGCAACAGGAGGTACAGAGTAAGGAAAGGGCACCTAGTATTCTCTCTCTGTCTAAATGTCAGAACTTCCTGAGAGCTTTATTTCATTTTTTTAGTAAAGGGGCAAGTTAGTGAAGCTTACATATCTTTTTTATTTTATTTTATTTTTAAACTTTACATAATTGTATTAGTTTTGCCAAATATCAAAATGAATCCACCACAGGTATACATGTGTTCCCCATCCTGAACCCTCCTCCCTCCTCCCTCCCCATACCATCCCTCTGGGTCGTCCCAGTGCACCAGCCCCAAGCATCCAGTATTGTGCATCGAACCTGGACTGGCATCTCGTTTCATACATGATATTTTACATGTTTCAATGCCATTCTCCCAAATCTTCCCACCCTCTCCCTCTCCCATAGAGTCAATAAGACTGTTCTATACATCAGTGTCTCTTTTGCTGTCTCGTACACAGGGTTATTGTTACCATCTTTCTAAATTCTAATACTAATAGTATAATAAGACTACATTCAACTATCAGGTATATATACACACTATATATGTATATAAAAACATATACATATATACGCTATAGACACACATAATGAGAAAAATATATATACACACAGTTAAGTGTTAGTTGCTCAGTTGTGTCTGACTCTTTGCGAGCCCATGAGTGTAGCCTGTCAGGCTCCTCTGTCCAAGGGATTCATTCTCCAGGCAAGAATACTGGTGGGGGTTGCCATTTCCTTCTCCAGTATATACATAAATGTATATGTATAAAATGTATACATAATTATACATGTAAATATAGTATTTATATATTATGATATATACTATATATGTAAGAATCTGTGTTATCCTCTTTAAAATCTGTGTTATCCTGCTTTAAAAAAAACTGAAATATACTGAGCCAAAATATAAGTTCCAAATACTTTTGTTCTAACAGAAGCCCAACCTATACCATATGTTCCATTTATAGTGGAGACAACACACTATATAGAGATTCAGTTAATGTCATGAAGGGAAGTATTGAGTTTGCCTGATGAATTCACCTTTTAATTTTTTTCTCTTTATTCTGTTATGGCACCTGCAAACTTTTAGTGACTCTACATGTACTGGTAACATTTACTTTTGCAAATACCTATGTATCTTTATTTTTCTGAGATTCAGGCATATAGCTGGCAGTTAATGAAACAACTAATTCATACCTCATAATAGTAAGACACGAAGCTAACATAGCCTTCACTAAATGCAAGGCAGAACCCTATCAAAAGCTGGGGACATAGCAGGAAACCTGAGAGAGATCCCTACAGAGTACATAACATTTTCCTTGAAAGCAAAGCAATCAAGTGAAAGCTAGGGAGAAAAACAGGAGGGGAGTGAAATAATTACCTTTTCAAAGACACACAGGGCTTTCCCTAAGAAAAAGGAAGCAGCCCTTGAAGGTTTGGGGAATGGGAAAAGGAAGGGGAAAAATAGCCCTGAGGGACTCAGGACATTCTTGATCTACATGGCAATAACCTGTTGAAACCTGGAAGAGGAGAACTGAGAAAGATCCCTCCAGGATTCATGGGGCCTTCTGACAGTGCAGGGAATATGGCCAATCAAAGGATGTAGAGCAAGGAATCAATATGGAAATGGGTCTTTCAGTACAGAAAGTGATAATTGGTGGGGATAGGAGAGGTGTGGTCCTGGACGCTGGAGAGCAAAGAGAACTCCCCCAAAACTAGGAAGCTCACAGGTAGGTGGTAAAGGAGAGAGACAGAGATAGATATGAGATGGAGCTGGGGTGGGGTGGAAGGAGAGATCTACTAAAGGAAAATCCTTGAACCTGCCCTCAAATGTCTGGAAGCCAGTAGTACACTAAATCTAAGATGGCGACAAACTGAGACCAGCTCAACCTTAAATCAGCAACATGACAGAGGAACTGTATACACATTTCCAGAGGTAAATATTATCTAGGTTATTTTTTATTTTTTAATGACAGTGTCCAGCATAAAATCACAAATTATGGTATTCACAAGGAAGTAGGAGAATATGACCTGAAAATACAGGTCATATTTCCTGCAACAGAAAATACAGTTAATACAGGTAAATCTATGCTTAAGAGACAAGGACTTTAAAATACGTATGATAAAATATTATTAATAAAATTTCTAGTGAGAAAGATGGATAGCATGCATAAAAATATGGTGAAATTCAGCATAAATATGCAAACTCTCAATGAGAGCAAAATGGAAAAACTAGAAATAACAAAGTAGTAGCAGATATAAAGAATGTTTTTGATTCATGTAAAAGTAGGCTAAAATAACAAGAAAAATGCATTGAACTTGAAGGTAAGAGAATATAAATTGTCCAAATTGAAAAAAAAGAGAAAAAAATAACTAAAGATAATCTGAGACCATTGGGACAATATCTAATCGTCTGTCACATGAGTAATTGGTGTCTCAGAAGAGAGAAGAAGAAATGGGTCAGAAAAATTTGAAACAAAAATAATGGCTAAGAATGTCCTAGACTTGATGAAAGGCATGAACCTACATATCAAAGAAACTTAGTGATCTTCAAGCTGGATAAATACATGGGAAACTTTACCAGAGAATATATAATGAAACTTACAAAAATCAAAGAATATCATAAGAGTATACCTCTCTGCCCCTCATCATTCCAGCCAAATATAGTCTATATAGAGAAAACATTTGTAAGCCCAACAACTAACATTTTATCAGAAACAATGGAAAATATAAGACAGCAGAATTCTCTCAAATGCTAAATGGGGAGGAAAAAAGTCAATCTCAGGAAGGTAAGCAAAATAAAGACATTTTAAGACAAGCAAATCCTGACATAATTTATCTACAACAGACTGCAAAAACCACAAGTGTTAAATGAAATTTCTTGAAACTGAAAGAAAAGACACTAGATGGAAGCCTGGATGTGTAGGAAGAAACAAAGAAAAACAGGAGTACATATGTGCATATGTGTAAAATATAAATATATAAAAAATAAAAATTTTATGACACTATTGATTACTTACAGTAAAAATAATAAGAACATATTATTGAATTCATAACATCTGTAAAAGTACAATAAATGCTAATAAGAACACATAGAAATAGAAGTTAATAAATGAAAGTTAGGCCATGGTAATGTTTATATATGACTTTAAATTTGTATACAATTATTAGATTATAGATTAAGAAAAGTAATCTCTAGAGCAACCACTGAAAAATAGCACAGAAGTATACCTTAATATTTTACATAAAATACTATATTAATCCAAAAGAGGTCAGAAAAAGAGAAACAGAGGAATAAAGAATGGATAGGACAAATACAAATAAAATGCAGTAGATGCAAGAACTGAAAATAAATGGAAACCAATGAACTGGATACATAATCACACTTACAAAACAACTATCTCAGGTGACTTAACACAGTATTTTCTTTGTGTATCTACTACAGAAAATAATTTAAGAATAAACAGACCAACAAAAAATGTTTTATTTCATTCATCAGTCTTAATTTTGCTAATGCTACTTTATTATTAATTTGTAGCTAATGTATATTATAGCACAGGGTAGATAAGTATTTAAATATTGGAAAGGCCAAGGTTTTTAATGTAAGAAAAAAGAGGTACAAGTATGAATTCAAAAATACTCAGTAAGAGCCTTTAATTCCATAAACTCATGATTTTCTCAAAACTATTGATTTTCTAGTTCTACCTGTTGAAAATGCTTAGAAGCAATGAATACGCAAAACAACTAACACCCCCATATACAAACGTGCTTTATCTAAATAATATTATGTATTAAAAACATCTAAATCATCTTGGAATTGAATGATTTATTCCAGTTTTGAAACAAAAATATAAAAGATGAGTATGGGACATATTTTGACAAAACTAAAGAAAATTTATCAAAGACTAATGTAGGCCTTATTGCCAAATTCAGACTTAAATTGAAGAAAGTTGGGAAAACCACTAGACCATTCAGGTATGACCTAAATCAAATCCCTTATGATTATACAGTGGAAGTGAGAAACAGATTTAAGGGCCTAGATCTGATAGATAGAGTGCCTGATGAGCTATGGAATGAGGTTCGTGACATTGTACAGGAGACAGGGATCAAGACCATCCCCATGGAAAAGAAATGCAAAAAAGCAAAATGGCTGTCTGGGGAGGCCTTACAAATAGCTGTGAAAAGAAGAGAAGTGAAAAGCAAAGGAGACAAGGAAAGATATAAACATCTGAATGCAGAGTTCCAAAGAATAGCAAGAAGAGATAAGAAAGCCTTCTTGAGCGATCAACGCAAAGAAATAGAGGAAAACAACAGAATGGGAAAGACTAGAGATCTCTTCAAGAAAATCAGAGATACCAAAGGAACATTTCATGCAAAGCTGGGCTTGATAAAGGACAGAAATCGTATGGACCTAACAGAAGCAGAAGATATTAAGAAGAGATGGCAAGAATACACAGAACAACTGTACAAAAAAGATCTTCAAGACCCAGATAATCACGATGGTGTGATCACTCACCTAGAGCCAGACATCCTGGAATGTGAAGTCAAGTGGGCCTTAGAAAGCATCACTACAAACAAAGCTAGTGGAGGTGATAGAATTCCAGTTGAGCTATTCCATTCCTGAAAGATGATGCTGTGAAAGTGCTGCACTCAATATGCCAGCAAATTTGGAAAACTCAGCAGTGGCCACAGGACTGGAAAAGGTCAGTTTTCATTCCAATCCCAAAGAAAGGCAATGCCAAAGAATGCTCAAACTACTGCACAATTGCACTCATCTCACACGCTAGTAAAGTAATGCTCAAAATTCTCCAAGCCAGGCTTCAGCAATACGTGAATCGCGATCTTTCTGATGTTCAAGCTGGTTTTAGAAAAGGCAGAGGAACCAGAGATCAAATTGCCAACATCCTCTGGATCATGGAAAAAGCAAGAGAGTTCCAGAAAAACATCTATTTCTGCTTTATTGACTATGCCAAAGCCTTTGACTGTGTGGATCACAATAAACTGTGGAAAATTCTGAAAGAGATGGGAATACCAGACCACCTGATCTGCCTCTTGAGAAATTTGTATGCAGGTCAGGAAGCAACAGTTAGAACTGGACATGGAACAACAGACTGGTTCCAAATAGGAAAAGGAGTACGTCAAGGCTGTATATTGTCACCCTGTTTATTTAACTTATATGCAGAGTACATCATGAGAAATGCTGGACTGGAAGAAACACAAGCTGGAATCAAGATTGCCAGGAGAAATATCAATAACCTCAGATATGCAGATGACACCACCCTTATGGTAGAAAGTGAAGAGGAACTAAAAACCCTCTTGATGAAGGTGAAAGTGGAGAGTGAAAAAGTTGGCTTAAAGCTCAACATTCAGAAAACGAAGATCATGGCATCCGGTCCCACCACTTCATGGGAAATAGATGGGGAAACAGTGGAAACAGTGTCAGACTTTTTTTTTTGGGGCTCCAAAATCACTGCAGATGGTGACTGCAGCCATGAAATTAAAGGATGCTTACTCCTTGGAAGGAAAGTTATGACCAACCTAGATAGCATATTCAAAAGCAGAGACATTACTTTGCCAACAAAGGTCCGTCTAGTCAAGGCTATGGTTTTTCCTGTGGTCATGTATGGATGTGAGAGTTGGACTGTGAAGAAGGCTGAGCACTGAAGAATTGATGCTTTTGAACTGTGGTGTTGGAGAAGACTCTTGAGAGTCCCTTGGACTGCAAGGAGATCCAACCAGTCCATTCTAAAGGAGATCAGCCCTGGGATTTCTCTGGAAGGAATGATGCTAAAGCTGAAACTTCAGTACTTTGGCCACCTCATGCGAAGAGTTGACTCATTGGAAAAGACTCTGATGCTGGGAGGGGTTGGGGGAGAGAGGAGAAGGGGATGACGGAGGATGAGATGGCTGGATGGCATCACTGACTCAATGAATGTGAGTCTGAGTGAACTCCGGGAGTTGGTGATGGACAGAGAGGCCTGGCGTGCTGTGATTCATGGGGTCGCAAAGAGTCAGACACGACTGAGCGACTGATCTGATCTGAATGTAGGCCACGTCAAAAAGATATAATAATCAACATGAATTAGGTTTTTACAATATGGTTTCTCTGATCAAACTTATCACAAATAGTAGAACAACTGATATGGTATATTACCAAGTGCATAGCACCACTTATTAATAATCCATGCCATAAAAAGATGAATTTGAATTGCAGTAAATGGTTACAGAGTGCCAGTATATATAAGCGTGTGTGTTGCAGACCAGTGCTGGAGGAGCTGTACTTTATAGAAATGTCCAGATGGCACAGAGATTCTAAGGAAGTCAATGAAACTATGACTACCCGGGGAAGAAAAATTCTGGTAGAGAAATCAACAAGTGGAAAGTGTAACTGGCATTTCCACAGAAAAGTAATACAGACAGTGTGGCAAGAGCAGACTGAGCAATGAAGGGAGGAAGATGAGGTCAGAGAGGAAAGCAGAGACCTTATGATGTAAAGTCCTGTAGCAGTAACAGTTATAAATTCTCTTTTTTAAAAGCCAAGTTACTAATTACACAAAGTTAACACCCAAAGCCTTTGACTATGTGGATCACAACAAACTGTGGAAAAATCTTAAAAAGATGGGAATACCAGACCACCTGACCTGCCTCCTAAGAAATCTGTATGCAGGTCAAGAAGCAACAGTTAGAACTGGACATGGAACAACATGTCCCAACATGGTTCCAAATTGGGAAAGGAGTATGTTAAGCCTGTATATTGTCACCCTGCTTATTTAACTGTTATGCAGAGTACATCATGAGAAACGCTGGACTGGATGAAGAACAAGCTGGAATTAAGAGTGCCAAGAGAAATATCAATAACCTCAGTATGCAAATTACACCACACTTATGGCAGAAAGTGAAGAGGAACTAATGAGCCTTTTGATGAAAGTGAAAGAGAAGAGTGAAAAAGTTGGCTTAAAACTCAGCATTCAGAAAACTAAGATTATGGCATCTGGTCCCATCACTTCATGGCAAATAGATGGGGAAACAATGGAAACATTGTGACAGACTTTATTTTCTTGGGCTCCAAAATCACTGCAGATGGTGATTGCAGCCATGAAATTAAAAGGTGCTTGCTCCTTGGAAGAAAAGTTATGACCAATCTAGACAGCTTAGTAAAAAGCAGAGACATTTCTTTGCCAACAAAGGTCCATCTAGTCAAAGCTATGGTTTTTCCAGTAGTCATGTATGGATGTGAGAGTTAGACCATAAAGAAAGCTGAGTATCAAAGAATTGATGCTTTTGAACTGTGGTATTGGAGAAGACTCTTGAGAGTCCCTTGGACAGCAAGAAGATCTAACCAGTCCATCCTGAATATTCATTAGAAGGACTGGTGCTGAAGCTGAAACTCCAATACTTTGGCTACCTGATGCGAAGAACTGACTCATTTGAAAAGACCCTAATGCTGGGAAAGATTGAAAGTGGGAAGAGAAGGGGATGACAGGATGAGATGGTTGGATGGCATTACTGACTTGGTGGACATGAGTTTGAGTATGCTCTAGGAGTTGGTGATGGACAGGGAAGCCTGGCGTGCTGCAGTCCATGGGGTGACAAAGAGTTGGACAGGACTGAGCAAATGAACTGAACTGAACTGAACTGACTAAACACCTATATTCCTCCTCATCTCTTTTACAATAGACTGAGCCTAGATGTTAAGTGATTTCCTTTTCAAAGTTTTTAAGACCAATAGACACACACACACACACTTTCTCTCTCTTCCACATACACTCAACAAACAACGTCAGGATAAAAACCCCAAACTCCAACCACTATGTCAAATAATAGCTAACTGAAAACTCAACCCACATTTGAATTATGTATTTATATAAATGTTAAACAAATCCAAATGAAAAGTATGTTATATCACAACTCTTCAATCAAGTGGGGAATAAAATAAATTAATTCAGTCAGTGTGGAAGAATGATGCATGAAAATATTAATTTTCACCTGAGTATTTATAGACTTAAAATTTTAACCTCTAGTTGTTAATATCACAGAGCAAAAATTTTACATGCAATTTTTGTATTTTTTTCCTAGAAAATTAGGCATCAAGATAATTCATTTGTCTTATCAAACTGATTTTGGCACATTAAAAGAGAAACCCCAAATGCTTATACACCATTGTCACTGAAAAACATTTATTGGGAGATTTTGTTAATGTATACAATCCTAGTAATACAATGATTTCTTCCTAGCTAAGTTTAGATTCTAAGAATTACATCCTCACTTTTGGGACAGTGTATGTTGTCCCATTTAAAAAGATTAATAACTAAAAATGTGTTGATGAATTCAGCCTATCAGAACGATCCCCTGAAATAGGAAATGGTTTCATTAGCTGTCTCTGCTTTAAAGTATTCACAGCTCTTTGGGTCATTTGTCAGAGAGCTAAATTCCCAGCTAATCTGAGACAAACTCCAATGATTTAACAGGTTTTTCAAAGAAAAACAAACATTAAAAACTGCACTTTAAGTTTTAAAATCAATACTTAATGGAGCAACTGACAAACAACTAATCTCAAAAATATACAAGCAACTCCTACAGCTCAACTCCAGAAAAATAAATGACCCAATCAAAAAATGGGCCAAAGAACTAAATAGACATTTCTCCAAAGGAGACATACAGATGGCTAACAAACACATGAAAAGATGCTCAACATCACTCATTATCAGAGAAATGCAAATCAAAACCACTATGAGGTACCATTTCACACCAGTCAGAATGGCTGCGATCCAAAAGTCTACAAATAATAAATGTTGGAGAGGGTGTGGAGAAAAGGGAACCCTCTTACACTGTTGGTGGGAATGCAAACTAGTACAGCCACTATGGAGAACAGTGTGGAGATTCCTTAAAAAACTGGAAATAGAACTGCCTTATGATCCAGCAATCCCACTGCTGGGCATACACACTGAGGAAACCAGAAGGGAAAGACACACGTGTACCCCAATGTTCATCGCAGCACTGTGTATAATAGCCAAGACATGGAAGCAACCTAGATGTCCATCAGCAGATGAATGGCTAAGAAAGCAGTGGTACATATACACAATGGAGTATTACTCAGCCATTAAAAAGAAAACATTTGAATCAGTTCTAATGAGGTGGATGAAACTGGAGCCTATTATACAGAGTGAAGTAAGCCAGAAGGAAAAACACCAATACAGTATACTAACGCATATATATGGAATTTAGAAAGATGATAACAATAACCCTGTGTACGAGACAGCAAAAGAGACACTGATGTATGGAACAGTCTTATGGACCCTGTGGGAGAGGGAGAGGGTGGGAAGATTTGGGAGAATGGCATTGAAACATGTAAAATATCATGTATGAAACGAGATGCCAGTCCAGGTTCAATGCACAATACTGGATGCTTGGGGCTGGTGCACTGGGACGACCCAGAGGGATGATATGGGGAGGGAGGAGGGAGGAGGGTTCAGGATGGGGAGCACATGTATACCTGTGATGGATTCATTTTGATATTTGGCAAAACTAATACAATTATGTAAAGTTTAAAAATAAAATAAAATTTAAAAAATACTTAATGGATAATACCAATTAAAAATACCTTAAAAGATTTACAGTTTTAAAGCTTTATTCTGAAGGGAAATTATAAATTACTTTCTAGATGATAAATGAAAAAAATTTTATGGAAAAATCTTCCTAAAGCTTTAGCTGGAAAATTAGTCATTCTTATGCTGTTTCCCTTCAGTGCTGCAAATATTTAATGAACTCATTCCAGACATTCAATTTGAACACAGGACATATGCTTTACATATTTTTATTACATTTGGGAAAAACAATTTTGAACAATTGCTAAGGTCATTTTTATATTTAATGCTGCTGCTGCGGCTGCTAAGTCGCTTCAGTCATGTCCAACTCTGTGCGACCCCCTAGATGGCAGCCCACCAGGCTCCCCTGTCCCTGGGATTCTCCAGGCAAGAACACTGGAGTGGGTTGCCATTTCCTTCTCCAATGCAGGAAAATGAAAATGACAACGCTCAGTCGTGTCCAACTCTTAGCGACCCCATGGACTGCAGCCCACCACGCTCCTCCATCCATGGGATTTTCTAGGCAAGAGTACTGGAGTGGGTTCCCATTGCCTTCTCCATTTAAAAATGGTATCCAAATCCCCAAAGTCAGGATTTCATTTTGAACATTTATTACTAATATTAAGACATGAAATGATATATACTTTTTTATAACACATAGGTAATGTGGATTAAAATTATTCACAATACACTTAAACATTCTAAACTGCCAGAGCAGCAGCCAAATGATTACATTCACTGCTAAATTTATACCAGGGAGAACAAAACTTCAAGCGGCACCTTAAATCGTTGATATGAAAATTAGGCTGATAACAGTATGAAGACTATCCTCACTTTTATGTGCAGATGCAAGTCTGAACAGACCTTTCAGATACAGCTACCAGGATTCATATCGCAAAGATAGATGCCACTGTGACCCAGATGTCACTTCACTTATCAATGAGTATACAATGGCACTTAATGGGAAACCCTTGGTTTTCACATTACGAAAAGAAACTAAACATGAATTTTGTCCCTTGATCAATAGAGGCATTCCTTGCTTAAATAACATATCAACTAACAAGATAACTCTTAAAATAACTGAGGTAATATTAAACCATCCCAAGAGATATAATCTCCCTCAGAAGGAAAGGACAGACTTTCAAAGCTTAAACATTTATACCAAGATAAGCATATACATACACTCAAATAAGGAGACAAACATGATTGTGATACTGTTTCAGAATACTAATGACCTACTCATGTGTAATAATTTACCTCTATATACAAAGGACATTTATACTTCAGCCATAGAACTCAAAAATGCTGAAGACATGTACATTTGAGTCAAATTTTTAAGTGATTGACTTTGATTATTTATCTCCACTTGATTGTTACATGTAATTATTCAACATAAATCACAAAACCAGAAATTAGAGTTTAGGTCTATCTACAACTCAAATGGGGAAACAGTGGAAACAGTGTCAGACTTTATTTTTTTGGGCTCCAAAATCACTGCAGATGGTGACTGCAGCCATGAAATTAAAAGACGCTTACTCCTTGGAAGGAAAGTTATGACCAACCTATATAGCATATTCAAAAGCAGAGACATTACTTTGCCAACAAAGGTCCATCTAGTCCAGGCTATAGTTTTTCCTGTGGTCATGTATGGATGTGAGAGTTGGACTGTGAAGAAGACTGAGCACCGAAGAATTGATGCTTTTGAACTGTGGTATTGGAGAAGACTCTTGAGAGTCCCTTGGACTGCAAGGAGATCCAACCAGTCCATTCTGAAGGAGATCAGCCCTGGGATTTCTTTGGAAGGAATGATGCTGAAGCTGAAACTCCAGTACTTTGGCCACCTCATGTGAAGAGTTGACTCATTGGAAAAGACTCTGATGCTGGAGGGATTGGGGGCAGGAGGAGAAGGGGACGGCAGAGGATGAGATGGCTGGATGGCATCACTGACTCGATGGACATGAGTATGAGTGAACTCTGGGAGTTGGTGATGGACAGCGAGGCCTGGCGTGCTGCGATTCATGGGTCGCAAAGAGTTGGACACAACTGAGCGACTGAACTGAACTGAACAACTCAAATACTGGGTCTAGTGTTAGTGTAAATAGATGATTTATGGATGGATGGATAGATGGATGGATGGATACACAGAAAGATAGATATTGATACACATATTGATAAATAAATAGGAAGATATACAGGTAGTCAGATGTGGATATAAAAACCAATTTTCAGTTAGTTCAGAAAAACAAATTCTGTTATTCTAAGCCAAAATGATTTTCTAAACCAAAAATAATATAATAGGCCTAATATTCTACTTGGAGAAGGAAATGGCAACCCACCCCAGTATTCTTGCTTGCAGAATTTCAAGGACAGAGGAGCCTGGTGGTCTACAGCCCATGGGGTTACAGAGAGTTGGACATGACTGAGTAACTAATACTCATATTCAACTACGAAAGATATAATTAGATTTCAGATGATAGCAAAGTTTGTTCAGCAGTATAACAACTCTTCTAATTTTTTAACAAAAAAAAAATTTGTTTAAACTCTATCTTCCTTCCCAGACTTTAAGTTTCATGAGGGCTTCCCTGGTGTCTTGGATGGTAAAGCATCTACCTGTTATGCAGAAGACCTGGGTTTGATACCTAGGTCAGGAAGATCCCCTGAAGAAGGAAATGGCAACCCACTCCAGTATTCTTGCCTGGAGAATTCCATGGACAGAAGAGCCTGGCGGGCTACAGTCCATAGGATTGCAAAGAGTTGGACACAATTGAGCAACTAACACACAAGAGCTTCATGATCGTTTTTTTACTACCATTTTGTAAATGCTTGAAACAGTGTTCACCCTACAGTCTATGTTTAAAATATATTTGCTGAATTACTGATAACTACTGAGTATGAAATATTAAATTTGATCTATGCAGCTACTGTCTCTCTAAAACATATAATTGATATTGATATAGATATTCATGTGAATATTGAGGTAGGTCAATCTAACCACACAATGATTAGGAAGCTATAAAATAAAAGACAGTGGCTCACTTGCATATAATGCACAAACACAAAACTATGAAACTACATTTCAATTTTTGCTGACTTATAATTAAACAATAGTGGCATTGTTCCATGGCCAAAGTCTTCCTGGCTTTTTTTGTGATGTGGATATTCAAAGCAATCCTTAGAGGTCTCCTTTCCTATGTGTCAGCCCAGTGCTAGGCATAATAGAGAAAGAGCTGAACTGGAGGACAGAAGTATTCTAAGCTGGAAAGCAAGTAGGCATCAGGGAGGAACTGAACTTGTTGTCAATTTTAAATAGAGAACAGATGGTAGGAAGTGAGGTCTGCTTCAGGCTTGAAATCACCAACAGACAGAGAAGATAATCGTACATATTCCAAATCCATTATGATACTTAGATCTAAATACAACACATGTTTGACAAGCAGGAAGTGGTCATTACGAGCAACCTAACCACATGTAAACATGTCATGAAGTACTGAAATATTAAACCTGTGCCCAATTAATCAATTTTGTGGGTGTTTATTTTCCTTTATGACTCTGCTATTCCCTGTCAAAGAAATCAATATTTGAAGAAACATGGTACTTCTTAATATAAGGGGCATGTCTTGATGTATGTCAATAAAAATTCCAGAGACCAAGTCATGCATCAGGAAAAATTATTCTATATTTTCTATTGTTAACATCATGAGATTTGAAAACAATATAGCATAATTCATGCAGACTTCCCAAAACATATTTTTTCAAAACTCTCTTAAAATTAAAGACATTTGCTGACAAATGTGAAAGTTTAATATTTAATATATACTGTGCTGCGGTTAGTTGTCCAGTCATGTCCAACTGTCCACAACCCCATGGACTGTAGCCCACCAGGCTCCACTGTTCATGGGGATTCTCCAGGTAAGAATACTGGAGCGGGTTGCCAAGCCTTTGTCTAGGAGATCTTCCCAACTCAGGTGTCAAACCCAGATCTGCCATATTATAGGTGGATTCTTTACCATCTGAGCCACCAGGAAAGCCCAAGAATACTGGAGTGGGTAGCCTATCCCTTCTCTAGGGGATCTTCTGGGTCATGAAGATCTTTTTTTGAATAGTTCTTCTGTGTATTCTTGCCATCTTTTCTTAATATCTTCTGCTTCTGTTAGGTCCATATCATTTCTTTCCTTTATTGTCTCCATTTCTGCATGAAGTGTTCCTTTGGTATCTCTAATTTTCTTGAGGAGATCTCTAGTCTTTCCCATTCTACTGTTTTCCTCTATTTCTTTGCATTGATCACTGAGGAAGGCTTTCATACCTCGCCATGCAATTCATTGGAATTCTGCACTCATATGGGTATATCTTTCCCTTTCCCCTTTGTCTTTAGCTTCTCTTCTTTTCTCAGCTATTTGTATGGCCTCCTCAGACAACCATTTTGCCTTTTAGGATTTCTTTTTCTTGGGGATGGTCTTGATCACTGCCTCCTGAACAATGTCATGAACCTCCATCCAGAGTTCATAGTTCCGTCCATAGGTGGTGTGATTACTCACCCAGAGCCAGACATCCTGGAATGCAAAGTCAAGTGGGTTTTAGGAAACATCACTACGAAAAAAGCTAGCGGAGGTGATGGAATTCCAGTTGAACTATTTCAAATCCTAAAAGATGATGCTGTGAAAGTGCTGCACTCAATATGCCAGCAAATTTGGAGAACTCAGCAGTGGCAAAAGGACTGGAATAGTTTTTTCAGTTTTCATTCCAATCTCAAAGAAAGGCAATGCCAAAGAATGTGCAAACTACCATACAACTGCACTCATCTCACATGCTAGCAAAGTAATACTCAAAATTCTCCAAGCCAGGCTCTGACAGTATATGAACTGTGAACTTTCAGATGTTCAAGCTGGATTTAGAAAAGGCAGAGGAACCAGAGATCAAATTGCCAGCATCCATGGGGTGGATCTTGCTCTCATCAAAAAAGCAAGAGAGTTCCAGAAAAACATCTACTTCTGCCTTACTGATTAACCAAAGCCTTTAACTGTGTAGACCACAACAAACTGGAAAATTCTTAAAGACACAGGAATACCAGACCACCTGACCTGCCTCCTGAGAAATCTGTATGCAAGTCAGGAAGCAATAATTAGCACTGGACATGGAACAACCAAATGGTTCCAAATCAGGAAAGGAGTACATCAAGGCTGTACATTGTCACCCTGCTTATTTAATTTATATGCAGAATATATCATGTGGAATGCCAGCTGAATGAAGCACAAGCTGGAATCAAGACTGCGGGGAGAAATATCAATAACCTCAGATACACAGATGACACCACCCTTATGGCAGAAAGTGAAGAACTAAAGAGCCTCTTGATGAAAGTGAAAGAGGAGAGTGAAAAAGCTGGCTTAAAACTCAACATTCAGAAAACTTAAGATCATGGCATCTGGTCCCATCACTTCATAGCAGATAGACTGGGAAACAATGGAAACAGTGACAGACTTTATTTTCTTGGGCTCCAAAATCACTGCAGATGGTGAGTGCAGCCATGAAATTAAAAGACGCTTGCTCCTTGGAAGAAAAGCTATGACCAACCTAGACAGCATTTAAAAAGCAAAGACATTACTTTGCCGACAAAGGTCAAAGCTATGGTTTTTCCAGTAGCATGTATGGATGTGAGAGTTGGACTATAAAGAAAGCTGAGCACAGAAGAATTGATGCTTTCAAACTGTGGTGTTGGAGAAGACGCTTGAGTACCTTGACTGTAAGGAGATCCAACTAGTCCATTCTAAAGGAAATCAGTCCTGAATATTCATTAGAAGGACTGATGCTGAAGCTGAAACTCCAGCCTGATGAAACTTTGGCCACCTGATGAGATGAACTGACTCATTTGAAAAGACCCTGATGCTGGGAAAGATTGAAGGCAAGAGGAGAAGGGGACAACAGAGGATGAGGTGGTTGGATGGCATCACCGACTCAATGGACATGAGTTTGAGCAAGCTCTGAGAGGTGGTGATGGACAGGGAAGCCGGGTGTGTTGCACTCCATGGGGATGCAAAAGTCGGACATGACTGAGTGACTGAACTGAACTGACTGAGGGGTTCTTCCCAACCCAGGAATTGAACCAGGGTCTTCTGCATTGCAGGCAGATTCTTTACCAGTTGAGCTACACTAACTCTATCAAAAAAGTAAAGATTTGAGCTTAAAAAGAATGAAAACCTGCTTAAAAGGAATAAAATATAACTTGATAAATCAATTCCGGTGACTCCTTATTTAAAATGAAAGAGTGTTTAATCTACAATGCATTATTGGAGTTGTCCTCTCTTTGATAAAACATTATTAGAAAAGTATCAATTCTGTGGCAGGTCTGGTACTCAGAACATTTTTCCAAGTCAGGAACATAAAAGAAAAAGGCCAGAAACTGCCGTTTGCAATTGCAAAAAAAAAAAAATATATATATATATATATATATATATATATATATAGTGTTCATAAAGCTTGCTTTCTTTGAATTCAGTCTTTCGTCACACGTTTAAAATATGACAATGAAAATTCAATTCCAAAAACTTGCCACTGGAAAATGTCTCTTTGACTGAAATGAAGAGAGGTGTAGTCGTGCATCAGTACAACACCACAATGAAAGCTGTGCCGAGCTGTCATATTCTAACCTAGCATCCCATCACCACAGATAGAAAGGCTATGTGAGATGACAACGTAATGTGTGGTTTGAATGGCATCCCTGAGAAAAATCCAACTGCAGCAGCACATTTTTAGATTTAAATGTGGAAGATGGGTCATACTAAATATATATCATTGTATTTTTTCATCAAAGTCAACATCTATCTTTGGGATGCAGAGAAAACTGAATGAATAAAATATGCTTGTACTGGCAAAACCCAAACCTGGACAATTGTATCAGTATTTTTATTCAGTCTCTTCTGACAACACCAATGCACCTTGCAAAAAGAAAGCCAGATGTTCCTTCCACTCAGTGCTATTAAAAGTCTGTTTTAGAGACTTAAATTATATTCACTGTTTCTCTTTTTTTTTCCAAATGATGATGGCATTGAAGCCTTTGATAATGAACAAAACATATTTTTATGTGGGTTTTTTAGTACTTCTAGATTTAAATATACAGCTTAACATATGTTTAAGACAGAGCATATGGAAATAAGAAAAAGTAAATCTGAAATCCAGGCACAAATATTACTTCATAGTCATTTCAAATCATGCAGGTTACTGAGACTCAGAAACAACAAAAATATAATCTCTTCGCTATAATCATACTAACCTACAGGAATTAAAATTTCCATGGTTAGTATCTCATTGTTCAGATTCTACAGAATTCATCCTAGATTTTAAAAGGATGAAACCAAGAGAGTTCTTCCCTTCATGTGACTTGGGGTCATTTCTTACTGAGCAATATTAAAAATAACACCTTTACAAATCAGCCAGTGAATAAATTAATTAGCAGCAACCAGTGAGTACTTCTAGTGTAACAACTTCAATCTATTCACTTAACTGCATTATTACAGAAGTGATGCCCATGAAGAAGTCAGTAGAAAAATGTACAAAGCAGAGACATCACTTTGTCTACAAAGTACTCATGTTTGGATGTGAGAGGGGGACCATAAAGAAGACAGAGCCAAAGAATTAATGCCTTCAAATTGTGGTGCCAGAGAAGACTCTTCAGAGTCCCTTGGACAGCAAGGAGATCAAACCAGTCAGTCTGAAAGGAAATCAACCCTGAATATTCATTGGAAGGACTATTGCTGAAGCCTAAGCTCCAATACTTAGGACATGTGATTCAAAGAGCGACTCATTGGAAAAGACTCTGATGCTGGGAAAGATTGGAGGCAAAAGAAGGTGGTGGCAGCAGATGAGATGGTTAGATAGCATCAACTGACACAATGGACATGAATTTTGAGCAAACTCTGGTAGATGGTAGAGGACAGAGGAGCCTGACATGCTGCAGTCCATGAGTTTCAAAGAGTTGGATATATCTTAGTGACTGAACAACAGCAATAACATTGTATGATTTCACTTGTATGTGGTACCTAGAATAGTCAAATTAATAAAGATAGAATAATAAATAATGGTTCTCAGGGACTAGAGGAGAGGAAAGAGAGAGAGTCATTGTCTAATAGGTACACAGTTTCAGTTTGCTTTGCCAAAAAGTTCCAGAGATGAAGTGATAATGGCTGCACAACAATCTTGACGCACTTCACGCTACTGAATTGGACACTTAAAAATGGTTAAAACTGTGAATCTTATGTGATACGTATTTTACCACAATAAAGAATTATTATTTACAGAATTTAAAAGTCAACTGAGATTATTACCATAATTTACAGATTAGTTAAATTGTAGAATTTAATTCATGATAGATGAACTTGAGATCTAAAAAGTCAAAAGTTCTCATATACCAGTAATGATTAAGTTAGGAATATTTTGGAAGATATGTTATATTTAAAGAAAAATATTTCATTTATTCTAAAAGATATAACAGACTTTTATACATTACTCACATTCCTCATAGCTCATTGGGTAAAGAATCTCCCTGCAACACAGGAGACGCAGGTTCAATCCCTGGGTTAGGAAGATCCACTGGAGAAGGAAATGGTAACCCACTCCAGTAGTACTTTTGCCTGGAGAATCCCATGGACAGAGGAGCCTGGCAGGCTACACTCCATGGGGTTGTAAGAGTCAGACATGACTTAGCAACTAAACCACCACCATATATTACTCATGTGTGGTTATCTATCTATCTATATATATATTAATCATAATTATTTTATGTCATGATAGTCAATTTACTTTAATGTAATAAAACCAATGACAGCATGAAAAAATAATTATTGCTTAATAAGTATTTTGTAAGACACATAGCCAAGAAAATATCTGATATGTCAAAAGTTAACTCAAAATTCTATTTTAAATATAATTTACTATCTTAATCTCAGTAACATAGTAACAGAGTCAAATAAAGTCTTGACTGTATGCAGTAGTTTGGAATAAGTAATTCAGAGTGGAAAAACTATCATGATAATTGAAAACGAAAGGCAAAAAAGCTGCTGGCTTTCCCCCAGCCTCCGTTCTCTTCCTTCAGTCATTCAAGTAGGCCCTAACAGGAGTCCTCTCCCCTATTTACTATCATCTGGTGGACACAGGTGACAACCACTGGGCTCATAGACTCAGCAACCAAAGACAAAAATGTAAAGATTCTAACTAATAATGGACAAAAACTTTTTGTGAGTTTTCCTTCATGTTTCTGCCACCACTATTTTCTCTAAATAAGACAGGACCCAGGGCCTAGGAGAAGAGCAAACATTACGGCATTTCTCTCTTCTAGTGCTAACTTGGCAATACCGTTGTGATTCTGAGGATCTTTCCAAACTGATAACATGGTTAAACATATGCAAAATTATCAGAGAAACCAGTTACAATCACTTTTAATAAAATGATTTGAGCCATAACCCACTATATTCCTCAGGAATACAACCAATAGTTTTCTGACAACAACAGCAATAATAATTATGACCAACCATTATACAATTCAGTCCATACATATCAAGTGCTTTTCTAAGGGTTATGTAAGGACTTGACTGTGTGCATAACAATAAACTGTGGAAAATTCTGAAAGAGATGGGAATACCAGACCACCTGACCTGCCTCTTGAGAAACCTGTATACAGGTCAGGGAAGCAACAGTTAGAACTGGACATGGAACAACAGAGTGGTTCCAAATAGGAAAAGGAGTATGTCAAGGCTGTATATTGTCACCCTGCTTATTTAACTTATATGCAGAGTACATCATGAGAAATGCTGGGCTGGAGGAAGCACAAGCTGGAATCAAGATTGCCGAGAGAAATATCGATAACCTCAGATAAGCAGATGACACCACCCTTATGGCAGAAAGTAAAGAAGAAACTAAAGAGTCTGTTGATGAAAGTGAAAGAGGAGAGTGAAAAAGTTGGCTTAAAGCTCAACATTTAGAAAACTAAGATCATGGCATCCGTTCCCATCACTTCATGGCAAATAGATGGGGAAACAGTGGAGACAGTGGCTGACTTTATTTTTGGGGGCTCCAAAATCACTGCAGATGGTGATTGCAGCCATGAAATTAAAAGACACTTGCTCCTTGGAAGCAAAGTTATGACCAACCTAGACAATATATTCAAAAGTAGAGACATTACTTTGCCAACAAAGGTCTGTCTTGTCAAGGCTATGGTTTTTCCAGTAGTCATGTATGGAAGAGTTGACTCATTGGAAAAGACTCTGATGCTGGGAGGGATTGGGGGCAAGAGGAGAAGGGGACGACAGAGGATGAGATAGCTGGATGGCATCACTGATTCGATGGACGTGAGTCTGGGTGAACTCCGGGAGTTGGTGATGGACAGGGAGGCCTGGCGTGCTGCGATTCATGGGGTCGCAAAGAGTCGGACACGACTGAGCGACTGATCTGATCTGATCTGATCTGATGTATGGATGTGAGAGTTGGACTATAAAGAAAGCTGAGTGCCAAAGAATTGATGCTTTTGAACTGTGGTGTTGGAGAAGACTCTTGAGAGTCCCTCGGACTGCAAGGAGATCCAACCAATCCATCCTAGAGGAGACTAGTCCTGGGTGTTCATTGGAGGGACTGATGTTGAAGCTGAAACTCCAATACTTTGGCCACCTGATGTGGAGAGCTGACTCATTGGAAAAGACCCCGATGCTGGGAAAGATTGAGGACAGGAGGAGAAGGGGATGACAGAGGATGAGATGGTTGGATGGCATCACGGACACAATGGACATGGGTTTGGGTGGACTCCAGGAGTTGGTGATGGACAGGGAGGCCTGGTGTGCTGTGGTTTGTGGGGTCGCAAAGAGTCGGACAAGACTGAGCGACTAAACTGAACTGAATTGGGGTTGTTTACCCATCACTTCTATGTGGTGCGTATTGATATCCTGAATTTACGATGCGGAAACTGATGCTTGGAGAAAGCAAATCCTTCACTCAAAAAAGTTCATTACAAGTGAGCAACAGCTCCAGGATATGGACCCAGGAGAGTCAACCTCCAACACCCATAATCATCATGGGTGTTGATTATGAATGAATAAAATTCTTTATTTTGTATATATGTATGCTACTGCTGCTGCTAAGTCACTTCTGTCATGTCCGACTCTGATCCCATAGATGGCAGCCCACCAGGCTCCCCCATCCCTGGGATTCTCCAGCCAAGAACACTGGAGTGGGTTGCCATTTCCTTCTCCAATGCATGAAAGTGAAAAGTGAAAGTAAGTTGCTCAAGTTGTGCCCGACTCTTCAAGACCCCATGGACTGCAGCCTACCAGGCTCCTCTGTCTATGGGATTTTCCAGGCAAGAGTACTGGAGTGGGCTGCCATTGCTTTCTCTGGTGTATGTGTATATATATATATACATATATATATATTTTTTTTTAATTACATTAGAGATGATAAAATATTACTGGATGGGAATATAGGAAAATGCCTATCAGGTGGCACTAGTGGTAAAGAACCCGCCTGCCAATGCAGGAGTGCTAAGAGATGCCGGTTCAATCCCTGGGTCAGGCATATACCCTGGAGGACGTCATGGAAACCACTCCACTATTCTTTCCTGGGAAATCCCATGGAGAAAAGGGCATGGTGGGCTACAGACCAAAGGGTCCCAAAGAGTCTGACTGAAGGACTTGGCACACATGAAACTTACATCTAGTGAGAATTCAGAAATTATTAAATACATTATAAATTAAGTCTGCAGAATGTTATGAAAAGAATTATAAAATTTATAAAAGGAACGTACATGAGAGAGACCTTACCTATTTACAGCCAAATAAAATGAACTCAGTATTAGCACAACACCAACTAGTATGTAAGGATAAGTGTGAATCGACTACATTAAGTCCCCAGACTTTACATACTTTCCATTTAGAATGGAACTCTTTTCAGTAAATAACATACTCACACTCTATCTTCGTAGACTCAGTTGTCTGACATGTTCTCATATTCAAGACAAAGCTTTGCAATGATGGAAGTCGATAATTATACTAGTATGTAGTCCAGCAAGATCCTTAGGGCATTCTGGGGAATATGAAGTTTCTTAATACATTAAACAACTCCAGATTGCAGCATCTGAGTCTTGTGTCCATTCCTTTTTTCATTCTCTTTCTTGCAAATCTTACCTCTCATTACTGTGATATATGTATCTTTTGCACTTCAATTTTATTATATTGCTTCTAACTTGCCACAGGTATGGAAACCAGATAGTGAAGCCCACTAAAAGCAGGTATAAGATAAAAGTAGATAATAGTGTAAAGAGCTGGGACTCTTCAAAATCTACTTTTACTGATTGGAGAATTATTTATCCATTTAGAGCTCTAGGGTATGCTCTAGGTATGAAAGTTGCTGATCTGTTTTGCAATACCATATATTTTAATATATATAATTTCACAAAGATTCTACAAAATAAATTCAGTTGATTATATGTTTAGTACAGAGCCATACTTTCCCTACATATGACAGTAATATTCTTACGTCTCAATTTCAACACATTTACCAAAATAGAGTTGAAATCAAGAAGCCTACCAGATCTAATCAACAAAACCAAACTTACTTTATGTATATTCACCGTCATAGAAGAAGTGCACATATATTCGAATTGTACATAATTTCTCTCAACTTGAAAATTTTGCAAATGTGCTTTGTTATATTTCGTTATTTAAATGCTTGGTTTTAATCTCATTTGCATATTACAGGCTGAAAGTAAATAGCTATTTCATATATATATATGTATGTGTGTGTGTGTGTATATATATACTTTCTCTAAAAAAAAGATAAGTATATATCTTTTTTTAAGAGAAAGTAAATTAATAGTTTATTTTATAAGGGTTGCAGTCAGGGACAACAGCTGCAAATATTTTATCCTTTTCTAAATTGCATTTGTGCCAATGGTGAGTAAATTAATGCCCTAAGATCTCTCTTTCTCTCTCTTCTGCCTCTCTCCTCCTCTTCCTCTCCCTCTCTCTCCGTCTTTCCACTTTCAGATAAATGCCAGTCATTTGGCCAGGGCTCACTCACAGAAGGTGCAGCAGGCACAGATGGCACTAATGCATAAATGTAATCTAGCAAAAGAATGCCAACGCCAACCCAGAAAAGGTTCCAAAGAACTGCAGTGCACTTACAGGAAGTCTGTGATTGGCAAGGTTAAAGCTGCAACTGTGAGAGCTCACTATTTGCTCCCAGATCAACAATAGATACTCTTGAGCAAATGAGCATGTTTAATTTGTTTTATTTGCCACCAAAGTATTAATTTAGATGGTATTTAGATAAGTGATATAGCTTTACAAATAACACTAAATGAGGATCATCTAATTCCTGCAACTGAACATATTCATAGATTCATGTCCATCTGAGTATCTGTAGACTCTTTACAGCCACCCTCTATTTGCTTACCTCATTTTGTTTTCTTTATAGCTCTTGCTACCTGAAATTATATTTTGCCTATTAATATACCAACATATGCCTCCCCTAGTTACTTTCACTCAATCATTCTTCAAAGGATTTCACGTTTCATGATTAACTTTATTTCCTGTCTGTCCCCTGAACTCAACTCCACCAGAAGAGAGTCTTGATCTGTTTTGTTTACCTCTCTCAGTGCAAAGTAATAAACTGTTGACTGAATGTTAAAAAGGGGTGAATAAAGGCACTCACGTGTAACACATGCTTACATGTTAAGTAACAGTATTCTGATGTCCATTCAAACTTACTGTAAACTGCTGATATAATGCTACTCTGAGGATAGTTTCTCTTTTTTTTCCCTCAAAACCAAGTCATCTCACCATACTATAAATTTAGAATGCTCACAAAATATTCATTATTTTGTAAATTAACTAAGGCCATCAATATTCATACTTGGGTAAGTATTAAATATGAGCAAAACATTAATATAATAATATTAACTGTGTTTAGTAATCCCACTGCTGCCTACTTAAGAGTTCTGTTTATTTCATGAAAAATGCCACCTGATTGTCTAGCCTAGGAAAAGCAGGAAGATGAGTGAAGGAGACATTCTAGGAGAAGAGCGACATCAGGGCAGAAAGGATTTCCTTGTATCGTGATTAAAATGGTTTACAATAACTCTCAATAAAGGAATGATGTGCTTCCTTAGCAAAAGATACTGCTTCTGAGTTCTTCATTATAGACCTATTTATTTTCTTCTCAAAAATACCCAGCTTGCAATAAAATCAATCATTGCTGCATTAGTTATAATGCTACCATTCACATCATGAAAAACTATTAAGTATTCAAACTCATGAACAGTATGAAAAGGCAAAAAGGTAGGACACTGAAAGAGGAACTCCCCAGGTTGGTAGGTGCCCGATATGCTACTGGAGATCAGTGGAGAAATAACTCCAGAAAGAATGAAGAGATGGAGCCAAAGCAAAATCAACACCCAGTTGTGGATGTGACTGGCCATAAAAGTAAAGTCCGATGCTGTAAAAAGCATATTGCATAGGAACCTAGGAGTGTCAGGTCCATGAACCAAGGCAAATTGGAGTGGTCAAACAGGAGATGGCAAGAGTGAACAGTGACATCTTAGGAATCAGTAAACTAAAATGGACTGGAATGGGTGAATTTAACTCAGATGACCATTATATCTACTACTGTGGGCAAGAATCTCCTAGAAGAAATGGAGTAGCCATCACAGTCAACAAGAGTCTGAAATGCAGTACTTGGAAGCAATCTCAAAAATAACAGAGTGATCTCTGTTCGTTTCCAAGGCTAACCACTCAATATCACAATAATCCAAGTCTATGCCCCGACCAGTAATGCTGAAGAAGCTGAACGGTTCTATGAAGACCTACAAGACCTTCCAGAACTCACACCCAAAAAAGATGTCCTTTTCATTATAGGGGACTGGAATGTAAAAGTAGGAAGTCAAGAAACACCTGGAGTAACAGACAAATTTGGCCTTGGAGTACAGAATGAAGCAGGGCAAAGGCTAATAGAGTTTTGCCAAGAGAACGCACTGGTCATAGCAAACACCCTCTTCCAACAACACAAGAGAAGACTACACATGGACATCACCAGATGGTCAACACTGAAATCAGATTGATTATATTCTTTGCAGCCAAAGATGGAGAAACTCTATACAGTCAGCAAAAACAAGACCAGGAACTGACAGTGGCTTGGATTATGAACTCCTTATTGCCAAATAGTCAGGAAAATCACTAGACCATTCAGGTATGACCTAAATCAAATCCCTTACTATTATCAGTGGAAGTAAGAAATAGATTTAAGGGATTAGATCTGATAGACAGAGTGCCTGAAGAACTACAGACGGAGGTTCATGACATTGTACAGGAGACAGGGATCAAGACAATCCTCAAGAAAATAAATGCAAAAAGGCAAAATGGTTGCCTGAGGAGGTCTTACAAATAGCTGAGAAAAGAAGACAAGTGAAAGGCAAAGGAGAAAAGGAAAGATATACCCATTTGAATGCTGAGTTCCAAAGAACAGCAAGGAGAGATAAGAAAAAGCCTCCTCTGTGATCAGTGCAAAGAAATAGAGAAAAACAATAGAATGGGAAAAACTAGGGCTCTCTTCAAGAAAATTAGAGATACAAAGGGAACATTTCATGCAAAGATGGGTACAATAAAGCACAGAAACAGTATGGACCTAACAGGAGCAGAAGATACTAAGAAGAGATGGCAAGGATACACAGAAGAACTGTACAAAAAAGATCTTCACAACCCAGATAATCAAGATGGTGCCAGACATCCTGGAATGTGAAGTCAAGTGGGCATTAGGAAACATCACTACAAACAAAGCTGGTGGAGGTGATGGAATTCCAATTGAGCTGTTTTAAATCCTAGAAGCTAATGCTGTGAAAGTGCTGCACTCAATATACCAGCAAATTTGGAAAACTCAGGAGTGGCCACAGGACTGGAAAACATCAGTTTTCATTCCAGTCCCAAAGAAAGGCAATGCCAAAGAATGCTCAAACTACTGCACATCTGTACTCATCTCACACAAGAGTAAAGTAATTCTCAAAATTCTCAAGCCAGGCTTCAACAGTACATGAACCCTGAACTTCCAGATGTTCAAGATGGATTTAGAAAAGGCAGAGGAACCAGACATCAAATTGCCAACATCCACTGGATCACTGAAGAAGCCAGAGAGTTCCCGAAAAACATCTACTTCTGCTTTATTGACTATGCTAAATCCTTTGACTGTGTGGATCACAACAAACTATGGAAACTTCTTAAAGAGATGGGAATACCAGAGCACCTGACCTGCCTCTTGAGAAATATGTATGCAGGTCAGGAAGCAACAGTTAGAACTGGACATGGAACAACAGACTGGTTCCAAATAGGAAAAGGAGTACGTCAAAGCTATATATTATCACCCTGCTTATTAAACTTATATGCAGTGACAGACTTTATTTTCTTGGGCTCCAAAATCACTGCAGACAGTGACTGCAAGCCATGAATTAAAAGATACTTGCTCCTTGGAAGGAAAGTTATGACTAACCTAGACAGCATATTAAAAAGCAGAGACATTACTTTGCCAACAAAGGTCCATCTAATCAAAGCTATGGTTTTTCCAGTAGTCATGTATGGATGTGAGAGTTGGACTATATAGAAAGCTGAGTATCAAAGAATTGATGCTTTTGAACTATGGTGATGGAGAAGACTCTTGAGAGTCCCTTGGACTGCAAAGAGATCCAAGCAGTCCATTCTAAAGGAAATCAGTCCTAAATAGTCATTGGAAGGAATGATGCTGAAGCTAAAACTCCAATACTTTGGCCGCCTGATGCGAAGAACTAACTCATTGGGAAAGACCCTGATGCTGGGAAAGACTGAAGGCAAGAGAAGGGGACGACAGAGGATGAGATGGTTGGATGGCATCACCGACCTCATGGACATGAGTATGAGCAAGCTCCGGGAGTTGGTGATGGACAGGGAGGCCTGGCGTGCTGTAGTCCACGGGTTTGCAAAGAGTTGGACATGACTAAGCAACTGAACTGAACTGATGCCAACTCAGGGTGTGCCTACATTTACCATGGGAAAATGCTTGGTAAAATGTTATGTGAATGTTATCATAAAATCTGTGTAACAATATAAAAAACAAAAATGATATAATTTTAAAGCAGAATGGAAATTAGTATTTATATAGTATGATTTCACCTATATTTAAAAAAGAAGTTCAGAAAAATTTTGAAGTAATATTTTCTTTAATAGTTTTGTTTTCTGTGATACTTAAAAGAAGATTTCTGGGCTTCCCTGGTGGCTCAGACAGTAAAGAATCTGCTTGCAATGACGGAGACCTGGGTTCGATCCCTGGGTTAAGAAGATTCTATGGAGAAGGGAACGGCTACTCACTATTATATTCCTGCCTGGACAATCCCCATGGACAGAGCAGCCTGGTGGGCTACAGTCCATGGGGTAGCAAAGAGTCAGACGACTGAGCAGATTTCACTTTTACTTTTTTCCATAAGAAGATACTGTTTTCTTCTCTTCCTAAAACTTTTGCAGTTTTTCTTTAGTAACTGCTTGCTTTATAATAACAAAGAGTTGAAAGATAACTTACCACTTTAGTTACGTATTTTACCCCACCTTATTCCACACACACACACACACACACACACATACGCACACACACAAATTGAAGTTAACTGTAAACTCTAATCTCACCTTGAATCAAATTACTGGAAGAAACTAAGTAGCTGTTAATATTTTGAGTGTTCTCTCAGATACAAATTGTGGCGTATGAAAAATGTGTACAAAAAACAGTAGAACAGAATTTTTGGAACAAAGAATATCAATAAATGACCATCAATGCTTCTGAGGAAGATGAAAGGAGTCGGTGGGCTCCTTCTATCTTTGAAAACCAAGTCTACAATGAGAGTCACTTGACTTGGAGTAATGTATCTGTTTTTTTGGAGTAATGTGTCTTTTCCACTATAATGTCCTCATTTATAAATTTTGGACAATAGCATGGCCTCATGGAGTTAGTGGGAGAACCGTAGGCATTCCCTGAAGTTCAATGCCTGACACAGGATGACTACTAATAAATGCCATGTGTTCCTACCACTGTTTCCATCTAACAGAGAGGAACTGGCAAATAGTATGGTGCATAAAATTGTTTTAAATAAAACTTCAAAGCAGATATTGGAGCAAAAAAAAAGTCTTCATTAGTCAAGTTCTAATCCAAAGAAGTACTATCTATTCAGCGGTTCTTTCATGAAGAACATCAAGAACACAGTCATCAGAGTGAGATCCTGTCTGCTTTCAGGGGATTGACTCTGGACATTCTATTAAGAAAACAACTATATACTGTCAGACATAGCTAAGGACAGACAGGTTTGTAATATGCTCCTAAGATTAAAATGCATGCCCTCTACCAATGTGGAGAGTTTAAAATTTTTATGTTCCTTTTTAAAAAAAAAAAATGGCACTGCATCTGCCAGTCAAAACAAGCACCGTCTCCTCCATGCTAACCCAACTTCTCAGCACAAATGGGCTGGATTTCAGTGGCCACACCTCATTCTTCCCTCAGTTTTCACCTTTACACAAGATACGACTTGGTGTTGGTGGTTCAGTGGCTAAGTTGTGTCCAATTCTTTGTGACTCTATGGAGAGTAGCCCACCAGGTTCCTCTGCCCACGGAATTTCCCAGGCAAGAATGCTGGAGTGGGTTGCCATTTTCTTCTCCAGGGATCTTCCCAATCCAGGGATCAAACCACATCTCCTGCACTGCAGGTGCATTCTTCACTGACTGCATCACCAGGGAATCCCCAGGACATAATTTACTCAACTAGAAACAGCACTGCTGAAATTATACATAGCTCATGGTAATACAACATGAACCACAAATATAAAAATGAAGTAGTGGCAAGGGGTGACAATGCAGGAGGCACACTGTTTCAGGAGAAACACTGAACACAAAAAGAAGAGCTCAAAAGTGAGCTGGACTGGATCTAAAACTGGACGAAATGCCACAAGGATCAGTAACTTGGGTGAGGGTGAGGTCAAACACGAATATGAGGAAGCAAAGTAGAAACCAAAGAGCAAGACACCACATCAATTATTTAGGCTTACATGCCTATGATGTGTGGTGCAAAATGGGAAGGAAGTCTTCTTTCCCTTGGCTGCAGAAATTGTAACATGAAGAAATTTCAAGATGTCTGCAATTCAATCAAAAGACCAGCTCTAAGGTGACTTAGAGTGAAGATGCTGTGTCCACCCTTGTGTATGCTGGCCACCTGTTTTTGGAAGGAACATTTACTATTTCACATTCACTGTGTTAGTAGGTAGTACGTTTCAACAGCTGTATAGCTGTTGTAGAACCACGCTGAAGAGTGACACCTGAGTTAAACTACTTGTAGGAGATGACTTGGCTTCTAGCAGAATCTACCTTCTTAAATGATAAATGAACGTTTTGAAAAAAAAATAAAAGCACCAAGAACTATGATCTCATTCTAAAGTTGTAAGAAATTGGGACTTATCAGTATTTGACATATGTACAACCTGATTACAGACTTCCCGGTGGTGCCAGTGGGAAAGAACGTGCCAATGCAGGAGAGGTAAGAGATGCGGGTTCAGTTTCTGTGTTGGGAAGATCCCCTGCAAGACGGCATAGCAACCCACTCCAGTATTCTTGCCAGGAAAATTCCATGACAGAGGAGCCTGGCGGCTACAGTCCATGAGGTCTCAAAGAGTGCAACACAACTGAAGTGACTTAGCACATACACATGCACAACCTAATTACAGGCCATATATTCTAAAACTAAAATATTATTCATAGTCCTAAAGGTAGGGAGTAATCATACCATTGTCAGAACCATTATGATTCTTCTCTTTAACTGTGTGGATCACAATAAACTGTGGAAAATTCTGAAAGAAATGGGAATACAGACCACCTGATCTGCCTCTTGAGAAATTTGTATGCAGGTTAGGAAGCAACAGTTAGAACTGGACATGGAACAACAGACTGGTTTCAAATAGGAAAAGGAGTACGTCAAGGCTGTATATTGTCACCCTGCTTATTTAACTTATATGCAGAGTACATCATGAGAAATGCTGGACTGGAAGAAGCACAAGCTGGAATCAAGATTGCGGGGAGAAATATCAATAACCTCAGATATGGAGATGACACCACCCTTATGGCAGAAAGTGAAGAGGAACTCAAAAGCCTCTTGATGAAAGTGAAAGTGGAGAGTGAAAAAGTTGGCTTAAAGCTCAACATTCAGAAAATGAAGATCATAGCATCCGGTCCCATCACTTCATGGGAAATAGATGGGGAAACAGTGGAACCAGTGTCAGACTTTATATTTTTGGGCTCCAAAATCACTGCAGATGGTGACTGCAGCCATGAAATTAAAAGATGCTTACTCCTTGGAAGGGAAGTTATGACCAACCTAGATAGCATATTCAAAAGCAGAGACATTACTTTGCCAACAAAGGTTCATCTAGTCAAGGCTATGGTTTTTCCAGTGGTGATGTATGGATGTGAGAGTTGGACTGTGAAGAAGGCTGAGGGCCGAAGAATTGATGCTTTTGAACTGTGGTGTTGGAGAAGACTCTTGAGAGTCCCTTGGACTGCAAGGAGATCCAACCAGTCCATTCTGAAGGAGATCAGCCCTGGGATTTCTTTGGAAGGAATGATGCTAAAGCTGAAACTCAGTACTTTGGCCACCTCATGCGAAGAGTTGACTCATTGGAAAAGACTCTGATGCTGGGTGGGATTGAGGGCAGGAGGAGAAGGGGACGGCAGAGGATGAGATGGCTGGATGGCATCACTGACTCGATGGACGTGAGTCTGGGTGAACTCCAGGAGTTGGAGATGGACAGGGAGGCCTGGAGTGCTGCGATCCATGGGGTCGCAAAGAGTTGGACACGACTGAGCAACTGGACTGAACTGAAAGTTGTTTCAATCATTGCTCTTAAACAAGTATACAATAAATGACTTAATTATTTAGTCAGAGTCTCATTCTTTGCTGGATTTTTAATTGATCTCTATTCAGATACATTTCAGGTACAGAACTGGACACGGAGCAACAGACTAGTTCCAAATTGGGAAAGGAGTACGTCAAGGCTGTATGTTGTTACCCTGCTTATTTACTTACATGCAGAGTACATCATGAGAAATCCTGGGCTGGATGAAGCACAAGCTGGAATCAAGATTTCTAGGAGAAATATCAATAACCTCAGATATGCAGATGACACCACCCTTATGGCAGAAAGAAAACAGGAACTAAAGAGCCTCTTGATGAAGGTGAAAGATGAGAGTGAAAAAGCTGGCTTAAAACCCAACTTTCAAAAAACGAAGTTCATGGCATCCAGTCCCATCACTTCATGGCAAACAGATGGGGAAATAATGGAAACAGTAGCATTGGGCTCCAAAATCACTGCAGATGGTGAGTTGAGTCATGAAATTGAAAGATGCTTGCTCCTTGGAAGAAAAGCTATGACTAACATAGACAGCATATTAAAAAGGAGACACATTATTTTGCTAACAAAGGTCCATCTAGTCAAAGCTATGGCTTTTCCAGTAGTCATGTATGGATGTGAGAGTTGGATCATAAAGAAAGCTGATCATCGAAGATGAATACTGAAGCTTTTGAACTGTGGTGTTGGAGAAGACTCTTGAGAGTCTCTTGGACTGCATGGAGATCAAACAAGTTAATCCTAAAGGAAGTCAACTCTGAATAAATATTGGAGGGACTAATGCTGAGACTGAAGTTCCAATACTTTGGGCACCTGATGCAAAGAGCTGACTCATTGGAAAAGACCCTAATGCTGGGAAAGATTGAAGGCAGGAGAAGGGAATGACAGAGGGCGAGATGGTTGGATGGCATCACCAACTTGGTGAACATGAGTCTGAGCAAACTCATGAAGGACAGGAGACAGTGAAGGACAGGAACCTGGCATGTTGCAGTCCATGGGATCACAAAGAGTTGGACATGACTGAGCGACTGAACGACAACATTCAGATACATTTTTAAATGACACAATGCTATTCAACTGCTATTTTCAGATCTTCTGTCATCAAAACTTGGCTATTCTCTTTCAAAACTACTACCATTCTCTTTCCTAAATTAGTACTATAATTGGTAGCATTGTAATCAACCTTCCCTACCTACAATTTCTCTATCTATGGGTTCTGCATTGGCAAATTCAAACAACCTCAGACTGAAAATATTTGGGGAAAAAATCCAGAAATTTCCAAAAACTGAAACTTGAATTTTCCATGCACTGGCAGCTATTTAGATAGCACTTACATTGTATTAGGTATAATAAGGAACCTGGAGATGATTTAAGATATACAGGAGGATGTGTAGGCTATATGCAAACACTACTACCATTTTACATTAAAGACTTGAGCATCCACGGATTTTGTGTTCTGGAACCAATGCTCTGGATACTGGATACTGGGGGACAAATGTACTTAAAATCCTGCTTTGATGAGTCCCACTTGTGTTTTCCCCTTAATCACACGTCTAAAACTTAAACGAACAGCCAAAATGTTCTCACATTTTTCTAATTCAACAAATGCTTCTTTTCCTTTTAAGAAAATGTGTTTTCTCATAAAAGTTCAAGCATAACTGCTGATGGAAAGAAGTAAGAAATATTTCAACAGTATTCAAATTGGTCTCAGGGATTAGAGAATGATGCAAAAGAAATAAAAATCTCATATTAAAACTAAAAGATAGTGAAGAAAAAAACTAACATGTGAAATAATCAGAGGGCAATTAATTTAAAAATTATTGCACAATATTTAAAATAATTCATTTTAAGCTCTGGTTATTTATTGCACTCTGACATATAATGGCTTTTGCACTTACACACATTCCTACCCACTACTATACAAGAATAAGAGCTACCTTTCTATTTTCTATTTTTCTGTCTCTTGCACAATTCTAGACACAAAGTCAGCAAGTAATGAATAACTTCACTATGCACTCATTCAATCATTTGGAGGCAGTTCTCACTTAAATCTTTGTTACAAAGAAGAAAAAGTGTGTTGGTGACTTTTTTCTTTATTTAAAAAAATTAATAAATGGAGAAGCCTTAATTTTATAAAACTTAAAAACATCAGAAATTTAATTAAGCTTTTAATTCAGTGATAAAGAATAGGAATCAATCACTATAGTCTCAACAGTAGTATTAAGAAAACAAGGTGCCCATTTCAGTTCCTTAATGAGGCAATTACCAGTAATAGGAAAAGCTCAAAAGATTCAGATTTGGCTCAATTAAATTCCTTGAAAACTAATCTCATATAACCATCTAAAATAGCACAAAGCAAAGCAGAATAAATTCTCTGGAAGATTATTTGCAATATCCATAAAAGTTTAGGCTAAGGCAGCCAGTTTCTGATTATATGTGTTCAGACATATCTTTATCAACAACCTCACTATAGTAAATTCATAGAAAACTGTCTATCTGCAAGTGATTTTTTGCCATTCACTTGGGCCACTTTTTTCCAATTCTAATTTGCAACTCATATTTACCCTGACAGAGATACTGCCTGGAATGTGACATTCTTAAACAACAGATATCTGTTTCACTATCTGAACCAGAAATTAAGAAATCCCAAAATCAATGACAAAGTACAACTTGAGGACTTAAGTATCTATTAAGCCAAATATTTGTACTGAACATCAACCATGCTGCCTAGCCTTGTGTTGGTGTTTCAAAAATGCCTGATATTTTTGAATAGTTCATTGCTTTTGAGTGAAAACAAGAAATGATATTTGACAGCTAGTTACTATTTTATTCTAGTCTTCACTAAACAATGATGCCTTATCCATTCCTTATTTTTAGGAATTTGTTGCTTCAACATCTCACGAAAAAATTTCATGAGGTTGGTAACACACATTATTGCTGTCTACTTAGAGATGGTCAGAAGGAAAGTTCAGTTCAGTCACTCAGTCGTGTCTGACTCTTTGTGACCCCATGAACAGCAGCACGCCAGGCCTCCCTGTCCATCACCAACTCCCGGAGTTCACCCAAACCCATGTCCATTGAGTCGGTGATGCCATCCAACCATCTCATCCTCTGTCGTCCCCTTCTCTTCCTGCCCCTAATCTTTCCCAGCATCAGGGTCTTTTCAAATGAGTCAGCTCTTCACATCAGTTGGCCAAAGTATTGGGGTTTCAGCTTAAACATCAGTCCTTCCAATGAACACCCAGGACTGATCTCCTTTAGGATGGACTGGTTGGATCTCCTTGCAGTCCAAGGGACTCTCAAGAGCCTTCTCCAACATCACAGTTCAAAAGCATCAATTTTTCTTTGGCACTCAGCTTTCTTCACAGTCCAACTCTCACATCCATACATGACCACAGGAAAAACCATAGGCCTTGACTAGACAGACCTTTGTTGGCAAAGTAATGTCTCTGCTTTTTAATATGCTATCTAGGTTGGTCATAACTTTCCTTCCAAGGAGTAAGTGTCTTTTAATTTCATGGCTGCAATCACCATCTGCAGTGATTTTGAAGCCCAGAAAAATAAAGTCAGCCACTGTCTCCACTGTTTCCCCATCTATTTCCCATGAAGTGATGGGACCGGATGCCATGATCTTAGTTTTTTAATGCTGAGTTTTAAGCCAACTTTTTCACTCTCCTCTTTCACTTTCATCAAGAGGCTCTTTAGTTCTTCTTTACTTTCTGCCATAAGGATGGCCTTACAAATAGCTGTGAAAAGAAGGGAAGTGAAAAGCAAAGAAGCAAAGGAAAGATATACCTATTTGAATGCAGAGTTCCAAAGAATAGCAAGGAGAGATAAGAACACCTTCTTCAGTGATCAATCCAAAGAAATAGAGGAAAACAATAGAATGGGAAAGACTAGAGATCTCTTCAAGAAATTTAGAGATACCAAGGGAACATTTCATGCAAAGATGGGCTTGATAAAGGACAGAAAGGGTATGGACCTAATAGAAGCAGAAGATATTAAGAAGAGGTGGCAAGAATACACAGAAGAAATGTACAAAAAAGATCTTCATGACCCAGATAATCACAATGGTGTGATCACTCACCTAGAGCCAGACATCCTGGAATGTGAAGTGAAGTGGGCTTTAGGAAGCATCACTACAAACAAAGCTAATGGAAGTGATGGAATTCCAGTTGAGCTATTTCAGATCCTGAAAGATGATGCTGTGAAAGTGCTGCACTCAATATGCCAGCAAATTTGGAAAACTCAGCAGTGGCCACAGGACTGGAAAAGGTCAGTTTTCATTCCAATCCCAAAGAAAGGCAATGCCAAAGAATGCTCAAACTACCAGAAGGAAAGAACACTGAACAAAATGGTAAGTTCTCTTGCTAAGTATGAAAGCAGAGTGTCATTCACTTCTGAGTTTCAATCAAGTCAATTAAAACCTGCCAGAGGCTTTGCAAAGCCTACCACCGCTAGTGCTACTCATACAAAGTACAAAATATTTCACTCCAGAGGATATCTCTGTGAGCCACAGAACAGTAACAGAAAAGCAAGAAAGACAAGAGAGGTCTAGAATTCAAGCTCATTAAATGTATCCAAAATGTTTCTGCCTTTTCATGCCAAGCTCTCTATAAGCAATTCAGTCCCTATAGAAAAATGCGAATGATGCTGAAAAAGGAGGACATTATCTTAAGGCTTGCTACTTTGTTATTCATGGTGGTTAATATATTGTATTATATATAGGAATAATTACTACAGTTATACTCATTAAAAGCCACTAAATCACAACACCATTTTAAACTGCTGCAGTAGGAGAAAAACGTTCAGATTTTTACAGTATCCAATTCTGGCACCACACCAAAAAAAATGATGTACTGTACTACTTGGGAGATACAAAAAAAAAAAAAATGTGAACATGAGTTCTGGTACTTACGTGTATATTTCTAATTTGTGTGACAAATAAAAGGTATTTCTTCCAGCCTTCAGAATTAAAAAGTCCTACTCTATGGCTGTCACAACAGAAAAGCAAGCCACTGGCCTAATGCTGGTGCCCATATGGTTGTCACACATACATTTGTGAGTTTGGAACAGCATGCTTTGTGTTGGCCATTTTAATTTCAATAGGCTATTAATCTTTTAAATACATTAAGCATGACCAACCCTGCTGCCAGGGTCTCCTGCCCCTCCAATTCTCCTTCCTTCTAGCTCAGGGTTTTTGCCCTGGATCTGGAGGTTTCAGCAGAGTGACTCCTGCCAACAGGAAGGCAGAGAAGTTCATTTAAAATTACAGAGTTGTTTTGAAATTGCCTAGTGACACTATAATTTTCTATTCTTAAACTTCATAAAATGAAGCCCAAGTGCTTTTCAAATAGATAATGCTGGTTTTTACAAACATGACTTGAATTGTTTGAACTCAAATCTAGGCTTAGTTTCAAGCAGCTTCATTGGAGACAGATTCATCCACGACAAGAGCTACCTTGGTGAGGAGTGTGGGGTTCCCTCGGCCCCCTTCACATTTATACTACAGAGAATTGCCCACAGTAAGGAAAGATGAGAAAGCAAACAGGTGGTGATTTCTTGCCCAATGAGAAAACTCGGTATGTTAAAAAATATGTACAAAAGTCCAAAATGACAATCCCTTCTTTAGGAATATCCTCCCCAATTACTTTACATAGTAGTTGTTAACCTCAATATGGAATAATCATATTCCTCAAAATTCCCATTACAGTTTAGACTTCCAGATTTGTAAGTCAACCACCATCCATCTTATATCATTTTATTGGGAGAAGTGCACTGATTTCCTATGTACTGTTACTGTTACTAATGGCTCAAACACATGTTAACACTGATTGAACACTGACTTCATGCCAGGCAATGTTCTAAGTGTTTTACATGTAATAACTCGTACAGTCTTCACAAAATTAATCAGGGTATTTATATGACTGAATGCCAAGGAGGCAATTTTATGTTTTCCTTTTTATGAAGAAAGATACTGCTTATTTAAGAACCCTGGGGCATTTATGGAAATGCAGAAACCTTTTATTCAGCATTTGAGAAGTACTTAATTTGATGGGCTTCCCTGGTGGTTCAAACAGTAAAGAATCTGTCTGCAATGCAGGAGACCTTGGTTCAGTCCCTAGGTCAGGAAGATCCCCTGGAGAAGAAATGGCAACTCACTCCAGTATTCTTGCCTGGAGAATCACAGGGACAGAGGAGACTGGTGGGCTACAGTCCATGGGATTGCAAAAAGCAGGACATGACTGAACGACTAACACACTACTTCTGCTACTAGTTTGATGTAATACAGACAGATATTTTGGATTTGTCCAGAAAAGAATATGTTATTTCTAAGCTTATACTATACACTGAATTATAAATTTTTTAAAGGCCAAGAAAGAAGTGCTTAGGTCCTTCTGCTTATCCATTTAGCAAATCAAAATATGATTATTTGATAGCAATTAACATAAGAAAATTTACCATCTGAATTCTGTAACTATATAGAAAGATTTTAATACAGATATCTTTAATGTTTGGAAAATATTTTGTAGGGGAGATTTGTTTTTATTTTCCTTTCAAATTTTTATTTTATATTGGAGTCTTGATGTTTTTCATCTTAATAAACCTACTATCTATTGATCTGAGATTCTCAATACAAGTTGAAATCAAAATACTCAGTTTTCACTAGATCCCTTTGAATCACAGCCACTTCAGACTCGCTTTTGTGGAGCTCACCTGGCACTCTTCCAGGAGCCTCAGCCATCAAACTTCTGGTAGAAGGAGAATGAGTGAAGAAGCCCCATGCAGTCAGCAAAGTCTGAATTATACCGACTGGAGCCTAATTTATTTTGATCATCACAAATAGGCCCTATCTTAACATATTTGTTCTTACATATAAATATATACTCAGATTTATCGACTACAATTTTTAAAAATAAAAATTCTAAAAGCCGAAAGCAGGGAAAGTAAGCTCTTCTAGAGCAGAATATATGAAGTGGTAAAAATGTAGAGTGAGAATGAAACTGAGAAGCAGAGGCTGCCAAATTTGGAAATATAATAAGTATATAACAGCAAATATTTATTAAGAACTTCCTGGATTTCAGTGACTGGGCTATGTGCTTCACTATCTCATCTAATCTTCAGTAACCAGGGGTGGTAAGTGCTATTATGAAATAATTTTTGTTTTAAATATTTTTAAAAAAGGAAAATGAGTTTTAGAGAGCCCGATAATGTGCTTAAGGGCACAGAGTAAACCATACAACCAAGAATGGAACCCAGGTATCATAAATCAGTTAAGTCATATGCCCCTGTGAACAGACTAAGATGAACATCTGTGTGCAAAACGTTTACTGGCCAGCACTGTCAGAAACAACCCTTGCTTCTGTTGAAGAACACAGGATTGAACAAAGAGAGAATTTGTTTTGTATTTCAGTTTAAACAGAGGCCTCAACCAATTCCATGAAATTTCTGGAGCTTCAGGTTAAAAAGCCTTTGCCCACCCAGATCACTGAATGTGGGCTGTCCTATTACTATGGAAACTTCAGAGGAAATCCAGTCCTCATGAACTGTCCATCATTTAAAACAAAAAAAAGAGTGCCTTCCCTGGTGGTCCAGTTGTTAAGAATCTGCGTGCCAATGCAGCGGACGTGGGTTCAGTCCCTTGTCTGGGAAGATTTCACAGGCCAAGCAGCTAATAAGCTCGCGTGCCTAGAGCTATGCTTGGTGAGGAGAGAAGCTACTACCACGACAAGCCCACACACAGCAACTAGGGAAAGCCCTGAGTAGCAACACAGATCCAATGCAGCCAAAAATTAATAAGTAAATAAAGATTGTGAAATGGTAATAAGCATAACCAACCTCCGTTTTTGTTTTTTAATTGAAGGCATTCCTTTTTTAGAATATTAATACTATCTGAAGATCTATATCAGACAGTTTATGTCCTGTCAGCAAAAGTCCTTATCCCTAAACCTTAGGATCTAGATATCATATAAAATAAAAAAGGCACAATGCTTTCTCTCTTTTCTCAGTAAAGTAAGGATTTATATAGCCATGTGAGACAATATTTGAAATTGCTATGAGCCTCTTCTATATGTGAGATGCCTACTTATTCCGCCAGAAGCAAATAGGAACCAACTATAATAACTGACTTGTAATCTCTACTTCTCAGCTAGATGGGGCTATTTTAAGACTACTGAGAATGGCCACCCTAAAGTAAAGTGGTTCTTCCCATTAGAATTGTTCTCTCTCCAAATTTCAGGCCAAGTAGATTATTCACATTTGTTTTATTCTATTTTTATTTAAAATTTCTCTATTGAAATATAGTCAATGTATAATATTATATACTGCAGGTGTGCAAAATATAGTGATTCACAATTTTTAAGGTTATTTAGTCCCTTTAAGTTATTATAAAATGTTGTACAATATGTCTTTATACCTTATTTATTTTATACACAGTAGTTCGCGCCTCTTAATTTCCTACCCCAATATTGCTCTTTCCATCTCCCCACTGTAACCACTAGTTTGTTCTCTATTTCTGTGAGTCAGCTAACTTTGTATTATATGCACTAGGCTATTGTCTTTTAGATTCCACATATAAGTGATATCATACAGTATTTGCCGTTCTCTGACTTATTTCACTTAGTACAACACCCCTCCAAGTCTCTTCATGTTGCTGCATATGCAAAATTCCATTCTTTTTTATGGCTGAGTAGTATTTCACTGGATATACACACCACATTTTTATCCATTCATCTGTCGATGCACATTTAGGTTGCTTCCACATCTTGGAAATTGTAAACAGTGCTTCTATGAACACTGGGGTATGTATATCTTTTCAAATTAGTTTTTTTTTTCCAGATTTATACCTAGGAGTGGAATTGATGGCTCATATAGTAGTTCTACTTTTAGTTTTTTTGAGAAATTTTCATACTGTTTTCCACAATGGCTGTACCAATTTACATTCCCACCAACAGTGTACAAGAGTTTCTTTATTCTACATCCTCACCAACGTTTGTTATTTGTGTTCTTTTTGACAACAGCTATTCTGACAGGTGTGAAATGACATTTCTTTGTGGTTCTGATTTGCATTTCCCTGTTGATTAGTGGCATTTGGTATCTTTTCATGTGCCTGTTGGCTATCTGCGTTTCCTCTTTGGAAAAATGTTTATTCAGTTTTTCAGTCCACTTTTTAATTGGGTTGTTTGGTTTTTTTGATATTGAGTTTGTTTATTGTATGTGTGTGTGTGTATATATATATGATATTAACCCTTTATTGGTCATATAATTTGCAAGTATTTTCTCTCATTCAGTAGGTTGTCTTTTCATTTTATCGATGCTCTCCTTTGCTGTGCAAAAGTTTTTAAGTATAATTAGTCCCATTTGTTTATTTTTGCTTTTATTTACTTTGCTTTAGGAGACAGATCCAAAAAATATTGCTACGGTTTATGTCAAAGAGTATTCTATGTTTTCCTCTAGGAATTTTAGTCTTACATTTAGGTTTTTGATCCATTTTGAGTTTATTTTTTTGTATTAGAGAATGCTCTGATTTCCTTCTTTTACTTGCAGCTGTCCACATTTGTCTTATTTTAAACTAGCATATGTAAACAGGGAAGAACGTACTCATAAGCAAAATATGAAATTGGAAGAAAAAATAATAATCACACTGCTCTGCATTGCTACCTCCTCTCATAACCAAATCTGCTCCAGCATATTGATTCAATTAGGTAAATCTGATTATGTAGGTAGCAAGGTCCTATTTAAAACAAGGATTGGTTCAGCATGACCATCATTCATGTTTTCAGTGCCACAGAGACTAAATAGGAAGACAAACTCATAATAAAAACAATGACCTAAAAATATTTATTATTGTGCTCCAGCAGAACATTTTCTAACCTACAACTTCCAATCACCTTTTACTGTGGGCGATGTCAAAAACACTTATTGCACAAGCAGAGATCTGTGTTTCCTTTGCCACAGACAATAAATCTTTAGTGTCTGCTCCTGATACGCATCACTCCACTTGTTCTCAAGAGGCACTGGATGTCTCTCTTGCCTTCCCCCTCACCTAACAAGGTCACTTTTGAGTGATGATACACTTACTGCAAAAATGTATAGGCATGTACAATAATTATTTAAATATCTTCTCAGCAAATATTACAAAGCTCTCAACACTGTTGCTTTCCAAACTTAATATAATGTATACATAACCTTGGTATCACTAATATATCAAAATATAAGACCATCTAAAAACAGATATCTGTCCTGTCCTTTTTGTTTATTATTGCTACACAGTTATACTTTATTCAGAAAGTACATATTTGAGGAATTAATTTTAGCTTCAGAGAAATCTCCTTTTCATTGAGTGGTAATCTGGGAATTAAAGAAAATAAATTGCTACTTGACTGCATTCACCTCTAGCTTACAAATCCTAAGCTTTTTTCTCAATTAGTGAGAAAAGTAGTGGCGAAAATATGTAGAGTGCAATTTATTTTTTATCTTTGTTGGCCTTTCTCAACCAGGATTCTGTAAGTGTATTAACACCTTTGGAGGCATCTATTGTATACAATAAGCTAACTTTTCACCTAAGCCTGATGTGAGTTGTGTAGCATCCTTGGAAGAATGAGAAAATAATTCTTTAAATTATTTTCTCTGTTCTCTGATTCAGATAAAAACCTTCAGTTGAAAAGTTCTATTAATAAAAAGGTTCAGAGATTATACAACTTGCTGAGGGCCAATCAGTTGGTAAATTCAAAAGCTGATATTTGAACCTGGTCTTTTGACGATAAGCTGGGGCACATCATATAATGAATATAAGACATGTGTTATTCCAAATTTCAGGCATGACATTTTGCTTTCTTTAAGTCAAGTTAAGATACATAAAAATTCAGAAGTACATTTTAGATTAACCCTCCTAAGTAAAATAAGCCAAAACAGATGCCTATGCGTCTAAAGCAAAACAAAGATAATACAAGTCGAAAAAAGAAAGTAACAGTCTTCAATCTCTGAGAAAAAAGAATTTCTAAACATATTCAAATAAATATGTAATAATATTTTGATGACGTAAAATCATGATGGAAAACCTTTCCATTTCAGTAAGATAGTGAATCTCCCGTGTGTTCTCAAACTAAATGCGAAGACCAAAGGAAGGAAGAGAGGGAAGAAACTATCCTTGCAAGTAACTCAGATCTTTAAAGCAAAGTTTTTAATATAGGCACTATAATACCTTCTGTACATGATCTATACCCTTTAAATTTGGTCATCATCCTTTCTTTGAGTCAGCACTACCATTCCTTTCTCTGACTTCTACTCTAGCTCTCCAGTATTTTTAGTAGGACAAATAGCCACTCTAAATCCTTTGGCCATGTTTTATGTTCAGGAAATATTATCCCTTCACAAATGTCTGGCTAGTATTTAAAAACGAAGGAGATGAATCCTTTCCATATGAGTGAAAGAATGAAAATACTTCAATTGAGGTATAAAATGTATTTAAATATCATGAGGAAAAAGGAAATACAGAGGACACAGGTATCCACAAACAAGATGAGAACACAGGAGCTAAGACGGGTTTGGCATATTATCAAATGACACTTAGATGTCTGCGATGACTAAGAGCTGTCTGTTAAATAGAGGATGACAGGTAGTAATTATTCTAATGCAATACATTGTACACTAAACAAGGATGGCTGGGATAAAGTGTCAAATGCTGGTCATTAATGATGACAAGGGCTGGATTCAGCTGCAGCAGCTGTCACCGTCCCAGGTGGGTGACCATACTGCCATAATCCCTGTCTCTACAGAGGTCCTTCCTGGGAAAGTACAAGCCAATACTGCAGGTTAAAAAATACAAGTAATAATATATACAGTAACATGCACATAAAATCTCAGTGTCCTTAGTACCCCCAAGAATTTACTTCTTGGTAGATTATACCTCTACAAGTCACTAACTCCAGTGTAATTTACATGAGAGCTTTGATATTATCAAACTCTGAGTTTAAACTTTACCACTTGCCAGCTGTTTAATCTTTTTTTAACACCCTGTGTGTGTGCATAATGGAGAATTTACTTTTTATGAGGACTATAGTGAAAAATGCATGTTACATAGTAGGCACTGCTGCTGCTGCTGCTAAGTCGCTTCAGTCGTGTCTGACTCTGTGCGACCCCATAGACGGCAGCCCACCAGGCACCCCCGTCCCTGGGATTCTCCAGGCAAGAACACTGGAGTGGGTTGCCATTTCCTTCTCCAATGCATGAAAGTGAAAAGTGAAAGTGAAGTCGCTCAGTCGTGTCCGACTCTTTGCAACCCCATGGACTGCAGCCCACCAGGCTCCTCCGTCCATGGGATTTTCCAGGCAAGAGTACTGGAGTCGGGTGCCATCGCCTTCTCCGTAGTAGGCACAAGACGGGAGAAATGAAGTGTTAGTCATCTCCTAAGCCATCAAACAAGTTGGTCAAGTCTAAATTGCTTTCTGTTAGTGAACATGTATCATTCCTATGAAGATTTGATGAAAAGACATCAATTTTACACACACTGTAATTTATGAATTATGGTCTGATATTTAAAAATGAGGCACAACACTGATGATTATATTCAAAATTCTAGGATAAGGAAATGACTAGAACAGCTATCATATCACTGCTGTTCTCTGAACATGCATGATTACAACTAAGTCTGTAAAACTACTAGAAAACTTCCATTCTTAAAAAATCCCCACTCAATATTCATTACTTTATTCAGTATCACTTCACATTCTTTTAAGCTAAATGATCATCCTAAAACTCTCTGTTGGATCATCAATCTTAGAAACAGTTGCAGAAAATAATAAAAAATTCCATTATTATATCTTCATTCATACTCTTCCCCTACTCTAAGACTTCAGAAGTTACTACCTGCACTATTCCTTTCAAAACATCCAATATCATCATTCACATCATTCTTTAACACTACTTTCAGATACATTGGTTTACAAGAACCCACAGACTCTCATCTCTCAGTTATTTCCTCATTGATTTATGAAACTCCCACTGCTTCAGAGAAAAAGGGTTACATAGCCAGTAGCTACAAATCTATTGACATATGTCTTGATAACTAATGAGAACACACTCGGTAGCACAGGGAACTCTACTTAATGCACTGTGGCGACCTGAATGGGAAGTCCAAAAGGGTATATGTACGTCTGATTCATTCTGCCAGTACAGTAGAAAGTAACACAGCATTGTAAAGAAACTACACTCCAATAAAAATTAATAATAAAAAAGAACTAAGCTGCTGAAAATAGCTGGAGCAAGTTAATTGCTTCAGAATTTTTCAAACCAAATCTCATATTTCTTCTCCTTTTTCTCTCATTCCTTTTGCTGACCTACCCTCCACTATAAATTATTCCAACAGTACCTCAGTTTCTGTATATTTCATGTTATCAAAAATGCTGAAGATTTGGAAAATACAAACCTAAACCAAGGAGAGGTTGGGATGCTAATTCTAATTTTTAAAATTAAACCAGATGCTAGTTTTGATTCACAAGAAAGAAAATACCCAATATTAAAGGAGGAGAAAACCAATTCTCAGTCTCTTAAACATAGTTTCAACTATTTAAGGAACCTCTCCAATCTTCATGCCCAGGTCTGATTTTTTTTCCCCAAACCAGTATTTCTAACCTTCCACTGGCATTTCCAACTCTTTATTCAAGCTCAGTTCCATGGCACCATCCTCAGGGCCTTCCTCTTTTCTTTATTCTCCACACATCTAGCTCCCCTAGTAATCAAGTCCTGCCAGAAGCCCATTTTCCACTCTATTTCCATTCCTTTGGAATCCCACTGTCCCTTCCCCTGGTTGCTGCCCTCACTTGGTGGTTCCTGCATTAGTCAAGCCTCCTGATCTTTCCCTCAATCTATCCAAGAGTATACTATCTGTCATGAACCTAATACTCTTTATTAAAAAAAAATAAGTCGAATTTCTTTACAATGTTGTGTTAGTTTCTGCTACACAATGAAGTGAACCACATAGGTGTGTGTGTGTGTGTGTTTATCTCCACTTTCTCCCCCAACCCCCTGATACCTCCCCTGTAGGTCATCACAGGGTATGGAGCTGAGCTCCTTGTGCTATTCAGCAGCTTCCCACTAGCTGTCTATTTTATCATGGTAGTGTATATATGTCAGTCCCACTTTCCCAATTAGTCCCACCTGCCCCTTCCCCTGTATCTGCACATCTGTTTTCTATCTCTATTTCTTCCCTGCAAATAAGTTCATCTGTACCACTTTTCTAGATTCCATATATATATGTATTAATATATAATATTTGTTTTTCTCTTTCTGACTTACTTCACTGGGTATGACAGACTCTAGGTCCATCCACATCCCTACAAATGACCCATTTGTGTTCCTTTTTATGACTGAGTAATATTCCATCACAGTCCCCATCTTCTTTATCCATTCATCTGTCAATGAATATTTCAGTTGTGAAGCTAATCCTCTTTAAAAAAAAAAATGTTTCCATGAGGTCCTAATACAGAACTGGAAAGCAAAATTCAATAAAAACATTTTTATCTGGAGGGGTAAAACTTTAAAAAGCTTAAGGGGATTTCCCTGGAAGTCCAGTGATTAAGACAAATTTGTGGGTTCAGACCCTGGTTGGGGAGCTAAGATCCCCTATGCCTTGTGGTCGAAAAACTAAAACATAAAAAAGAAGCAATATTGAGACAAATTCAGTAAAGACTTAAGATGTGTGTGCGTGTGTACGTGTGTGTGTGCACACACACGTGTGCTCAGTCCTGTCCAACTCTTTGAGACTCCATGGACTGTAGCCCACCAGGCTCCTCTCTCTATGGGATTTCATATGGTCCACATAAAAAAAAAATCTAAAAAAAATGTAAAAATGAAAAGCTTAAGAAACAGCACGATGAAATACTTGCTGGATATTGAGTGCTAAATGTTAATCTAATATACTGGAACCCTCAGAAATGGATATGACATATATTTAGTCCCCATTATTTCCCACCGTGTAACTTGGAAGTGACTAAAGCATATAGTTGAGCCACTGTCCTGGAACACATGTGAACTTTTTTGTCTTCTCTACCTGTACAAATCCTTCAAGGTTAATTCAAACCTCTCTTCCTCTATAAACTGTCATCTTAGCTCCTCATCTGAAGTGCTCTTCCCTGATAACTCAAATAGCAATTAACGTCTAGACCATTCATTTGGAAATTAATTAGGCAACACATTAGCTACATCTCTTGTTACTGCCTTGAACTGATATTTAAATACCTCAGTATTTTATTTTCTATATATGTATTCTTGATTCGTTGAATGGATCAAAAACTTACTGAAGACTATGTACCAAATATTTTGGGAGCTCAAAGACTGCTTAAAAACACAAGGTGCTCAAGAAAAAAGTTACTATTTTTATGCCTCTTACATTCTAATTCTAGCTCATTTTGTCAAACTACCATTTGATGTGAAATTATAACTGTGTGGATATAAAGACGCTGATGCTGGGAAAGACTGAAGGCAGGAGGAGAAGGGGACGACAGAGGATGAGATGGTTGGATGGCATCACCGACTTGATGGACATGAGTGTGAGCAAGCTCTGGGAGATGGTGATGGACAGGGAAGCCTGGCGTGCTGCAGTCCATGGGGTTGCAAATAATCAGACACGTCTGAGTGACAGAACTGAACTGATATATATTTTACTCTTTTATTTGCTGCATTAATATATAGTATAGATTATCTGTAATATCTTTGTGCATGTATTACTAAGAATTAAAGCAGCAATATTAATTCTCCAAATATAGTATTTATAAAAAGCATCACCATCATATATCTCAAGGCCATACAGAAACTGGAGTAGAAAGCTGGAGTAGAAATTAGAATCCATCCAGAATGTACAATGGGCTTTATTTTTTTATATTTGTTTTTAACTGAATTTTGCTTGCTTTGCTTTGAATTATAATTTTTGAGGCTTTACTTTATCCTCTACTCCAAATAGATCATAAATTTCTAGAAGGTTAGGGACAAGAAGTAATTTTTTAAGTCATCATTATTTTTTTTTAATGTTTCTCTTAATTAAGATAAAAGAGTCTATTGACAATATTATAGTTCATTTTCCTTTCAGCCTAATTTTACTGAAAAGCATTTCAACCAAAAATGAGAAACATGTTTAAATGTATGTTTTCCAACACATAAAAAAGAAAAATTCTAGCATTAATAATTTTTAAATTCAAAGATATCCACCAGCAATCTTATAGACCATATAGTTTCATTAATGCAATGCCATTAACTATTCCATTGTTTTCCATATTTCTTATTCCTAAAAAAAGATTTTAAAAACAAATCAGTAAATGTTTATAAAGCATTAGAAGAACTGTTTACTATAAATATAATAAACTAGGCTTTAAAACATAGTTTAGGGCTTCCCTGGTGGCTCGGTGGGAAAGAATTTGCCTGTTAAGGCAGAAGACAGGGGTTCGATCCCTCATCTGGGAAGATCCCACATGCCATAGAGCAACTACACTCAGGAGCCACAACTACTGAGCCTGTGCTTAGAGCCCAGGAGCCACAACTAAAGAGCCCACGTGCTGCAACCACTGAAGTCCACGTGCCCTAGAGCCTGTGCTCCACAAGAGTCACCGCAGTGAGAAGCCCGTGCACCACAAGAGTAGCCCCTGCTCTCTGCAACTAGAGAAAGGCCTGAGCAGCAATGAAGACCTAGCACAGCCAGAAATAAATAAATACAATTATTTTTTTTAAAAACATAGTTTATAAGGACATTGTTCTCATGCCTTCAGTTACATAAATTATCATTACTATTAATTTTAATATTCGTAGTTTATAAGAGAGGGAGCACATAGAATGGTATCTGGGAAATAAGGGAAACAGTATTTCTCGTAATTTGTTAAAAAGGTATTTTCTCAGCAAAATAACAACAACAACGGTTGTAATGATAATGTCAGCAAGCCATGTCATGAAAGTCTTTCTAGGTGCCTCATCAAAGACAGTTTTATGACAAGGAAACCCTGGCCTCACCGTGTGAAGTGGAAGGTACGTAAAAACCACTTACACCATTACACTGTAGCTCTCAACCTACAAACGTCAACCTTCAGTTCCTGCTACTTACACGCTAGGGATCTGCCTTAAAAGTAATGGTTGACAGCCTGTTTGCTTCAATTTTCACTAATGTACCTTAGAAGACACTTTAAAAACCATTTCAGTGGGCTCTTGTAGGATGATTTGGGGCATGCTATTTGCAGCTAGATCAAGGGATAAATTTGACAAGTGGAATCAGTTGCTCCATAGATCAAAATGAGAGCTCAAGCAAGAGAAAATGATTGAGGAAATAAACAGTAGACTCAATAAATATTTAACTGAAGTCAAAAATGATGATGAAATATTCTGAAAACAAGATTTTAAGAGGGACTCTAAACAATAAATTATACGACTGTGCCAACAGCATCCTAAACTAAAAATTATGTCCTTTCTTTAGTGAATATGAGTTTTGATATGAAGCACATTTGGAAAACATAACTTGGAATTGTGTCATAATCTCTGGGTGGAACTTTTCTTTTTAGTTTGATTTTATAGATTAGAAATAACCATTGATTTGTAAAAGTTTAAGATTAACCTGTCAATATATTTTCTACCATTAATTATATCTCACTTCTTTTTGAAAAGAAAATGTTTTATAATTATTCCTTATTCTTGGCCCCTCCATAATACCTGCTGCTGCTGCTAAGTCGCTTCAGTAGTGTCCGACTCTGTGCGATCCCATAGACGGCAGCCAACCAGGCTCCCCCGTCCCTGGGATTCTCCAGGCAAGACCACTGGAGTGGGTTGCCATTTCCTTCTTGCAAGTGCCCCCAAATAAATCCACACATAATTTTCTGACCCAAATATTTAAAAAATGTGATTAAAATACTTTACATATACATGCTGGGTATACAGTATCTAAATAGTCACTAGTGATTTCTATGTTATTTAAACAGTTGACTAGAAATTCCCATTTCTATATTGGACTTTGCAATTTAATTTCAACGCATGGGTCTATAAATTGTAATCAAAACACTGAATGCATGTCTATATAACTGGCCAATTAACTTTAAAACATAAAGTAGAATTTAAATGGCACACTAATTTTTCCTATAACCTAAAGTTCAAACAAATTCAACACTCCGCACTCACTACTCCTCTGTGTGATGCTAACAACTCATCTGACATTTCTGATCCTCAGTTTCCCTATCCATAAGCATGGGGATAAGGAAAGTGAGTTGCTTTGAGAATTGTGGTGACACACACAAGGTCACTAGCACAGTGCCTGGCACATAGCTGCTTCTCTATAGATTATGCTGTTTTTTCATTACTGATGATGACATTAGAAATGATGGCCATGTACACTGACTTCCACAGACCTAGCTTAATTTTTTAGTTAAGTATATTCTTCAAGTTTTGACTTTCTATACCAGCCATCACAGTTTTGGATCCTGACACTGTCCCAACATCAATGTAGACAATCTAAGGCATATGTTACATTGGGGTCTTTCCTGATTTATCTTTTCTAGTTGCAAATATGAAATTAAAAATTACTGTTTCCAAGTCTTCTCAGTCAGTTCAGTTCAGTAGCTCAGTTGTGTCCAACTCTTTGTGACCCTATGGACTGCAGCATGGCACGCCTCCTTGTCCATCACCAACAACCAAAGCTTGCTCAAACTCATGTCTATCGAGTTGGTGATGCCATACAACCATCTTATCCTCTGTCGTCCCCTTCTCCTCCTACCTTCAATTATCCCAGCATCAGGGTCTTTTCCAGTGGGTCAGTTCTTCACATCAAGTGGCCAAAGTATTGGAGCTTAAGCTTCAGCATCAGACCTTCCAATGAATATTCAGGACTGATATCCTTTAGGATGGACTGGTTTGATCTCCTTGCAGTCCAAGGGACTCTCAAGAGTCTTATTCAACACCACAGTTCAAAAGCATCAATTCTTCAGCACTCAGCCTTCTTTATGATCCAGCTCTCATATCCATACATGACTACTGGAAAAATCATGTCTTGCTACATCCTAGTATTTCCCATTAACATGTTACTATTTATATCCATGTTGTGTTCATAATGAGATATTTCTGATATAGATTTGAAATATTAAAAGTCTAAGAAATTGGTGGTTAAGTAATATTAATTAAGAATTTTCTATTTATAAATATCTAAAACTTTTATCTAACTAATCAAGAATAAGATAATTTTAATATTAGAATAAAATTGCAATCAAACCATTGTCCTCAGAACTTTATGTTAAAAGTGTTCAAAGGCTAAAGATCAAAACAAATGTTATTTGTCTTCTAGTTAGCTGTAGGGGAAAAGACCACTTAATAAAAGGAGTGTATTTAGCTGATTTAAAACAAAGTGATTGATTTTCATTTAACATTTGTCCACTGTTGTTAGCCTAAGGTAGAAAATCAATTTCAGAATGACCCAATGGGAGAACAGTCCCATGTAGCTATATATATTTAATGACAAAAACACAATAGTACTTCAATGCTTATAATAGTATTAAATAAAAGAAACTTTTGTGTTTAAATTATTCTGTAGTTGTGACACAAGACAGAAAACTGCCACATATCAAAATGACAATGGAGATAAATCCAAGATCACACATTAATATCTTCTCTCTTTGTTTTGAAATAAGCAGCAAAAAATAGATGTCTTATAGAAAGACAGAAAACTGGCATAAAATTTAAATATACTGCTCTCTTAAATCTGTATTCTCTTTACTTTCTTCCATGTGCACTTATTACCAATTTATTTAAAGCATAATAGTAGTAAAATATCCGTTATGGATCTAGAATCATAGCATTGTCATAGTTATTCAAGTGTATTTCAGAATATTGAGATACATATGCCACTTTTAATTCTTGTAGTAACCTGTAATATGGCTATATGTATTAATTATTGATGATATCATGAAAGGTCTAATTACTAAAAATGTATGAATTTAACAGCTTTGTAAACAACAAACAAAACATTCTACCGACATAAATTTTTTCCTTCCTCAAAGATTAGCAAAGCCTGCTGTCCGAGAGCCAGTGCATAAGCTCCTGGGGTTGTACTAGTGAGCAGGACAGGACAAGTGACATGTTCATGCGGAGTTGGCTTGGTTGGAATTAAACAAAAATCAAGATTTTGAGAATTCAAAGTTACCTTTGTGATAATTTATTTCTCTTTAATACAAATGAGAAAACTGAGGACCAGACAGATGAGGAAATTTGTGGCAGTTTTCAAGACAATGTCTTCTGACTCCTAACGCAGTGATCTTTCCAATATGCCACCAAGGGCTTTAGGAATTGCTATAACTCTGCCCTCCTCTCGGAACTTATCTCTCCGTCTCCCAGTTTGTTGCTCCAGCCAAGGAAACTACCTGCAATTCCTGGAATATAAAAGTTATTTCATCCCTTGTGCCTTTAAACATCCTCTTCCTTTGGAGCCCAGAATTGAGATAGCAGTAGAAGTTGCAGTGTAAGAAGGTATTGAATTACGTAACTTCTGAGGTCCTTTATGATGCAAAAGTTCTGTATTCCACGCAGCTCATAAAATTTCTGTACAGTTTACTGCCACTTCTAATATCAGCTTTTATTTATAGATGTATGCAAAGTTAACTTATTTATATATATATATATATGTAATAGGGTAATGTGCATGCAAAGAATGCTCAAACTACCACACAATTGCACTCATCTCACATGCTAGTAAAGTAATGCTCAAAATTCTCCAAGCCAGGCTTCAACAGTATGTGAACTGTGAACTTTCAGATGGTCAAGCTGGATTCAGAAAAGGCAGAGGAACCAGAGATCAAATTGCCAACATCCAATGGACTATTGAAAAAGCAAAAGAGTTCCAGAAAAACATCTACTTCTGCTTTATTGACTATGCCAAAGCCTTTGACTGTGTGGATCACAACAAACTGTGGAAAATTCTGAAAGATGGGAATACCAGACCACCTGACCTACCTCCTGAGAAATCTGTGTGCAGATCAAGAACCAACAGTTAGAACTGGACATGGAACAACAGACTGGTTCCAAATCAGGAAAGGAGTACATCAAGGCTGTATACTGTCACCCTGTTTATTTAACTTCTATGCAGAATACATCATGAGAAATGCAGGGCTGGATGAAGCACAAGCCGGAATCAAGACTGCCAGCAGAAATGTCAATAACCTCAGATATGCAGATGACACCACCCTTATGGCAGAAAGTGAAGAAGAACTAAAGAGGCTCTTGATGAAAGTGAAAAAAGAGAGTGAAAAAGTTGGCTTAAAACTCAACATTCAGAAAACTAAGATCATGGCATCTGGTCCCATCACTTCGTGGCAAATAGTTGGGGAAACAATGGAAACAAGTGAGAGACTTTATTTTTTGGGGCTCCAAAATCACTGAAGGTGACTACAGCCATGAAATTAAAAGACGCTTGCTCCTTGGAAGAAAAGTTATGACCAACACAGACAGCATATTAAGAAGCAGAGACATTACTTTGCCAACAAAGGTCCGTCTAGTCAAAGCAATGTTTTTTCCAGTAGTCATGTAAGGATGTGAGAGTTGGACTATAAATAAAAGCTGAGTGCCGAAGAATTGATGCTTTTGAACTATGGTGTTAGAGAAGACTCTTGAGAGTCCCTTGGATTGCAAGGAGGTCCAACCAGTCCATCCTAAAGGAGATCAGTCCTGAACATTCATTGGAAGGACTGATGCTGAAGCTGAAAGTCCAATACTTTGGCCACCTGATGTGAAGAACTGACTCACTGGAAAAGACCCTGATGCTGGGAAAGACTGAAGGCGAAAGGAGAAGGGGATGACAGAGGATGAGATGGTTGAATAGCATCACCGACTAAATGGACGTAAGTCTGAGTAAACTCCAAGAGTTGGTGATGAACAGGGAGGCCTGGCATGCTGCAGTCCATGGGGTCACTATGAGTTGGACACAACTGATCAACTGAACTGAACTGAACTGATGCATTCTGAATACACAGTCTCTCTGTCCTCAGTATCCACAGTGGATTGACTCCAAGACCTCTCATGATACTACAATCCACTGACGCTCAAGTCCTTCATCTGAAATAGTTCTACCCACTGTTTCCACATCCACAGATTCAACCAATAGTGGACTCAATTTCAACTCTACATGCTAAAAAAATTTATGAATACAGACACAGATACAAACTTGATCATTTTGGCCCAAGAGAATCAGACTCAAAATTGGAAATTTTAAAAAGCACTTCTCTATGTGTATAAAAGCCCTAGTTCACTGAGTTATTGACTGAATAGGAAGAAGAATAAAGAGCAGCACTGGACAATGATAGTATGGCATAATGGGGCACTCACTGAACTGGAAATAAATAAAACCTGGGTTTGAATCTAGGCTCTGTTATTTTTCAGCAATGTAACCTTGGCAAATGCAATAAATTTCTCTGAGTCCCATGTTCTTCATGTATAAAATGGAAATGAAATGACACCTAATTCTAAGCACTAATAGCTGAACACACCTAACTGAACATACCTAAGACATTTGCAGTAGTTTAGTCACTAAATCATGTCTGACTCTTTTGTAACCATCTGGACCATAACCCTCTAGGCTCCTCTGTCCATGGGATTTCCCGGGCAAGAATAGTGGATTGACTGGCCATTTCCTTCTCCAGGGGATCTTCCTGACTCAGGGATCAAACCCTTGTCTCCTGAATTGGCAGATTCTTTACCACTGAACCACTGAGCCACCAGGGAAACACCTAAGACATAGTAAGTGCTCAGCGATTAGCTGAAATTGAGTCCTAAATCCTTCCCATCAAGAGAAAGTGTGCCCTCTTTCCTGAAATTATGAGTGCCCTCAACAACCATGATGCCCTGTTGTCACCCCCATCAGATGCATAAACACACTCCACATGCATGCCTGCATGCACATATGAAAAAATATATGTATTCATGTACATCTGATCTGCTAGTCTGAGCTTTAATTATCTATCTAAATATTACTAAGAAGCAAGAAAGACCTCTAGACCTCTGACAAATCAGGAAAAATATATGAAAGCCATGAAATATCAGATTTTTAGCTAATTAACCTAAGTTGGTATTTTTAAAAAATGCGATGTCTATTAGAAAAAAAGTGTTATTTTATCCAAAAGCCACTTAGTCATTTGACAATCCATCAGGTCTCCTATATTATAATGTTCATGTGATTCTTTCTACAACTCATGATGAAAGACTACACATAAATATAAAAGCATTGATACTAGATTATCACACACAAAAAAATTACCTCCACTCCTGTCCCAAATTTCATTTGGTCACATTATTAGGCAGCTCCAAAACTTTACTGGCTCTCCACTACCTATAAATTAAATTAAAATCTAAACTCTTGATATCTTCATATTTTTGCATTGTCTCTCCAATAATTAGTGTGCAAAATAGGTAGACAGATAAATACTATGTTTTATCTTATTTATATTTAAAGCTAATAATAAAAGGAAGAAAACACTTCTGTAAAGAATGAACATTATATATATCAAAACCTAATTTGGGATTTTAAATTCATGGACAACAGTATTCAAGTCACTGGCTATAACCTGCTACTGCAATTCAGTTCAGAGTCATCAGAAGAAAGATACACGTGCAAAAATTAACTTAGTGGGTTATATACTTTCGTTATAGACCTTTTCATTTGTCCAAATACATGGAGAATTTGAAATGTAATTATGAATTCATAATTCAGAAGCTTTAAGCCATACCTGCTTTTTAGTGATTTTCCCTGGAAGTACTGCAAGCCTTATTCCATAGCCTCCTTGGCCAAAATATTAACAATTAATACAGTTAGTTGCAATTTCACACTGAAAAGTATCATGGAATAATAATGGAGGTTTAATAGCAAAGTAGGGTAAACCTGGCAAACATGAGTAGAACAGCCAAGTGGGGAGAAAAAAAGAATTTTAAAGGAAAGGCTGCTTAGTCATTTCAAGGTTCAATTTGTTTAATTCTAATTGATTAGGGCTGCAATAGAGGAATATGGAACTATACAAATGTATAATTTGTAGTTTAATATTTAAGTAAACACTAATTCTGTTGCCTGCAAGTTTTTCAGAAGAATAATCTCTTTCTCATTCATTTCTTTTTCATTTGCTTCTTTTCCCACTTCTGCTCACGATCTTTCCTCCTTCTACTTCAGCCTATAATCTGACATTTCCTCTTCAGTGAAGTATTTTGTATGCTGGTAAACATGAAAGTAATATTATTCAGATTTACTGCTGTTGCTATACCTAGAAATTTTATTTGGATTTACTGTTACTTGTCTATAATTCCTAACTGCCCTACAGTAACTGTCAAAAGGTGAAGGCCTGAATATTAACCCAGGGAAATCTTTGAAAGATGTAAATGAAAATATTTATGTAAGATACACACACACACACACACACACACACACACACACACACTTCTCTCCCTCCTAAACCTTTTATCTTATAAAAGAGCATCTGATGCCAAAGCATGAACAGTATATTAAGGGCTTAATTTCAGTATTAATAACTCAGATTTAAAACTTGGCAATTAATTAAGATTAATGACAGAAGTCATCCCTTTCTTCCTAATGTAACACTTCCTCCCATCTCTTCAATTCTCCACTCCACTGACCCTTCCATGCTCATTTCAGGCTGTGAAAACCTCAGGTCCTGAAACTCTGATCCTGTTATGTGCTGCCTTTTTACCTGAGATTAACGAAGTAGACATTAGCAAATTTACAACCAACAGCTCAGACAGCTGCCCTACTTTAAGCAGTTAATGGAAAAGGAACTAATCTAGTTAAGAGCATAGGACTAGTTCATAAATCTGGATTCAGAGAATAGATAAAGCCATCATGCTTCTTCTGGAGAGTAGGGACTGAGTTCAGTTGTCAGCTTTCTGGTCATTTTGTTGAGAAGAGCCAGTGTTTCTATAAACTGGACTAATGAGACTCAGAGCTAGCATAAGCTGCATGTATGCTTGCAGAGAAGATGATAATAATGCAAGAGACTGACATCGTAATGTATGATTTCACTGGGATAAACATACATCCTACAAGAATTCCAGTCATTGAAAATTTTTCTTGGATCAAATATGAAACAAAGACTAAATCTGTTTAAAAAAAAAAAAAACAAGAACAATGCAACTGCAAACAAGAAAAAAATAAACATATCCCAATAAAGAGAATTAATAAAAATTATAAGCCTTCATCTATTCAGAATTCAACCTGAGGAGAAATAATTGTATCATGCTCTTATAACTCAGAAAATGTTCAACAGATTTAATTATGAATTAAAAATTAATCATCATCCCCAAATGATAAACCTTAGCTCCAGAGAAATAGCATGTTTATGTATCAGCATCCTCAGTCATACTATTATAAGAGACAATTCATATTTGTCAAATTTAAGAATTGCTCTGATGTCATAATTTTCTCAGTAGCTTAGTTTCAGGGTGGAAACATGAAGGTAAAATTATAAGTCCTGCTTACAAAAACCTTTTTAAGTTCCACAAAATCAAAATATGTATCTCTCCAGAATCAGTAGAGTTTACTACATAAATTCATCAAGAATTCATCTTAATCAATTACAATAAAGCTAAAGGGGACATTAAATCACATAATTCTGTTCATTCAATCAGTACCTTGTATACATTATAGGGTAATATAGTGATTTTTTGGCATGAGACATCACACTCAGAATAAGTTAAGGTCTTGTCTCTGCTCACTGAATTGTGGGAACCATGAGGTCTGTTCAGCTTCAGCTTAGGTACAGCAGGGGAAGGGTAGCTAGAATAACGGAAATAAAGTTAATATATGAAAAACATACATAGGAATATGCTAATCCAGTTAAACACAGAGAATGTGGTAATAAGACATTATACATGTTTTCAGAGACAAGGAAGAGGAATTGAGGAAGGAGGCCAGAACTGTCTAAAATGGTGTGTATCATGATGAGAGCAAAGCAGTGAAAATCTACATGGTCTCTAGAGAAAGGCCACATAGAAAAAAGAAAGTTTTCTCTCTAGGAAGAGAGAAAACTTAAGATCAAAGGTTAAACTGTAAGAATCAACCAATGTTAGGCGATAGGAGAAGGGAGAGAAATGAAAGTGTCAGGCAAAGGTAATTGGAGAGTAATCATTCTTTACTATTGACCTCTAATCTGTTTACTATGTATATAGATGTGTTATTTGAATTTTTTATTGAAGTATGTTACAGATTTACTGTCAATCAAGATAGGATATAATATGATATGATATGATGTATGTGTGTGTGATTGCAAACCAAACTGTGCTTAATGCTGGTCAGGATTATGAAAAATATATATAATATATATTATTTTCAATACAGTAACCTGCTTTGAAGAAGCATTATGGGAATCTAAAGTTTAGAAAATTAGAACCACCTTTTCCCCACATATTTTCTAAGTGAAAAGAGTTCTCTAGGGTGAGAAATATGAAGTATATCAGTGAACAAAATTATTTTGAAATGGGAAAGAGTTTGTAAACTATTCCAATTTCATTAACTGAAAAAAGAAAAGCACTAGGAGAAAAAAATTCCTTTTAAGTCTTTGAAATAAAAGGAGTTAATTTTTAATCCAAAGTCAGATAAATAAAAATGGTAAACAAGTAAATGGCCATTGGCATTCTTAAACATAATTTTTGCAAAGTCTGAATAGTAAATCATTTTTATTTTTTACCACAAAGTTTACAACAGTTTCAAATTCCTCATATACTAGAGGCTGTGATTTGATTCAGAGTGGAATTAGGGAAGAATGTAAGATTATATGAAGCAATTTTAAAGATGATTTACTTAGATTATAAACGTATATTATAAAAATTATAGTTTTATTTAGGAGTAGAAAAAGAAATGAAAGCCATTTAGCCAAAAATGTCACTTATTTCTCCTTAAAAGTATACATTTATACAATGTATTAGTATAAATTCATTTTTAAAAGAAGGGGACAATGAAAGCTTCCTACTCAAGCCAATTTCCTTAACTGAGTTACAAAGGTTTCCTTAAACTGAACTTATAAATAGGGGCCTGGTAGACATAAAGGCACCATCATTAGGCTCTCTGTTAAAGTAATAAACTGTCTACCAAACAATGTACTTTTCCCCCTCATTAGACTATAACCTTCGGGCTCTAAATTGAAAGCAAAATTTAAGATATACAGAATAATATAAATTTCTGTAAATTATCAGAAATTGTAAGGTGACATTTAAATAAATATAAATTTAATCTATCGTAATTAAGATTACATAAGGGCTACAGAAAAAGTAAACACAGAAAAAGAAAGGTTAAAAATCTACCTTTGCTGACATTTCTACTCCCAATTGGATGATTTAATTAATGTTCTCCAGGTGCTTAACAACAAAATTGTATATGAGCCTAAGAAAATAATGTACTTGGCCAGAGGGGGAGCAGAAGAAGATGGTGGAAGAGTAAGACGGGGAGATCGCCAGCCTCCCCACAAATACAATAATGCATTTGGCCATGGAACCAATGTTAACAAAGTTGATATTTTTAAAGTATTCTTTTAGTGTGCCAAAAGCTCACTGGTGACAAAAAAAAAAAAAAACCACACAGAGACAGAGACTTATTTTTAAACTCAGTGCATTAATTCAAGAAGAGGATATTTATATTAATTTAATAATTTTTGTCTCGTGATTTTCTAAAGGTTGCTGATCAATTCTAACAAAAAAATATCTCTACCTAAACTTACAAATTAATATATAACATATATATGAGGCCACTAAATACATTCTGGATCAGAGGGGTAAGAAGCCAATTAAATATCTAAGTTCTACTTATACTTTGGTTGAAAAAATAAACCTTTTTGGGTAATTTAAATGATTAAAATTTGCATATTCTGTTTTTCACTTTGGGGAACCAAATTGAGTCAACACTTTTGCCAGCTTATATGCATAATTAAGCAACAATTTTATTTAAGCTATGAAATAGTATCAAAAAAGCACTCTATTTTCTGAACTTGCTATTTTCCACTGAAACAGACATTAGTCAAAGACATATACACTGAAAAATATGTTCTGTAGGACTATATACACACATACATTTATATTAAACATTATACACACACATATATATACACACACGCACACAGGCATAAATCAGACAGTGGAAACTGTAACAATGGCATGTTCATGACATGAGTTATTCTACTAAAAATTTGTCTTTCAAATATGTGTAAACCAAAGTTAATTCTTTCTGCTAATTTAAGTGGGATATTTAATGTATTTTAAGGATGCCCTGAAATGTAATGACAAGAAGTAATAAGAACTGGGGCTTTCCTGATGCTCCAGTGGTTAAGACTCCATGCTGCCAGTACATGGGGTAAGAGTTCAATCCCTGCTGCTGCTGCTGCTAAGTCACTTCAGTTGTGTCCAACTCTATGTGACCCCATAGACAGCAGCCCACCAGGCTCTGAGGTCCCTGGGATTCTCCAGGCAAGAACACTGGAGTGGGTTGCCATTTCCTTCCCCAATGCATGAAAGTGAAAAGTGAAAGAAAGTGAAGTCGCTCAGTCATACCCGACTCTTTGCGACCCCATGGACTGCAGCCTTCTAGGCTCCTCCATTCATGGGATTTTCCAGGAAAGAGCACTGGAGTGGGCTGCCATTGCCTTCTCCAAGTTCAATCCCTAGTCAGGGAATTAAGATCCTCATGTATGCCATGCGGTACAGCCAAAAGATTAAATAAATAAATCTGCCTACTAAGGCTGTTTTCTGGGGTGGGGGTGGAGAACGGGAGAGAAAGATAGTAAGAATGGAAAGATACTGGTGGTAATAAAAAGGATAGAAACATCTACGGGTACTCTTTCCAAGTGTTGTCCAATCATACTTGGCCTAAAGGACCATACAAAATTTCAGATCTTATAGAAACAAAATGCAAGCAATCACTTAAGAGTTTTTACAAATGATATTTTTCTCTACTCTTTCATTTAAGTATAAAAAGGGAAAAGTGAAAGCATTGCAGGCATTTTGTGTTCAGTAGGACTGACTCAATAAAGCTAAAGTAGAGTCCCTAAAATCTACGTTTGGCTATATGACACAAAGTATTTACATGGAATCTAAAAACGAAGTTTAAGAACGCAGTTATTAGCCGCATAGTTCCAAGCACTGAAGACATCTTACACATCAAATCGTCTGAGTGAAAGCTTCAATCTGCTCAGAAACATCCACAAGTGGTTTACGTCTTGCAAATGTGATGCAGAATTTAAAGGCATCCTCGTACAAATTCGCTGCCTTCCAGATGCTTCTTCAATCTGAAGATGAAGTGGTTTGATAGTACAGAGTGCTGCTTTGAAAGCATGAGTGTTCAGAGTGATCCTTGGGAGGGTTAACAATCCTTGAAAAAGCCACCACTGAAGAGGTGAGGCCGTTAGTTTGGAGCTCGAGAATTCAGAAGCAGGACTGACAAAGGACTGAACCTAAATCTAGATCTGGAGATGGAAGCCAGAGGTCCAGCCCGAATCATCTACCACTGAGGTTCTCAGGCTTCTCTGCTGCTGCTGCTGCTAAATCACTTCAGTCGTGTCCAACTCTGTGCGACCGCATAGAGGACAGCCCACCAGGCTCCCCCATCCCTGGGATTCTCCAGGCAAGAACACTGGAGTGGGCTGCCATTTCCTTCTCCAATGCATGAAAGTGAAAAGTGAAAGTGAAGTCTCTCAGTCATGTCTGACTGGAAGCAATCCCATGGACTGCAGCCTACCAGGCTCCTCCGTCCAGGCAAGAGTACCGGAGTGGGGTGCCATTGCCTTCTCCACAGGCTTCTCTGGTGCCTTCTAAATAAACCTATGTTTTCAGACTGGGTTTTGGTGGGAGAGTTTGTAGATTTTTTTTTTAAAATCAGAGGACTAGCACTGAGTTCTGTTATAATGAACTTTTTTCTTTTAAGCAGCTACCATCAATCATTTTTAAAAATGAAAATATCTGCACAATTAATGGAAGTCCTCTCCATGTAATAAACTTAGCTTAACTGGAAACTCGCTATGCACCTATATTGTTTATTTCACCACCGACTGATGAAAACTTTGCCAAGTGCTAGCATTTCTCCTCAGGTCATTGCACCCTGGCTGCCCTCACTCCAAAGGCCACTTTGGATCAGCTCCTTTCCTTTATCTTTGTGGCTGCCCAACTACTTCCTCAGGTGAGGCTGCCTAAATATTATTAACCATAACAGTTTATATTACCATAGAATCCTTATTACCTTACCATACCCCGAAGCTTTACTTGTCAGACTAATATTTTAACAAATCTGTTGTGCCAATACTGTGTGTGCACAATTATAAGTTGTTGCAATAATCTCAGCGAATTATACAAATCCTTAGGATTTTTTTCTGGCTGAATCTAGGTAGTAGAGGAGAAAACTTCTTTAAAAGGAAAAAAAAAAAACGCTTCCATTAACATGTTATTCTTACTTTTGATTTTTAATACCCAACTATCGCTACGCAGCCTTTATAAATGAGAAGAAAATTAAAGTCAGTGCAATTTTCTCAATTTCGTCTTACTAAAATTTAAACACATCTGGCAAGAAAACCTAATTCTCTTTCATCTCCGTGTAATAAAAAGCCCTAAGTTTAAAAAACAAAGACATAGTGTGCATACTTCACCACGGGTGTTACTACCACCAGCATTCTTTTCTGGCCGTGTTTCAATTTCTGTCTGCTTATTGGTGAAGGAGGGACTGCGGTCTGAAGGTTAACATAACCTCGATGACAGACAAGAAGCTCCTTGGAGATTGGGTTTGTGGAACAGCTCCCTAACCAGGGCTGCGCTTTCTTCTTTGCTTTGCTGCTTCTCTAACTCTCTTTTCAAATAGAAAAAGAAAAGAGAGAGAGAACGCCTGCTAATGCATCATTTATAAATTACCTTGTTATGGCAAAAACAAAACACCGCTTTGAAAACCAAACAATCGCCTGCTGCAGACCCCAGCCCGTTTGATGGAGACCCTTCAAAAGAGTCCCCGGCTTCACGGAGGCTGTTTATGTGGAGACTTCGATGGGTACCTGCTGTCACTCCCTGGAAACTTGGCGGCAGATGTTGCCGCGTTAAGTTGTCTCTGAAGTGGCTTTCCGTCCTCGTCTCCCCACCGCCACGGAGTCAAACTGCATTAGATCTCTTTATTCGCGCCTAAGGCAAGTTCGGGAGCGCAGCTGTGTCCACCCCCTGCTCCTACCTTTGGTGTTTCAGGCCTCCAGGCAGCGAGAGGGAGACCAAAACCGTCCTGCCGCTCTCAACTACCTCCGCTGACAATCCGGCCGCTCGCTGCGGGCCGGGGGAGGCCGCCGCCGCCGCGGCGAACAGATGTCGGCGACAACCTGCGAGCTCACACCTGGACGCGCCGCCCGCACCTCGCGCCCGCGCGCTGAAACATTCATGACTCCGAGGACCGGCGGCCGCCATCAAAGCCCGGCCCCCGGCCGCCCGCAGCCCCGCAGCCCCGCCGTCCCGCCGCCTGGCGGGGGCTGGCGGCGCCCACAGGTAGCCGGAGGGCGGAGGCCGAGCAAGAGGTGTCTGGCGTCGCTTTGATACTTGATGCCTGAACTTCAGTTACTTGATCAAGGACTTCAGTTCGGCCGCGGATGCTGCCATTGAGCCCGCTGCGGCCTCGGAGCCATGAAAGGAGAGCCATTTGGCTGGAAATTCGGCGTGACGGGCCTTGCAGGGGAAATGTGCGTGACTCCGGGTTTGGTTCTATGGACGCTGATGTGTTTATGAAACTAGACTCTCAAGAGGCAGAATCTGCAGTAAACAATTTATAAAGCCATGACAGGATGGGTTTTCGAGGTGGAAAACGGCGCTGTTGACTAAGGGGAGGTGGTGTTATTTTGGAACCATAAGCCACAATCTGAAAACATGATGTTTTATTGTCTCTCAAGCAGTTTTGTTGTGTCTCCCCCGCCCCCAAAGAAAGAGCATGACTATTACTTTCTTTAAAATTGACAAATGAGAAAGCGTTCTCATTTGTTTCTTGACAATATACAGCAAAACTGCATCCATGCCCAACGAAATGAAAATGTTTGCAAAAGTCCTCCTAATCTCTGCAATGTACAAATTGCTTTAAACACACACACACACACCTCATACCATTATGCACACATTTCACAAGAAGCATAGTCAAAAGTAAATACACTCAAGCCTTTACAAGCACAGAAAAATAACAAAATTATTTGCAAAATTTATTCACCAGTTTGTTGATAAGATTAAGTTTTTCTTAAAAAGAACTGGCCTTGAACAGCTAGTAACATATATTCCAATGAACTATTTGATATGCAGAGACAAATCTTTTTAGTGGGAATCAATATTGATACATATATATACCTATATACACTGTATATGTTCAGTTCAGTTCAGTCAGTTCAGTACACACATGTTTAAGAAATCTTTCATCAGTTGTCTGAGTAGTCAGAGATCTATATTTTAACTTAGTTTTATCAATTACTGATTGGTTTCAGGGGAGTCAAGTTGAAGTTAGAATTTTATCCTTCCTTATGCTGGCAGAGCCTAGTCATAGGTAAATCTGGCTATCTAAATGTGTCCAAAAAAACCCTCCAAGACTAATTTTCTCATTAGGTGATTATGCCCCAGCTTGCCTAGGAAATCCAAAACAAAGAATAGGCAGAGAACTAGAGGACACTGCTACTTGGACATCTTTGTCTTCTAAATTTAAATTTTCCTCTACTCCATGTAATCCTATGAGATAAACCATATCTATATAAACTAAGTTGATAAAAACCTTGGGGTTCAGACAGTTTAATTTCTGAGAGCTTACCTAACTAGCCACAATAAATAGAAGGTAACAGTGAGCCATGGTCTTCTTCTCCTGCTTAGATAATTATGAAAGCAAAGCATCCCATCTTACTAACGTACATAAAAATTAGCTGTGCCAAATATGTTCTGTATCACTTATTATCCTATCTCTGGGTCCTCAATTTCTTACTAGGTAAATTAAGTTTCTCAAATGAAAGCTATTCTAAAGCAAAAGAAAAGTACTGGAAATTTTAAAATATTATATGGTCTTTTTTTAAAAACAAAATTTGTGGGACGCTGGCATATCAGCACAGATTACGCCATGTACCATGCAAACAATTTTATTTAGAGAAATAATTAAATATTACTTTTTGGATAATAATATTTGATGTATTCCAGTCATTGTAAAGTTTTTAAAAATAAAACCCACCAAACATTTACTAAGATTAAGTGTCCTATGTTTGATGCAGATTCTTTGGGGCATAAGTACCAAAGTCCCATGAGTGGGCTGTTATCAATAACAGTATTTACTGTTATCAATAACTGTTATCAATAACAGTATTTACTATGCTCATGAGGAAAAGAATAGAGCAATTAAAAGACTTCAGAAGAAGAAGAAGCCAGAAAGAAAATTAGCATAGTGTATAAGAAATGCATAAACTAGTATAAGAAATTAGCATATGGAGGATGGGAAGTTAATATGGGAATTAACTCTATCAAATTAACTCTATTAACTCTATCAAAGAGGTCCTGGTAGATGATACAAAGGTGACAGAAACTCGGATATTCTTAATAATCTTTGTGAAACATGAAAAATGGGGAAATGAGGAATAAAAAGAGGGGAAGGCAAAGATTTCCCAGGCTGTCTAAAGGGAAAAAGTTATATGCTGTAAACTATAGGTCCGACATCAAACCCTAGTCTAAAAAAAATAAATATTATAAAAGATCATAGCAAGAACTAGAAGCAAGAAAAAAATATGTCACAATTACTTGATTTCCAGAACCAAATAATTCTGCATCACTGATTCGGTTGAATGGGTGAATACATAAATATACGTTATACCTTAAATACAGAAAACTAATAAACTTTATTAAATATCCTTGTGAATAAGATGGTAAACTGAGTTAATACTATTGGTGGGCTTCTACCTCTACCATATTCATTTCAATTAACAGTGTGGAGTGTCAATCTGTGCGGAAGGTGCTCATGGAGTACCCCACTGAGGTCTGAATTTGAAATAAGTGACAAAAATTTGCAGTTGACAAAATTTTGGAAGCAGCAAAGCCATCAAGAATAGGTATTATGAATAAAGATTAAATCAGACTGTGTCAGACACACATAGAATCATAATATATATCTGATGAAAAGCAAATCAATTAACTGAACCAACAATTGATATTTACTAAGTTTAAAGTCCTGCATTTAAAAAAAAAACAAATTTAAAAATCATAAGTCACATATATAGGTGAAGAGTGAAAAAAGCGGTAAACAAAAAAACTGGGAAACAGAGAGTTTCCTACCTTTTGTCTATATTTTTTAAATACAAAATCTTTTAAAACTGAAAGTTTTGTGTTAACTGTGTCACTAAAATACATTTGGAAGAAAAAACTGATCTGAACTAACTGAAGAGTATTTATGGTCTATTATTACCCACCTGTACTAATCAATATTTCTATAACAGAATGTCTCAACACTGAGCTCAAGAGATGATGCTTTCCACAGTATATAAACAGATATATGGACTGTATCAGAGTCCTAAAATCTGAAAAATTCTGAGTTTTGAAACAATTTAACCTCAAGAGTTAGGATAAAGATTCCAGGACTATATCAGACAGAAGAATGAGCAAATTCTCAAAAAAACAAAGGAAATTTTGGTCAAAATAATGAAAGCATTATTCTGCAATCATGGAAAAATAAATGATGCTTTAACCTGCTGGGGCAATGTGTAAACTATTCTAGCACTATAATCTAAGAAGAACGTTAGATTTACTTGGTATCTAACAAAGTGTTTGGTACATTTTAGACATTAGATAGATATTTGTTTGAATTAATGAAAGAATGATTATAATGCATCATTCAGAAGCACAAATATATCAATTTATCCAAACTCAAAGATTTCTTCTATTCCCAATTCATCATTCTGGCTTGAATCCCCAACCCCCACACTATCTTTTAATCCACACATCACTGTTCTCGGCTACCTCAGAGATTTTGCTCATGACGCTTCATCTGTGGAAATACTCATTCCACCTAGCTCCACCTGATGAAATCTTATGCATTTTCAAAACTAGAAGGCCTCTATTTTTGATGAAACATTCCCAGATTCCTCCAGGAAGAGTTAATATCTCTTCCTCCACGTACTCAAGAGTACTTGATGCTTATCTATATATGGCTTAGATCATGTTCTGGAATAAATTTTATTTTTGTGTGTATCCCAAAGTTTAGATTTCTTAAGGGCAAGGCTATCATCTGTACCCCTCAATATTACCAGATGCTATTACTTGTGCATATTTATAATCTACAAATTATTGAATTAACTCAAAATTAGTACAAATGAGAAAAGGCCATAAAACTAAATTTTAATCATGAGAGTTAAAGGAATATAGAAGGTTACTGACAAGAGTATTGGAACCACTGTCTTGTTTTTGCTAATACATCTCAGTGCTACCACTATACCCAACACTTAAAATGTTGAAAATTAATGTCTAAGTTGGGGGACAGAAAACTAAGATGATGCATGAAAACAATTTAAAACCTAAAAAGTGAAAGTCTAGCATATTGAAGAAGAGAGTTGTTACATGTCATTTGAGAAGCAGAACTTTATATTATGCATTAATTTGAACAGAGGCACAAACTTCTTAAATACAAGAAGTTTGTATTAACCACAGTGGTTTGGTAATGAAAAAGCCTGCTTCACAAACCACCTAATTCTCTCTACCTGTGGTCACAGCAAAGGGTAAATTATCTGTTAGGGATATTCCAGGAATATTTTCTCAAATTGGTTTTCTAAATGGTTGAACTCAGATGTTTTTAAAATTATCTCCATCTCATAGAAGTAAAATCTTAAGATTTAGATGTTTTGATAGTTTAAACACCATGCTAGAATCATATAGCATTAAATATAGCTTGGAACTTAAAATACTAATCTCATCAATTATTTCATCCTTAAAAGAATAATCTAGTTTTTTCCCAACACATCCCAGGTACAAACCTCATCTCCTTCCTGAGGTCGCATCAAGGAAACTCGGTCGTACTGCCTCCGCAACAAAGCCCAGAGCGCGTCCAGCCGACCCTAAAGGGAAACATGATCTGTAAATCTCTGGGAAATGTACTCAACCTCTGCTTGCTAGATAAATGAGCTAAAATGAAGAAGATAAAGTCTTTTCCTCTACTCTCATTTCTTTCATAAATTAAATGAATAAATAACAAAAACAGAGTTTCTTGTTGCTGAGAAATGACTCGGTCAGTCATTAGAAGGTAAATTGAATGTCTGCTGTTTGATATACCTTGGTCCTCCTTCAGGGAGACTAAAAGGATTACACTTTAGGAAGCTGCAGTTAAATCCCACAAAGTTTGAACAGTCACCTTAATTGGCGTGTACCACTTTGTCTGAGGAGGCTGGTGTGTGGGTTTAGATGGCGGTGGTCTCGGTCTGACGGGTTCCTCTGGTTCTTCAGGAAGGGTTACCACAGCATTTTTGGCTTTCTCCAGCCTCGCACCTTCTTCTGTAGATCCTTTATCACCCCAACGAACCTTTAAAACAAAGGGAAATATTGCTATCAGACATACAGTGGCCTAGGAGAACAGACTCTTGTTCAGCTGGTTCTTGGCTCATCACCTCAGAGTCAAAAGATGAGTAAGTAACCTAACTCCAAATTTCTCTTCTGAGATTTAACAGATTTTTCACCACTCCTTATGTATTTAATATCAAGATCCTAGAAATAAAAACCCTTTATAAAAATTTGGCATCGATTAAATTTGATACAACCAACCATTTCTCCATTGTTTCAAATAAGGAGTTAATTTGTATTTTACAAGGGAAATGTGTAATTCTATTCTCTAGGTATGTTCTCCTTCTAGCTAAACACACCCCTATATACTGATGACAATGGTTGAAATAGATGGTAATGATGATGATAATTAGCATTTACTGAATAATTATCATGTGCCAAGCTGCATTTAATCCATACAAAAAATGCTATGAGGTAGATACTGTGTTTTTTGCTTCCCATGGAGGAAACAAAGATACAGAGAGGTTAAGTGATGAGCCCAAAGCCGCACAGTAAGTAGCAAGACAGGGATTTGAACATGTTAGTCTGAAGTGGACAAGATGTTTCAACTAGGTTCAAATTTTACAAATATATTTTATAAAAGAAGTTAATTTTTCCTTCCAAAATTCCCATCAAGTTTGACTAAGGACAAAAGTGTGATTAAACTTTCACCTTTGGAAGTAAAAATAATTATGTATGTTTTATCTTCATTTTGTAAAGCAGTTCTCAGTCTTCAGTTCCTCTGCTCATATGGATATGGTTATTTGACATACACATTTTTCATTAAGGAAGACAAATCTGAAAAGACTCTGAAGAGAAGAATTCAGAGACATGAGAGATTTCCACAAATTTGGGGGAATTCCTTCCTCTGAAAACCCTGGATACTGAAAACAACTGCAAGGTCAAGTGATGTTTTCTTTATTTTTCAATGAAAATTGGCTAAATCTGAGCCAAATTTTTTTCCAGTGTGGGGATGTGAAGAGGATGCGGCCCCTGGAGGAAGGTTTTGTTCATCCAAGAGCAGCATAGAAGTCTAAAAAGCAAGGATGTTCCCAAAGAAGACAAAGATAAGTGAAGCTCTAAAAAGAAACAGGAAGGCCTGTCCTGGGCACACAGCGACTCACCAGTGTTAGGTAATTTCTACAAAGAAAAAATGATTAATAAGCTTTTTAAAAGCATTTTAATGACCTGAATTAGTGGACAGGAATACAGATGATTACCGTTCATAGAAAGATCTATTCATAGCTTTTTGATAAGGCTTACTTAGATATTTTTACCTTTTTTTAACTACAATTTTAGAATAGGTTTTCAATTTCAAGTGGACCCTGTTGAGTCATTAAAATGTATCTGTATCTTTCAGTGTGATCAGTGGTACTAGAATGTTCTTTATGAGGTTGTTAAAATTGTTTTAAACACCATTAAACCTTTAGAGCTAGATAGTTGGCTTTCTTTCCAGAGAAATGACCTTCTCTTTCAAATCAGTGTCTTCGCCTAGATTAATTAAAACTTTAAAAAATCTTTAGATATATCTAAATTGAACTCAAAAATTCTAAAACCAGGACCCATCTCCTGCAGTTATAAAGTCTCAATTCTAAGAGAAAAACAAACAAACAAACAAAAAATAAGATACATAGTCAAATAGTATCATAACATAGAGAAGTAATTCAGAGTAGAAGTATAAGTGGGTAAAATTTAGGACCATCCAGAAGTTATAGATTTTTAAGTCAGATTTTAACTAGTGCAGCATTCACAGTTGATATCACAGAGGTGATGGTAATTGTATCCTTCCTCTAAATAACATTGGCACCATTCTCAGATAAAGAACACGAAGATAGTTGAACTTGAGTTCTCACCCAACATGGCATTTCTAAGGACTCAACTATTAAACAACTAAATGTATGATACTAGATTAGTGGAAAAGTCCATTTTACAACATCTTATGGAAAAAACTGAATGAACTTTTTGGCCAACACAATATATAATTGTTGTTGCTGTTGTTTAATCACTAAATTGCATCCAATTCTTTTGTGACTCACGGATTGTAGCCTGCCAACCTCCCTGTCCATGGGATTTTCTAGGCAAGAACACTGGAGTGGGTTGCTGTTTCCTTCTCCAGGGAATTTTCCCGAGCCAGGGAATGAACCCATGTCTCCACTGGCAGGCAGATTCTTTACCTCTGAGCCACCAGGGAAGCCCCAATTATAGTTGCTGAGTTCTAAAATAAATGCATTACATAAATCCATTATTCTTAGTTCATCATAGCTGTTTCATCATTATCATCATCACTACAAACAATAGCACAATCCTTTCTCACTCAACTTCAAATTCTAAAGCTAGGAAACACTATATAGAGTTTTCCTTAAACTCTTATAAACAATTAAATATATATACATACTTATATGTATAAATTTTAATATTTTAGTTTGACCACATTGAGATAGCCAAAAAGGATAAAAGAATAACAAGAATAGATTGCTAAAGGCATTCTTAACAAAATTGACTTTTGAATATTTTTTAAAAAGTGCAAATTTTATAGCTAAATGTTTCCAATTCTATTTGGTTTTCATGATAAACAATGAAATTCCATAATTTCTGAGCATATTCAGAGGTTGTATCATAAAGGAGCAATTTTAGAACTGAGAAAAGAAACAAAAACAGTTTCCTGCTGAACTGCCAGAAACACACATGTGAAGTCATCAGGTACTGTGGCTCAGCTGTGCTAACAGCTATTATTAACATCAGTTCAGCTCCAGCTTTCTGCAAATAACCATTACCATAGTGTTTAAGTATTTAATGTAAAGGAGAAGGAAGAAAGACTTTCTACTAAAATTCCTATCCTGGCTTAAAACAACATTTAGTTACAAAGACTTATTTTTTAATTCAGATGTACCATGATTTCTATAATTCCATTTACTTTCCCTTTAAGGTTTTTTTTTTTTTTTAAGGAAAATACTTTCCAGATTTGAATAGGCATGATTTTAAAACAAGGTATGTTTTCTATTTTTCCTCTCCAAGTTTAAATAAATTCACACTTGAAAAAGTCCAATGGTGCTTAATTCTCAGTATATTTGTATTGTGTATTTTTACGTATTGTGTTTCTCCTTTGTGATGCCCATATTTACTTGCTCATTTTTTTTATCATTCCCATCCTTATTTACTCCTCACTGATGGAGTAGTCCATAAAATGTAGCCCAAATTATCCATGGTTAGGGAACTTCCCCAGTGGTCCATTGGTTAAGACTTTGCCTTCCAATGCAGGGGGAGTGGATGTGATCCCTTGTCCGGGAAGTTAAGATCCCACATGCCTCGTAGCCAAAAAAACCAAAATGTAAAATAGAAACAAACAATATTGTTTTGAAAAACCAAAATGTAAAACAAATTGAACAAATTTAATAAAGACTTTAAAAATGGTCCACATTAAAGAAAAAACTTTAAAAAAAATTATCTATGACCAAAATGGACTCTGATTTGTAAGTGAGTCCTTCTCATAAATTTTCTTCAGCTAAAAAGAAAGGGCAATGTAATTTCATATTAGGGCTTCCCTAGTGGCTCAGACAGTTTAAGTCAAAACTAAAACACAAATTAATAAATTTCAATTTGACTAAATTTTAAATAAAAGAGTCAATAACTCTTAAAACTTGAAATGTGAGTTACTCTGGGATGTTCATGGCCCCATGGCTTTCCTGACCATATTCCAGTAATATGCCTTTTAACTTGGAACCCATTCAGGAGCTCATGCATATGCTTTTATTTTCTGTAGAAAGAGACTCCTAATCTCTGGAATACTAGAATATTGGAATAACAAAAATCTGCCACAATTCCTGGTGTTTTCAATAAGAACAAATATACCAGGTGGCTCAGATGGTAAAGGACCACCTGCAATGCAGGAGACCTGGATTTCATCACTGGGTTGAGAAGATCCCCTGGAGAAGGGAGTGGCTACCTACTTCACCACTCTTGCCTGGAGAATCCCATAGACAAAGTTGCCCGGTGGGCTACAGTCCATAGGGTCGCAAAAAGTTGGACACGACTGAGCAACTGAGCACGCGTGCAGTGTATTTGAACCCCACTGTCATGTGGCATTCTAGATGTGTGGATTTCAAAGTGGAATCAGGCTTATTATTCTGATATAAATTAGTACATGCTCACTGACAAATAGGTCATGAACAAGCAGGGAAATACATAACACAAATTGAAAATCACTCCATTCAAAGACAACTACTAACACGTTGTGCTAATTCCTGTCTAACTGCTTTCCCCCTGCATACATCTTCTTATATACATGCTTTGCCAGGATCTGTGATTAATAATAAAGTCATGATACCAATGAGAAAATCCCTCCAATTGCTCCCTTGGGTGGGAGGCTGGCTTATCTCTGCCACTGTTAAGGGGTCAGTGCTGACAGGGCTTGCTTATTATTAATTATTCCACCACATTGAAAAATATGTCTGTGGTGATAAGAAGACCTCATTTGATATTTAAGATATAATATTTAAGTTCTATTTTAATCCACACTTTTTGCCAGTCTAAAAATTTAATACATTCTATAAATGATATTTAATATTAATTATGATTATTCATAAGTGGCAACTAAAACCTATTTTTATTTTCATGTTTTTAATATGTTTATTTTAATTGGATGCTAATTACTTTATAATATAAAACCTATTTTTAAAAAGCCTTAAAGGTACTTCCTCTACATTTGTGATAGGGTCATATCCACTCTACTGAATAGTTTAACATTTTTTTCTCCCCAAACAGTACTTAACTACTGAATCTTTTCAAAGACAATCATTGTTACAACTTTAAGTAGTTGGCTTCTTCAAAGTTGATGTTCTCTGTAGTCATTTTTTCCAAAACAGTGAGGAAAATCCCTAATTTTGTTTTGCCCTTTAGAATTCAGGCGTCTTATCAATGCAATCCATTGGCTAATGAAGTCAGTTCTTGCACAGTTTTGAAATGGCTAGAATTATTCCATGGAAAAAAAAATTGCCCCCAAAAATACCACATGTTAAGAAAAATTGGATGGTATTAGGAAATTGAGCTGTGAAAAGTAGTTTCCATGGCTTAATAGTTCTAAAAATATATATTCCAGATTAGCAGCTTCTATTTTTTTTAAGAGATACCAACCTCCATTCTTTTAATTCCTCCAACACCTCGACCACCATAATAGGAAGCATCCACAGTTGGCCATTTCTTGGTAGGCAGAGGTTCTTCTTCCTCCTACGCAGAGACAAGTTTTAAAAAGGTGTTTAATAATTTCTTAAAATGTTACTTAGAACTGGCTCACATTTAGATATTTTTCTGAATAATACCACTGATATGGAAGAAATATAGTAAAAATTGCACATAGCACAAGTGTATGTACTTCTGCTTACGTGTATAAATTTCTAGTGAAGCTCTACAGAATATAAGGGCTCCTTTCATTCCACAATTCATGGAATCTACCTTATTTTCCCATCATTTCATGGGAAATAGATGGGGAAACAGTGGAAACAGTGTCAGACTTTATTTTTCTGGGCTCCAAAATCACTGCAGATGGTGACTGCAGCCATGAAATTAAAAGACGCTTACTCCTTGGAAGGAAAGTTATGACCAACCTAGATAGCATATTCAAAAGCAGAGACATTACTTTGCCAACAAAGGTTCGCCTAGTCAAGGCTATGGTTTTTCCTGTGGTCAGGTATGGATGTGAGAGTTGGACTGTGAAGAAGGCTGAACACCGAAGAATTGATGCTTTTGAACTGTGGTGTTGGAGAAGACTCTTGAGAGTCCCTTGGACTGCAAGGAGATCCAACCAGTCCATTCTGAAGGAGATCAACCCTGGGATTTCCTTGGCGGGAATGATGCTGAAGCTGAAACTCCAGTACTTTGGCCACCTCATGCAAAGAGTTGACTCATTGGAAAAGACTGTGATGCTGGGAGGGATTGGGGGCAGGAGGAGAAGGGGACAACAGAGGATGAGATGGCTGGATGGCATCACTGACTCGATGGACGTGAGTCTGGGTGAACTCCAGGAGTTGGTGATGGACAGGGAGGCCTGGCGTGCTGCGATTCATGGGGTCGCAAAGAGTCGGATACGACTGAGCGACTGAACTGAACTGAACTGAAAGTCTCAACATGTGTGTAAATTTGAACCCTGCAAAATTGGTACTAAAAAGGTAGTTGAGAAGCTTTGAAAATGCACAATGCCATGTTTCTTCTTGCTAACACAATATTACTAGTATATGGTATATACTAGTAATATGATATTTAATATATACTATATTAATAGTATGATAATACAGCATATAGCAATAATATAAAAGTGATAATAATTTTGAAGAAAGTAATAATATCTTTAAACTTCAAGCTTAGATCTTCCAACTTTTTGTAAATAAGGTAAGTAACAGCAAATTATTCACATATTGGTATAAAAAGTAAATTAAATCTCTATGTACTATTGCTCCTGATAGCAAGTCTATGTTTATCAATGTATGAAGGTCCTATCGTCTAACATGTAAAAGAAACCACAAGGTTTGAAAAATAACAAGTGACTTAGTCATAAACTCAAAAGTCAATATATCAGAGTTACCTAACAACAGCATAATTGATCAGATCTGGCATAATATCTAAATACAAAAAAAAAAAAATACCCACATCACTTATTAAGCACTTATTTACCTCTTTTGGTGCAGAAGGTGGTGGTGGAGGAGGATCCTTGATAACCTGTACCAAAAAAAAAAAAAAAATTTAAATGTAGGAACTTCAGTGACATCGAGAAGAGACAATAAGAATGTATAAAATAATTAGATTAGTAAAATACTGTGGTGGTGCCAAAGATGTCCCTGATCAACTTAGCTTCTCAATACTTATCCCCCTATCGCCCTTTATTTTTTTTATTTTTTTTGTTTTTATTTATTTTATTTTATTTTTAAACTTTAAAATATTGTATTGGTTTTGCCAAATATCGAAATGAATCCGCCACAGGTATACACGTGTTCCCCATCCTGAACCCTCCTCCCTCCTCCCTCCCCATACCATCCCTCTGGGTCGTCCGAGTGCACCAGCCCCAAGCATCCAGTATCATGCATCGAACCTGGACTAGCGACTTGTTTCATACATGATAGTATACATGTTTCAATGCCATTCTCCCAAATCTTCGCACCCTCTCCCTCCTATCGCCCTTTAAAACTGGGTTTTTTTTTTTAACTAGCTTTTGACTAACCAGTAACTACTAGTCATTTTTTTTTTTAACTAACTAGCTAACCAACCAGCACATTCACTCATTTTATCTTTAGGATATAGATACATTATAGCTTCATTTTTCAGGTGAATAACAAGAAAACTGTCAAATACCTTTCACTAGGTGTTTCTTCTAATGTTAAAATGCAAACATTTTTCACTAGATTACAGCTTGTTCCCTCAAATGGAGAGGGTATTTACTAGCAAAGTCTTCCTGCTGTGATTCACTGATTCTTTTCAAATTGATGATATAAAAATCAGTTTGCATTGGATGAGATAAGGGAGATGAACATACTCTCTTTCCTCACCTTTTTTTTTTTCTAGAAACAAATCAACCTCTTAGCTAAGATTCCTTTCCTCAGTGGATTATTTCATGAAGTCTGATATGGTTAATTCTTTATGTGAGAGGAATATAGACTGAAATCTGATTTAAATGATCTTCACTGGTATTGGGGTGTCTGGACTTTCATACCATCCTGATAGAAAATGACGGACCAAGTGCCAATGGCTTCTGATAATTTGGGTACACATCCAAGTCTGTATACTAAGAAGGAAAACTTTGAAAATATAACTGCTCCACTTCATTTAAGGTCAAATGTTTCAATTCTGTTATTAGATGCTTAAAATTTTAAAAGAGTAGCTTTGAAAATAAATATCATCAAAGAATTCTTTTACTGTACTGGTATCTATTATCATGAATATGTTTTTATTTTTTTTTAACTTTTTATTTTGTATTGGGGTATAGCCAATTAACAAACAATGTTATAATAGTTTTAGGTGAACAGTGAAGGGACTCAATCATGCATATACATGTATCCATTTCCCCCCAAACTCTCCTCCCATCCAAGCTGCCACATAACACTGAGGAGAGTTCCATGTGCTATGCAGTAAGTCCTTGTTGGTTATCCAATTTAAATATAGCAGTGCGTACATGGTCCATCCCAAACTCCCTAACTATCCCTGAATATGTTTTTTACAGAATGCTTATATTTTAAAGATATATACCAAATCACTTCCAGGTTAATGATATAATTCTGATATTTTCACCAAAATAATTTGAGGTGGGAAGTGAATGGGGTTACAGATGAAATAAGATTAGCCATAATTGAGAATCACTGAAGCTGTGTGAAGAAGACATGGTGGATTCATTATTTTACTCTTTCTCTTTGCATATGTTTGAAATTTTCCATAATGAAAGGCTTTTAAAAAATATTTAGAGACTGACTCATAATCTTTTTTATAATTATTTTCATCATTCTAATTTTGGTTTAGATCTAAATCTCAGGAAGAAAAAAAAGATAGTAACCACAATCACATGGATATAAATGGACAGTAATTTAATTTGATTGAATCTCAAAACTAATTCATCGTAGCATTTGAATGCTACAAGAAATGCTGTTATTTTTACTTAACCCTTTTATTATCCAAGTTCATTTTATCAATGAACATAAAATTCCAGTTCATTTTGGTAATATTGAAGGATAGAAATCTGTGAATTTTGAGATTTAGCCCAGAAATAAATGCCAAGAGAGGATAAAGATTTAAAATAATACTGTAGTAAAATAAGGCAAAGGTTATCATGCTACAGATGCATTTCCTTTATAAAAAGGAAGCACTCAGCTTATTTGCAGGGCAGGAATAGAGATGCAAATGTAGAGAATGGATATGTGGACAAAGTGAGGGGAAAGGAGAGAGTGGGGCGAACTGAGAGAGTGGCATTGACGTATGTAACTGGCATGTGTAAAATAGATAGCTAGTGGGAGACGCACCGGGAGCTAAGCTCACTGCTCTGTGATGACCTAGAGGGGTGGGATGGGAGTGGAGGGTGGAAGGGAAGCTCAAGAGAAGGGGGATATATGTATACATGGAGCTGACTCACTTTGCTGTACAGCAGAAACTAGCACAATACTGTAAAGCACTTATACTTCAATAATAAAACAAAATTTAAAAATAAAATAACAGTAATCTAGAAAATAAATAAAAATATGGCAAATCAAAAAAAAAAGCACGCATGTCATTATCAACATGCATGTCCAAAATAAATGAAAACCAGATCAGTCAATATTTCACACTCAACAGAGTCAAAACCAACCTAATTACCTTCATTTAAAAGCTAATTCTTCTTCCTGTCTTCCCTGTTTCTTTCAAGTAAATCATTTTCTTTAAAATTGCAGCCTTAAAATTTTCTCATAATCTATAATTTATTCCCACCTCTGAATGATGTCACCAAATCATTTACCATGTCCAACAGACTTTTTGAAATATTCTAGTCTCTGCAGTGTGCATGTGTGTGTCTGTCTCTCTTTCTCCCCACATTCCTATCTTTTCCTCTCCTTTCCCCACCATGAATTCCCCAGTCTTCTCAAAGTAGTTCAGATTTCCTTAATATGCATGGATGCCTGTTTGTTCTCCCCTAGCATTGATCACAATTGATAATTTTATCCAACTCCAAAGCACTGTAACTTCTATGAGAATGAATTTTATGTCTGCTTTGTTCCTAATTATATTCCCAGAACTTAGCAAAGTGTCTAGCAGAAAAGCAGGGAAGAAAGGAAGTTAGAAAGAGAGAAAAGGGAGTAAGGCAGGAAAGAGAAAAGAAAATGGAAGAAGATAGAATGAGGAAGGAAGAAGGGAAGAAAGAAAGGAAGGAAGGAAGGAGGAAAGGGAAGGAAGGAAGGAGAGAGGAGAAGAGGAAGGAAGGAGGGAGGTAAAGGAAGGAAGCGAGGGGAAAGGAAGGAGGGAGGGCAGGAGGAGAGAAAGATGACAGGAAGAAGAAAGGATTCTTTACATTCCATTGCCATTCATTTCAGTTCAGTTACTCAGTCATGTCCAACTCTCTGCAACACCATGGACTGCAGTATGCCAGGCCTTCCTGTCCATCACCAATTCTTAGAGCCTGCTCAAACTCATGTCCATTGAGTCGGTGATGCCATCCAACCATCTCATCCTCTGTCGTCCCCTTCTCCTCCTGCCTTCAATCTTTCCCAGCATCAGGGTCTTTTCCAATGACTCAGTTCTTCGCATCTGGTGGCCAAAGTATTGGAGCTTCAGCTTCAGCATCAGTCCTTCCAATGAATATTCAGGACTGATTTCCTTTAGGATGGATTGGTTGGATCTCCTTGCTGTCCAAGGGACTCTCAAGAGTCTTCTCCAACACCACAGTTCAAAAGTATTAATTATTTGGCACTCAGCTTTCTTTATAATCCAACTCTCACATCCATTCCCATTATCACTACCTAAAATCATGAACTCGAGAGTCTTTAGACCTTAAAAATATCTAGTACAATATTTTTCAACTTCCCCAATGCATCCAACCAGAACTTCATTATTCTGAAAAATCCCCACCTAGTTGTCATCCAACTATGTCTGAATTCCTGCAATAAAGAGAAATTCACTACTTCACTAAGCAATTCATTCCCCTGGCAAGGAACCCACATCATTTGAAAAATTTTCCCCTAAATGAAGCCAAAACCTCCCTCTTCGTAGTTTCCACTTTTTAGCCCTGATCCTACAGTGTGAAATGTATACACACACACAGAGACAACTATTTTTAATTCCAGAAGAGAGGGTTTCCTGTTTTTGAATACGAACCATATATCATCTGACAGCTAAACCTCACAATCATTTTTCATGTAATGGTCTGAGATATTGGGTGATCTTGGTCAGTTTCTTTAGTATGTATTCATTTGTACAATATCTCAAAGTGTGGATTCTAGAACTGATAAATAGTATTTTAAGTGTGACCAAGCCATTAATTAAAGGCATGGTACTCAGGAAAAACAGATGCACCCCTGGCAGTCCTCACCTTCATTCCATGCATTTTAATTAATAACATATTGAAAACTAGGATTGATCTATAATTACCATCGCTTTATTTTGGCATTAATGTCTACATGCTTTGCATGTGTGTGTGTGTAAAGTCGCTTTAGTAGTGTCCGACTCTTTGCAACCCTATGAACGGCAGCCTGCTAGGCTCCTCTGTCCATGGGATTCTCCAAGAAAGAATACTGCAGTGGATTGCCATGCTCTCCTCCAGAGGATCTTCCTGACACAGGGATGGAACCCGTGTCTCATTATGTCTCCTGCATTGGCAGGCAGGTTCTTTACCACTAGAGCCACTTGGGAAGCCCCTACATGTTTTACTTGTAGCTAAATTATACATGCAGCTTGCTTCTCTATCTCTAACTCATCCATCATTCTAATCTATGCATCCAGGTCAATATTTTTCTAAGCTTGTTGTTGTTTGCTGTTCAGTCTCTTAAGTTGTGTCCAACTCTTTGCAACCCCGTGGACTGCTCCTCTTTCCTTCCCCATCTCCCAGAGTTTGCTTAGATTCGTGTCCATTGAGTCGGTGCTGCTATTCAATCATCTCATCCTCCGCTGCCCTCTTCTCCTCTAGCCTTCAATCTTTCCCAGCGTCAGGGTCTTTTCCAGTGAGTCAGTTCTTCACATCAGGTGGCCAAAGTATTTGAGCTTCAGCTTCAGCATCATTCCTTATAATGAATATTCAGGGTTGATTTCCTTTAGAATTGACTGGTGTGGTCTTCTTGCAGTTCAAGGGACTCTCAAGAAGTTTAATTGATTGCAATAGGAGCTTAATTGATCATTTCTCTAGTCAAAATGGATCAAATGTTCCAGTGACCACAACTGAAATCAAGGAATTACTGAATTTGGGGAAGAACCTTACACATCATGCTTCTACTCAGTTTTGCAAATTATCATAAAGTGCTCTAGAGTTCTTTCACTGGGAAGAAGCTAAGGTACCTCCATTCCACCAAGTCTAATTTAATATATGGTACTCATTTTCATTTCCTTGTGAGGATTTTAAATTTACTCTGGTTACTACATGTACACCTTGTAGGGTGTATGAATCTCTGAGAACTGAAACAGCATCCCCAGTCCTATATTAGACTATGTGCATGTGCACACTCAGTTGCTTCAGCTGTCTCTTCGCGACCCCATGGACTGTAGCCCACCAGGCTCCTCTGTCCATGGGATTCTCCAGGCCAGAATACTGGACTGGGTTGTCATGCCCTCCTCCAGGGGATCTTCCCAACCCAGGGATGCAACCCGCATCTCTCACGTCTCCTGCATTGGCAGGCAGGTTCTTCACACCAGTGCCGCCTATATCCCCTTGAGAATTACTGAACATCCACCTCCATAACACCTCTTTTTTTATGTCATATTTATCATGCTCATTATCCTGCATAGCATCGAGTTTTAGCATGGATATGGGCAAATCAAGTTTCAGTTTAAAATCCTCATCTGACGCTGCTGACAACCTCACCACAGGATAATGAGAGGCATTTTTACCTTCTGTATCAGAGACGTTGTCTGTTATCATAAGCCACAACCCAGAAAACAAAAAGTCCTTTTTCAGTGCATGAGTCCTCTTGCACTCTCATTGTTCAAATGCCTTAGCATGGCCCTCAATTCAACACTCTATCTACAAAATCTCTGTTTGTGTACCTCTAACTCCAGATTGACTGAAGACCCCTTTGCTACCCCGGATAAAATGACCATTTCCATATTAAGTCCCTTCCATCCTTCATAGAGTAGTCTACCAACTTTCCATTCCATTATCTAGAAACTTTAAAACTTTTAACAATATAAACATTACTACCCAGTTGAACCATTCATGCTTCATCAATTTGGGTTTATATGTTTATTTTGGAATTTTTCAACTACCCCTCAGAAGTGTTGATTTCTTAGGGGCAATATCATTTCTCCCTCTTTAAAAATATCATAGTGCCTAATACAGTGCTGTGAAAACAACAGATACTAAAGACATGATTGAAAGTGAGTTGAAGGAACTAGTTGAGAATGTTTGCAAAGGCTCATAGCCAACCTCTAAATTTATTTTTTTAATGGAGAAAAAAGATGTAAATGATGACTGATAAAGATTTCCATGAAAATAAAATATTGCTAGTTCCAAAGAAAATGAAGTATCAAATGTCTCTTTTGACCAATAAAGTCCAAGAGCTAATGAACTCAAAGACAGATGGGAAAATATAAGCCCATGCTAAGTTTCTTCATCTGGGAAATAAACTTGATTCACTATAGGTCCTTTCCAAAATGAAAATTCTAATAGAATGATAAAGACAAAATATGTATCACAATATTTCCAACAGGTCTTTTGCTTCTATGCCTTTACGTAATTAAGTAGGCCATATGTCTACATGTATTTGTGTTCACCTTATTTCAGAAAAGAACATTAGGGTTTGTTTTTCCAATAATGTGTAATTAATTGTATGTATGACTAAATGCATGACTTATTATAAATTTAAATTGATTTTGAAATCCTGGCAAGTATACTTTCTACATTGTTAACAATGGAAAAAAAAACCCTTAAAATTCTGCATAAATAAAAATTTGATCTTGTAGATTAAGAGACACAACCACCACCACAACAAATAACAGCACTTTCAGAAACTGAAACAGACCCAAGGCTCATCTGTGTGCTGTTAATATTATTAACAATAACCACATTTTATTGGTGCTGGCATATGCCACACACTCCACATTTCTTCCATTTTCATAATAATGCTATGCAGTTACTATGTTTATTTTAAATATAAGGAAAGGGAGGCTCTGAATTCAGTAACTTGTCCAAGGATATACAGAGAAAACATTAGAATTAGTATTTAAACTCAGAACGCTGGTCCACCTACCTCCAAACTCTGGGTTCAACTTTCTCTGGCACATGACATTCTCTTAAAATAAAGTTTGGATTGCCAAGGCAAAGGGTACAGGAGAAAAAGTTTAAGATGTGTTGAGAAGTACATTACTTGGTGGGATGGATGGATGGTTAGATAGATGAATAGGTAGATGAGATAGATAGAGATAGACAAACAGATACAAAGCAATATTTATGGTAACTGTATGAGACAGATGCTATCATCCTCATTTTATAGGGATATAACATATTAATTCATATGCCCAACATCATTGCCCTAGAAATGTTGGAACAGGAAATAAATGTTGCGTGTATTTGATGTTTGTAAATGCTCCGTCTGGCCATTGTACCACACAGGCTCATAAGTAACAAAGGAGAGTGAAAATAATCTGAAGTCATTCAGTCCAAAAGCCAAAAATGGCGAAAGTCTGTGTCCACTGATGTCCCTACATTTCAGTAAAATTAGTGCAGGAGAAAAGGAAACCTGATTGTTGTCCAAATACATTAAAAATAACAGTCATGAGAATCCCATTCTTGTATTAAATAGTGCAAGAACACTCATCTCAGAAAAGGATGTATTCGTATGCACCATATTTTATGAGAATTTGCAGATTTTAAAAGGCATAATATTGCCTAGTTGCCAGGATTTTTTCTACTTAGCATCCTTCAACTCGATATTGAAGATTCTGGAAAACACTTTCACCACTTTATGAACCATATGCAGAGTTTGATTCTTCTCCAATTTTTTTTTTCATTTGTTATTATCATCATCAGAGAGGATTATATCTCATCTACTTAGCTGCTAGAATGAAGATTTCAGTTTGGAGGAGAGCCGATTTTAAAAAAAAAGAAAAAGTTAGCTGCTTCAGGCAACAGTCCTTTTGATCTGCTCATTAACACTTTTCAAATGTTCGAGTGATGTGGGCATTCTTTGCGCTAGAAAATGTCAGCACTGGAGCCTGCAGCCAGCTTGATGCGATCATATGTTCCGATATTCAGAAAAGAGTGAAAAGAACTGTCAACAGTGAACTGCCTTAGATTGAAAAAAAAGATACTGTGTAATGACTGTAGATCAAGTAGTATTTCAGAAGTGACTCTTGCCAGTGACAGAAACAAATGCCCAGTATTTCAGCAATGTCATCTAAGTACCTAAGGGTCCACAGACTTCAGGAACTCATTCTTAGTGTGTACAAAAACTTGTTTAAAATGCATGTGGGATTTCCTTTCACTCTTCCCTTTCTTTCTGGATAAGATCATAGAACAAGTGCAATGCCTTTCCTCTCATGAATACAAAGTTCTCTGACATTAGTGTTTGGGAAGTCCTTTTCCAAATCCCACAAAGTGAGTTGCTTTCAACAATGAGACCAAGATATGGTCAGGTTATCTGCCTCCCTTTCCTTTCCTCCCTGACAGACTCACCAATGTTCAAAGAGACTGCTTTGAATAAACAAATAATAGTGGGAAGTCTGGACAATAAATATAACTTTAAATGCCTAATGAGGACTGGGAAGAACGATGTGAGAGTGTGCTTTGAAGGGTTGGGGAGCACGCATGCTCAGTCGTGTCTGACTCTTTTGCAACCCCATGGACTGTAGCCAGCCAGACTCCTCTGTCCATGGAATTCTCCAGGCAAGAATTTGCCATTTCCTCCTCCAGGACATCTTCCCGACCCAGGGATCGAACCTGCGTCTTCTCTATCAGCAAGCATATTCTGTACTACTGGGTCACCTGGGAAGCCCCGTGAGAGTGTCTTCTCCTGGAGTTAAGTAAAGGTACTGCCGTCAAGATAAATAAACTAAGACTGGGAAGAGTGTGATAACCTGTTTTGTAATGATGCTCTGTTGGAAAACATCACCATAGAACCAATAAGTACTAACATCACACTCTATTTCAAAGGGGCAACCAAACATAAATCATTTTAATTAATGGTGCAAGGAAGGCATATTAAAATTTAAATTCCTTCTGTTTTATTGTGCATTCTTTAAAAAAAAAATCAGGCTGCTTTCAAAGTAACTCAATAAAGGCACCAAGAGCCCTCCTCAACAATAAAAAACAAGTGCAATGTAGAAGCATTATTACTATTTAGAAAGAACAGCACAGCTGTTGCTGGCTAAGAAAACGATTCTATACAGCTCTAGTCAGATATATCCTCATCATGAAAGCCCAGCTTACTTGTTAGTAAATTGGGCTTTAAAAAGATAAGTTTTTAAAACGGTTTTTTAAACAGATTTATGAGATCTTTATGCAATGTCTTAAATGGACTGAGGAAAAATGAGCTTGCGGTTTTCCCTTGTGGATGGAGAACTTTGGCCAGGGACACTAGAGCAAAGTGAACATTTATCATTTCCGGCATATTCAGACATTTATTTGCAGCTGGATAACACACTCTAACTGACAACACTCCAGAAAGTCTTTGTTTGCCACCTCATTAGCCTTACATCTGTAATTTTGCAGAATGCCCAGTTCTTCCAAATGATGCAACTGAAGGACGGTCAGTTCTGCTATCCTGGTAGTGAAACAAACCTGCCGTAAACTCCACACATCTTATGAGTTAAACAGTGATGCAAAGAGCCGTATCTTCTCATATTTCCCTCATGATTCAATACCTGATTGTTTTTAACTTCTCCCCTTTTTTAATCTAAGGAAAAGGAAGGATGCTGCTGACATCTTTGTTATAGAAAAGCAGTTGTAAAGGATGGGTGTGAGGTTATTCAATGAGTAGGAAACAGAAACATAAACAGGTTGTGAGAAATTACTTTAGACAAAAATGAGAACTTCCCCCTTGATGGAATAGTTTGCAAATTCAACATACTCTATAGTTCACTAATGATAGTGCCTAAAAGTTCCAGCTTTGCATAAGGGTTCCACTATTATTACTACTATTACTATTACTACAAGATAAAGTTCTCCAAAAATCATTGATTTAGATCCTATTTGCCATGGAAAACCTAGGCACACAGAGGACACAAATCTGCAACATTTTAATCTGTCTTTAATGATATCACCTGTCTCTTTTATCCTTGAATATACTCATTAAATGAATCGAAAGATTTAACATTTCAAAATAAGCTCATATTAAAAGCATCATTGGTAGCCAGAGATTCTATTTGGGGAGTTTTTTCCTAACCCTTTTTATTCTATGTTCCTCTTTGGCAATCTGATTATAGGGGACCAATAAACCCCTTCCTAGACTAAACAAGCTAAATTAAAATACACAGGATTAAAAGGAACCCAATTGTACTGAAATGTAACTGTCAAATCTACTTTTAAAAACAAGAAACCAGATCTGTGAAACAGAAATACTATGTGCTTCTTTATTAATTCATCAAATAATGAAATATAATAGTAGGTCTAGGAACTATCATGATTTCTTAAAGTTTAATTGACTTAAAATAGTTTTGCATGTATAGCATAGTGGTTCAATATTTTTATATCATAGACAGTTATAACAATACAACTATTGTGTCTGTTCCATACATTATATCCTCATGACTAATTTATCTTATAACTTGTATTCTGGACGTCTTAATCCCCTTCACCCATCCCTCACCCCTTCCCCCTCTGGCAACCACTTGTGTGTTCTCTGTATCCATGTCTTCTGTTTGGTTATATTTGTTCCTTTGTTTTGTTTTCTAGGTTGCACAAATAAGTGGAAACATATAGTATTTGTCTTTCTCTCTCATAATTTTGAAATAGTGGATATCTGAATATGAACGGGACTGTACTGGTTTCTACCATCAAATAACAAGCACCCTGAGAAAGCTGACCACGGATCTTTGCTGTCAATGGGTTCTAATATCATATATGTCTTGGATACTTCTTAAAATAGGAAACCTCTTTCTTCAACAAATCCCTGTCACTCTGAAACAGTGAGTAAATTCTACTCCGTATATAAAGCATTACACGTATTTACTTGACAGTTGACCCAAAACAAAACAGAATGGTAACTCTAATTTTAAAGAACGCACATGGGTTTTAACTGCCACAGAATCACTGCAAACATTTTAAGAATATTTCCTTGTCTCCCATCTTACAACTTCCTGTACTCCATAGGTAGGTTTTGTAATGAGTTGATCCAAAAACATATTCCATAAGAATTCCCCAAAATCAATAGCCCTGAGCAGTGATCCCCAGCTCTGGAGAATATCAGAATCATGTAGGGAATCTGTTAGATCTTTAATGCTGCAATAACAAATTACCACACACTTAGTGGCTTAACACAACAGAAATTTATATTCCTACAGTTCTAGATGCCAGGAGTCCAAACTGAGTCTTATAACTAAAGTCTGGTGTCATCAGAGCCGGTTCCTTCTGCAGACTCCAGGGGTTTATCACTCCTTGCCTCTCCAGCTCCTGGTGACCAGCATTCCTTGCCTAGAAGCTGCATCACTTTGGTCTCTGCCTCCATGGTCACATTGCCTTCTCCCCATCTATGGTCTTATCTCCTCTGTCACCCTCTTATATGGGCACAGTGATGGTATTTAGAGCCAGCTAGGTCATTCTGGGGAGAAGGCAATGGCATCCCACTCCGGTACTCTTGCCTGGAGAATCCCATGGACGGAGGAGCCTGGTAGGCTGCAGTCCATGGGGTCGCTAAGAGTCGGACACGACTGAGCGACTTCACTTTCACTTTTCACTTTCATGCATTGGAGAACGAAATGGCAACCCACTCCAGTGTTCTTGCCTGGAGAATCCCAGGGACGGGAGAGCCTGGTGGGCTGACATCTATGGGGTCACACAGAGTTGGACAGGACTGAAGTGACTTAGCAGCAGCAGGTCATTCTGGATGATCTCCCTATTTCAAGATCCTGAATTTAATCATATCTGTAAAGTCTCTTTTGCCATAGAAGACAACGATCACGGACACCTTACCATAGGGGCTATCCTAAACCACACTGATCCTTGGAGATGTTTCACCCAACTACCCTTTCCCCTGGTGTGAGAGAGACACCACGGATGGAAATCTGAGAGCAGCTACTCTGAAAGCCTTCCAGTTACTAGGAGCAGAAAAAAAAATCCAGGCTAAGACATAGGTAACACTGTCATTGCTGAGTCATTAATTAGATATCTGTGAAATTTTAATCTCTGAAACATGAATGGTTACATTATTTCACAAGATATTTTTTAAAAATATGAAATGATTCAATGAAGAACCCTCTGTTCAGGGTTTTTTTTTCCATTCCAGGATTTCTATCTCGATAAGAGCTTCTAAGCATATGATTCCCAAGGAGGTGATGGCTGACATAGTCTAAATGTGCCTGAAAACAGACATTTTAAGCTGTTTAATCATATTTCAGTTGAAAGACTAAATGTTTGTCCCAGTACTTAAAAGACACTCAAACAAAAGAAATTTACACAACACCAAGCTGAAATAAGGACTTCTCTGGTGACTCAGACAGTAAAGAATCAACCGGCAATAAGGGAAACCCAAGTTCGATCCCTAGGTTGGGAAGATCCTCTGGAGGAGGGAATTGCAACTCACTCTAGTATTCTTGCTTGGAGAATTCCATGGACAGAGGCTACAGTCCATGGGGTTGCAAAGAGTTAAACACAACTGAGTGACTAACACTAAGTTGAAATAAATGCATTTCATTTCCTATTAAAAAGAATTATTACCGGTAATAGCTGATAGTCAAAGTTCAAAATAATCCCTAATAACGAACGCTGTTAACAATTAACTAATCATATTCTAATACCAGCATTGTGGAAATATGTTCTCTAAACATAATCAAATAAATAAATATCCTGCAATTGTACCATCATGGTACACCTTCTGTTATACTCAAGATCTTGTTTTTCATAAGGTTATGGTTTCCTTTGACCCTTCCTTTTCACATCACCTTCTCATCTTTCTCTAACTGATTTAGCTTACTTGTTATATTCCAACTCTCTATACTTCGTTAGAGATACTTTGCTCAGGCTATATCTTTTTTTTAAATACAAATGTTAAAGGTTACACTCCACTAACAGTTATTACAAAATAATGGCCATATTTCTTGAGTTGTGTAATACATCCTTGTAGCCTAACTTATACCCAATAGTTTGTACTCCCCACTCCCCCAATCCCTATGTTGCCCCTCCCCTGCCCACTGCCATGTCTAAGGCTCACTGTCTATTACTGGCTTGTATTTCAATAGCTGATGGGTCTCAGTTGGATAAGACTTAATCCCCACCGGGACCAGATCTCAGCACCATGTACAGCAAGTAAAGCTTCTTTCAGGGGATCAGTGATCAAATCTTTCCAGTGTATTCTCCTCACCCCTGGGGTGAGTTCAAACGTCCTCAAAGACATAGGAGGTTCATGCCTAGATCCTAAACCATCTTTCACCACTCCCCTCCCTGGCATGTTAGACCTCAGCCTAGGACATCTCAAAGCCCATCTGAATAACTTGTAATTCCACACACACCTCATAGGAAATGTCCCTCATCAACTGCCAAAGTCTTGTTCAATATTCCAAATCGGTTTGGAATCGGCAGCTCCATCCAGTTTCCCTGAAATAATCCCTCAATTCTGGCAAATCCCTCTTTCCTTTGTGTTCCTGACATGTGTTGCTCCTGGCGTACTCATGAACCTCCATTCTCAGTTTCTCTACCATTCTGTGCTTCATGCTAAAATATGAGTTTCCATATCATATGGTAGTCATTTCTGAACCCCTAATTCCAAGCCCAGCACTGGCTCAGATTACTAAGGGCTGAATGCAGAATGTTGCCTCTACTTTCTCTCTGCTTTTAAATCTGTGTTTTTAGGAAACATTTGTTCTGATTCATTTATGTGCTCAGTCGCTCAGTAATGTCTGATTCTTTGTGGCCCTGTGGACTGTAGCCCACCAGACTCCTCTGTCCATAGGATTTTCCAGGCAAGCATACTGGAGTGGGTTGCCATTTCTTACATTTTCTTACTGACCCAGGGATTGAAGCAGCATCTCTTATATCTCCTGCATTGGCATGTGGGTTATTTACTACTAGCACCACCTGGAAAGCCCAATTCATTTATTTTTAGATCTAAATGCAAGTTCATACTCAAGGCTATGTAGTCTATATTTCTAAATGTAAAATATGGATGATTCTCTCTATTAAATAAGTTGCAGAAATTAATAAGCATTCATGATGTTTCTGTAAATAGGAAGCCCTCCTGACAGCCTAAAAACACACCTTAATGGTGTCCCTCTGCACCCTGCATAAAGAAATATAATTCCTGATTTCCAATCTGCAGAGTTTCAGGGACGGAATGGATCTATTCTCACTACCTGATGATCGAATCCCCTGGATACACCCCATGTGACGGTGAAGACTTCATTTGATTACATCAACTGTTGTGGTAAAGAAACTGCCTGCCAAGCAGGAGACTTGGGTTTGATCCCTGGGTTAGGAAAATCCTCTGGAGAAGGAAATGGCAACCCACTCCAGTGTTCTTGCCTGGGAAATTCCACTGACAGAGGAGCCTGGCAGGCTACATACAGTCCAGGGGGTTACAAAAGAGTCAGACACAACTTAGCAACTGAGCAGGCACTCAGCAACCTCACAAAGAAGTCCAGTTCATTCTTCGCAAGTGTCCTTTTAAAAAACCATATACTTTAACACTTTTGAGCCCTCTGGTCAATAGTAGATGAAAATGCAAAGTAACAAAAGAATGAAAACCACCCCTGTGAATTTTAAATTAAAAAAGTAAGGAGTACAAATCACATTAAGGCACCTTTTTGCTTTTTAATTTGAGACTCAAGAAAGTTAGCTCATCTAAAAATCACCATATCTAAGATAATCAAGGTTACAACAGGAAACTGAGCAGAAATTGCTATGCAGGAAACTGATTAGTTCAGCAAAGAGACAGGATGCTTCATGTCTCTGCTGTTGTCTAAATTAATTCCGTGCCTCCTCCGTGGCCAACTGCTCTGAGATAAAGGACTGCAAAGTTGCCTCATGAAAGTGGACTGAAGTACAATGAATAATAAATGCAGAAGTAATACAAAGCACTGCCTGAAGTTGCAAGGAGTGGAAATCAGTCAGCAAGGGTGAGAGGGGAAAAGAGTCAGTCTAGTAATATTACGTAAAACACTACTGTGATCCACAAAACATAAAATTCAATATAAGGTGCTGATAAGAGGATATCAAAATAGGTGGTAGGCATGCTTTGAAGGAGCGCTTCTTCAGAATAACCTTTTCTATGAAGCCTGAACAATCCAAGTTATATTGCTTGAACTGTGCCAATGTTTGTTACTCAGAGTTCCACCTGTGACAGGCAGAATAATGGCCCCATAAAGATGTCCACCTGCCAAAGCAGGAGATGCAAGAGATACAGGTTCAATCCCTGGGACAGGATGGTCCATTGGTGAAGGATATGGCAACCCACTCCAGTATATTTGCCTGGAGAACCCCATAGACAGAGGTGCCTGGAAGGCTACAGTCCATGGTGTCACAGAGAGTCACACGCAACTGAGCACACACACACATACAAGGATATCCACACTCTAATTCCCTGGAACTGTGAATAACCTGTCTTCAAGGACCAAAGAGACCTTGCAGATGTGATTAGCATGAAGGATCTTGAGATGAGAGATTATGCATGCATGCATGCATCAAGGTGGGTCCAACCTAATCACATGGTTCCTTGATACTGGAGGTCCTTTCCCAGCTGGGTTTGGAGTCAGAAAGACAAGTGACTACAGAAGAATGGTGACAGAGATGCAACATGCCTGGCTCTGAAGCTGGAGGAAGGGCTTACTAGGCAAGAATGGAAGGAGCCCCTGCAAGCTGCAAAAAGCAAGGGAGCAGATTCTCCTCTAGAGCATTAAGAGAGGAATGTATCACTGTCGATACTTTTCAGCTTAGTTTAGCCCAGCAAGACCCATGTTGGATCTGTGATTACATAACTGTTAGGTAATAAATTTGTGTTGCTTTAAGCCAGCAAATGTGTGGCAATTTGCTACAGTAGCACCAGAGAGCTTGTGTCTATCCATGTTCTTTCAGAGCTTTTACTCAAGCATGAAAAAGGACACAACCTCAAACCAACTGTCATAACTTCAAAGTGACTGTTTCACAGATACCTAACATTTGCATGTGACTTATTTCTAAAATGATTTCCCCAAGAGGCAAACAGAAAACGTCCTGAAATAGTGTATCTTTCAAAGAGATAATGAAACATTCAATAAGCAATGAAAACAAAACAAACCCCAAACCTGACAGATTATCAATCCCTGTCAATGAATCCAGTAGAACATATCATTCAATTTACTTGAAATTCTTTTGTACTTGAGTGGGAAACCCTTTATCCCTATCATTATTCCTACCTTCTTCTCTTCTTCCCCTAAACCTGATTTTGAAGTACTTTCTAGATTAAGTTTTATAGTAAACATTTATTAGCAGGCATGAACAGAATTTCTTACAATGATTAAAATATATAACTATTAAAATTCAATTTTCTAATCGAAACTTTGCTGTTGTTGAGCAATGTGGCACTGATTCATATTTCAGCCTTAATTTACACCTTGATGTTTAAAAAAAAAAAGGAGGACTGCAAATCCTTCTTACTTACCACTTTGCAGCAAAGGGGCCAAAACCACCACATCAGTCCAATACCCAAGAGCAGCAGTAACACCAAAATAGCAATGAGGGCTGCAATCCCAGTAGACTGGAGGAAGCCGAAAACAAAAACAAGGCAGTCAGCAAAGTTGACAGTCAAATCCCAAATATGTACTTTTTAAGGAAACACCAGAAAAAATGATAGGAAGCATAATAATGTTAAACCAGATTGCTAATATATTCCTTTACATTCTTAAATTGTATAAATTATCTTACTACTTATATACTACCTATATTATATTCCATTTTATTATATTTATATAATATACTAAATATAATCTATTTGTATTAAATTCCCTCATATTATACCTCATATATATTATGTTAAGACAGGCAAGGATAAGTATAAAACCCTCCCAAAGTGTCTGAAATTACACCTTAAAGAAAAATAGGAAAAAAAATCACAATTTGGAGTTGTGCGAATGGTCCTGTTCTGTGTGTGCTAAGTCACTTCAGTTATGTCCAACTCTTTGCGACCCACCAGGCTCCTCTGTCCATGGGATTCTCCAGGCAAGAACATTGGAGTGGGTTGCCTTTTCCTACTCCAGGGATCAAACCACATACTTTCCTCTCTTGCCTTGGCAGGCAGGTTCTCTGCCACTAGTATCACCTGGGAAGCCCTATGAACAGTCCCTATGGTCCCCATCTTTCGTCTCTGGGAAAAGATTATTGTGGCTACAAGCATGATTACCTCTAGGCAGAATTTATGCAGAATTTCCCCAGACCTTTTGATGATGGGCATTATTTCTTCATATACTTAAATGGTAGGACAAGATGAATACCAAAACTCACCAAATAGGTGACAAACCAACAACAGTTCTTGTTGGCAAGTGGTACACACGTATCAATGAAAGGATGCAATTTTATGCATTCATATATCAGAGCATCACCCATGCCAGTTCAAGTGCTACCCACTCTCAACCACAAACCACACTGGTGTTCTTTCACTTCCTAATGACAAGCTCCTCCAGCCCTAACACCTCTGTCCTGGGCTCAGCCTCTACCTGCTTCATCTACCAACTACCTATTCATCCTACAGGGCGTAGCTAAAGCCACTTCCTCAGGAAGCCTTCCTCGTACCTTCTGGCTAGAAAATATCCCTTCTTACCGTACATGGCATAGTTCTCTGAACCTTAAACTTTAGCACTTAGCACAATTTATTTATTTGGTTTGCTTATTTATTTATGATGAACTACAATGATTTAATTTGTCTTTTCTGTATTCACTATGAGTTCTAGAAGGCAGGGCCTATTCCCAATCTACTTATCCAGGTATATTCCAGGCCAGGTATGTAAAACTATTTACTAAGAGAATGAACTCCAAAGAAATGAGATGGCAAGAGCCACAAACACAAAGTGAAAGTCGCTCAGTGTTTCCGACTCTTTGCAACCCCATGGGACCCCATGGAATACAGTCCTTGGAATTCTCAAGGCCAGAATACTGGAGCGGGTAGCCTTTCCCTTCTCCAGGGGATCTTCCCATCCCAGGAATTGAACCCTGGTCTCCCACATTGCAGGCAGATTCTTTACCAGCTGAGCCACAGGGAAGCCCAAGAATACTGGAGTGGGTAGCCTATCCCTTCTCCAGCAGATCTTCCCAACTCAGGAATCGAACCAGGGTCTCCTGCATTGCGGGCAAATTCTTTACCAACTGAGCTATGACACAAAGAAGAATACTTAATTTTTAGCATAGAGATCAATTTTCCAAGAGAACAAGGTGTCTCTTTCAAAGGCTTACTCTCTGATATCCCCAGTAATCATGTTTTGTTTGTGTTTTTATTTTTTTTAAGAAAAGACTTCAAGGAAGGAAAAAAAAATCAAAAAAATAAATCAATACATTATCTCTGGGTGGGAATTTGGGTCTTCAAAGGTAGGTTTTCAGAGATACACACCCTATCATTCAAAACAAATAAGAAGTACAAGCCCAGAAATCAAGACAAGAGTCACATTTATCCCAAGAGCTGATAGAGAGAGAGCCTGGAGCTGAAAGAACCTACCAATACTCATCTTAAAATGGCCTTGCCTTACAAGTGTTAGTCTGGATGTCTAATTTTAAGCAAGCTGTTTAATTCTTAGGAGACTCTGTTTTCTAATCTATACAATAATAAAGTCAGTTGTTCCCAAAGCATGAAATTATTTGTGGCAAAGTGATAACCAGGATATCTCCCTTAGAAAAGCACTGTGCACATTAACATATTTTTAAAGCTCTGAATGGTTTTGTAGTAGGAAAAAAAAAGTCCAACTTACATCAGCACAAATCAATTTTTTTCTCATAACATTATCAATATCCTAAAGAACTAGGATCCCCCAGTATCCACTGGGGGAAATGTTAGGATTGATCAAAAAGCTAAAAGACTTTTGGATGTTGAAGTAACAATTTTTCTTAGTAATTAGAACATTCTATGATGGAATTTGAATTGTAATGCATAATAACTTATGCACAAAGAGATAATGATTTTTATGTAGACATGCTTGACTGCTCACTCCCTCAGTCGTGTCTGATTCTTTGCAACCCCATAGAGTGTAGTCTTCCAGGCTCCTCTCTCCATGGAAGTTTCCAGGCAAAAGAATACTGGAATGGGTTGCCATTTCCTACTCCAGGGGATATTCCTGACCTAGGGATTAAACTTAGGTCTCCTGCATTGCTAGGTGGGTTCTTTACCACTGAGCCACCAGAGAAGCCTCTTTATGTAGATAGTTATTTGTAAATAACTGAAGAAGAGAAGGTAGGTTTCAAAAGTATTAGTTTAAGGAGCGTTAGCAAACTATTCTTTGTACAGCTTATCAGAAAAATCTTGAAATGTGAGTCATAGTTTCCCTGTATCATCTGTTAGTATATCACAGTGTAAAAAAAAAAGAGAGATTACCATACAGTGACTTGGAAACTATCTCCAAACAAATCAGTTTTCAAAAACATTGATTATTAACTGTGTTTCAATTTTAATAAATCCACTAAAAATAACTTTTAAAATAATTCTCAGGGCAACATAGACCATAAAACATGCACTGACTTCAGAAATTTTAGAAGATTAACAATCAAGTATATACATGAATAATGAAAGCCATCCTTTGCTTTCTAATTTTGCATCTGGATATAAGAGGGAATAACCATACAAGCTATTTATATAACTCATGTTGCTGCTGCTGCTGCTAAGTCGCTTCAGTTGTGTCCGACTCTGTGCAACCCCATAGACAGCAGCCCACCAGGCTCCCCTGTCCCTGGGATTCTCCAGGCAAGAACACTGGAGTGGGTTGCCATTTCCTTCTCCAATGCATGAAAGTGAAAAGTGAAAGTGAAGGTTGCAAGTTAACCAAAACAGACAGCACCAAAATATTACCTAGAATCTTTGCCCTGTCCTGTAATCTATTTTCAGAAGACAACAAAAATAAGTACAGAAACTTCACACACACATACAATCTTCATAAAGCTCTATTATTTACTATTAGCCCACTCTTAAGGCACTTGAAAATGCTACTACATGGTATTTACCATAAAACATTAATTTTAAGAAATGAAAAGACATGCAGTCATCTAGCAACTTCTTCATTACAGTTTAATATAATTAAAGTGTAAACTCAAAATGTATTTATTGATGTAGCCTAAACATATAAGTCAGTGTCTTGCAGATAGAAATTTGTGTGTGTATATGTGTGTGTATCAGTGAGAGAGAGAAGATAAATACATTATAGAAAATGTTCAGGTAATTATCTAAGTTCTGTGTCCTCAAAACCAAAGGAAGTAACTCAGAGCACACATCAGGATTCTTATGAAAGCACTCAAAGGGCATCTTTCTACATGGAATTCCAAACATTCATGAACAAATCATGCAATGATTACACTAAGCTCTGAAATCAAACAAGAATACAACAGGAAAAGAATGTCAACGGAATACATAGAAAACTATGATATTCTATGGGAGAAATGTTGTCAAATGTGTTAAATTCATGATCCCACCTTTAAGCTCTTACATAAGACACCCCTGATCTGTGACTGTTCATGTATGGAGTGAACACAACGTTCCCCCCAGACCTTTCCCACAGGAGGATCGAGCCACAGTGTCCATGGAAATGGCTCACCATTTGGCTCTGCTCACAAATTCCAAAAGGGTACTATGAACATTTGTTTTCCCCTTTTCTTAGAATTCAAATCCTATGTTCAGAAATAAAGACACGAAACTAGAGGGTGTGAATATGCTACAAGTTTAGTGGTTAGTGTTTTTTTTTTTTCTTCTTCCTACAAATGTGTCATGAGCAGGAAATTCAGAAAATCATACTGACAGAATATAAAGTAGATGGGCTAGCCATGACAGGCAGTCAAAATTCTTGCATTTTCTTTCAAAAATGTCCCTGTGAGGAATACTCACAAAACACTGTGCACATCCAGATGTAAATATCATTTTGTACAATAATATTATCATCTCAACTGATTCTGAAGATTAGTATACAAGAAAACTATGAAAATATACACTTTCCACAGACCTACAGACTTACTCTTGATCATATTTAAGTTAAGCATGGTGGAGAACAGGTCACAGTAAACAAAGAATTGAATGCAACTGGAACTTGCCATAAACACTTCCCTGGATGCCCCAGTCCCAGACATTAGCTCAGTTAACTGGATACAAATCCAGGCTTCCACAGTTCCTTTGTTTTGATTTGCCAGAGCCATTATCAGAACATGAAAGACCTCAGCAATGAAAGGGAAATATTTCATAATTCAGATAACTTTATAAACAAATTAAGAAAAAAGGCCAAACACATAGACTTCAGTTCTATAAGCAGACACTGTGCTGCAAAGTGCAAACTTCAAAGTCAGATGAAACCAGATCTGATTACACAGAGATCTGTATCATAGGGAGAAACTAAAAGCCTCTCACTTCTGTTTAGGTGTGATACTCTTTAAACAGTAGAGAGTTAAAAAGCTGCCAAAGCTATGTTGTGCAAGTCTTCATGAAGACCACAGATTAGTTAGAGGGACAACCCTTGAACACACAATCAAAAATGTGAGGAGGATGGAAAGATGGTACCATAGAAACGGGGCAAAGAAGGGAACTAGCCTGCACTGGGGTTCTCAGAGGACCTCCTGGGGAAGTATAAGAAAGCCCGGGAAGAAGTGCGGGTCTAACGAGTGGCTTCTTGCAAGCACAAGAAAAGACAACTTTTGGCTGGAAAACAGAATCTGAGGGAACCTGAAGCAACTGAAGAAACTAATGAAACACAAATTTCTGGAAAGCAGGAATCCTCTTTATTACACAGAGAATTGGATTGTTGGGTTGTTTGGGTTAATACCTAACAAATTTGTTGGACGACCTTCCAAGTAGCCATCTGTTGGATCAATTCTTCCTAACTATAGTTCTGAACAAGTAGCATTTTCAGATGTCTATAAAGACAAGTTAGCCAAGGAGACCAATTAGAGACAGTACCTTGGGGCTTCCCTGGTGGCTCAGATGGTAAGAAATCAGTTTGCAGTGCAGGAGACCCAGGTTTGATCCCTGAGTTGGGAAGATCCCCTGCAGAAATGAATGGCAATCCACTCCAGTATCGTTGCCTGGAGAATTCCATGAAGAGAGGAGCCTGGCTGGCCACAGTCCATAGGGTCAAAAAGAGTTGAACACAACTGAGCGACTAACACTAACTAACTAACTCAGGTGTTGGTCAAGGCTGTGAAGCCAAAACTTTTTAAAGTTTCAGTTGGGGACAGAACCCTGAGCTTGATTTGGGGGTAAAAGGAATATATTTTCTAGTTGTCCTGGATGCATTCAGTCTTCGAACTTTACCTGCATCTAACTTCCTTTTCTTTATTCAAAGCAAGCTATAGGGTAACAATGAAAAACTGTACTCTGCCAAACAGATGTGAACTTCTAGTGAACTTCTAGTCATTAAAGAAGTATAAAAACAAATCAGAGTTACTACTGTACTTGCAAAATAACTACAAGAAAAGATGAATCACTCAAAAATTTCAAAACTTTGTGACTAGCATGTTGCAATTTATCTAGAAAATAATTAATCACAACAACCACATTAGAATAAAACAGAAACAGAAAAGGGGAACTAGATCTCCACAACTCCATTTCCATGAGTTGAGAGCTTGGGAAAGAAAAAAAACAGTCATAAAATAAGTGATGATTTCATTTACTGCTCTGAAACTGAGCAAATAATTTAACCTCCAGACTCTCCAGGCTCCCAGTCTCCCCTTTCTTGGGGGCGGTGAAGGCTGAAATCATTTAATATTCTGCGCATTAAGCTGTGTGTACTCTACTGAGAGTTAGATCCAACTTACGAGAGGAAGCACCTTCTACTGTGTTTGCATAGACAGGCACTAAAGATTGGAGGTGGCTCTCTGTGTTCCTAAGTTTTCTCATCTGTAAAATTAAGATCATAATAACAGCCTTCTCTTCAGTGGTGAGAATTACATCATAAAGTGCTGAGCACATGTGCAAGGCTTAGCAGTGTCTGGAACGTATCTCTTGCTCAGAAAATACATTCTTAGTATATTATTCTAAAAGAATCAGAACAGCAGTGGTTCCAAAGGGGAGAACAAATATCTCTCACTGCATTTTTATAAACAGAGACACATTTAAGAGACCTTCTGAGACAAATGAAGAGAATGGACCCCCTGAGGGCTTCCCTGGCTGTCCAGTAGTTAAGACTCTGTGCTTCCAAAGCAGGGGACATGGGTTTGATCCCTAGTCAGGGAACTAAAATCCTACATGCTGCCTGTTCATGGCCAAAATTAAAAAAAAAGAGAGAGAGAGAGAACAGACAGCCTAAGTCTAAGCCCTCCTCAGACCCTAAACTTAAATCTCTTAAATCTAAACCTTAGTATCCCCACTTCAAATATATAGGTACTGTCATTCATTCCTTTAACAAAGAATTTGGAGCACCTGCCTTGTGTGAGCACCAGGCACCAAAAGGGAGGCAGTGAGCAAGCCCCAGACTGCAGAGAGGCAGAGAAGTAAACAGGAAATTACAGACCAGTGACATAAGTGCCTTAGTAGGACTGAGCCCAGATGCTCCTGGAGAACAGAGGGGATTCTTTATTTGTGGGATTTCCACAAGGATTAATCAACTGCTAAGGCAATGGTATTTTATTTGGTGTGACTTTCAAATGCCTATGAAGAGCCAAAAACATCATCCTAGAATGAATAAGATTACTAACCTAATTACCAATATCTGAATATTTCAAAACATTCCCTAATTATCATATCCAAATATGCCTGAAAGGCTAGGTATCACATAAATACAATGCCCACTATTTATTATATCATAGTATTACCCACTGTCCTCTTCTATTCTGAATAGAGATGTAATGCACACATCCACTGGTCCTTTCTCATCAGCTCCAGTCTCACTTTCCATATCGATAAAATGGTAATATTACTACCATCCACAAGGAGAAGAGGGCAGCAGAGGATGAGATGGTTAGATAGCATTACTGACTCAATGGACATGAATATGAGCAAACTCCAGGAGAGAGTGAAGGACAGGGGAGGCTGGCGTGCTGCAGTCCGTGGGGTTGCAAAGAGTCGGACATGACTTAGTAACAACAAAACCAGACATATTTGAGCTTGAATAAAAATAATGACTAAATCTAATGAGGAAAAAAAGAATCATCTCATGGTTATGTAAGTAAATAGTTATGTTGTACATCTTAAACTTATACAGTGCTATATGTCAATTATATAAATAAAACTGGAAAGAAAAAACTCTCTAAACTTTGTCTCCACAGAGTTAAGCTCAACCTCTCATGAACACAGATTTTCTTTCCTTCATTCATTTTTAATATGACAGCTCTGTGTACTAAAGCTGAGGAATCACAGACTTGTAGGATGAACTCTAACCTCTTTTTTTTCCAGGTTGTTGATAATCTGATCTAAATGTTCTATTTTCAAGCTTTCCTTCCACTGTTTTTACTCCAACCAGAATGATCCTGAGACAGACATGGATCCCAAGACCCTCTGCTGCACAGTACTGCAATGCTCATACCTAAGCCTCTCCTCCGGAGAAGGCAGTGGCGCCCCACTCCAGTACTCTTGCCTGGAAAATCCCATGGACGGAGGAGCCTGGTGGGCTGCAGTCCATGAGCTCGATAAGAGTCAGGCATGACTGAGCGACTTCACTTTCACTTTTCACTTTCGTGCATTGGAGAAGGAAATGGCAACCCACTCCAGTGTTCTTGCCTGGAGAATCCCAGGGATGGGGGAGCCTGATGGGCTGCCGTCTATGGGGTCACACAGAGTCGGACACGACTGAATCGACTTAGCAGCAGCAGCAAGCCTCTCCTCCAACAACAAAATACAAAGAAACTGTAAGGGACTAAAAATACATGTATGCATGCACAGTTAGGGCAAATTTTGGACAAAAGATACAAAGATACCAAAAACCCGAACTGCCACTTCTGAAGAGTTGGAACAAAAGCAGGGTATTGCCCAAGCCTGCTGCACACAACACCACCTAAGGGGTGGGCAACCACCTAAGCCACCCCACTGGCCCAAGCCCTGGACACACCACTACCCTCACCCCATAAAAGGGACAAACTCCCTGCCCAGCAAGCAGGAAAGCAGAGGAACTTCTTGTGTGTTCTCATTCTCCCTTGCTACAACAAGGGCCCCAGTAAAATCTTGCCTGAATTTCTTGTCTAGCCCCTGATCAATTTCTATTGATGAAGGAGGCCAAGAACCCTGGTAGGTAATAATCCTTTTAAAACACTGTCATACAATGTCATCACTGCGGATGGTGACTGTAGCCATGAAATTAGAAGACAATTACTTCTTAGAAGGCAAGCTATGCAAACTGAATGTATTAAAAAGCAAAGACATCACTTTGACAACAAAGGTCCATATAATCAAAGCTATGGTCTTTCCAGTAGGCATGTACAGATGTGAGAGTTGGATCATAAAGAAGGCAGAGTTCCAAAGAATTGATGCTTTTGAACTGTGATGCTGGAGAATACTCTTGAGAGCCCCTTGGACAGCAAGATCAAATCAGTCAGTCCTAAAGGAAATCAATCCTGAATATTCTTTGAAAGGACTGACATTGAAGCTGAAGTTCCAATACTCTGGCCACCTGATGTAAACACCCGATTCACTGGAGAAGAACCTGATGCTGGGAAAGATGGAAGGCAGAAGGAGAAGATGGAGACAGAGGATGAGATGGTTGGATGGTATCACTGATTCAATGGACATAAACTTGGGCAGATGGTGAGGAATGGGGTAGCCTGCCATGCTGTAGTCCATGGGGTCACAAAGACTCAGAAAGACTTGGCATTGAACAACAACAACCATGTCACCTTCCAATGGCTCCCTGTTTCATTTAGAAGAGAAACTCAAGTCCTTACAATGACTTATAAAACCCACTATGATCTCTCCCCTCCCTCTACTCTCCTCTACTCATCTCAATCCTCCTCCTCCCCTAGCTGCCTTTACCCTACACATTGGCTGCCTGTTCCTCTTTAAGCCAGCCAGGTACAGTCCCACCTTAGGCTCTGTTTTAGCTGCTCCCTCCACATAAACACTGTTCCCTTACATGGTCTTCAGGGCTTACTCCCTCACCTTCCTCAAGTTTTCCCTCAAATCTCTTCTCATTGGAAATGACTGAGATCCCTTGTTTAATATTACAACATGTCCCCACACTCTCTCTCCATCTTTGATACAACTAATGTCCCTTTTTTCTGAAATAACCTTACTGTTAAACTACCTCTAGTCACATTCAGTTCAGTCGCTCAGTCATGTCCAGCTCTTTGCGACCCCATGGACTGCAGCACACCAGGCCTCCCTGTCCATCACCAATTCCTGGAGTTTACTCAAATTCATCTCCATTGAGTCGGTGATGCCATCCAACCATCTCATCCTCTGTTGTCCCCTTCTCCTCCCACCTTCAATCTTCCCCAGAATCAGGGTCTTTTCCAATGAGTCAGTTCTTCACATCAGGTGGCCAAAGTATTGGAGTTTCAGCTTCAGCATCAATCCTTCCAGTGAATGTTCAGGACTGATTTCCTTTAGGATGGACTGGTTGGATCTCCAGGGACTCTCAAGAGTCTTCTCCAACACCACAGTTCAAAAGCATCAATTCTTCAGCGCTCATCTTTCTTTATAGTCCAACTTTCACATCCATACATGACTACTTGAAAAACCATAGCCTTGACTAGACAGACATTGGTTGGCAAAGTAATGTCTCTGCTTTTGAATATGCTGTCTAGGTTAGTCATAACTTTTCTTCCAAGGAGCAAGTGTCTTTTAATTTCATGACTGCAGTCACCATCTGCAGTGATTTTGGAACCTAAAAAAATAGAGTCTATCACTGTTTCCACTCTTTCCCCATCTATTTGCCATGAAGTGATGGGACCAGATGCCATGATCTTGACTCTCCTGAAAACAAGCAAGACCTAGAAAGACTTCCTCTTTCTAGGAAATATACAACCTATAAATTACAAACGGGTAATATAACTTCAGCATCCCTGTACATGGAAACTGTGTATGGTTATAAGATCCAGATAAAGATCCTATAACCACACTTGAGTGGAAGAGAGGTAAAAAACAAAACAAAACAAAACACAAACAGCTAGAGGTACAGAATAGGAGGGATGGAGAAAGAATGCCATTTCAGTGAGGGAACACTGAGAAACCATAAACCACAAATGTTTGTAATCTCAACCACATCCTGAGGGACCAGAAAATATACAAACTGCAACATCCACAAAATCTACAAATTGCAACATGAATTGAAGATGAAAAGGCTGGGGTTGGGGTAGGGAGGGCCTAGCTATTTTTAAAATAAAAAAATGAAAACAAGTGTTGAAAAAGAGGTATCCAGGGAATTCAATAATGACCCAAGAGTCCATATGGATGCTGTTTTCCCTGCAATGTTTTCTTACAAGAAGAAATAAACTATCTCTATACAGATAATATTGAGTTGCCTTTTTTTTTTTTTTTTTATGGAGGAAGGATGTCTCTCAAAGTAAAAGATCAAAATGTAAAACCATCTCATGAAATCATGAGATGTGGGACAATGTTTAGGTTTGGGATTTTGGTCTTTTGAAGGGCAGGAATTTTTTTTTTTTTTTTTGCTCTGATTTATTTATTTTTTACAAAGAAAACTCAATCATAAGACTAATAGCCATGTTATCAGTTCCTTTTAATGCTTTGTGTTTTCATGTTTAACAATCTAATATCAAGACTTAAACCCCCAAAATTAAGGAAAACATTGTCTTATCAATGGAGTTTACATCTAAAAATACTGCATTTTAGGTCCACTATGATCTATGATACAAACCTATCACCTCAATTAAATTATAACTTCAATATAGTTTTAAGCCAAGATATTATCAAGCTTTCAAAATCAAATTCCTTACTCATGCACAAATACCAACATTAAAATGGACAAAATAATAAGCTCACTTATTAAGATGCACTAATAATTTCAAAACCATGATAAATGTCTTAGATACTACAATGCAACCTTCATTAAGAGAAGACATTACTTTCTTTATAGTTATTGTTTTAATAAAAAAAATAGCTTCATTTGGAAATCATTCTCCTACCTTATTCTGATATGACTTTCCAATTTTATAAACATCAAAACACAACCTATACTCGCTTAAAATCCCTTTTAAAATGAAACTAAAGGAAAATGCAGAACAGTCTACAAGTGCAAGTGTTTCCTCGAGACGGTCCTCAGTGTCACCCTGTACTTCACTGTAGTGTGCAGCGACACCGAAAGACCATAAATTATTTCTGCGTAGAGTTATTTTTAAAAGGTAACGTTATGCAAACTGTGACTTACACATTCCGTGGCTGTGACTATTAGTGAACTTGAGATGACAGACTTTCCTTCATTAAAACTCACTGAAACATGAAGAGTTCTGAAAGAAAATGAAGAAACAATAATTAACAATGAATTAAAAAGTAGAGCTTTGTGGGAGATTTTTCTTTCTTTAAATAATTCAAAAGTAACCAGAAAGTCTACTTTAAAAGTCAAGTGTCTGTTCAGTTAGCTTTTTTCTTTCTTAGTTCCAGCCCTTACTCAGTAGCTAGAGGCAAATTCCTTAAGTGATTCAATTGTTTCCAAAAGAGGCACTAATGTAAATAGAAACATGAAAAATTCCTATAGTCGTCCTTTTAGTTTAAAAATGCTATCTTTCGGACAAAAATTTAATTTAGAAGAATTCCTTAATGCAGAAAAATGCTGAGATTTTTCAGGTTCACAAAAATCTTTTTAAAAAGGAGAAAAATCGTTCCATCCCATTTCACTTTTCCCTGTCTGTAGATATTACAATTATTATAAGATCTTTGTTTAAGAATATAAAAATAACCAACCATTCAAAGATAAAATACAGAGAAAGTGATAATGAAAGACAGAGATAAGCTGAATGGAAAAAAATAATACATGTAAATATCGTAGGCATTTGTTGTAAATACCCAAGATTTTAACATATCCTGAAAAAGGCAGAGAAAAGAGAGAATAATTTTTGTCCATTACTGAGAACTACTATAATTAAAATACAGCTCTCATTTTGAAAATATGATTTCAAATTATAATTAAAAATAATTAAAATTTCATTAATTCAGGTTTTATTATAGTAATTCATTAATTGGGATCAGTTGGTAATTTTTTTTTCATAGCTTTAAGAAAATGGCAACCCACTCCTGTATTCTTGTCTGAGAAATCCCATGGACAAAGAAACCTGGTGGGTTAAAGTCCATGGGTTCGCAAGAGCCAGACAGGACTTAGCGACTAAACCACCACAGAAGATATCAAAGGGGGAATAGTGACAAGGAGATTTTTAAAGGAAACAGCTCTTTTCCAAAAGAGTTTACAAAGTATATTACCTATAATAATCAATATACCAAGAAAACAAAGCTATCCATTCACTAAAGTGAAACAGGCAACATTTTGTTAATCTAGCTTCTATACCACACCATGCCCCAGTGTTCACAAAATATTATAAAGTCCAAGAATTAAGAGCCAGAAACTTTGCCTTAATTACTCTGGATTAGTAGAATCTTATTAAATTTATTAGAGTTCTACTCTAGGCCTTGAATTGTGTGTCAAACACTATTAGTTATAGACAGTTAGAATAAAACAGAAGCAATCTCAAGCCACTGGTAAGATTTCCAATAATGATGGCAGAGATGACAAATATTATTCAGTTCCTGCCAGATGCTATCCTGGGCATTTTATGATATTATCTCATTTAATTCTTATAACTCTTAAAGTAAGGAGTTTCACAGTTTTATAGCTGAGGAACATAAGGCCCCAAAATGCTAATTACCTTGTCCAAAGTGGTAAAGACAGGATTCTTACAAATTTCGAGTTCTTTCCATAATACCACTGAGGCTTGAAGAAATGAAAGTTCTTATTGTGTTTTTCTTTTTTATTATTCTCTCAATGTGATATGTAGCTTGGGTTTTTACAGTGCTAGAGTCTCCAGGAAAGATAAAACTAGTAAACTTCTAGCTAAACTCTTCTTCAAAATTCAGGATAACTCCTATTAAAAATATTCCCTGTAAATTATTCCCTTCAAAACATTTTGTTTTTAAAAATATGTTTAACTAAATCCAGAAACAAGCAAGAACTTAGGGTGTATATGTCAATTTTACTGAACTTCTATGAACTTCCAACACAGAATGAGAAGTGGCTTATTTAAGAAGGTAAATTTAAAATTACTTGCTTATTCTGCAGAATTGAGTGCCTTGTTTTGTTTTGCTTTTTTGAAGACTAAGCATAGTTGAATCCAAAAATAATGTTTCCTAGATCTTAATTCCTCCACTCTAAAGCACGCACCAGAAAGCATATGACACAGAAGGCATGGTTTTGGTTTTGGGCAAGATTTATTTGAGTCATAACACTGCATGATTGTTGCAGATAATCTTATTGATTCAACTTTGAAGGGCTCAGTAGACATTGACATAAATTGTTCATAATCTGGCAGGTAGAACTCACCAGACATGAACCAGTTCTCTAATTAACAAAGGGAACATTCAAAACATTTAATGATTATCCAAATGGAATAAAAACAGAAGATATTTTTACAACAAAGTTCACTCTTTTCTATAGTTCCCCATAGCATGCTGATGAGCTCTTGTAGGCAACCAAAACAATTGCATATTATTCCTAAAATCTGTCCAGTATCATGTGGTTGGTGAAATAAAACTGAGTTAAGTCTCCACAGACATGGAAATCCACCTGATGATTCTTTGGACACATGGATTCATCTGAAACAATATAACCTTCCCCTTCCTGAGAGCAGTAGTAGCATTATCAAACTATTACCATTAACAACAATATTAATAATGATGGCATTTGTCAATTCCTTACTATGAACCTGAGAGAGTTAATTCTTAGGTAGGTTGATAAGGAGTCTGGGGCCCTCAAGGAGGAGAAAGGGGTCCAAAGCCATTGGGGAGGAGAAAGGGGTCTGGAGTTCTCCAGGAGGAGAAGAGGACAAATCGGTTTTTTCTACATTCCTTCATCTTAGTCACATAAAATGTTTTTTTCTTTAAGCCCAGAGTTAATGGCTCAAGGGTATGTTTTCCCTTAAGCTCTGTACTAAGGATTATATAACAATAATTACTAAGGATGTATCTTGCTCAGCGACATGCTTCTCCCTTTTAACAAGGACCTTCTGACTAATCTTGTTATCTTTAGATGTATGCTGTGGAAGTGGGTCAAGATCTATGTTGTGGGAGTGGGTCTGGTAAAAGTATGTAAGACCTCCATTAGACTAGCAAGGGGGGCACTCTCCATCCCCCTTCCGATGTATATGTCAGAAGCTTTCTAAGTACCTTTTTATACTTTAATAAAACTCTGCTATACAAAAGCTCTTGAGTGATCAAGCCTCGTCCCTGGCCCCGAAGCTAAATCTTCAGAGATTGTGAATCTGACATTGTTCACCATAAGCTGTCAAACCCAATGCATTAACTCATCTTCTCATTTAATTCTCACAACAATCCACTGAGGGAGGCTGTACCATTATCTGCATTTTCCAAATAAGGAACGTAAAGCTTAAAAAGGTAACCTGCCCAAAACTGGACTTCTCTTAACTCTGTAGTCAAAGGCTCTCACTTCTATTGCACATTACCTTAATCCTCGATAAATGCTTTAGGGTCTGATATCTAATTTTTGCTCACTGGCAAAATTGTCACTCCTCCAACTTTTTACAACATTCATGTTATTGCTCGTGGTTAATTACATTGGCATTTACTATACAATGAAGACGGAAATGGCAACCCACTCCAGTATTCTTCCCTAGAGAATCCCATAGACAGAGGAGCCTGGGAGGGCTATAGTACATGTGGTCACAAAGAGTCAGACATGACTGAGCAACTAACTGTTACTATATAAAATACTTATTTGTGAATATATCTGTATATTTTTATATGGATATATATTTGCTGGTAGTTTTTTCAGAAACGTTGCAAGCATTAAAAACATACTCTAAAGGTTATTTCTGCTTTTACATTTTGTTGTTTCTTTAGAAAAATACTTTGAGATTATTGGTATGATAATGGCACTGTGTGGATCACAATAAACTGTGGAAAATTCTGAAAGAGATGGGAATACCAGACCACCTGATCTGCCTCTTGAGAAACCTGTATGCAGGTCAGGAAGCAACAGTTAGAACTGGACATGAACAACAGACTGGTTCCAAATAGGAAAAGGAGGATGTCAAGGCTGTATATTGTCACCCTGTTTATATAACTTATATGCAGAGTACATCATGAGAAACGCTGGACTGGAAGAAACACAAGCTGGAATCAAGATTGCTGGGAGAAATATCAATAACCTCAGATATGCAGATGACACCACCCTTATGGCAGAAAGTGAAGAGGAACTCAAAAGCCTCTTGATGAAAGTGAAAGCGGAGAGTGAAAAAGTTGGCTTAAAGCTCAACATTGAGAAAACGAAGATCATGGCATCCGGTCCCATCACTTCATGGGAAATAGATGGGGAAACAGTGGAAACAGTGTCAGACTTTATTTTTCTGGGCTCCAAAATCACTACAGATGGTGACTGCAGCCATGAAATTAAAAGACACTTACTCCTTGGAAGGAAGGTTATGACTAACCTAGATAGCATATTCAAAAGCAGAGACATTACTTTGCCAACAAAGGTCCGTCTAGTCAAGGCTATGGTTTTTCCTGTGGTCATGTATGGATGTGAGAGTTGGACTCTGAAGAAGGCTGAGGGCCGAAGAATTGACGCTTTTGAACTGTGGTGTTGGAGAAGACTCTTGAGAGTCCCTTGGACTGCAAGGAGATCCAACCAGTCCATTCTGAAGGAGATCAGCCCTGGGATTTCTTTGGAAGGAATGATGCTAAAGCTGAAACTCAGTACTTTGGCCACCTCATGTGAAGAGTTGACTCATTGGAAAAGACTGTGATGCTGGGAGGGATTGGGGGCAGGAGGAGAAGGGGACGACAGAGGATGAGATGGCTGGATGGCACCACTGACTCGATGGACATGAGTCTGAGTGAACTCCGGGAGTTGGTGATGGACAGGGAGGCGTGGCCTGCTGCGATTCATGGGGTCGCAAAGAGTCGGACACGACTGAGCAACTGATCTGATCAGATTGGATCTGAATGGCACTGTTTGATCAAACCAGTCAAATCTAAAGGAAATCAGTCCTGAATATTCATTGGAAGGACTGATGCTGAAGCTGAAACTCCAATATTTTGGCCACCTGATATGAAGAACTGACTTCTTGGAAAAGACCATGATGCTGGGAAAGATTGAAGGCAGAAGGAGAAGGGGACGACAGAGGATGAGATGGTCGGATGGCATCATCAACTCGATGGACATGAGTTTGAGCAAGCTTCAGGAGCTGGTGATGGACAGGGAAGCCTGGAGTGCTGCAGTCCATGGGGTCTCAAAGAGTCGGACGTGACTGAGCGACTGAACTGAATGGCACTGTTATGAGTTGGTACCTTTGTCCAAAGCTCTGCCCCTCCATTGATGGCACACAGATTGATAAAGCCACCTCATCCTTTAACTTGCCCTTTCTTTGCCCTGAGACTCCAATATATGCATATCATGTTTTGTCATATTTTATGTAATTCTGCTAGAATTTATGGATTTCTCATTCTGATCGCTATATAACCTCTGTTGCTGGTTAGTAATGTTTAGAACAGTAGAACTCATACTCTCAGTTACAGAAACTTAATTATGGACAAAAATGTATTAAAGTCATTGTTTTTATGTAATTCCACACATCAGTGAGAGGTGAGTCAAGAATTCATCTTTATTTGTCCCAAGAATAAAATAAAATTGTAAAAGAGGATAGATTCTGCCCACATGTTGGGGAATCAGGAGTTCTAGGTTTGAACCCTAGTCACTATACTCTCAATCTTGCATTCCTTAATCTGTAAAATGGGGATACTTGTACCTACTTCAGAGTTTGGGGGAAAAAAGCTTGATAAAATAATGTCCTCAAAATGTCCAACACAGTGCTTAGAACACAGCAGATACTCTATACATTACTGTAACATCAGACTACTTGTCAAAAAAATTATTCAGAATATCAAGATACTTTTATACCAAGCTAAAAAGCAACATAGATAATACTGAAGAATATATTGCAGCAATGAGATAATTGCCCAATACTTTTTTGTTTAAAGAATTTCTCTTCCCCTTACTTCCATATAGAGAAAGCTAAATTGTTCGAAAAATGCCTAGAATATAATATCACGCAAGTTTATTTAAAGAAAATTTTCAGAGCTATTTCCTTCCTGTTACAAAATGTTATCTTGACAAAACCCAACATTGCAACTGTGTTGACTGTGTGCTTGAACTTAACACTTAAAACTACACTGCAAATTGGTTTCTGAATGTCTGCCAATAAGTTCAACCAATCGCTCAACCCGTCTATTGTTCTAATATTTATAAATTACCTACAATAGGCCAAGCAAGGCTGTGCTTGGTAATAGGGCTGCAAAAACAAGTAAAACACAGAATTACAATGTAACTGAAAAGAAGTCACATAAAACAATTACAATAGAATGTGATATTAACTAAAATAGGTACCAGCAGAAAGGTACTAGAGCACAATGTATGAAATACAAGTAACTCAGCCTTGCATGAGGGCATCAACAAAGGTTTCCTGCAGGAAGTCATCTCTATGATGAATCCTGAAGAATGATCAAGAATTAGTTGGAAACGAGATTAGAAAGGAATCTAAGAAGACAGAGCACTATTTGACAAGCTAGAAGATAAGAAAGGCACAAAATAGTCAAGGAACTAAAAAGTCATTCAATATGGCAGCAACACAGAATATGACAGTGAGAATATATGGTTTGAAGCTGAAAAGGAGAATAGGATAAGGATCATGAAGAACCCAGGATGCTATATTTAGATGTTTGGGATTAGTCTTATGAACTTCTAAGACAGGTAGAAATCTGGTCATAATTGTGTTTTACAAATATCACATGTGTTGCATCGTAACGGTTGGAAGAGTAATAATTTCTACAGTAGAAGACCAGTTAAGAAAGTCATAGTGTATTCCACTCTTGGAAGGAATGTAAATTGGTGCAGCTACTTTGAAAAACAGTATGGAGGTTTTTTAAAAAGTTAAGAATGGAACTACCATAAAATCCAGTTATTCCACTTCTGGGTATTTATCTAAAGAATGCAAAAACACTAACTCAAAAGATTTATGCACCTTGATGTTAACTGCAGCATTATTTAGAATTGCCAATATATGGAAGCAACCTAAGTGTCCACTGATCGATGAATGGCTAAAGATGTACAGTGTACATGTACAATGGAATAGTATTTAGCCTAAAGGAGACAGAATCTTGCTATCATGATAACATGGATGGATCTTAAGAGTACTAAGTGAAATACATCAGATGGAGAAAAACAAGTATGTATGATTTCACTCATATGTGGAATATAAAAGCAAGCAAACAAAACAAAAGCAGCACATAGATACAGAGAACAGACTGATGACTCCCAGAGAAGAGGGGGTGAAATGGATAAATGGAGTTACTTCGGATGGAAACTAGGCTTCTGGTGGTAAACACGCTGTAGTGTATACAGAAGTCAAAAGTTAACATTGCACACATGAAGCATATATAATATTATAAACCAATGTTATCTTAATTAAAAAAAATTTTTTTAAGAATTTCTTAGTACATTTCAAATAAAAACCAAAGTAGAATTGAGTCAAATAGTGTCAATGGGGGTAGGGCAAAAATGAAAACTGAGAGATATTAAGGAGTTAAAAATAGAAAGGACTTGGACATTTATAGGATGCAGGAAGTGAGGAAGAAGGGAGTAGTTAAAGATGACTTCAGAGTTTCTGTCTTGCACAGGAAGGTGGGTAATCCTGAATAGGAATCATGAAAGGAATAGGTCTGAATGGAAGTACATGAGTTTAATTTGGGAACTTCAGGTTTAAGGTGCCTAGGGGAAATACAAGTGAGTGAGTTGACATCTGGATAGTAGACACCTGAATAATTGGCTTAAAGCTAAGGGAAAGATCTTGTTTGGAGATTGGGAGCTCATCAGCACGAAAAGGAAGCCTTCGAGAAGGCGAGTTTATGGGTTAGGAATCCAGTCATGGTGAAAACTGACAAGGAACCACAAGAAGAGGAAGCACAGGTGACATCAGAGAAGAAACAGCCAGGGAGGCTGGACTACGAAGTTGGGAAAGATAAGGGAGAACTTTCTGAGACAGGACTGGCCCACCATGCAGATAATTCTGGGTGTTAAGGGAAGGTGGGGCTCAGAACCCACAACTGTTTCAACTTTGTTTTCTACAAATTGGTGCTACATTGTTTAGAATTGTATACAAATGTTCATTTTCTCTTTGCTCCATCCTCAGAATATTTTTTTTTCCTCAGAATATTTTTAAGTAGAAGGATAGAAGAAACCTAAACATCTTAACAAAAAGACTGTTGGAAGTGCGTTTTAATGTCAATTGCTTCTCAAATTAATAGCAATAAAACTAAATTCAAATGTACTAAATGTTTTCCACATGACAAATTATTCAATAGTATTGGGATATTTAATGAAGTAAATAAAATTCAAGGTCCTAACAGTCACAGTGCTTTTATTTAATGTTAAAGATGTATGAAAATTCCAAAACAGGAGAACAGCTCAGTGCCATATGTTATGGTTACTCTGATCTGACAAATTTCATATTCCATGAAATATGGTTGACAATCCACAGTAACCTATTTGCAAAGTATTCATTTGCTGTTTACTTTATGCATAACCAATAAAAGACTGCCATTTTATGATCCATTAAAAAAGATGAAAAAATTAAATAAAATTGTGAAAGACATTTGCTGAAATAAATAATTTACCTCCAATTTGCATATACTGAAAATTAAACTGGTAACTACTCAAAAAGTTATTACAATTATGTCAACTGAAGATATTTTGAAACCAAGTGCTACTATTTAATACTCCGAAGAGTTTTTTAAAAGTTAGCTTTATGCATAATAAATTATGAGTTGAAAGTCAAATTTCATATTTGTGAATAAAGATTCAATTTCTAGTTATGAATATAGATGTAAATTAATGTTTCATCTAAGAATATTTTCTTCAAAGGGTAAAAGGATAAAATAATTAAATAAAATAATTTCTTTTTGAGATACTCAATATAGTTATATAAAACTGAAACAAATACACTGCAGTCAGGAAGACTGCTAGATTTTAGAAGAAAAAAATGCTTTATCAGAGAAGTACTGGATCACATCTAAAGTTGTATTGGAAATGTTTTCAGTATTACACTGAAAATAACCCCTTTTTAACTGCATTGTGTATTTTTCAAAAGTGTTCAAATGATGCTTGGAAAAGATCACTCGATTTTTAGTGTCTTTCATCCAAAAATGTCATATGTCTTAATAATAGTAAAATCTTTAATAATATAACATTTAGAAATAGATCTATAAGAGGATTTAAATACATATTTACTTGCCCAGAGGCTTAGTTGGTAAAGAATCTGCCTGCAATGCAGGAGACCTGGGTTCGATCCCTGGGTCAGGAAGATCCCTTGGAGAAGGAAATGGCAACCTACTCCAACATTTTTGCCTAGAGAATCCCATGGACAGAGGAGTCTGGCAGGCTACAGTCCATGGGGTTGAAGGAGTTGGACACGACTTGGCGACCGAACTACCACATCTTCTGTATCATCTCATGGCTGTCCCTCCTGGAACACTTTTAGTTACCAAAACACTCACTAAATGATTCTAATTTTTACAGAACTCTTCCTTATACTGAGCTGAAATGTGCCTCCCTTTACCTTTCATTCTTCTCTTGTTCTTGGAGCAATACAGAATAAATCAAATCTATCTTTCACACAACAGACCTGAAGTTTGAAGGAAGCAGAGGTGTCACATCCAGATTATGTCTTTTTCAGTATTTTAACTGCATCCTATTTAACATTTTAACACTTGACCACATTCTATTAGCCACCCCTGAATGTACGTGAATTAATTATTGTTTCTCTTAAAAGGTAATTTCCAGAACTGAAAATCATATTTAGGATCAAGATTCAATGCAGATTAGGTGAATTTATCACATTTACAGGGCTTCCCTATGGCTCTGGCTGCCAATGCAGGAGACATGGGTCGATCCCTGGGTTGGGAAGATCCCCTAAGGAAATGGGAACTCACTCCAGTATTCTTGCCTTGGAAATCCCCTGGGCAGAGGACATTGGCTGGTTACAGTTCATGGGGTCACAAAAGAGTCAAACATGACTTAGTGACTAAAAACAACAACATATATACAAAAATGTACAACATTTGGCCACCCTGTGGCCTAGTGGTCTTGGAATGAGTGGCTGAGTTCCCCTCCAGACATTCACCCCAGCACAAGAGGCTGTCAAGGCTGTAGCTTGGTGTCTCTGGCAGGCCAATGTCCTGGCAACTGAAAGGAAACCCATTGATGGACACATTCACATCTAGAATGTCTGCCATGGGGCCTGAGTGCTATGGATGCTTCTGGGCATGCTCCATCCGCTGGTCCCCTACTATAAGGAGTTCATCTCAGGCCATGGCTTTGCTCAGAACCAGCTTGTTATTTGGAAGCACTCAACCACGGGCTTCCCTGGTGGCTCAGCCGGTAAAGATTCCTCCTGCAATGCAGGAGACATGGGTTCAATGCCTGGGTCGGGAAGATGCCCTGGAGAAGGGAATGGCAACCCCCTCCAGTATTCTTGCCTGGAGAATCCCATGGACAGAGGCACCTGGAGGGCTACAGTCCACGCGGTCGCAAAGAGTTGAACACGACTGAAGTGATTCAGTACACTACTGAGAACAACCATGGCCAAGGTGGCTAGGCTCACAGGTCACACAATTCAGGTCTTCGGTCCAACCGTGAGCTCAGCAGGGGCCCTGCAGCTATGGCACGGCTCTGATTGGACCCTGAACAAGGGGGGAAGTGGGAAACCAGTGCAGCAAAGCAGCCTCATCCAGCATGTCACCTGCTGAGGATCAATTCATCACCTCAGTTTTTGAGTGCTTTTTAAAGAGTTTTTCTGATTAAAAAATTGTGTCAAGTCTCCTTCTCAAAAAAAAAAAAAAAAAACCTGACAAGATGAAATTCACCTAACCATACAAATATATTAAAACTGTTCATGTGAGAAGCTAGGCTAAAGGCAGAATTTGTCAAACCAGGAAAGGGAAATGGAATCAATTTTATTCCAGGCAAAATTAATTATACTGAAAAAAATAACAACACTGAAGAAAATAAGATTCTATCACCAAGTCAGGCTCTAACCCCAAGTCTGCCACACATGCATCTCCATGATCCTTCAGTATCAGCTGCTTCAAATTTTCCACATACACTTGATGTCCCACCTCCTCTTACTCAAAACACTCTGTCAACTGTCTTTCCACACAGCCTTTTAAGAGGACTAATACTATCAGTTTCATCTGATTGAGATATTTATTTCATATTTGCCAGAAGATTCTGGCCAATGTTTTTGAAAGCACATTTAACTATACCATATGCCTCCTTAAATCATCTCTATCAAACAAGCTGTAGGATAAGGCTCTGGTTCATTCTGTTCTGTTTTTCTTTCTTCACAATGTGTTTATGTATATTTACCCAACTTGCTCTGTTCTTCTTGCCAAATTACAGGTTTGAGATCTCAACTAGTGCAGAGCAGCTGTGCTATTGCTGGTGTCTCACCAAACAAGGGTCAGCAAATGAGCCCGTTTCGCGAGAATGGTGACACCTGCACATTCCACTCGAAAGGCAACTGCCCTCGAAAGGGTGGGATCCGCAGGGCTTCACAGAGTCCTTCCTACTTAAGACGTTTTGGTACAAATAAACCACTGGCAGAAACTACCTTCCAATCTGTACATCTTTCTAGGTAAGACAATATGTTTAACCATAGGACATTTTTTAAAATTAAATCGTGTCCAATGGGAAAAAAAAATAGAAAAGAACTACCTCCTTTACATTCTTTCTGTTTAATGACTAAGAATCTGTGCATTTTGGTGTAAAATTCTCTACCAAACAAAGAAATGTAATACACAGATATCCCCTCAAAGAAAGGACTCCAAAGATCCATTCCAGCAATACTAAGCAATGATATACCCGGAAAAGATTTGCCCAGATAGCTTTAACTTTTGGTTTCTCCCTGACATGCTGCTGTACATGCATGCAAAGTCACATCAGTTGCAACCCCATGGACTGTAAGCCCACCAGGCTACTCTATGCACGGGATTCTCTATGACATCAATTTCCAAATGCAAACTTATGTCCTAGCTACCCTGCTGCATTCTTAATTCCCATCTCCAAGAAAACATCTTCATATGAAGCCTCTTTCAAACCAAAATTCATGAGCCCTGGATTTTTAAAGGGATCATCCTCAAAGAAAATGTATTTCAGGAAGTAACATAAAGATAAGAAAGGGACTGAGCGAGCACTCTAATGAGATGAGGCACATGTCCGTGGCTCCAGCTCTGAGACTGTGCATCTGGCTTTGAGGCTGTCTGTCTAGGGTTACTTCACCAGCATGTTGTTAATTATTTAAGTGAGAGAACGGGGGGAACCATCACCACATCTGTCACCCTCACACAGGAAAAACCTTCATTCATTGTTGGGCCAGATGTGTTTATTTGAAACACAGACTAACTAGCGACTTAATGGGTTTGAATCCTTAGCCAAAAGCTAATTAGACAAACACAGTAAAGCATCAGTCACCTTACAAGGCTAAACTGTTTCAGTGGTGTTGATTTTAATCCAATCTCATAAGAGGCCTCATCACCTACAAAAATATCTGAAGGAAATGCAAGGCAGAGGAAAGGTCCAAATGACTTGCAAAGTACTCAGTGGAACACATAATGATGTCGCCAAATGTCCAACACAGTAACAAACAAAATCTTCTCCAATTTTGCCTCAGTGGTATCATGTACTTGATACAAAAAAGAGGAAAGCAAAATTATTTTAGACAGATCTCCTTCCAAAACACTCTCAGCTAGCTTATAGGTGAAATAGTAACATCCAAAAGCCAAACAAAGGATGATTTCTTGTGCCTGATATTGTTTAAAAATCATATAAGACATAATAAATATCAGGCACGAGAAACCATCATTTGTCTGGTTTTTGACGTTAATATTTCACCCACCAGCAAGCTGAGAAGAGGATTTGTCTACAAACCACTAAAAAATTCAAGCGGTATGTGTGGCAGCCTATTCAAAAGGGGACTGTGCCCCAAGGCAAGTTCTACAGAAAACGAATTCAGTGTTGGACAGAACAGGCATATTGCATTTTATAAGTACTTTGGAGAAGAAAGTAAGCTGTCTTACCTTACTAGTCATTACTATGAAAAATCCAACTTAGTTTTCTGCTCTCTTAAATGGTATGACCCCCAAAACAGAATTCTGACCATCTTTCTCCTACTTAAAATACCCAGTAACCAAATGCACTATTTTAGTCTATATATAAATAATGAATCAAAACGTTTGAGAAACATGTAACAAATATTTCACAAATTTATTATGTGTCCAGCATCATGTCCACCAAGAAACAAAACAAATTCATTCCAGCAGGAAGGAGACACAATAACAAACAAACAAATGCTTTGGAGAAAAAGTAAACCAAGAAAAGGAAACAGAGAGTGTTAGACTCAAAGGAGGGAGTAGACTGTATGATTAAATAGGGTAACTGGGAAGGGCTTACTGAGAAGATTATATATAAACAAAACTTGAAGAAGTTGAGCAAGTGAGACAAGAGGGGAGGAGTCTCTTAAGCAGAGAGAACAGCAAGTGTAAAAGATGCTGGAGTGGGAGTAAGCTCACATGGTTAATGAAGAGCAAACAGGCCAGGGTGCCCATAACAAAGGGGCAAAAGAGGATAAGTCAGAGATGCAGCAATGGCCAGATCCTGTAGAACCTTGTAGAACACTGACTGCAGTGATTAGACTTTCAGTATAATGGAGAACTCATTATCAAGGATAAGTGAGGGGTGATATAAATTGATCTGTTTTAACAGAATCTCTGTTGCCAAAGACAGAAGCAGAAAGAGTATCTGAGAGGCTAATAACCTAACCAAGAACTGACAGTGGCTTGGTTTAGGATATATCAGTGGAGGTGGTGGGGAAGGACTGGATTCTGAATGTATTTTGAAATCAGAGCTGAGATTTGCTGATGGCCTACATCAGTTCAGTTCAGTTCAGTCGCTCAGTCGTGTCTGACTCTTTGCGACCCCATGAATTGCAGCACGCCAGGCCTCCCTGTCCATCACCAACTCCCGGAGTTCACTCAGACTCACATCCATCGAGTCAGTGATGCCATCCAGCCATCTCATCCTCTGTCGTCCCCTTCTCCTCCTGCCCCCAATCCCTCCCAGCATCAGAGTCTTTTCCAATGAGTCAACTCTTCGCATGAGGTGGCCAAAGTACTGGAGTTTCAGCTTTAGCATCATTCCTTCCAAAGAAATCCCAGGGCTGATCTCCTTCAGAATGGACTGGTTGGATCTCCTTGCAGTCCAAGGGACTCTCAAGAGTCTTCTCCAAAGAAATCAATAATGACTCAAAGTTTTTTTTTTACCTGAACAACAAAAAGGATGGAGCTGCCAATGACTAAGATAGAGAAGACAGCTCTGAAAGCAGACTGGGGGAACAATCAGGGGAATCAATATGGAGTCAGAGATTCAATAAAATAAGACCAAACTTTAAGTCAATAGATTTACTATTGTTAATACAGGACAGTATTGTTCAGAAAGACATTGAGCCCCACTGTGCCCCTGGGGTAAAGATGGCTCAATGTAAAATGGACAGGCCTTAAATCCCAAAGCAGTCTAATTTGATATAAGCACGTTACCAATACTGCTAAATTACTATATGACAAAGAAAACAAATACTTTTTTATAGAAAGAATAAAGATTCTGATAGTCTTGCTTTTGTAAGTTATACAGCCCTTTATAACCAATTTAAAATAGAAAGTTGATACCACTCCAGTTCACTCAGTTGACCAGAACCAATGTCCAATAGATATCCTGCATATTTAAGCACCCACATAATTCAAGTGCTCAAGTCAACTTCAAACTGCTAAAATAATTTTCTTACGTTCCACAAAGGAAAATATAATCCTCCCTCTCTGAACTGTATCCTATTCATTATCCTAAATGTTGAAGAAGACTCTTGAGAGTCCCTTGGACTGCAAGGAGATCCAACCAGTCCATTCTAAAGGAGATCAGCCCTGGGATTTCTTTGGAAGGAATGATGCTAAAGCTGAAACTCCAGTACTTTGGCCACCTCATGTGAAGAGTTGACTCACTGGAAAAGACTCTGATGCTGGGAGGGATTGAGGGCAGGAGGAGAAGAGGACGACAGAGAATGAGATGGCCAGATGGCATCGCTGACTCGATGGACGTGAGTCTGAGTGAACTCCGAGAGTTGGTGATGGACAGGGAGGCCTGGCGTGCTGTGATTCATGGGGTCTCAAAGAGTCGGACACGACTGAGCTACTGAACTGAACTGAACTGAACTGTTGAACAAGAGAACATGTGAACTATTCATGGTCATTTTCTGCACAATAAAGAGAGCAGAGGGAAAAGTCACAGATGAAAATATTAAGATACTGATAAAATTATCTGTGTATTTTAGGTGACTAAAATAATAGCCCTTCCTCTAAACTAAATAGCTTTTAGTTTATCCAGGTATCATGGTTTATTGCCACACCAAAGAACATAAGAATATAGACCTTAACAGGACTGGGACACAACTTAAAGAACAAATATTTCCTAGTCTAAGTTGTGCCTTACTGAGCCACATTCCTTTTGCTCTTCAATCTTAATATTTAAATACTATAGTAATTAGTCAAAATCCCACTTTTGAAATTTGTGTGTGTGTGTGTGTGTGTGTGTGTGTGTAAATTCAATACACTAAAATTCAAAACACTGGCCATGGCTTTACTATTTAAAGACTCTAACAACATATCTCCAACCTACCCAGATAAATATTTATAGAGTCTTTTAATCAATATTTAAGAAACAAGATAAAAAAGACTTTACCAATTTCAAATCTACTAAGAAACATATAAAGTACTAACCAGAGTGATTTGCCTAGGTTTTACCATTCCATGTTCAATCTGTATATCAACAATAGATAAAACAACTACTGCGTATTGGGTCACAATTTCCTTATAATTTGTAGCTAAAAAGTTTTTAAATGTTTTAATGAAGCACTTACTCTCCAACTTCATGCAGGGTAGGAGCAGGACAAAGCATAGAATTCTGTTCCACACTTACTGGCTTTTCATCTAGAAAATAAGATGCCATTGAATTAATAAGGGGCTTTATGTATCTCATGCATTTTTATTAATGATATGAAGAGATACAGCAATCAGTGTTCAAGTGTGGGGCATTAGATACATCAGCATGAAAAAACAAAAAGATACTCATCTAAATAAATAAGAGAAGGAACACAGAATGAAAAATAGAGATTATATGCCTTATTGATATACAGTACTGGTAAATCATAAATTATGATTTTTTATATAACATTCACATATAGTTTGTAGATACTATAAAATTATCACCTTTTCTCCCTCAACTTTGTCAATATATTAGACATTCAAGAAACAATGATATATATTTTAAAAGCAGAATTTTAAAATGATAAAGATAAATATCCAAAGCATAATAAATTTATTTCAAGAGCTTAATAAAATAATTGGGTCTATAACATATAAACAGGCTTCCTAGGTGGCTCAGTGGTAAAGAATACACCTGCCAATGCAGGACATGAGGGTTTGATCCCTGGATCCTCTGAAGATCCTCTGGATAAGGGAATGGCAACCCACTTCGGTACTCTTGCCTGGAAAATTCCACAGACAGAGGAGCCTGGTGGGCTAAAGTCCATGGGGTTGCAAAACAGTCAGACACGACTTAGCAACTAAACAACAACAAATAATACATAAATACATTTTATAGAATACTTAAGTTGCCTTGCAATTTTCATAGATATGAGAAAAATAATCTAGACTATAAATATTCAGAAAAGCTACATGATCAGATAGATAATCTTAGAATGCAAATTATGAAAATACAATCTGACTCAATTTACTCGAGATTTATTTTAGTAAATTTAATCTCATATAGCTAAACATAAAATATGTTTCTATTATAATAAACTCCAACCCATAATCAAAAGAAGTTAGGTAAAGTTAATGCTTAGATATAGATGACTACTAAATAAAAATACTAAAATAATTTTTCCTCTTCAGTTGTAGAACCTACTAACAAGAGAGTTCGTTACAAATATTATTGCCTTTCCTTACCAAAATGATGATTTTAATAGAAAAGATAGGAATTAATGATACCATTTACCATGCTGAGACCCTTAACACTGTAATTCAACAAACATATTGAGCAGTTACTTTGCATGCAGACAAAACTGTGCTAAACGGAGAGTTTATAACAATCAGATAAACAAAATTGTAGATGATCCTTTCAAAAAATATTTCTACCAGAGTTCACAGAGTTGCAGCATCTGCCTTACAGTATAAAATTTTAGAAGACAATATAATCACCAACGAGGAGAAAAGTCTTAAAAGAGACCCAAAAAGCCCAGAATATTAAGATCTATTTATTTAAAGAGAAGTTTTTCTCAGAATAAAGATTAAAAATGTTGCACTCATCTGCTTTTTTGAAAGTCAAGCTAGGCAAAGTGAAATTTAATTCCTTAAATATGATAATCACCAACAAATACTGTACCAGGGAGACATTACAGACATATCTTTAAGGCAAGAAGTCTGTCCTCAGGAAACTGGCTGACAACTTATTTGCAAATTAGACAAAGACAGAAAGTGACAATAAAATGAGGTAATAAGTAGTAAAGTAGTCCAAGACTGGTAGACTTTCAAGCAAGAGTGACAAGAAACAAATGTGGAGAAAGAGACAATTAAATCAGGGGGTGGGTATAGTCCACACAGAGAAAACTGGGTTCAACTCTCAGCTCTGCCCAGTATTAGTTGCGTAATCACAGACAAGTTACATGACTCTTTCAGCCACAAGGCCATAATTTGTATAATGAGGATACTTCAGATACAGTCCAGCATTTAATAAGTTATGAACAACTGTTGCCATTATTAAATAACTATTAAGTAACTATTATTACTACTTGCATTATTATTGCACTTCCTTTCTTTACTGATTAAAAAAAATATAGCACTGCTGGTTTCAGCTGAGAAAAATACTTCATGCTGAAATACTGCACAGATATTAAAGCAATACGGAAATTATGGAGACATACTTATCGTGTATGTTTCATTTACAGTGTAAGTACAGAGAACACTGCCTTTCCGACTCCCCAGGTTGAATCCTCTTCCATTCAAAACAACTTGAAATTCCTCTAGAAGTAAAAGGAAGAATACAAAATGTAAATGCTACTTTTCAAGAACAACAACAAAAAGCATCACTTGAATCAAAAGCATCAAGGTGCAACGAATTTTTTAATACTATTCAGTCAACTAATAACAAAAGACATGGTCTTACTAGTTTTCTTAGACCTTCCAAGGAAATACAGTGGAGATGCCCTTCACTGCCAGGTAGAGATGCATTATTTTACATTTTGAACGAGGTGTTTTCCAATAATAACCAAAAAGAACTGAAGTGTAATTGACCAATAGAATTGAAGCACAACAGTCATCCCAGACAGATACTGTACAAACTTGCCCAAATTCTATCCTGAGGAAAATATCTGTAGGGATGTCTTAGGTACTGAGGTATGAGAATGTGAAGAAGTTAATGCCTCATTTTACCTGGTTCTTAGAACAGTCGCGTGTTGTAATTTCTTTAACCTATGACACCCCATACAGAGGTTCTTCTTTAACAGCTTCTTCACATATCTAATCCTACTTTTAATTTGTTGCATACAGACTTGTAACTCTTCAAAAGTCAGGCATTTTGGACTAATAATAATCTGTGGCCAATTAGTAAAAGAAGTTGATTTGACTCATACTCTGTGTAAGAGGAGCAGTCACTAAATGTTAGAGAGTGAAATAATATGATAGAAGAAAAGTTTAAATGTTTATATCTTTGCTGCTTAGCTGTAAGAAGATATGTCAATTCTTTTAATAGTAATTAACTTTCAATCCTCTTCAGAGACCCCCTACCCAAGATAATCTAACACATATCTAATAATTAACTGTGGAAGAAAATGCTGCCATGCCACTCTTCATTCAGTGTGTTATTGAATATAAGGAATGTTCTTATAAGTTACAATAAAGTGCAAGTGAAATGTAAAATGTGACTCAGAAAAAGAACATGAGCTTTTGGAGTCAGACAGACAAGAATCTAACAGGACATTTACTAATAGCAACTACTGAATATATTTCTGTCTCAGTTTCCCCATCTGTGAATCCAGGATTATAAAACTGCTGAATAGTGTTGTAAGGATTAGGCCAAATTATAAATGCAAAGACCACCATCCCACTCTAGAATGTTCAAATGCACTATTCCTCTTAAACATCTCAGTAATCATTAAGGAAGGGTGGGTCTAAAAGATGCCTGCAATGCAGGAGTCCCTGGTTTGATTCATATGTCAGGAAGATCCCCTGGAGAAGGGATAGGCTACCCACTCCAGTATTCTTGGGCTTCCCTAGCAGCTCAGCCGGTAAAGAATCAGCCTGAAATGCGGGAGACCTGGGTTCAATCCCTGGGTTGGGAAAAATCCCCTAGAAGAGGGCATGGCTACCCACTCAAGTATTCTTGCCTGGAGAATGGCCATGGACAGAGGAGCTTGGCAGGCTACAGTCCATGGGATCGCAAAGAGTCGGACACGACTGAGCGACTAAGAGCACAGAACACTAAAAGATGTAGAACCTCATCCCATGTCCAGCAGGTGGGAGGCCACCAGAGCCAATATTTAACTTTTGAAAGAAAAGTTGGGTTAAAATGAACTCCAGGTTAAAACTTGAAGAAATTATATAGGCCACAGAGAATCCCACTCTCTTTGGGTTGGATGGCTTGAAAGTGCTAAAACCTGAGTCTGTTTTTTAGCACCAGCTGATCAAGCCACCTGCTTCTTTCCTGCCATCCACCGTGAGCTGGCAGGGACGTACTTTGGCCAGGTCATAAGAGCATGGAGCTCAGTCTACAGATACATGCCTGTTTGTATAATCAGATAAAAGAGAAAATTTCCTATTTTATTTTACTTGTCATAAGAAAGGTCTCAAACATGAACTAAATATACAGAAGATTTTAAAAGCCTGTCACACAATATGTTCATTATTTAAAATAACACTCCAATCTTAAAAATTTGAATTTAAAATAGAAATATTTCAAGGAATTATTTAAAAATTCTTGCAGAAAAAGATGCCAAAAAATTAATTTTGCTATTCTCTTTCCAACATGAGTTTCAAATCATATATTTTAACTAGGAAAAAAAGTACAATTTCTTACAAGGTATTTTTAAATTCAAACTACTTACGCCCCACACAGACACTCGAGGGCCGCAATTCCAGGATTTCAGTGCATGACTGAGCTAGTATCTAAAAAGGAAATAAAAAAGAAGACCAAGATATGTAACTTAATCATAATATGCAAAATGAATCATAAGATTACTAATAATCTGCAGTCCTCCCTTTACAATAAATGGCAGAGAAAAATTATTAGCCACATATACAGCTACCAAGCTCTTATGAAATTTCTGTGTCATCTTCTAGTATATATTTCAAGACTGCATTCTGTAGGAATGCTTATTTGATTAGAATAAATACAGATAAGCACAGATAAAAGGAGTTGTTGCTCTAAAGTCTGGGAGCCTTGGATATGAAAAGATAACTAAAATTTCTCAATAGCCATAAAATCAACGCTAACTTTCCCATCAAGCAAAAACAAGATAGCAAAATCAGACCTCCTATTTAATTATGCTAATTTAACATTTTCTATTAAAAGATTCAACATAATATCAATAAATAAACACTTCTTTATTTGACTCTGGCATTTCTATTCAATTTCTCTGCCTCAATTCCCATGGATGCTAATCCTCCTTATATGCATCAAACATTACACTTGCAGAACACAGGCCCCTTGTATGAGCCAAATATTATTCTCAAAAGCACAGACTCTCTACTCTAGCATTCCCAGAGCACAGGAACAGAACAGCTCTTCTTAGCGTGATCTGAGAGACAGAAACCACCATACAAGGCACAAGGCTACAAGTGAAAAACAACAGTGATGAAATAAGCTGCTCCTCATGGACTCAACAATCCTGTCTTTATTTTTAGAACTGCTCTGCACTACATTAGCAAAGGCAGACAAGTTCCAGATGATCTTTGAAAGACATTCCTTTCTTGCTGGAAGTTAAGGACAGACGATGTACAGTAGTTTCTAGCGTCTCCTGTTCATAACTAAAACAGGAAGGAAGGACTGTGGCAGGATACAGAAATGCTTTCCCTGCTTTCTTTAATAACAGTAGAAATATAAACTGTCAGACTCTAAAAATCAGCGGGTCAAATCATGGGATTTTTGTTGCTGAATATGCCCCTCGGAAAGAGGGTACATTTGTACTTTTTAGGGTCATTTCCCAGAGAATCCACTTTTCACATACTGATTGAGGAGTAAAATACTATAACTGAGAAATTCTGAGTGAGATCTATTTAAACTCCGAAATGATCAAAGAGATTCCACCGTCACCCAAAGACTGTCAGGGCCTCAACAACTCTTGGTCTGCTATTCTATCTCTGATAATCAGCACTCACTCCTTTGAAGAGCAAGTACCTTTGTTCATTTAAGAATTGAGGATCACTCTCAAAAGTTAATGTGCCCTCTTGGAAAGAAAGAATCTCAAATCACTAACATCTTTAAACTGTTTGACATAATTCAGATAACAAGACTCTGAAGGGAATAGAATACAAAAGTTTTGCCAAAAGAGTAAGAAGCTAAAAAGCTTCCAGTTAACAAAATAGGTGCATTATTGCTCCAGGTTTGACCAGTCTGAGATAAAAGTGAGAACTGAGCCATGAAAATGGAAGGTCAAAAGAAAGCATCAGTTCAGTTCAGTTCAGTTCAGTCACTCAGTCGTGTCCGACTCTTTGCAACCCCATGAATTGCAGCACGCCAGGCCTCCCTGTCCATTACCAACTCCCGGAGTTCACTCAGACTCACGTCCATCAAGTCAGTGATGCCATCCAGCCATCTCATCCTCTGTCGTCCCCTTCTCCTCCTGCCCGCAATCCCTCCCAGCATCAGAGTCTTTTCCAATGAGTCAACTCTTCACATGAGGTAGCCAAAGTACTGGAGTTTCAGCTTTAGCATCATTCCTTCCAAAGACAGCATAAACCCCCCAAATCTATTTTGGCTGGCAACAATTCTTCAAAGAATTTACTTGAAACTAAATCCTATTGAGAAGACTGACTGATCTTAGAGCTGATAATCCTTTTACTATTCTAGTTATTTTAGGCACACCTTTATAAGCATTACAGAAAAATGTTTTGAGTGTTGAATCACCCCCTCTATTAGAACACAAACTCTTAGAGCATAGACATGGGATCTCATACTGTGCAAGCCTTCCAGGAGGACCACATTGTTTTGTACTCACAGTACAACCAAAAAAAAAAAAAAAAACTGCTTAGAGAATAAAGACCAAACGTACTGATTAATGAGAATACTAAAAATGTCTAGTAAGCAAATCAACAATCATAAAAGGACTAAGATAAAGCACAATAAAGTGAATTTATGTTTTTACATAAATGAGATGCCAATGTTGGAAAATAATGTCTCTGCCTACATGTCTTCCTGAGGGAGGTCTGTCCCTCTGTGACTGTTTTTCTTAGTTTCTTTCCGTCCTGTATTTGTGAACCACAGGGTTGTTAAAGGTTTTTAACCAACAGTTGAGCCCACAGGGTACAGATTGGGTTGGAGGTAAAAGTGTGACCTTCCAGTGGGGAGAGGTCTGGGCAGAGAGGTTGATGGTATATCCAAGACTGTCTGCAAGACCTGTGTTTATAAATCAGTAAAAAAAAATCTATAATAAAAAAAGAGGCCGAAAGATATAGAATTCTAAATTCTGTTACTTTGTGTAAAAGATCTATGTTTCAGCTCATTATCCCAAATTGTGAAATGCCTAAAGATGGTTTGATATATTTAATCTCTATAATAACAGTCATTGTCCTTTCTCATTATCAAAACTTTCTGTCCTATTTAAAATGTATTTGTTTTGAATGCTGCCTTTGAAAGGTATGATAGGACTTCCCAGTGCAGGGGACAGGGGTTTGAACCCTGGTCCGGGAAGAGTCCACATCCCGTGCAGCAACTAAGCCGGTGTGTTACAACTACCGAGCCTGTGCTCTAGAGTCGGCAGGCTGCAATCACTCAGACCAAGTTCTGCAACTCCTGAAGCCCATGCACCTAGAGACCATGCTCCCCAACAGGAGAAGCCACTACGATGAGAAGCCCACACACCACAACAGATTGCCTCTGTTCACTGCAACTAGAGAAAGCACTCATGTGGCAAAAAAGACCCAGCACAACTATAAATAAATAAAATTACTGTAAAAATGTAAGGTAAAAAGCCTGAAACACATTATCACAAGAAAATGAAAATCCAAGTAATCCCCCTCTTCTGAGTTGTTTGGAATAAAACTACAGGGAGAACAAGAGCATTCAGCCTTACAGATTATAATTACTTATTTTCTGTTGTTTCTAACTGGTTGCATACAATTTTGATATGTTATTTGCACTATTTGGACCATCAGAATACTCTCAATAGTTCAATGAACACTATTCAGTGTAAACATGGATACATGGAATTTCTCTATTTGGCAAGGGAGTAGGGTAGGATAAGATAAGGTTATTTACGCCCTCCTCTGAGTTGGTTTCAGTGAGCCGAAAGACAGGATGTAGCCTTAGGGGTCAACTCCGACCACACTGCCAGCTGGCCTCTTACAGATGTTTGGCAGGAGATGAAAGTAGATTCCATTGTGCTGTCCCTTGCCTGAAGTTGAACTTGAATGAAGTACCAGAATAGTGTTTCACCCTGGGTATTCCAGGCATAGTCCAAATTAATTTCAATTGACTCTGCATCTAGCATCATGTACTTAGGTTGCAGGATTTCACTAGAGGTCAGATTTGCATACAGAGCAACAAGGGGGCAGACATGTACATTGGAGCTAGAATTGGCAAGACTTATGGCCATGTAAGAACCACTGCTAAGTCAGAGACACAACTCTTCCAAGAATCCCAGTGGCCACAAGGCAATTTCTTATCTTGCTTATCCATAGTGTTAGGATCAGATCTTTAAAAGTATTGAATAATAACTACGTAAATTAACAGTATTAATCTAGGAAACATTTACAGCAGAAATAACCAGAAAGCATCAGACTTGATTTCTTCTTTCTTAGCTATTTTAAGATACATATGAAACCACATTTTGATTGAGATCTGTAAGTTCCTGAATATGTTTACATAATGAATACATGCTATAATAACAAATATCGAATATGTAGGAAGTAGTGTAAATCATATTATAGCCCCCAAAACTGCATACAATGAATATAGCTTTGGCCTTTTTCTCCTGGCATTGAAGATAAAATGAGATTAATTAGTGGAGAATTGTAGTTGGGCTGCATCCAAGATAAAATTTAGCATGAAATTAGTTAAGATGAGGTAACAAAGTCAAAATATTACTCAGCACCTACAGTGTCTTGGAAGTTTATACTGAATTTGGGAGCAATATCTAGGTCTAATGATTTGAAGACCAAACATCCAGTTTAAATAAACAAACAAAAGCCCACTTCCTACAACTAATATACATCAAGACAGATTTTTTAAATCTATATTTTTTCCAATTTCTAAATGGTAATGGTAAGGATACTATATTTAGAAAATAGAATACAGCCCATTCCACATGAAACTAGGCAAACACTTTTTTTAATGAATGATAACACCTCCTATTTAAAACCAATCTAATATAAAAAGTATACAGCACAATGTTATAAACAGCAGCTGCTCAGTTAATATTTATTGAATTAACTGAGTAAATGCAAAACTTTCTAGTAAAAAACAAGCATCTTGACTATAAGACAAATAAACAGGGTGTGTAACAATGGACAGTTAAACATATTTAAAATTAAAGAGCTTTTCAAATCACATCTTTGGTCACATACAAGGAAAGGAAAACTTATTTGTATAGTTTAAATTGTGGTAACCAATGGCACTAATAAGGCATTAAGCCAAACACAAAAAAGAAAGAAATTTAAGATACGCACCTTCTTTTAAAAAGAGGGTTAATTTTTAGATAGGATATGTGGAAGAGAAAAATGAGATTAAATCCCATTGAATGGTTTCCTCTGTGACTTCCTTTTTAAAGGTCAGTTCTAAATAAAAAAAATTTTCCCCCAAACTGGATTATTTCTTCACCCTTAAATTCAATATGCTACCCAAACATCTCGAACATTTTCAACGTTATTCAAAATTCAAAATATTTATTCAAGCAATAATTTTCTAATACTGACTTTGAGTAAATAACATCACATACAACAGAACATTATAGATAATTTACAAGTACCCTCAGTGTATCCTTAACAAATAGAAACTGTTAATTTGCATGACATACAGCATGCCAGAAAATATCAGTAAGGATAATAAAAAGGTCTGAAAAATATAATCTGTTTTTTTCTGACTCACTGAGAGTCTTTAAGCACAGCAGGAGTTCATCCCAAATATGAAGGAGTCCAAGTTTAAATCTCATAAGGAAAAATCAGTGAAGAATATTAGTTCCCAAAAAGAGTTCCCCCAAAAATAAAGCTTTAGTAATTAGCTACACATGTACACAAAATAAGCAACTAAAACAAATGGAAAGATGTTTCTCACAATCTTTTCTTGTTTGCTTTTTACCTTTTAATATTTAGATACAATTTTTATTTTCTCTCTAGCTGTAAAACATCCTACCAAATATATTTTTCTTTAAGAGGTAAGGATTCAATGAAAACAATTATAACTTGTAGTCACATGTTTGGTTGTGTTTGTTTTCTTTTAATGCTTGGAGCTTCAAAATGCCAGTTGCTCAATACAGCATGACCCATTTCTAAATATGGATTCTTTCTCCCTTTGGGTAATATAAGCACAAGTGATAAATTCTAAACAAACTTCTACTCTAATAAATCTAGGGAAGAATGTAAGTTACAATCATTGCCTTCTACTCTTCTCTGCTCCAAACATAACAGATGAGCGGTTCTGAGTATAATGTTAGTAAAATTATGCCCATATCACAAATTGTGAAACAAAACACTGAAATGACATTTAAAGTTCTTCCTCCTGTTATAATTGTAATTTTCATAACAAATCATATTAGCAGGTCTTCCTTTCTCACTATAACATAAAAATATGCCCCAAACTGGATTGTGATACAAAACAAAAATTTATATGCCTCTCCTTCTTTTTCTTTTGTTCAGCACAAACTCAGAATAATCATTTAATGCTTTCTTAATGGATGAACAACAGACTTTACATTAAAAGTGCATTAAAATTATGGGATTTACACTGATGGTACATTTAATCATAAATCTTACCATTTTATCCCCCTTTTCAATGTCCTACTTAACCGAATTTACTTTCACAAACAAGTGAGCCTCTAAAAGTTTATCTTGTTTTGCAGCCCAAAAGATTAATGTTAAGAAATAAACATTTGACACTTAACTTTGGCAATGCAACCTAATACTACCACTGAAGTTTTCTCACAAAATATCACAGTTGTAATCATTTATCAAAAATGGATTTTATTTCCTTATACTACAATCCCCACCAAATAATGAAAAAGGAAAGAATAATATTAAGTAAAATTATCATGCAAATACAAATAGACCATTGGACAAAAGATGTCAAGATTATAAAATTTCAGTAAATTAAATGAGTATTTTAAAGTGAACTTTCTATTGGTATTTTTTAGTTAATTGGAATTAGGAAGAAATGAAGTACCTTATTAGAATATGTGAAAAATATTTTAAATATATTTTAATATAGTGGACTGTCATAGCTATTGATTTTTCTTCCCTATCCTTAACATTTTTTCATCCTTACATATCTATAAACAGTGTTGCCTTTCTACTGGGAAAATTGTTCTTTATTCCATGTGGTTCCGGTGAGGCTGTCAATCATGATACCTTCTCTTTCCGCACCTTGTTCCCAACCTTCCACCATGGGAGTGAGCATGTTATTCAGGCTGGTCCAAATATGTCTGTTGACTATGTTATCTGTTATAAGAATGAGCACTTGACCCAGCTGAGTCAATCAGAGTCCTTAACTGGGATAGAATAATCTGATGCTGAGACAATGGGCTTGCTAATTGAGGCCCATGGAAGCTGAAACCTTTGGCAATTAACTTTCCTCTGATGATCAACAAAGCAAGGAGTGAATGAGGCAAACAGATGCTGCTGCTGCTAAGTCGCTTCACTCATGTCTGACTCTGTGCGACCTCATAGATGGCAGCCCACTAGGCTCCCCCATCCCTGGGATTCTCCAGGCAAGAACACTGGAGCGGGCTGCCAATCCTTTCTCCAATGCATGAAAATGAAAAGTGAAAGTGAAGTCGCTCAATCCGACCCTTAGCGACCCCATGGACTGCAGCCTACCAGGCTCCTCTGTCCATGGGATTTTCTAGGCAAGAGTACTGGAGTGGGTTGCCACTGCCTTCTCCAGAGACAAACAGAATCATAGGCAAAACTTAGAAAGGGAGAAGACCTTAGGAGTGGATTGGTACCCTGGATCCAACAGCACCTGGGGTAATTTCCTCCTCTGGACCACCAGTTATTTAGATAAGCCAATAACTTTCTTTTCCTTTCCCTTAAGCTACTATACACTTGGTTTTCGTCACTTGTAACCAAAAGTCTTAATACAGCAGAATATAAACAAAAGGATGAAATAATGCAGAATCAAAAGACAATTCAAAATATTCTCTGGTTAAAAAAAAAAGATGAGTTGATTTTTCTGATGCTTAAATACACCATAACTATATTATAAAAATATTTTCAAGGAGCATAGATTTTATTTATTCATTCACTGATAAATGGGAATTGGGCAGTGTCTACTTACCCAATACTGTATTAGGTACTAGACAAAAAAAAGGAGGCAGAGGGAAATACAGTCCCAACATTTCTATCATTAATGTGAAGGATGTTATGAAAAGAGACACCTCATCTACATTTAATACTAACGATTCTTGGATAAACTGAAGCCCAGGAGAATCTGGCATACAGTGGGCCTCACATTACAGCCTGTCCCTTTTTAAAGGGAGTCCTAGAAACTGACTTCCAATTTTGCATAAGTTGTACCAGTTCAGGTTGTTTTCCTATGAATATATCTTCATAGTTAGCTCAGACTTTAGGTTTTTCATCCGGCCATGATTTTATAAATAGAGATTCCACAATTAAGCAGTCAACATCTGTAGTGGAACCTGCCAAAAGTATTTAAGCTAAAGTCTTATCGGGTAGTCTATTAGGCATCCGCTTCGATTTTCCTGTAGAGAAAATGATTTTGCAATGTCTTCTCATTCCATTCAAACATAGTTCAGACAGCTTTCTTAGATACTTTTTAAAAATAACAATAACAACAACAGATATGGCTGAGAAAAACAACTTGGCTCCAAAGGTCAAATGAAGCTTATATTCCCCGCACTAGGAATGAAGTCACCTTTTGAAATGTATATTGCACTTTTTTCCCTTTATAAACAATCTATTACAGTTTCATTTAAATTTTCTACACGTCTGAGTGACCATGTTCTTCCTGTTTAGGCTCTCTTATTTTCCCATTATGTACTTAGGAACTTTAGCATTTGCTGCCATCACCTAGGATGTAGTGTTCTTAATTCTTCTGGATCAGGCATTATTTATAAAGCCAGCTCCACAACTGATTCATCTCTTCTGCTTAATACTTTCTGAGGTACTGTATCAAAAAAATTTGTGGAACCAACTGCAAATAAAAAGACATCTCATGGCCTTGTTTTTAGAGGAAAAAAAAGGGCGGGGAGGGAGGTTTTGCACAGATTATTTTGCTTTTTATTCTTCCCCTATTATTCACTAATCATGGTTTTGTTCTATTTTCAATGTTCTCTTCCCCAGCACTGCATAATGAAACACTGCATTGGAAAGTACGTGGTATTCACAGGCTAGTCTGACCTATCCTAGTTTGAATAAACTTTCATCTTCAAATAAAAGTTCTATAATTGCCTTTCCAATAAGCCAAAAATAAATATGTAACATTCTAAGATTTTAAAGTTAACCTAAAGTGAAAAACAGAATAAAATCCTTGTGTCTGTGGCCAGTAGGAGAGTAGATATATCAAGAGGCTGGAGAACGACTCAAGTCTACAGTTTTCTGGCTTGAACATTTCTCTGGATTTCCACTTCCCTCAGTGACATTCCCCACTGGGATTTCTTCCCAGGCCCAATTTCACTCTGTCCTCTAACACTCTGGCCCTTCTGTGAAAACAATTTTCACTTTCAATGCTTCTAGACGCTCGGCCACATTATCAGGAGTGGAAGTTGTATTTGACTCCCCCCTCTGTCCTTTTCATCCTATATCCAGTGAGCTCCCAGGTTCTATTAATTTTTTAAAGCTTCCCACGTTTACCATTTTATTTCTAGTTTCACTGCCATCACAGTTTTAACAGCAGCAACTAATTGCCAGGTAACATTCATTGGAGTCTTCAGAGCCTGGCTCAGAAAGAGCCAACAGTTTCATACCTAGTGGTTCAGCCCCACCTTGTTCCTGACATAGTTCTGACCAGGCCGTGAATCTATCAGGCACTTCCCTTGACATCCTTGACCTAGTTTTATTGGGAAAGACCTACAATCCCAGTGCCTGAAATAAGCCCTAAGGACCTGTGCTCCTTAACCAAGTAAGGTTTCTACTCTGAATCACTAAATAGCACCATGAGTTCCCCAACAAGAATGGAGAATCTTGAAGTTCTACATAGCTTTTGTCATGGGGATTCTGAATCTACTTTTTCAGCTGTTCCCTGGGTCCTAGACCTGTGCTCACTGAGTCATGTCTGATTCTTTGTTTAGCTTGCTAGGCTCCTCTGTCCACGGGATTTCCCAGGCAAGAATACTGGCTGTGCTGAGTTGCTTCAGTCGTGTCTGACCCTCTGCAACCCTATGCACTATAGCCTGCCAGGCTCCTCAGTCCAAGGGATTCTCCAGGCATGAATACTGGAGTGGGTTTCCATGCCCTCCTCCAGCAGATTTTCCCTACCCAGGGATCAAATCCAAGTCTCTTGTCTCTCCTGCACTGACAGGTGAGTTCTTTACCACTGGGAAGCGCCACCTGGGAAGCCAAGAATACTGGAATGGGGTGCCATTTCCTACGCCAGGGGATCTTCCCGACCCAGGGATCAAACCCACATTTCTTGCAATTCCTGCACTGGCAGGCAGGTTCTTTGCCACTAGTGCCACCTGGGAAACCCTAGACCTGAATCCTGAGAATTCAGAACTATGGCACAGTCAGATCTTGACTTTGGGAAGCTATACCATCTTGAAGTCCTTGTTGTTTTGACCCTTTGCTAGATGTGATCCTTGCACATCTAATACCACTCCTCTTTAGATCTAAAGTCATTGATCACTTAGAACACTGACAATCTCTCTAAGTGGACTGCCCTACAGAAGGATCAATAACTCCATCCCACATGGTCCTAGCTTCTTGCCATTCCTAGTTTCCTATCACATGCTTTAAAATCCAGCCCTTCTGAGTTAGATCATTCTTAATCATTATCTCATGTAATTCACAAAACAACTGAATGACATAGACGTCATTATCCTCATTTGAGTAATGAGAAAGATTACATTATAGAACATTATAAAGATTACATTATAGGACACACAGAAGGTCACATGGCTAGACACAGGCAGAGCTGGAACTCACACTCAGGTCTTCCTGTTTCCAGTCTCATTTTGTCTTCTCTATACTGGGTTTCCTGACACCGTGTCTCACAAGCATTACTGCAAGAGACTTATAATACAGCTTTTCATCTTCCAAATCATCCCATATATTACCACAGGAATATCCTACCTGAATTTCCACTGCTTTCTTATAAATTTCAGGCTCTAAATGAACTTTCCATGGTTCCTCAATTATTTATGCAAAAAGTGCCAATTCACCAGCCAAACATTGGATGATCTCCATAATCTGGATCTAGCCTACCTATCAATGTTTATCCCTGACATCACGCCATAATCCAGGCCAAACTCTCCTGTGCTTCAGCCACTCAGCCTAAGTTGTTTCTGAGGTTCTAATTAATTCTATTAATTAATTAATCATTCCAATTGTCAGTGCAGTTCAGATCCCACCATAAAGAGCCTCCCATGACTTTACATAACCCAACTTATTTCACCCTTCTGTCAATTTTAATCATATTGGCATTTTACCACAAATTGCATTATAGAATTACTTTTATCATACAGGGTGACTCACTGAAATTTCCCTTTTCCAAATTCTCATACTTTATAATTCTTGGAGGGCGCCACCATAATCCAAAAACCTGAATTGTCACTCTCCAGCCCCTTTAGGACAGAGAATTTGTCTTATTTAAGTTTGTGTCCCCTCTTCCAAGCTTAACACGATGCCCTAACATAAAGAATACATTAGATTTAGGAGAAGAAGGGTGAAAAAGACAAAAAATTTTTCACTAGTACCACCTGGAGGTAATGAATTCTAAACCTTTATATATGTTAATTAAGAGTGGAGGTTAAACCAATGGTATAAAAAATGTTATGCAAAAAAAAAAAAAAAAGTTATGTATCATTTCCCTGGATAGAAATCCAAAAATTTTGATGATGCATTTCCCTCCAAATTAAGATAGAACATTAAAATGATTTTCTGAATCAAATTTTAGAAAATTTGTTATTTGTTAATATGTTCATAACAAAGGCCTTTTACAGTTCCTTGTTTTCGAGGTTATAAAAGTTATAACTACTACTGTGTTTCTTCTTTTTATAAAAACTATAAAGAAAACTGTTAGAACTTTTTCCAGAGTGATTAAATTGTTGGAGTCGCTCCAATAATACATGAAACTTCCTGTTGTTCTACATCCTCACCAACATTTGCGTTGTCAGTCTTTTAAACTTTATCCATTTTGGTGGGAATGTAGTGGTATCTTCTTGTGATTTTAAACTACGCCTCCTTGATGACTAATGATGCTTAAAAAAATTCTTTTTATGTGCACATTACACAACTAAACATATGGCTATCCTATAGGCAGGTCAGAAACTTCACTCCTAGGTATTTGCCTGAGAAAAATGAAAATATGTGCCCACAAAAAGAATTCTACATGAATGTTATCAGCAGCTTGATTCACAATACCCCCAAACAGAAACAGTTTAGGTGTCTATCTATAGGAGAACAATTTAGTAAGCTGTGCTACAGTCATACAATGGAATAAAAAGTAATAAACTCCAAGTGTACATAATGGGCAGATGAATCTCAGAAATACTCTGCTAAGTGAAAGGAGCCTTATATAGATGAGTATATACTATATGATTTCATTTATATGAAGTTCTACAACAGGCTTAACTAAACTCTGCTGGAAAAAAAATAGAACAGCAGCTGCCTCGGGGGTGGAGAGGGCAAAGACTGACTAAGAGGAACCATGAAGGAACTTTCTAGGATGAAAGTAATGTTCTATATCTTGATCGGGCTTTTGAACACAAGTACATGCCTTTGTCAGAACTCACTGAATGCGTAAGATTTGTGTAGTTTATTTCATGCAATTGTTTCTTTACACTGTATATAAATTAACATTAAAAATTGTAGACAAATGAAAAAAAAACTATAATGAAGGCTCCAAAATTAAACTCCTATCCTTGCTGATTAAGAAGTCAATTATAAACAAACTATACATTAACAAAAGGTGATATCTTATATAATAAGGGAACCAGGCCAATTAAGTCATTGGATTTTGGTGGGCAGGGAAAGGAGGAAAAGTAAACAAGAAATTCATGTTATCAATTTTTCTCACATAAAGATTAACTTCATGGAAATTAATATACTGACAATTAATAAGTCCAGATGGATTTAAATAAATTCTACAGGAAAAATAAATTATCAATCCATTTAGCGAATATTCTGCCTTCAGTGCACCAAACATTTAAACAATTTAAATTTTCTGATTTCTTCCATTTAATTAGTGTTGGTGGCTCAGTCATGTCTGACTCCTTGAGACCCCATGGACTGTAGCCCACCAGGCTCCTCTGTCCATGGAATTCTCTAGGCAAGAATACTGGCGTGGGTTGCGATTTCCTCCCCTAAGGGATCTTCCCTACCCAGGGATCAAACCCACATCTTTCATGTCTCCTGCTCCGCTTTGTGTAAAACATTCCACAGTAGAGTGTAATCTGTTAGTTTGGTAAACCATAAAGAACAGACAGAAATTCTCTTCTCTCTGTTCTGTACCCTGAAATAGATACATTATATTTATTTTAAATACCATATACAATTTTTAAAGATAAGATGGTATTCTAAATATAAAGGATAATTCAAATTTGAGGCCAATATACAGCTTTTGTATATTATCAGAGGTGGTGCAGTCTCTGCCTTGAAGAGACAGAAAGTACTTTAATTGTTTTAAGTTTCTACAAAACAGGCATAAATCCCAAGTTTACCATCATGATGATAAAAATCTCAACCATTAGTGTGAGCAACTTTGATTGCAATGCTCTGTCTACATGCCTCCTCTGCCAAGTCACCACCAAGGTTTCCCCAGATGCTGACTTCCCTGAGGATCACTTACTCCTCCTTTGGTGACAAAAGAGCTGAAGTTTAACTACAATGAGATGATAACTATATCCATCAGCTCCCTCCAGATGAAACACAAGAGGCTTCGTTCATGATTGGTGGCTAAAATAACCCAAATTTTTCTAACTTCAAGCTAAGTCTTTCGACATAACTTTGTTGTTGTTCAGTCACTAAGTCACGTCTGACTCTGCAACCCGATGGACTGTAACACACCAGGCTCCTCTGTCTTCCATTGTTTTCCAGATTTTGCTCAAATTCATGTCCAGGGAGTTGGTGATGCTATCTAACCATCTCATCTTCTGCCATCCTGTTCTTTTGCCTTCGATCTTTCTCAGTATTTTTGGTATTTTCCAATAAGCTGGCTCTTCCCATCAGGTGGCCAAAGTACTGGAGCTTCAGCTTCAGCATCAGTATTTCCAATGAATATTCAGGGTTGATTTCCTTTAGAACTGAGTGGTTTGATCTTCTTGCAGTCCAACAGACTCTCAAGAGTCTTGTCTAGCACCACAATTTGAAAGCATCAATTCTTCAGTGCTCAGCCTTCTTCATGGTCCAACTCTCACATCCATACATGATTACTGGAAAAACCAGAGCTTTAACTATATGCACCTTTGTCAGCAAATTGAAGTCTGCTTTTTAATATTCTGTCTAGGTCTGTCACATCTTTCCTTGCAAGGAGAAAGCATCTTTTAATTTCATGGCAGCAGTCATTGTCTATTGTGATTTTGGAATCCAAGAAAAGAAAACCTGTCATTGCTTCCACTTTTTCCCCTTCTATTTGCCATGAAGTAATGGGACCAGGGGGCTTCCCAGGTGGTCCTAGTGGTAAAAGAACCCGACTGTCAATGCAGAAGACCTAAGAAACACAGGTTCGATCCCTGGGTCGGGAAGATCTCCTGGAGAAGGAAATGGCAGCCCACTCCAGTGTTCTTGCCTGGAGAATCCCATGGACAGAGGAGCCTGGCAGGCTACACTCCATAGGGTCACAAAGAGTTGGACATGACTGAAGCAACTTAGCAAGCATGCACATGCATATACAATGGGACCAGATGTCACAATCTCAGTATTCTGAAACTCTTGGCTGAGTTTCAAGCCAACTTTTTCGCTCTTCTCTTTCAACCTCATCAAGAGGCTCTTTAATTGCTTTTTACTTTCTGCCACTAGAGTGGTATCATCTGCATATCTGAGGTTGTTAATATTTCTCTCAGCAATCTGGATTCCAGCTTGTGATTCATCCAGCCCAGCATTAAGCAAAATGTACTCTGCATATAAGTTAAATAAGCAGGGTGACAATATACAGCCTTGACATACTTCTTTCCCAATTTGGAACCAGTCAATTGTTCCATTTCCGTTCCTAACTGTTGCTTCTTGAGTGACATACAGGTTTCTCAGAAGACAGGTAAGGTTGCCTGGTACTCCCATATCTTTTAAGAATTTTCCACAGTTTGTTGCAATCCACACAGTCAAAGGCTTCAGTGTACTCAATGAAGCAGAAGTAGACATTTTTCTGGAATTCTCTTGCTTTCTTCATGATTCAACAAACGTTGGCAATTTGATCTCTGGTTCCTCTGCCTTTTCTAAACTCAGCTTTTATATCCGGAAGTTCTCGGTTCACAAACTGTCGAAGCCTAGCTTGAAGGATTTTGAGCATTGCCTTGATGACATGTGAAATGAACACAATTGTATGGTAATTTGAACATTCTTTTGCATTGTCCTTCTTTGGGATTGGAAGAAAAACTGATCTTTTCCAGTTTTGTGGCCACTGCTGAGTTTTCCAAATTTGCTGACCTATTGAGTGCCACACTTTAACAGCATCATCTTTTAGAACATGAAATAGCTCAGTCGGAATTCCATCACCTCCACTAGCTTTGTTCATAGTAATGTTTCCTAAAGCCCACCTGACTTCACACTCCAGGATGTCTGGCTCTAGGTGAGTGAGACCTTCTGGGTCCTGAAGACCTTTCTTGTATAGTTCTGTATATTCTTGCCACCTCTTCTTAATCTCTTCTGCTTCTATCCTTATATGAAATGTTCCCTTGATATCTCCAATTTTCTTGAAGACATCTCTAGTCTTTCCCATTCTATTGTTTTCCTCCATTTCTTTGCATTGTTCGTTTAAGAAGCGCTTCTTGTCTCTCCTTTCTATTCTCTGGAACTCTGTATTCAATTAAGTATATCTTTCCCTTTCTCCTTTGCCTTTCACTTCTCTTCTTTCCTCAGCAATTTGTAAAGTCTCCCCAGACAACCACAATGCCTTATTGCATTTGTGTTTTTTTTTTTTCTCTTGGATTTGGCTCAGTCTCCTGTACAATGTTATGAACCTCCATCCATAGCTCTTCAGGCATTCTGTCTACCAGATGTAATCCCTTGAATCCACCTGTCACTTCCACTATATAATCATAAGGGATTTGATTTAGGTCATATCTGAATGGCCTAAGGGTTTTCCCTACTTTCTTTGATTTAAGCCTGAATTTTTCAATAAGGAGCTCAGGATCTGAGCCACAGTCAGATCCAGGTTTGTTTTTGCTGACTATATAGAACTTCTCATCTTTGACTGCAAAGAACATAATCATGGCAACTGACTCCAGTATTCCTGCTTGGAGAACCCCATTCAAAAGTTTCCTTAATACAAATTTTAAAAATGAAACTGAATAAATAAATATAACAACAACTTTATCTCCTCCTATAATCAACTACTCAATTTCTTGAAGGAGAAATCTGTAGTCATAACCCACAAAAAGAGAGTTTTCAGATGCCAATTAATCACCAGGAGAATTTTGAATTAATACTTTGATAGAAAGAAAATAATTCCAAAGGGGCTAAACCCACAGAGGTCTTCTCTCCTTCAGTATAATTATAAAAATAACTGAAAATTCCCAAGTACAATAAAATTCTATTTAAAATACAATACACTTTTTTTCACGGGCTTCACTAGTAGCTTAGCTGGTAAAGAATCCGCCTGCAATGCAGGGAACACCAGTTCGATCCTGGGTCAGAAACTTCCCCTGGAGAAAGGAGTGGAGGTACACACTCCAATATTCTTGGGCTCCCCTGGTGACTCAGACGGTGAAGAATCTTCCTGTAATGCAGTAGATGTGGGTTCCATCCCTGAGTTGGGAAGATCCCCTGGAGGAGGTTATGGCAACCCACTCCAGTATTCTTGCCTGGAGAATTCCCATGGCAGAGGAGACTGGCGGGCTACAGTCCATGGGGTCACAAAGAACATGACTGAGCAGATCAGACATGATCTGACATGACTGAGCAACTAACCACAGCACAGCACACTTTTTTTACAGGGTCAAATTGTCCTCCCTTTTGCATTGTCAATACATTTTCCTATATTTTAAAACAAATTACAGTTGTTCAATATGTACCTTGAATCCATCTCTAAAAATATTTACTAATTTTACATTGAAATTTTTTCCTGAAAATAAATACATATGTAAAACTCCTAAAATACTTATATCTCTGTTCCATTCTGCACTTAGTTTTGGCCTTTCCACTGGCTATTCTTATATGTGATAGAACTAAATTGCATGTTTTCCCTGAAAAGCCCTGTTTATCATGAGGAAAAAAAGCATACACGCTATCAAAAACAAGTTTTTTTTTAAATTTCACCCTCTGTTTCTGAAAAAAACATGATCTTTAAGAAGAAATTTTAAATACCAAAACCAATGTCAGAAAAAAACTGAGATTTTTTTTCCCTTCAATAAACATCCAAAGATTAAAGGAAAAACTTTGGCTTAGAGAATATATATATATATATATATATATATATATATATATTATTCACTTCCATTTTAGGATGTTGTTTACCAAAATATCATAAATACTTAATAGCAACTGTTCCTACTGCTTCTAGCAAAAGGCAGTAAAATGAAACATAAACCTCAGCTGTGAAAGCCCAGGAGTTTTGCTTTGCATTTCATCACTCCACTTCCCCTTCCCCTGCTTAGGATGGCCCGGATTCTAACAATCACCAGAGACAGCTCAACTGAATTCCAAACAGAAATATTATGAGTTCCAGTGAAACTATTAATCATTAAAATGTAAAGAACAACAACCGCAGTCAAATACTCTGCTGCTGGTTCGAGTTGCCTGACTGATAGCTAAGAAATACCCATATTTGGAGCAGGAAGCAATCACACATTCCAATCCAAATTTTTATTTTATACTTCTACAAAGCCTATAAAACTTTCAAGATAGCGAGTCAGTGAGGAACTCCATGCTCAAAGGGCGCTCTGAGACTGGTGATGACAATCTTAAACTTGAAATCACAAACCCAGGCTCACAGCACTCAATTTGTTAAGAGTTAATTCCAAATCTCACAAACAAAATCCATATCTCTAGAATTTCCCTGCATGTGCAATACTCAACAAATTTCCTTCTTAAATTCTCTCTTCAAGATAACAAGATTACTCCCTATAGTTTAAAATATATCTAAGGGATGCCCCTTATATGTAGAATCTAAAAAGAAATCACACAAATGAACTTATAAAACAGAAAGAGACTCACAGATTCAGAGACTGTGATTTAGAGAAACTTATGGGGACAACGTTTTGCCAGAGGAAAGAACGGGGAGAAGGGATGGTTAAGGAGGTTGGGATTGATATCTATACACTACTATATTTAAAATGGATAACCGATGAGGATCTACTTTATGTATAACACAGCAACTCTGCTCAGTGTTATGTGGCAGCCTGGGTGGGAGGGCAGTTTGAGAGAGAATGGATACATGTATGGCTGAGTCCCTTCTCTGTTCACCTGAAACTATCATAACATTGTGAATCAGCTATATCCCCAAACAAAATAAAAAAATTTTTTAATTCTTTTAATTTAAAATTGATGAGCCTTTCCTACCCACAAAGAAATACTCACAGAATTAATGATTCCTCTAAGAGCTTGAAATCCACCTTTGACGGGGAACACTTGTTCCTTGGAATCAGCGATTCTTTCAAGCTTTAGGAAAAGGAGGAAAAGTTCACTGGGGGGTGGTTGAGACATACAACCTTTTATACCCTTCCTTACTTGTTAGTTACATTCATCTGAAAAATTACACCAGAGGATTAATTCCTTGTCAGGAACTGAATGGAGTAACTGGTGTACTCTAAATGCAGCACAACAACAGGAACCGAGATCAGGCACAGCCCCTTTACAACCGGCCTCAAGTCACAATTTCAAAAGAGTGCAGAGCTCTACAAGCTGCAAATGTCATGAGACACAGAAGCTTCGCTCACACTCAACCAGACATTTAAATGTAAAAACATTTTGTGAGTGGGAAAAAAAAATTTAATACATAAACCCTGTAAACTTCATGAAAAAAAAAACACATTTTTTTAAGGAAAATCATTAAAGATTTTTCCAACAGACTTCTCAAATTCTAAGCTCCTAAGAGTCAAATTTTCAAACTAAAACATCTAAACAAGACTTGTCATGATAACCTCGTCAGCTGATTAAAGAGGAGCATGCATATTATTTTATTAACGTTCAAGAAAAGTAGAGTTTGTCTTCAGCTTAATTAAGTAATGAAACCCATCAAAATCAAACATTACTAACACAGAGTTCAAGACAGGAGGCCATTTTTATAGAAGATCTTTAACAATTAAGTGGGTTTCTGTGGTTGCTCAGATGACAAAGAATTCTGCTACAGTGCAGGAGACCCAGGTTTGACCCCTGGGTTGGGAAGATTCCCCCTAGAGAATGGAATGGCAACCCAATTCAATATTCTTGCCTGGAGAATTCCATGGATAGAGGAATCTGACAGGGTATATTCCATGGGGTTGCAAAGAGTCAGACCCCAGGAGTGACGAACACTGTGCTTCTCAGGTGGGACTAGTGGTAAAGAACCCACCTGCCAACGCAGAAGACATAATAAGAGACGTGGGTTTCGGTCAGGAAGATCCCCTGGAGTAAGGCATGGAAACTCACTCCAGTATTCTTGCCTGGAGAATCCCATGGACAGAGAAGCCTGGCAGACTTTAGTCCACAGGGCTGCAAAGAATCAGACCCAACTGAAACGACTTAGCATACACAGAAGTGTTAGTTGCTCAGTCGTGTCTGACTCTTCGTGACCCCATGGGCTGGAGCTTGCCAGGCTCTTCTGTCCGTGGGATTTTCCAGGCAAGAATACTGGGGTGGGTAGCCATTTTCTTCTTCAGGGGATCTTCCCAACCCAGGAACTGAACCTGGGTCTCCCACATTCCTAGCAGATTCTTTACTGTCTGAGCCACCAAGGAAGCATGCATGCAAGTCATTATTGAAAAATCTGATCAACTCTCCTTAAGACTATTATGTGATTTAGATTCAAGGCTACAGATCTGCTGTACTTACTTGAGCTTGTTCAAAGTCAAGGACACCAACACAATAAACTCTAGCCCCAAGTGACCTGGATACCTTTGCCTATTGAGAGAGAGAGAGACAGAGAGAGGGAGACAGGTAAATTATTCAAACATCAGGCTACACATGCAGAGCATACAGCAAAATACACTGGGGTGTAAAGACAGTTTCAGTTCAATACTCACCTCTTTCTCTGCATATGATGGCACCAGACCGTCCAACTTACCATCTGTCAGAGCAATTATGATACTGGAGGTTTTTAAGTCTCTCGCTTTCTCAATTTGCTCATTTGCCTGAAAATGAAGAAAAATTGTCCAACTCACAAGTTAATCTTAACTTTTAACCAGCATGTTCCATCAAGCTGCATTTTAAGTCTGGTAAAATCAAACTATTTTGGACTAGCTTTTAAAATAGCGTAGGGCTTCCCTGATGGCTCAGGTGGTAAAGCGTTTGCCTGCAATGTGGGAGACCTGGGTTCGATCCCTGGGTTGGGAAGATCCCCTGGAGAAGGAAATAGCAACCCACTCCTGGAAAATCCCATGGACAGAGGAGCCTGGTAGGCTACAGACCATGGGTCACAAAGAGTCAGACACGACTGAGCGATTTCACTTTCTTCTTTCTTTAAAACAGGGTATTTTATATTAACTATTTTAATTTGAAATATACATATATTCACATTATACAGTAATTACTATTGGGTGTAAATCACAAAGGTTTTTAGCCTTGGCTGACTATAACCACGGAGAAAATGTGGTTCTCTGAATATAGTTGCAGAGAAAACGGAAAATTCCTTAAAAGGCAAACTGTCATCCAAACTTCTTTTATCACCATGGTAAATTCTTTCTATCAGTCCTATCCCTAGAACAACTAAAAGAATTTTTTTTTTTTAATTTTAAGGTAAGCATGTAATGGCATCTTAGAGTTTTACTAGGGAGTTATAATTTATTTCATTACACAGTAAGGAAACATTCTTTTCCATACTTACAAGTATAAAAGAACTTACTAGCTTTAGTCCTTCATGGATGTATGTCTCTCCTGCGGGACTAACACGTTTCAAATTGTCCAAGCCTTCACTGATTTTGCCTCTGAAAATAACACAGTACAAAATTAAACAAAAGAAAAATGAGGAAAGATCACAATAAGCACTTTTCAAAAAATGTGGCAGTTTTGCAATTAAGGCAGTTTTGTCCCAGGTTTTGAGGGCAAACAACTCCTCATACTGTCATTTTAATGAATATTTAATAATGTCTGTATTTTAAGCATAAAATCATTCACCAGAGCCTCACCCACATTTAAAAATAACTTATTTTAATTTTAAGGATTCTATTTTAATATTGTAGTGAAAATTATTATCAGACAAGTTCATCTCAGGAAGTTTCCAGAAAACACAACTTTCAAAGTATAATCCTAATCTTCCTTCTTTGTAACTCAGTCACCTCCACCAACCCATGTTGACTGTCTCTTTTAATACTTATTTTAAAATCTACCTATTCTGAACCTAACTAACTTCAGTACACTCTTTTTTCTAAGATGCCCCAAATATATTCATGTTCAACTTTTACTGCAATGAACAATTCTGTATCTTAAAAATATTATACTTTAAAATAATTTCACGGATTTAACGTTTTCACTTAACTAGACTAGAAGCCTGGAGAAGGCGATGGCACCCCACTCCAGTACTCTTGCCTGGTAAATCCCATGGATGGAGGAGCCTGTTAGGCTGCAGTCCATGGGGTCGCTGAGGGTCGGACACGACTGAGCGACTTCTCTTTCACTTTTCACTTTCATGCATTGGAGAAGGAAATGGCAACCCACTCCAGTGTTCTTGCCTGGAGAATCCCAGGGACGGGGGAGCCTGGTGGGTGGCCGTCTATGGGATCGCACAGAGTCGGACATGACTGAAGCGACTTAGCAGCAGACTAGAAGCCTACAGTGGGCTATCACCATGTCTATTATTTATAATGCATCCCCCAACTTTGCCCTAGTTACTTATTATAATGCCTTTTACAAAGTAAGTGTTCAATAAATTTTTCAATCTACCCTAGGAAAAAAATTCATAGTTCCACAGATGATGGAGTAAATTACATAATTTATAAACTTGTTTTATCTAAATATTTACGTTTTAATATCTACAGAAACAACTTGAAACTGACTCAGTCTGAATGCAGATAAAAACCAAATATTTGGTGCTTCCCAGAAATGAGTGGCAGCGTGTCCTCAAGCATTAATGTTTGCTGCCAAAAGAGAAATGAAAAAAGACAACTGAAATTCAAGTTTACACAAACAGCTTTTGCCTGGTAAAAATCGCCTTCTCCATTTAGTTCAGATTCTAATCATTATTACTTCTGAGGACTAGACAACACTAGTAGAAGACTCTAAGCAGAAAGAACTTGCCAAATGTGGGGTTCAGAGTGGGAAGGTAGGTCTCTGCCTGCTTATTTCGCTGGAAGAAGCAGAGCACTCTTGCCTGTATCCCACACCAGCCTCTGTGACATTCTAAGTTACTCTGAACTGCTTCATTACTTTTGCAGCTACGGAGTCATAAGAGGAAAAGTGTTCCTTGGCCATATCCAACAACATCAACATTCATGAGCCCTGGTCTGTCACTTTCCAGAGTAACTACATACTCTGTCAGCCTCTCCTCTATCAACAAGTATCACTGGGACTTCCCAGGTGGTCCAGTGATAAAGAGTTCGCCTTCCAATGCAGCGGGTGCTGGTTTGATCCCTGGTTGGGGAACTAAGATCCACATGCCATGGGGCAACTAGGCTCGTGCACCATGACTAAGACCTGATACAACAAATAAATAAAAAAGTTTTTCAACTGAAAAAAAAAAAAAGTGTCACCAAAAGGGAAATGGAAGTCAAAACAAGACAGGGCCTTTGAGGGATTCCAAGTAACTAAAAATAAGTTTAAATTTTTTTTATTAGTAAATGGTAAACTGAGGGAGAAAAAAACCATGTAGTAGGTAAAAAACACAACTCATCCATTTATACCATGACTTAAAGTTCTAAAGGAAAGCAAAGGAGAAAATGTTTAAAAGTAAGAGAAGAAAAAATGTGTATGTTATGAAGATCAGCTCAAGTCAATATCAGATTCACTGAGCTTGGCTTTAATGTTGTCTTCAACCGCAACAAACAGCAATACCGAAACTACTTTGGAGTTTGTTGTGGTTCTGTAGCCAAGGATGCAAGACACACAAAGTCCCCTATGAGCTCACAGGGCAGAAGCTTCTTTGCCATCCCTGAGTAATCGCTACACACTTCCTCTTTTCTGCTAACTACAGTTATTTCTTGCCCCGACTATCAGGAACTGCATGGTAAATGTCTTCCTCATTCAGAAAATTCTGTTAAGCTCAATGGTTATCATATTGCTATATCCTCTTTTTTAAGATCTTAGCTTTTCTTTTCAGATGTTACTAATTTTCTGCAATGTTACTGTATTCTGTGTGACTTCAAATACTTCTTGGAAAGAGGCAGAATTTAAACAAAGCGGGATATGAAACCTCTGTTTGATTGCTGTTGCTACTTTTGTTTTTGTTGTTGTTGTTGGGCATCAGGGTACCAAAATCTATAATCAACTCTTTCTTCTTGACTTTATAACTATGTTGATTGAAAAGAGGGGATGAGGCAGAGAGGCAGGGGGTGGCAGAGGCAAAAACATATTGACTCATTTTTTAATCTAAAAAATTAACACTCTCAGCTCTGTTAGTATCCTTCAAATTTCTCTGCTGAGTAAAGGAAAGAAGAGATAAGAAGGGAAGAGGAAAGATAAGCAGACAAGAGAAGGGAAGGGAAGGAAACACAGCAACCACTACTGCTAGGCACTGTGCCGCCTCAGTGGCCTTTCTCCAGCCATAAGACACCGCAACTATGGAAGGTGTGCATGAGGTCACAACTAAGGTGAAGATATATTTGATAAATAGTGGCATAATAAAATAGTTGGCAGAAAATTCTGACATGCTCAACTAGCACAATTCAGCCATAATCTTAAGTCCTTTCTACTTGTGACTAAAGATATACATTTATAAATATATCTCTATACTTAACCTGAACTTTTCAATGTGCATGCCTTAACTCTCCAGACTTCAAAGCTCTTTCTAGGTTTCAATCAGTCTACACACATTGGCTGAGCACCCACACATGTGAACACTGTGATCTTACACTGTGATATGACAACAATTTACGCCTAGTCGATGGCTACCCTCTCACCCATTTACAGGTGCAATGTCGTTCTCCACCCTGGCTGGACACTGGGGTGGCCTAAAAGGCTTAAAAAAAAAAATCTTCTGGACACTAATGGAAAAAATTATAATTTACTTGATGTGTGCTGGGGTCAGGGTATTTCTTGGAAATTCTCCAGAGCATTCTATAGTGCGGCCAAGAATTATGAAACTCTGATTTAATCTAATTTTAAAACCTTTCCCTGTTGTTGGAAAGGGCTTCCCTAGTGGCTCAGTTGGTAAAGAATCTGCCTGCAATGCGGGAGACTCGGGTTCAATCCCTGGGTTGGGAAAATACCCCGGAGAAGGAAATGGCAACCCACTCTAGTAATCTTGCCTGGAGAATTCCATGGAATGTTGTTGGAATGCTCTTTTCCTTACCTATTTTGCCAGTCAGTTCTTCTACTAAAGGGGTTTTGGAGGTAACTAGGATAATCTTTTAAAATGTAAAATGCAGTTTCTGGGATGGATGACTTATAGCCAGAGAGAACATGGATTAATTCCAAGCCCAATCTCATTTTCTCAACTATAAAACAAAGGGGAAAATACCTGTACTACAGGGCCATTGTTAGGATTAATATAATATAATATAACATATAATAAGTACTGCGCTAGGCCACTTTGCTAGCTGTCCAGGGGTTAAGACTCCACACTTTCAATGCAGGGGGTGCGGGTTCAATCCCTGGTCAGGAAACTAAGATCGCACAGGCCATGCAGCATGGCCAAGAAAAGCTACTATGGTTGTTATTGACACTGGTCATTCCTCTGTTCGTAGGATTTTGTTCACCCAGTTTACTTGCTTCTTGATTCTAAGGAGAGCTCACTCAGCAAACTGAAGGTTGAAAAAATTTGATAAAGACCCAAAAAGGAGGAGGGAAAGGAATAGAGGAAAGAAAGTTTATGCTGAAGCTTTAGTGAGAACAAATGATATGGAAAGCTATAGAATGAGGTGGGAAGACTCAGGTTTGGAGTAAATCAGAAACGAACTAAAACTTGGGTTCTGCAACTAGTGTAAGCACTGGCAGTTGTTTAATTTCCTGCAGCTCAGTTTCCATATCCATAAAGTGTAAATAAGAATGGCTGCCCCAATGACGTCTTCATTCACTCATTCCACAGACATTTATTAGGTGACTACTATCACATTTATGAAAATGTTAGTTGCTCAGCGACCCCATGGACTGAAGCCCACCAGGTTCCTCTGTCCATGGAATTCTCCAGGAAAGAACACTGCAGTGGGTAGCCACTCCCTTCTCCAGGGAATCTTCCCGACCCAGGGATCGAACCCCGGTCTCCCGCATTGCAGGCAGATCCTTTACCATGTGAGGCACCAGGAAGCCCATCATCTTTTTAATATAATGTTATTATATTTGGCAGCTTTGAACAATTCAGAAAGCTGTCAGATCTGGACAGAAGAGCTATTAGAGGAGATAGACGAGAGAAAGGAAATGGCTAGTGCCCTAAATGAACCCTCTTTACTACAGCTTCTCCTTTGCATTGCCATGTTGCTCTTCTACAAAACCTACAAATGGTGGCAAGCTGAATTTGAGGTGACAGATGGCACAACGGATAGCAGTCCAGACTGCTCCAGCTAATTATCTACCACCGCATCCTTCAGTTGTTTCATGTTAAGCAAAAGTAACACCAACATAACTCCACAGGGTTGCTGTGAAAAATCAAAGAGTTGATGCATATAAAGAATTCGGTACAAAGTCAGTGTCACACAGACATTAGTCATTATTCTTTTATCACATGATGTGTCAGGAACTGAGCAGGGTCATCTGCAGCCAGACCTCATTCTTTCATGATGCCACCCTGCATCATACCATGAACGCAACCCACAGGTCAAACATGGTGCACTGGCCACCTTAATTCCCAGCTCTAAAACTCACTAGTCTTAGTAATTTTGTGACTTTGCTAAGTTGTGTCCTCTCTGAGCTTGCATTTCTCCCCTCTGAAAATGGGAACACTGATAGTACTTATATAGCAGAGTTGTTATAAAAATTAAAGGGACTATTACTATCAGGGCTTCCTTGATGGCTCAGTTGGTAAAGAATCCACCTGCAATGCAGGAGACCCTGGTTCAATTCCTGGTTTGGGATGATCCACTGGAGTAGGAATAGGCTACCCATTCCAGTATTCTTGGGCTTCTTTTGTGGCTGAGCTGGTAAAGAATCCACCTGCAATGCAGGAGACCTGGGTTTGATCCCTGGGTTGGGAAGATGCCCTAGGGAAGGGAAAGGCTACCCACTCCAGTATTCTGGCCTGGAGAATTCCATGGACTATACAGTCCATTGATGCTTTTGAACTGTGGTGTTGGAGAAGACTCTTGAGAGTCCCTTGGACTGCAAGGAGATCCAACCAGTCCATTCTGAAGGAGATCAGCCCTAGGATTTCTTTGGAAGGAATGATGCTAAAGCTGAAACTCCAATACTTTGGCCACCTCATGCGAAGAGTTGACTCATTGGAAAAGACTCTGATGCTGGGAGGGATTGGGGGCAAGAGGAGAAGGGGACGACAGAGGATGAGATGGCTGGATGGCATCACTGACTCGATGGACGTGAGTCTCAGTAAACTCCGGGAGTTGGTGATGGACAGGGAAGCCTGGCGTGCTGCGATTCATGGGGTCGCAAAGAGTCGGACACGACTGAGTGACTGATCTGATCTGATACAGTCCATGGGGTCGCAAAGAGTCAGACACGACTGAGCAACTTTCACTTATTACTTGTAAACAGTTAGTACAATGCATGGCACCTAAGTGTTCAATAATCAATACCAACTGTTTATATCAATTTTCTGTGCATGCGTGCTAAGTTACTTCACTCATGTCCAACTCTTTGCGATCCCATGGACTGTAACCCCCCCAGGCTCCTCTATCCACGGGATTCTCCAGGGAAGCATACTGGAGTGGGTCGCCATGCCCTCCTCTAGGGGATCTTCTAGGGATCGAACCTGCGTCTCCTGTGGCTCCTGCATTGGATTCTTTACTGCTGAGCCACCAGGGAAGCACAGTGTTAGTTGCTAAGGAAGATCGCATTGCAGGCAGATGCCTTACATCTGAGCCGCCAGAGAAGCCCATCAATTCACTGTACTGTGCCAACCGTTGACGGTAATGTAAATAGGAATTATCACCTTTGTTTTTCACAGTTTGGGAGCCTTATTTGAGAACTTCTCTTCACTAGTGCAAAAACACATAGAATTTTTAAACTTTATATTAAGTTATACAAACTCCAACTCATATGCATGTGTTCAGTATTGCTCTTGAATAGGTGAATATCAAAATCCCAAAATATACTTCTATCACAGCACAATATTAAACTATTTTAGGAAAATTATCATTTCTAATAAATAAAACTTCAATTCTCACATTTCTACCTTACCTATTAATTCTTAAGACTGAGAGTTTGAATTGAAAAAACTATTCAAAGTCATGAAAGTAAAAGGAAATGTGCCCATCTATTCCAACCCAAGAAGGAAATAATGATAATATTAAAATAATACAAAAATAAAGTATTAATGTTGTTAATAAACAGCTTTAATTCATACAAAGGAATGAGAGTGAGAGGCTAATAATAAAAAATAAAAGTAAATAACACATCATTCAAAATTTGCTGACATGGGTTATGGGTTACAGCAGAATCTAAAGACTAGTGCCAAAATTACCAGTCTAATTTGCTATTTTGGTTACACACAAGGTTTTTCTTTTTCCATTTAGCTGGCATGTTTATTTCTGAAAGCGATTCATCTTTGGAGTTTCATTATTACTTTCAGTATAAACTATGGTACAGAATCTCTAAATATGACCTCTATCAATTTCTTCCCACTCTATATGCACCCATTTTCCCATCAAAAGTTGGAATTTATCCCCCATCCTCTTGATTCTGGCCCAGCCCTGTTACTACCTGGCACTAGAACAAGGTAGAAGCGATATTCTTAGATGTCCAACCCTTAAAAGAAATGGAGACACTGCTTCCTTCATCTCATAGTACTCGCTCTTGGACCCAGTCATCATGCCTTGAGAAGCCCAGGCCACAAGCCGAGGTCCCATGGAGGAAAACGTTATTCCAGTAAACAGCCCTAGCTATGCTCCATAACAGTAACCACCTTCTATGATTATAGCACCAGATAATATCATGTGGGACAGAGAAGCTTCCATTTGAGCCATCCATCACAGAATAGTGAGAGATAACAAAATCATTGCTTAAGCCACTAAATGTTGGGGTGGTTTTTCATGATCACTATGCCTGTTCCAGGACTAATTCTAAATGAGGCACAGGACTTTTCCCTTTATATACCCTTGGTAGCTAGCTGCCATACAAAAACTTTGATTACCCTGAAATCACCATGGTAGGAGGAGACTTAACCTAGCCATGAGTTGAAGTCATGTGTAGCAGAATGAAGACTCAGGTCAACAGTCCTAGCTGAGCTCCTAGACAACAGCCAGCACCAGCACGAACTTTCGAACCATGTGGGTGCGGTCATTTCAACCCTTCTAGCCATTCCAGCTTTCTAGCTGACAACAGGCAAAGCATAAGAACTGCCCATTCAATGCACAATATCATGAGAAATGACTAGTTGTATTTATATCACTAATTTTAGAGTAGTTTATTATGCAGCAATAGATATTCAAAAATTAAAGTTGTGACTAAAGTAAAAGGTAAATGACCTTGAAGAGATGGATAGTAAAGACTGGAAAGGCAGTGAGCAAATTGTTACTGTAGGCTCAGTTTCATGCTCATTCATATCTGTTGCATTCCATTGGTTAAAGTGAGCCATAGCCCCAGCCCACATTTTTTAAATTATATATTTAAATTAAAATACTTATATAAACATATGTAAATACATGTGTATATATAACTATATATAATATATAAATATGTGTGTACTTAAATACATATATAAATATATAAAAATACTTATACACACATATATTATACCTATTACATATATAATCATATTTGTCTCAGTGGTAAATCTGCCTGTCAATGCAGGAGATGCCAGAGAATAGGGTTCAACCCCTAGGTCGGGAAGATCCCCTGGAGGAGGACATGGAAACCCACTCCAGTATTCTCACTTGGAAAATTCCTTGGACAGAGGAGCCTGACACGCTACAGTCCATGGGGTCACAAAGTGTCAGACACAACTGAGTGTGTGCACGTGCACACACGTATGCATATATGTTGTATGTATTCTGTGTTTCATTGGAGGTCACAAAGGAGCAACCTATCACAAAAACTAAAAGCCTCATACATCTATGCTACCAAATGCCAGTTTAGATAACCCTATAAGCATAAGTGTTAGAGGTATGGAGGTAGAGGAACCAGAGATCAAACTGCCAACATCCACTGGATCATGGAAAAAGGAAGAGAGTTCCAAAAAACATCTACTTCTGCTTTATTAACTACACCAAAGGCTTTGACTGTGTGAACCACAACAAACTGTGGAAAATTCTTCAAGAGATGGGAATACCAGACCATCTGACCTCCCTCCTGAGAAATCTGTATGCAGATCAAGAAGCAACAGTTAGAACTGGAAATGGAACAACAGACTGGCTCCAGATTGGGAAAGGAGTACATCAAGCTGTATATTGTCACCCTGCTTATTTAACTTATATGCAGAGTACATCATGAAAAATGCCGGGCTGGATGAAGTACAAGCTGGAATCAAGATTGCCAGGAGAAATATCAATAACCTCAGATACACAGATGACACCACCCTTATGGAAGAAAGTGAAGAAGAACTAAAGAGTCTCTTGATTAAAGTGAAAGAGGAGAGTGAAAAAGCTGGCTTAAAACTCAACATTCAGAAAACTAAGATTACGCATCTGGTCCCATCACGTCATGGCAAATAGATGGGGAAACAATGGAAACAAGTGAGAGACTTTATTTTTCTGGGCTCCAAAATCACTGCAGATAGTGACTGCAGCCATGAAATTAAAAGACACTTGCTCCTTGGAAGAAAAGTTATGACCAACCTAGACAGCACATTAAAAAGCAGAGATATTACTTTGCTGACAAAGGTCTATCTAGTCAAAGCTATGGTTTTTCCAGTAGTCATGTATGGATGTGAGAGTTGGACTATAAAGAAAGCTGACCACAGAAGAATTGATGCTTTTGAACTGTGGTGTTGGAGAAGACTCTTCAGAGTCCCTTGGACTGCAAGGAGATCCAACCAGTCCATCCTAAAGGAAATCAGTCCTGAATATTCATTGGAAGGACGGATGCTGAAGCTGAAACTCCAATACTTTGGCCACCTGATGGGAAGAACTGACTCACTGGAAAAGACCGTGATGCTGGGAAAGATTGAAGACAGGAGGAGAAGGGGATGACAAAGGATGATATGGTTGGATGGCATCACACACTCGATGGACATGAGTTTGAGCAAGCTCTTGGAGTTGATGATGAAGAGGGAAGCCTGGCGTGCTGCAGCCCATGGGGTCATGAAGAGTCAGACTCGACTGAGTGACTGAACTGAACTGAACTGTACTTTATCCTTAAGAGATTATCAGCCAGGGATATGAAATGAACAAAACTGCAAACAAAATGTAGTAATACACAGAAACTTTATAAAGATTTCAATTCAGTTCAGTTGCTCAGTTGTGTCCGACTCTTTGCAACCCCATGGACCGCAGCATGCCAGGCCTCCCTGTCCATCACCAACTCCCAGAGTTTACCCAAACTCATGTCCATTGAGTCAATGATGCCATCCAAGCATCTCATCCTCTGTCGTCCCCTTCTCCTCCTGCCCTCAATCTTTCCCAGCATCAGGGTCTTTTCCAATGAGTCAGCTCTTCGCATCAGGTGGCTGAAGTATAGTTACATAACATAATTAAATATTGCTCTTGGAAAATAAAACTTAGTAGACTGAGTAGAATATGAGACAAGACAATCTTCTCAAGATGTTATTCATGTCCATACAAAATTACTAATGATTTATAATCCACTTAGCACTGTACTTTACCTGAGCAATTACAAATAAAGCATTTAGCAAAATGTCTGATACATAGTAAGTGCTCAATAAACTTTACTACTTCTATCTCCTTCCATTAATAAACCACAATATTATATAATCAGTCTGACAAAATTAGAAAAATTACAGGAGGGAAAATCTGCCCACTCATTCAAATGTGGGACCATCCTAGCTATCTATTTAATTATGCCATTATATACTGTTACATGGCATACAGTGTGAAGAATAAACTGCAAAAAAAAAAAAATTGTTCCCTATTAGCTCAACTTAAAAGATTTTAAAGGGTTTCAAAAGAATGAAAGATGATTTTTCAGGCACAAACATTGCTAATACATTACCTTAGGAACTCATACTTTATATAAAAACTTGTTTACTTTTTATTTAACATGTCATGGTAAGGCCAATATATGTCAAGGTCTCTGTGGTACAGATTCCAGACCAATGAATCCAAAGTCAGAGTCCTAGATTCAAAAATATCTGCTTACAAAATGCCCCATACAATATGGGTTTGTGAAAATTCGTCTCTAATTTAGTCTACACTTACCTAAGTGAGGTACCCAGATGACACCTAAAGTCTGTATCTGCTGTATCTTGTGTGTTTATACCCCATTTCCTCATTCAACACCTCCCTGGGCCATGAAAAAATGACCTCTGCATTTTACCACCTGAGTGTGCCAGGTGTGTCTTCCAGACATGAGTAACAATGCATTTCATTTTCTAGAACATATCCACAAAGCAAATATGGGACTTCACTGAAAACGGCTATTCCCACATCCACGACTGGAGTCTGAGTTGCTGCCATGCTCAGACCTCTCAGAATTAGCACAATGTGTGACCAGCACTGACTTTTCTCAACAGGAAAAATTACTTCCCTGTTAGAATCTAAACAAAAACAACTAGTCACTTCCTCTCACCACGTCACTGGTTTGTAAGAGCACAGAAGAAATTTAGAGGATGAATATATCTTTGAATTATGACAACTCTGACCAATTCTGGAAACCAGCTGGAGAACGGGGAACAAAGATTCTGAGGCAGTGGAATGGTTAGGTGCTCATGCTCAAGAGCTATACACAGGGGTGAATTCTGGCTCTGACATAGCCGTGTCACTTTGAGCAAAGTCACTTGACTTCAAGCTTCTGCTTGAATCTGGGCACATAACGGTGATGAGGCGGTACAGTGATAAGACCCAGATCTCATCTCAGCCTCAGCCTCCTTCCCACCTAGTCATTAATTAGGCCTCCTCATGCATTATGTGCACTTAATCATCCCAATATTACCCCAACACTTCTACACAGTAGGAATGATTAGCTCCTTATAACAGACAAGACAATTGGGTAGCAAGAGGTGAAATAACTTGTCCAAAGTTACACAGCTCGTATACAGCGCCTATGTTTTTCTGACCCAGAGTCCAGTCCTGATGTTTACATTTAACAAGCAACCTTCAGGATCTGCGCCCCTCCGCCAGGCTTCCCTTCTGGCTCAGCTGGTAAAGAATCCACCTGCAATGTGGGAGACCTGGGTTCGATCCCTGGATTGGAAAGATACCCTGGAGAAGGGAAAGGCTATTCATTCCAGTATTCTGGCCTGGAGAATTCCATGGATTATATAGTCCATGGGATCCCAAAGAGTTGGACATAACTAAGCAACTTTCATTTCATTTCACTTCAGCACTCCCCAGGTTAACAGCTGAATATGTTCTATTCCTATTCAGGAAATTAACACTGAATAGTCATTGGAAGGACTGTTGCTGAAACTGAAGCTCCAATGCTTTGGCCACCTGACGCAAAGAGCCAACTCATTGGAAAAGACTATGACACTAGGAAAAATCGAAGGCAAAAGGAGAAGCGGCAGCAGAGGACGAGATGGTTAGATAGCATCACTGATTCAATGGGTTTCCCTAGTAGTTCAGCTGGTAAAGAATCCACCTGCAATGCAGGAAACCCCAGTTCGATTCCTGGGTCAGGAAGTTCCCCTGGAGAAAGCATAGGCTACCCACTCCAGTATTCTTGAGCTTCCCTGGTGGCTCAGACCATAAAGAATCTGCCTGCAAGGCAGGAGACCTGTGTTCAATCCCTTGGTTGGGAAGATCCCCTGGAGGAGGGCATGGCAACCCACTCCAGTATTCTTTCCAGGAAAATCTCCATGGACAAAGAAGCCTGGCAGGCTACAGTTCATGGGGTCAAAAAGAGTCGGACATGACTGAGCGACCAAGCACAGCATACCACTAACTCAATGGACATGAATTTGAGCAAACTCCAAGAGATGGTGGAGGACAGGAGAGCCTGGCGTGCTGCAGTCTATGGGTTCGCAAAGAGTCAGACAGGACTGAGTGATTGAACAACAACAATGCTCTACTCCTAATGTTTATACTTTCTAACTCCTGAGTTCCATTCTGATACCAAGAGAGTTGTCTCTGGCTACATAAGTCAGTCATATTTCCTTTAAACCTAAGCATTTGTTTTTTATAAATAGTATATTATTCAAATAAAATTGAATAACCTAAATGTATAGAAACTAAAACATGAAGGAGCCCCCACCTTGAATCTCACTAAAGGAACCCCCACCCTGAATCTCATTGCTAAGACAATATTGTTGTTAGCAATTTGTTGCTCATTTTCCAGACTTTTTTCCATGCATTCATTATCATACACACATACCATAAAAACCATTAAAATTTTTGTTTTTATCATCTTTAACAGAGTATTCTGCAACTTGCTTTTCTCAACTACTATATCTTAGACATATTTTCATAGCAATATATATAGATTTTCCAGTTCTTTGAATGACTGCATAGTATCCAATTCTATGTATATACTCTAATTTAATTACAGTATCATCAACTGATGAGCATTTAGATTTACTACCATTTTCACATTATGAACAATGCTTCAGGGTTTAATCTCACATATACCTATCTTTGCACACTGGTGCTACTATTTCAGTAGGGCATAGTCCTAAAAAGTAAAATTGCTGATAGAAGACTTCTAAACGTTTACAAATACTGGCAAATTTCCCTGCCTGCAAAATGAATGAACCAATTTATAAATTACCAACTATCTTATCACAAGTAAACTTTTAACTTGGATTCAAAGGAATTAAAAGAAATCCTTTCAAATAACAGAAATGTATATATTACTTACACTTTTTATATAAATTTAATCAAATAACTTATTTTTAATTTCCTAGACTAAGTTTGTCTACAGAATATTTTTTCCTAAGTAATTGATTATTATTCTCAGGTCAAACAATTATATGACTTTTTCAAGTTGGGGACAAGTATATCAAAAAGAGAGTTGGAAATGTTCGTAACTGATCTATAACAATAGGAATGAAAAGATTAGCAAATATAAATCATGTTTTATTATTTCTTAAGGAGAGAAAACATTTGATAGCAGTTAATAACTCAGGTTCTAGAGTCAGACCAACCCAATCGTTCATTCAACATATACTTCCTGAGCATCTACTATGTTTCAAGCTCTGTTATAGGTGTTAAGATTTGGAGGTGAAGGTAAACGAGACAAAGAAGACCCCTCTGCTCTCATGCAGTTTACATTAGGGTTATGGAGATAAAATAAATCGATTAATTATCAGAACAATTTCAAAAAGTGATAACCAAATAGAGAATTGTGAGACACTACTGGGAAGGTGGGGTAGGATTGCTTCACACCTGATACCAAGGCAAGGCCTCTCCGGGGAGGTGACGCATGGGATGAGGCCAGGCAAGACATGGGGAAGACAAAGGGCAAAACTGCTAGTATAGAAACACACTCGGCCCGTTCAGGGAAGGGAAAGGTGGCGAGTGGGCGAGACTGGGGCATGCAGTGTTAGGACAGGATTGGGTGAGCAGTCAGGTAGGGCTTTTAGGCCACTGGGAAATGCTTTCTACTCTAAGCCATCAGATTGTCTTAAGAGCAAGAGTGGCATGATCTATTCTACATTTCAAGAGACCATTCTGGCTAATATACTCCTCATCACTGATTAACTGTGTGTCCTTGGACAAGCTACATTTCCTTTCTCAGCTTCAGTTTCCTCATTTATAAACTTGAGATAATAGTATCTATGACATGGAGTTGATATAAGGGTTAAATAATGAATGGAAAGCATTTTGCACAGTATCTAGCACATAAAAATGTTCACTAAATGTTTCCAACTAAATCGCTTTTACCTCATTAAGATTACACTGAACAGAACTAAGCATAATTCACTATCACCAATTATTCAACACAATAACTAAAAATATCCTTTTAAATGAGTCTTGATTCAAATTCTCTAACACCGAGAGGCTGGATATTTCCATGTTGAGTCAACACTCAGCACTTTCCTCTTACTGGATCCTATAATACAGCCCTGAGTTATATGTGTTTGTATACACTCCTCACTATCACACACAAGATTATCCATCCTTGTGTTACCTCCAGAGCACATAATGCTCAAAACATGGTATACAGGGTAGCCAGAGCAGGATGGTGGGTAGGTGAGTGGAGGGATTACCAGATAGGGAGGATAAAAGAGAAGACTCTTGAGAGTCCCTTGGACTCCAAGAAGATCAAACCAGTCAATTCTACAGGAAATCAAGCCCGAATATTCATTGGAAGGACTGATGCTAAAGCTGAAGCTTCAATGCTTTGGCCACACGATGCAAAGAGCCAATTCATTGGAAAAGACTCTGATGGAAAAGACTGAAGGCAAAAGGAGAAGCAGGCAGCAGAATATGAGATGGTTAGATAACATCTCCAACTCAATGGACACGAATCTGAGCCGGAGACAGTGGAAGACAGAAGAAGCTGGCATGCTACAGTTCATGGGGTCGCAAAGAGTCAGACAGGACGCAGCAACTTAACAACAACAATGAAAATAAAATAAAATAAAAATCATGAGGGCAAAAGAAGAGCATGTTTCAAATTGAAATATTCAAAATAATAACATTTTAGGACTTTCCTGGTGGTCCAGGAAAGTCTGCCTGGACCTGCCAATGCAGGGGACAGAGGTTTGATCCCTCATCCAGGCAGATTCCACACGCCACAGGGCAACTAAGCCCATGTGTCACAACTACTGAAGCCTGTGGGCTCTAGGGCCCATGCTCCACAATGAGAGAAGCCACTACAATGAGAAGCCCTCACACGGCGACTAGAGAGTAGCCCCACTCACCTCAACTAGAGAAAGCCCACGTGCAGCGACGAAAACCCAATGCAGCCAATAAATAAAGTTTTTAAAAAATAATGGTTTTAAATCATGAGCATATAAAATGGATAACTGATCATTTCTTGCCATGTTTATTATTCTGTTTATGCATTTACATAGTACCAGACTTCATGATGAAACCCTAACAGAAGACACAGTCCAACTGTAAGGACTTACTGCCTTCTAATCTTGCTTCCTCTCTACTGAAGATATTTAGCAACACTTTGAAACACGAAGAGGTACTTCTCATATTTACCAAGCTACAGAAGAATTATGAGAAATAGAAACAAAATTGTGAAACCTGATGTATTTGACCTTTGCTTTTCCTATGCGCTCAGACCTCTAAGTGTGACATCAAGAAAATTCATGCGTAGAATTCCCCTTTCTAGACTTTGAAACAAGGATCCCCAATAGCTGTGGCAACATTCGTTCAGTGATCTTGCATCTAAATATGTGAATGATTTCTACACACTTAAAAGGCAGGAACAGAGATGCAGATGTAGAAAATGGACATGTGGACATGGAGAGAGTGGGTTGAATTGAGAGATTAGGCTTGACATAAACATATCACCCATGTGTAAAATAGATAGCTGGTGGGAAGCTGCTGTATAGTATATGGAGCTCAGCTCGATACTCTGTGGTGACCTAGAGGGGTGAGATGCTGGGGCAGGAGGTAGGTGGAAGGAGGGGAGGAGGGGGAAGGGGTTGCAAGGAAAGGGAGGTCCAAGAGGGAGGGGTTATATGCATACATATAGCTCACTCACTTTGTTGTACAGCAGAAACATACAACACTGTAAAGCAAGAATACCCCAATTTTTTTTTTAAAAAAGGGGGGGTATAATGAATGAAAAGTGACCTTATATCCAAATATAGAGGACCATAGAAATTTGAAAAGTTACTAATTAAATAAAATTGGTAAAAGAACAACTAGGTTCAGAATTTAATCCTTTAATGGAAACTGTTCTGTAATATACAAAATACTTTTGTATGCATTGTCTTATTTTTGATCCCCACAAATCTCTTAAGGAAACACAGTTAAAAAAAAAAAAAAGAAAGAAAGAAAGAAGGAAAACACAGTAGATTATGCCTGCAGTTTATAGACATAAATACTGACAGAATGAGAAGATGATTTATCCCATCTCTAACCAATAAGTAGCAAAACTGGAACTCTAACCCAGGCCTTGTTAGTGTACATTCTGCTACCCCAAACTAATGCAATTTGGCAAACAGGGAAATTTGTTAAAACTAAATTTATTTCTATTTAAAAAGAGAAAGAAGAGCCAACTATGTTTTAAGTTGCAAATAGCATTATACTAAAATTCCTCCTGAACTATTATAAATCCTTTCAAGCAGTACAATAATTCCTTTATATAAGGATAATGCCTCCCCATGATTAAAATACTGCACACTCCCTAACTGCAGATACTAACAACAACAAAGCTCTCTTCTCTTGATACATATATGCCAGACTCTGTCCTACATTGTCCACACACACTGACTTCAATTTTTACAGCAGTCTTATGAGGTAGGTATTATTATTACGACCATCATCGTCATCATTATTCAGATGGAAAAAAGTGAAGCATAAAGAGGTTGTCACTTGTCTGTGACCATTTGGCTAGGAAATTGGTTCAGCAACTTTCAGCTGCAATATTATGCTGCCTCTGGAAACAGAAGCCTCTTTATCCCAACCTCTGCCTTATCAGATTCAACCAATGATAACGGAAAATCTTTAGTGAGATTCAGTTTAGTTCATTCTCTCAGTCCTGTCCAACTCTTTGTGACCCCATGAACAGCAGCACGCCAGGCTTTAACCCGTCCATCACCAACTCCTGGGTTAAAATTGTGTTAGTGAGGTTGTGTACAATAATATAAATTTACTATTATTATAGTGTATAGTAATAGTAAAAATTGTGTTAGTGAGATTAACACAATTTAAACCCTTTCCATGCCTGCTGATGCAATACCAATCTTGCTGACCTGTGATTACAGTTTATCAAAGTGCTGGAGAACTCACATATAAAGTACCTAACAGAGAACCTAGCACAAAGTAGGCAGTTAACAATTACTGAGAGTCTATAGTGTGTCTGGCAATATTCTAAATGCTTTTCTCTACATATGCACTCCACAAATGTTAGCATGGTTCTCTTTTTGTGCTACATGCTATGTATATGCTCAGTTGCTCAGTCGTGTCCAGTTCTTTGCGACCCCATGAACTGTAGCCCGCCAGGCTCCTCTGTCCATGGGACTTCCCAGGCAAGAATACAGGAGTGGGTTGCCATTTCCTCTTCCAGGGGATCTTCCCAATCCAGGATCAAACCTACAGCTCCTGCATTGGCAGGTGGATTCTTTACCACTGAGTGACTGGGGTGAATCAAAAGCTGTTTCTTTGGAAATTAAGCTAGGCAATGGAAAAAATTCTTTTCATGAAGGCAAGGACTGTTATATCAATGGGAATAAACAGCTGTTGTATTTGGGTTGTTAGGGACTACTGTTGCCCCGGCCTTTGATGAGACCCAGATGCACATGAGAAAGTATGAAACGAAGTATCAGAGAGGAGACTGAGGTCATAAGCTGGACTCCCCACCTACAGAGAGATTTCCTCTCCAGGAAAAGTAAAACTTAAAGCACAAATATGTTAGAAGTTTGATGGATTTTCCAAATCAATTCTGGGAATTTTAAATAAGTTACCTCTGTAAGCTCTTTTAAAAATTATGTGTTCTCGACATTTTTAAAGTAAAAAAAAAATACTTTATTTAAAGGAACTATAAACACAAAACTTCTCAGAAATCCACATATTACACAGAACAAGGTACAACAGCCTTCTTTGCTGAAACTACAGTTTGGAGAAATTGGGTTTCACAATAAAACTAACCCACTCATTTATTCAAGAATTGATTAAGAACTACCTTGTGTACTTCATGTTAAATGAAGTAGAAAACCTCCCTTCCCACTATGGAAAGTACCACTCTTTAAAATGTCAATGACTACTTAATTTTTTAACTTTTTATTCTATGATGGAGTATAGCTGATTAACCATGTTGTGAAAGCTTCAGATGGAAAACAAAGGGACTCAGCCATACATATACATGTATCCATTCTTCCCCAATCTCCCCTCCCATGCAGGCTGCCACCTAACATCAATGACTACTTCTAACTTGCCACAATGATTATTTCAAACGACACCAAAATGGTCATATAAAGTATTATGACATTGATTTGGGGGAAATTTATATATATATATATGAAATTAAATTAAAATTCATAAATATATATATTTATGAAATTAAAAGCGAGTTCTTTCATAAAGGTAAACCTATTCTGCATCAGTGGACCTCAGAGTAAGTCTGAAGATGCAGGATGTCTGCTCCATCTAGTAAATTATCCAAATAGATCCATATCTTTCTCCTCCTTAATGTTCTTCAAATTCCTAGTTGATTAATATATTACATCGAAACAAGAAAGATGTAGAACTACTTACAGTAACAGAGAGGGGGAAAGGTGGGAGGCAGTAAACGCACAACTAAGGCGGAGATCTGGGTCTCATTGTACATTCCACAGCAATGTGAATGATATTGATTTTCAGATTAGCTGCTCTTTTTTATTATTCATACCTCCTTTTCCCTCTATTAGTGAAGAGAACTAAACTGTCTGCGTACTTGCTTGATTCCACTGAGAGGCCTGAATCACCACTTGGAAATATCCATCATTCCTTTAAGATTAGTCTCTACTAAAAGCCTGCAGCAAAGTGATAATGCACTAACCTGTCTCCGGTTAATGGCAAAATAATGGTGGCTTGAGAAGAAAACACAATGAAAGATAATCTCATTTGAGGGCTGCAAAACAAGAAAAGAGGCAGTTAAAACATTTTTAAAAGAAATATTGATATAATACAGATGTATAGCTAGGTAATCTCATTTAAAATCAGTCTCACTGAACAGTCCAGTCTTCTTTTAAATGGAACCCCTAAGTAGATACATGAACTCTGCTCAACATTACCATTATCACATAAGTCATTCTGGATTTAGTCAGTGCTGCTCAGCACTCAGGCACTCCTCTCTGACCCACAGGGCCACTTTAGGAACAAATTACCTAGAAAGATAAATCCCAGGCCAGTGGAAAGTTTTCTTTCTTTCTTTTTTTTTTTTTTTTTGTAGAAAGCTCTTTCTTTGGCCTTCTACCTCATCTTCTTCAAGGAGGCCAATCCCTTCAGAATGATTATCATAGCAAGTTTAGGGCTGGAGACAAGCAGGTTTGATTTAATTACCACAACTATGAGAGGAGTTCATACAAGTTATCCTGAGGTAGGATTACTTAAGGAGTGTCAAGGACAATGTGAAAGAGAAGAACAAATCACATTTTGATTAGACATGCTCAGTTCTCTAAGTCTTTAGCATCATACTTCTGACTGGCAACAACTGCCCTAGTTAGCTACACCTTTTAAGCTCTAAGCCTTGACCTCACAGAATGATTCCTGTTTCAAAGACACCCTATGCAATGTTTCTTAAGATCTGAACCTGAGGCTGTAACACTCAGCTCTATAAATTGAAGAGCAGAATGATGCCCAAGGGTTACACATATTTGAAAAGTCATTCACTTCAGTAGTCACCCTTTACTCATTTCCTACAATATATTATGGGTTAGCAACTGAACAACTAAACTTGTGCCAGAGAACTGTTTACTATAGAATTCCAATTTGTAAACCAGACCAAATAAGAGCCCTACTTCTTGGAAATGTACTGAAATGACCCACTGCGTTTGATCAAAATCTATGAGACACTCTGCACACTCTTGGATTAAATCAGAAAATTTATCAACAACTCTCTCTCCTGCCTTTGACACTTAACGATATAGAGCCTCATTTACTTTTCTTTCCTAGACAAGCTTACCTTAGACCCTGTCCAGAAATGAGTGTTATACTTGGCTTCTTAAACAGGAGACTGATGACTGAACATGGACAAGCATACATTTTTATAGGGATAAGCTTACTGCTGCCAATAACTGAAAGCAAGGATTTCCTAGGCCTCTACAGATTGTTTGAAGTTACTTGCAACATGACTTTCAAAATGTTTTGATCATCCAAGCCTGTTTTAAAGAAAACATTTGGGCTAACACGACTGAAAGAAGCAATATTTAATGATACAGCTCCTTTTCATGTCCTTTCCATTATCTTGATAAACTTGCATTTCCTCGTTGCATTTTTTCTTCTTTAAAAAGAAAAAAAAAAAAAAAGAGGAGGAGGAAAAAAGCCTCAAAAGCCTAGTGTCCTAGGGTCACTTTTAAATAAGAAAGCCACTAATTTCTGGTTACCTCTAAATAAGAGAGTAAGCTGGCTATCATAGCAGTTATGCTTTTTATAGGAGACAAACCAATCTTTCCTAGTAAGGCTTATTGCATATATAGAACAGTTAAATTTTAAACCAGCCACACACCCACACATTGTGTAAACACAAGTCATTTCTTTAAAGGCACACACACACACAAGTGCCTTTTCTGGTAGTGGGTTATTAACACATGCTCATTTGAAGTTTACCAACACTTTTTTTCTTAATGAGGACCTCAATAATGCTAAGAATTGTGTGGAATGGCAAATATATTATGGGTATTATTAGCATAAATTTTTAAAGTGATAAATTTTGAGAAAGCATAAGTGAAATTCAAAACAGATGAAAACTCAGAAAGGAAAAGACATTTGGAATCATGTCTGAAGATACTTCCCCAGAGCCTGAGCCAAGTTTCTGGGATCCAGATGAAATAAGGCCTCAACAACTGAAGGGCTGTCCTAATAACAGCATGTGTGTGATAAGACCTTGAGGCACTTAAAAATCAACACTTCAGTAAAGGCTTTCCTTGCAAATGGTTTCCAAAAAAGGATACCCTATCTAGCCTTTGGTCTACTTGCCTCCAACTCAAAGTCCCCTGCTTAGGAAAGAAAAGTAGGAGAAATACCTTACAAATCTCTCTGTAAGTTGCTGGACAAAATTGTAAATTTCAATCCAGTTATTTGCCACACTCCCAGACCTGAAAAAGAAAATTGAACGAATCAGAAAAACAACACATTTACAGGGGTGTAAGCTGACCTCTTCTTCAAGCCAAGTTAACAGTATTAGCAACTGAAAGGTAGGTGCTACAAGAACCTAGGAAGTCTACCCATCTTCAAGGATCACCTGCCTGCTAATTGTCTGGAGTAAGATCCCAGCTCTTCAAATAAACACAGCCTTCCTTAGAAGGAAATGCAATCCACAGTTGAGAACGTTAACTTTAGACTGCCAAGCTACAATGAAAGTGCTGTGCTCAGGGTAAAACCCGGCAAACTTTAGCCAGCGTGAGGCGTTGAGGACTGGGGGACTCAGAAGGAGTCTTATGTGGGTCCCAGGGTCGCAGAAGGTTACCCCAAGTGACCGCACTCCCATTTCCTAAGAAACCCCGCCACTGGCCAGCAGTGACTGCCCATCTCCCTAGAGAGCCTAGCAGCTCGGGGCTCCTCCTATTACCCCGCAGCCCGCACAGATCCGAAAGCGCTCGCCTTTCGGACAGAGATAGCAACAGGGCGCCCATCACCGGAGTTACCACTCACCCCTCCCCAGGTCACACAGACATCTCAGCCTCCCCCCACCATAGCTCACCACCCAGGGCCACTCTCCCCAGGAGACCCTGGATCCCTTTTCCCGCACTCACTTGTCTAAGACGAAGTAGAGATCAAAGGCTCCGTGGCAGGAGGGCTGCTCCTGGGCGCTCAGCAGCCCCCCGGGACCGCTGAGAGCGAGCAGCCACAGCCCAGGGACCAGCCAGCGCCCGGGACAGCGGGCCGGGGAGAGCCCCGCCACCATCCTGCGGCCGGGGGTCTGCGGCTCCCTCCTGCTCGCACCCCCCTCGGCTCGGCTAGACTCCACTCGGGGGCGACGCTAGGGTGGTGGGAGTGACCAGGGATGCACCCTGAGGTGGGGGTTAGCGAGTCCCTTAGGGCGCCGGCGCCTGGGTCAGCGGGACCCACTGACTGACAGAGGGAGGGAGACAGGGAAGGAGGGAGGTCCTAGGAGGACAAAGGGAGACTCCGCCGCCGCCGCAGCTGCCGCCGGAACTCTTGACGAATCCCCGTGGAAGAGCGATCCGGCCCTCCCCCTCCCGATTCCGGAGAGTTCCTGCAGATGACCGTGGCCCGCGGCGACTGCTCGCAGGAGAAGTTCCCCCGCCGCGTTGGGTCGAGCCTCCAGCCTCCGCTACGGAGCTCGGGTCCTCCAGGAGGGCCGCCCGGGACGCGGCCGCCGCCGCGTACACTTAAAAACGGAGGACCGCTCGGTTCGGGTTCCCCGCCTCCGCCGGGCACTGCAAACTTTTCTTCCTCGTACTCGGCTCTGGCACCGCGCGGCGGCCGGGCGGTCCTCTTTAGGGGAGGAGGCCGGGCGGCTCCGGAGAAGCCACTCGCAGCCAAGGCCAGAACCGCAATCCGGCCGGGTCTCCGCGGTGGCAGTGTGCGCCCGAGGGCGGGGCCTGAGCCGAGCCACACATGCACACTTGTGGGTTCGTGCCGAGCCGAGATGACTAAGGCTTGCCAGCTTTTGGAAAGGAGAGAAGTAGTTTAGAAAAACAGATGTCCTCTAGAAACTAAACAACCCCCCTTCCTGTACCCTGCAGACTCGGCCTGTTGCAGCAGCTGTGCAGAGCAGCCCGTGGCGAGGTTGGGAGACTGAGGTCTAGCGGTCTCGAGAAAGGGCATGACCCCCTCTCTCTGCCTCACCCCCATTATCACAAGCGCACTTGCTGCTCTGGTATCTAAAGAAGGCAACTTCCTCTTTTTTTTTTTAAATAAACCTACTTCATTGTTTCATCTCACAGACTAGAAACTTCTCTGTGTGGGGTGTTGGGGGGAGTAAGGGTGGGAAACTCTTCAGGAGTGAACAGTTGTACCTCAAAACATTGCATCCCACTGACATTGATCTCAAGCTCCAGATATTAAGAATTTCATCTCGGAGCAAACTTGCACAGGAGCGAGAGTTTGCATGCATTTTGGATTCTCTGCTTACCCATTCTGCACTCAACCTCTCCTCTCTGCCCCCACCGCAACCTGCCTTTCCCCGGTGGAAACTGGCTTTTAGAGACTAACCATCTGACCGGTATGTTAGTCGCTCAGCCGTGTCCAACTCTTTGTGACCCCATGAACTGTACCACCTCAGGCTCCTCTGTCCATGGGATTTCCCAGGCAAGAATACTGGAGTGGGTTGCCATTTCCTCCTCCAGGGGATCTTCCCCACCCTGGATTGAACCCTCCTCTCCTGAGTTTTCAGTATTGGCAGGCGGATTCTTTACCACTGAGCCAACAGGGAATCCCACTGGTATACACACCAGTGATTGAGAGTAACATTCAGTGTCACCTCCTCTTCATTTGAATCAAGTCAAGGCTTTATGATAAAAAGTTCATATAGTACTACATTACATGTTGTCTCAGCAGTTTGAATAGTTGTGGTGCACATTTAACTTTTCGTTTACATTGTCTTTGACTACAACCAGATTTGCAAGCTGTTTGAAGACAGAAATCTATCACCTTAGTATCTACTTTAGGTAAAAAATCTGCCTGCCCATGCAAGAAACTCAGTTCAGTCTCTCGGTCGGGAAGACCCCTGGAGAAGGAAATAGCAACCCACTTCGGTATTCTTGCCTGGGAAATTCCATGGACAGAGAAGCCTGGCAGGCTATAAATCCATGTTGCAAAAGAGTGGGACACAACTTAGCGCCTAAAACAACGACAATATGCCTGGCACTGTTCTAGGACCTAGAGTTAAAGCTCAGAATAAGATGACAAGCCCCAGTTTCCATGAAGCTTGCAGTCTGGATGAGGAGGAAAAGCAGGCAGAAATACATAAGTAAATGTCTATATAGAAGGTAGCTCACAGAGATTTAAAATATGGTCATATGATAGAGAAAGACCAACTAAAGGACTAACAAGAAGGTAGCCATTCCAAGAGCTAGAGGAGGAAACATTTCCCGTGACTGCAACTTTCCAGAAGTATTAGCTTAGCACATTCAAGAAACAGAAAGAAAAACAGTGTAACTGGAGTTTTATGAGAAAGAGGAAGAGAGCCAGACAGGGGCTAGCTAGTATATGTTTCATAAACTGTGGTAAAGAATTCAAATATTTTATATTGTGCGACTGAAGCCCATTCAAGGAGTTCTAGGGGTGGGGAAGGGGATCAATTGTTATGATCTATGTTTTTTATAGATCGTTACAGCTGATATGATACAATGAATTTGAAGACAGCAAGAATGAAAGCAAGAAAACCAGTTAGCAGACTAGTGCAGTACCAGGGCACAATAAAATGGTACCCTGGACCAGCATCTCTGTAGTGTCTGAACATAAAGATAGAAACAGGTAAGAACTTCGGTAAATACAGGTGGACCCCCAGTTCGGAAATGTCTGCCACTTAGAGATGGAAATTCCACTATCATCCACTGGACCTACCACTTCTTACCTGATAGGGTAAGGCAGGTACTGATGGGCCAAGTGGCTGATTGAGTAGAAGATAACACTTTTGTTAGAAAGAAATACAAATCCTCCATTGTTTTCAAGTAAGTGAGCTCCAGGGGAAAAAAAAAAAAAAAAGTCCAATGAGAGGGATGGCTATATTATCAGAATCCTAATTCTGTGCTCCTTGGTCTCATCTTCTCTTAAGTTTCTGAAATTCTGATTTTTCTGCAGCCATAAGGCCTCCAGGAATATGCTGCCACCTCTCATTTCAGATTTAGGCCCTGTTGTGGATACACTGGAAATCCCGTGGCTCAGACTCTAAAGAATCCGCCTGCAATGCAGGAGACCTGGGTTCATTCCCTGGGTCAGAAGATCCCCTGGAGAAGGGAATAGCAACGCATGCCAGTATCCTTGCCTGGAGAATTCAGTGGGTAGTAGAGCCTGGTGGGCTACAGTCCATGGGGTTGTAATGGATACATTCATCTCTTTGACTTCCCATAGCAGAATTGACACAGGTTGACTTTCAGGAAACTTATCTTAACAGCTTGTTAAAGGTTTTTATCATTTACTGTTGGTCAAAACTGATCTCCATTTTCAACTTTCATTTTAATCAAGATAGAATCTGAGATACCATATATCTTTAGCAATGAATATCATATTAGTACATGACTGAATAAAATCAGGGTTGTGGGGGATTGCCAAAAAGCAATAACCACTGCTTTCAAGTTAGAAGATGACAGAAGTTAATGTCTCATGCACTCTATCCTCATGATGAAGTATTTTAAATTCACATACACTGGCTTCTTTTCCCCAGGTTCTTCACCCATTTCTGTTCAATTTCTGGGACTCCACAAACTAGTTTAAGGATCCATCTTGTGCTAGGAACAAACTAAAGCAAAATACTTTGCAATTAAAACTCGTTCTTCCTCCAAATTCCTAGGCCCTCCTAGACTTCTCTCATTCAGTTCTTCTTTCCTGATAAAGAAGGAAAGATTAACCCTTGTTGATTTACTTGGGTAATTAATCCAGCCCAGTTCTGAAATTTTTATCATTGCAGCAAGGATGTGGCTTCATCTAGCACAGGCCAATAATTAATGGAATCATTTTCCTCTAATATAAATGAGTGGGAAGGTCATTAATTTGCTGGGGCAACCAACTGTCCCAATTTGTCCCAGACTGAAGAGTGTCCAGGGACATGCAACTTTCAGTGCTGAAACTGGGGCAGACGCTGGGGTGGTCCCTAAAGAGGGCTGTTAGTCACACTATTTCCAAGAAATAATGAGGGAAGGTGACAGCGAGGGCAGACAGGAATCGCAACAAGCCATGAAGTAGGAGAGGTCACAACAGTAAAACTTTCTCTTCCCCCACTCTGGGGAGAGAGGACTCAGGCCTTATGTCAGCTGGATACTAGCCAGGTAGAGCTTCAAATTGACTTCTGTACCATTACAAACGGACTTCCCTGGTGGCTCAGACAGTAAAGCATCTGTCTACAATGTGGGTAGACCCAGGTTCGATCCCTGGGTTGGGAAGATCCCCTGGAGAAGGAAATGGCAATCCACTCCAAGACTATTGCCTGGAAAATCCCATGGACAGAGGATATAGCCCATAGGGTCGCAAAGAGTCGGACACAACTGAGTGACTTCACTTCACTTCACCATTACAAACATTCTGGCACACTGTTTAACTCTTTTATTTATTTTAATTTATTATTTTTATTTTGCTTCTTCAGGTGTTAGAGCATGTGGGATCTAGTTCACCAATAGGGGGTTGAACCCAGGCCCTTTGCATTGGGAGCACAGAGTCTTAGCCACTGGACCACCAGGGAAGACCGTAACTTTCTATTTTAAATCAAAAATGAGATAAGAAATGCAGATTTTTAGCAGGAGGGACACTTAAACTGAATGATTTAGATAAATAAATCTAAAATACTTCTTTTTGATCAAATTATCTGCATTTCTGCTGAAGTAGTTTGCTTCATAATCCATATAAGCCCCCACTCTTTGAAAGTTATTCTTTGTATCAAACTGAAGTTCTAGTTCAACATTAGAGTTTATTACCTTATTGTAAAACATACTAATAAATCCAAGAACATTTTAAACTCAGTTTAAGGCACTTAGAGTAGCTTGACATTGACACCTGATTAAAAGTATCCACTAGGCCTTTGGTCACATCCCATCTCTTACACCCACAGAGCTCCTATGGATTTTATGTTAAATTTTATTTATTTATTTACTAATTTTTATTTAACAAGTATTTATCAATACCCACTAGGTATTTGGTAATATTCTAAGCATATAACTTATGCTTTCAGGAGTTCATCTTTCCAATATCCTATCATTAATTTATTTCTGTCTCCTCTGACGCCAGCAAAGAATAAACAGAAGAGACAAATAAGCTACAATAATAAACACAGGAAAATAGAAATGAATGTATCCTTTATGTGTAAAAAGTCATATAATCTATATTATTTACAAGTTGATAACTTTTTATGACATGTAAATAAAGTACCACAACGGAAGTGATTCATATCCACAGTACCTGTAGAGTGATTCATTATATAACTACCATGATTCACAGGAAGACAATAAGTACCTATAGATGACAGAGTTTATTCAAACTTTTATCAGTATAGTCACTAAAGAGCTAGATTTCCCCAATGTCTGAACTAGTTCCTGACAGTGAACAAAATGCTTTTTGAAGGTGCCGATTACTTCTAAGTTAATATCTCTGTGTGTGACAACAGGGGATGTCAACCAATGGCAGAAAATGGTTACTAACATCTGCGTTTGGGACTGAAAGAAAGTGAAAGTTGCTCAGTCGTGTCCAACTCTTTGCAACCCCATGGACTATACAGTCCATGGAATTCTCCAGGCCAGAATACTGGAGTGGGTAGCCTTTCCCTTCTCCAGGGGATCTTCCCAACCCAGGGATTGAACCCAGGTCTCCTACACTGTGGGAGGATTCTTTACCAGCTGAGCCACAAAGGAAGCCAGAGTGGGTAGCTTATCCATTCTCCGGCAGATCTTCCCAACCCAGGAATCTAACCAGGGTTTCCTACATTGCAGACAGATTCTTTACCAACTGAGCTATTAGGGAAGCTGCTTGGGACTGGGTGTGTCTTAAATCCAGTTTCCCAGAAACAGAGCTGAGACTCTGAGATCTTCCTGCAGGAGGTATATTGGGTCATGCTCTCAGAAGCAAAACCTCTGAAGAGTGAAGAAGCAGAACTAGTCAGAGGAAAAATTGAAACATAACACAATTGCAGAGGCAGTCTCAGCCCACCCCAGTGGTAGTCTGGAGCTGGAATGGCCTTTCACAGCTGTCCTGAATTGAATGAAGTCAGAGTTTTGTGTCCCTGTGGACACCCCTTTAAAAATAAGTGTAACCTTGGGCAAGACAGCTTCCTCTGACTTAGGACGTTTATAAGAAGGAGATGTGAGCTGCCAGCAGTCAAAACTCCTGGCTGTGGAAATGAGTACCTCAATCCTGAAGGAGGACCACAGCATCCAGAACATCCATAAAAAGATAAACACCTGGCAGCTTGTTTGATGAAAGTCATATCTCGTGTGAAATGTCAGATGTTCACAAACCAACGCAGGCTCTGAATGGCATCCTGGAGTGATAATGCCCTGTGATGACACCCTTTCTTCTCACTCACTCTAGAGCAGACCTGGTCCAGGCCAGTTTCTCAATGCTTAGTGAAATTATTCTAATTATGTCCTGTCTTCCCATACCTCCTACACACTTCAGGGTGAATTATTTTTCTGAAGTACAAACCAATCATGCTAATCACCTAAGTAATAATTGCCAGTGAGATACCATCTCCTAGTTACTTACGGTCCTCCACAATAGCATCACAGATTAGCTCCATATCTTTACCTCGAATAAGTTAAGCCCCCTCATGTACTCTATGCTCCAGAGAAACCATGGTAATCACCATGCCCCCATATACACAAATATGCCTTTGGGACTTGCCTCATTTTGTATTTCCATTTCCCTGACACCATATTTCAGGTTTCAGATTCTATTTCCTCTTTCACTTCCCTTCCATTCTGTTACTGAACAATTCAGGTCAAAAGCCATTAGACGAGGCCAAGCAAACAGTGTTCTGGTGGAGAGGATCTATAGTACTCGAAGGCAGGATATCAGAGGCCAAGCAGAGTAAGGAATTTCCCAGGTGCAGGGAGGGGCAGCCTGGCACGGAATATTGAACCAAAAAGGGTGAGGGAGATTTCCACATGGGAGGGCAGTGGCCCAGCATGAGGCGTCAAAGAATCAGCCAGGTGAGGAGGTTACCCGTGTGTGTGTGTGTGTGTGTGTGTGTGTGTGTGTGTGTGTAGGGGGCACTACCCGATGTGTGGTTTCTGAGCCTAAGCGAGGACAAGAAGACTTCTGTTCAGGGAAGGAAGCCCACCGTGGAGCAGTTGGAGCCTACACACAGACTCCCATGCAGGGAAGTCCCCCAGTGCAGGATGTCAGAGCACAGATAGAGCATGAAGAGAGACTAAACTGGAACACCAGCTGTCCAGAATGTTGAAGCATGAGGGAGACAAGCCGAGGGTGGGGCAGTGCAGAGCTGAGTGTAAGAGCTTGCTGCTGCTGCTGCTGCTAAGTCACTTCAGTCGTGTCCAACTCTGTGCAACCCCATAGATGGCAGCCCACCAGGCTCCTCTGTCTCTGGGATTCTCCAGGCAAGAATACTGGAGTGGGTTGCCATTTCCTTTTCCAAGCTTGAGAAGTGTGTAAAGGAATTCTGCACAAGGGAGCCAGCCTGCTGTGGGACTGGACCAAAGCAGAGCAGGGAAAGTTTCAGATTGGGGAGCACTTGGCTGGATATATTGAAGCCTAAGTATTAATAGCACATGGAGGCTTTTATTCAGGAGTCACCTCCATAGGATTTCAGAGCCCAGAAGGGTTATAGAAAGAGCCACCCCAGGGCAGGGTGGCAGCCATGTTCAGAGTGTGTCACTGCCTTAGTGGGAGCAGCAGATGGTGACAGTGTCAGAACTCCCGCAGGAGAGGGCAGCAGTCCTGGGGGCCGGTCACAGTGGTGATGAGAAAGCAGCTACGTGCAGAGGGATAGATAGATTGAGTACACAGATAACACACTTTTCATCGTCTGAGAAGGAAGTTACAAATAAGGAAATGAGAAAGTAATTACTCTTCTCATAGGTCTGTGATGCATCTTGACACAACCTGATTCACACGCCAGTTTTCAAATTCTAGTCATTTTGCTGTTTTTCAACATCCCAGGTCAGGGAGTGGTGGAAATCAAGGAAAATAGAAAAGCTGCCTAAAATGGTGGACCCTAATTGAACTCACTCAACACTGATCCAACTCCCCTCCAGTGTGTCTTTTGCATGCTAGAAAAAGCTAAAAATGGACATTTCCTAAACTCCCTTACAGGTTTTCCTCATGGTTTAGAATCCACCCATATATGCTCAGGCTGGACTTCGGATCAGAACTAAGTTCTATGAGGAGACAAACAGAGCATGCAGTGTCATTTGTTTAATTAATTAGCTGTGCTGGGTCCTAGTTGCAATAGACAGAATCTTCAGTCTTCATTGGGGCATGAGGGATCTAGTTCCCCGACCAAGGATGGAACCCAGGACCCCTGCATTGGAAGTTCAGAGTCTTAGCTCTTGGACCATCAGGGAAGTCCCTGCAGTGTCCTTTTGTTGGTGCAGGTCATGACAGAGGCTGTGTGCAGGAGGCAGCATCTGGACCTCATTTAGTGGCTTCAGGATTAACTACCTTAATCTCAGTAGAGTGAGCAGCTCCCTTGCACCCCCATGCTGGGTGTATTTGGGGAGTTGTCCCTGAATGCTCGGCCTTCATCCTCCTTCTTCAGCAATTCAAATGACTCTGTGAGCTCTTTATACTTCTTAATAAATCCCTTTCTCTTAGCCGCAATTCTGTTTTCAAGCACACAGACAAGTCCTAACATTCTATAATCTCTGTGAATCTTACATTAGTCATTTTGCTGGCATTTATAATTACGATAAAAGATTGTAAGTGGAAGAAAAGAGATAAGAAATTGTGAAATTTTAAATTATCCTTTGCACTCATTTGATATTATTCCTCTCCTTGGTAAATGCAAATATTCTGCAGGAAGTTCAGTTCAGTTCAGTTACAGTCATGTCTGACTCTTTTCGACCCCATGAACTACAGCATGCCACGCTTGCCTGTCCAGCTCCCAGAGCTTGCTCAAATTCATGTCCATTGAGTCAGTGATGCCATCCAGCCATCTCATCCTCTGTTGTCCCCTTCTCCTCCTGCCTTCAATCTTTCTCAGCATTGAGGTCTTTTCCAATGAGTTAGTTCTTCAGATCAGGTGGCCAAAGGATTGGAATTTCAGCTTCAGCATCAGTCCTTCCAATGAATATTCAGGACTGATTTCCTTTAGGATTGACTGCTTTGATCTCCTTGCAGTCCTAGGGGCTCTCAGGAGTCTTATCCAACACCACAGTTTGAAAGCATCAATTCTTCAAACCATAACTTTGACTAGACAGATCTTTGTTGGCAAAGTAATTCTGAAGGAAATGGGAAATTTTAAATGTTTTTTAAATAATTTTATTGATTTATTTTTGGCTGTGCTAGATCTTCGTTGCTGCACGGGCTTTTTTCTAGTTGTAAAGAGTGGGGGCCGCTCTCCAGTTGCGGTGGTCACACTTCTCATTGTGGTGACTTCTCTTGTCTAGAGCACAGGCTCTAGAACATTCAGGCTTCAGTAGTTGCGGTGTGTGGGCTCAGCAATTGCAGTTCTCGGGCTCTAGAGTACAGGCTCAATAATTGTGGCACATGGGCTTGGTCGCTCCAAGGCATGTGGGATCTTCCCAGACCAGGGATTGAACCTGTGCCTCCTGCATTAGCAGGCAGATTCTTTACCAACTGAGCCATCAGGGAAGCCCTAATTTTTTTTTTTAAAGAGAAAGGTTTTCAAAAGGGGTTTACACTCTTCAAAAGTTTCACACACATGATTTCATATAATCCCCTAATAACACTTTCTGAAAAATCTACTCCTATATTGCCCCTCCCATCCTTCTCCCCATTGGTCAGTCACTCTGTCAGTCTGCTTCTTTTTGATTTTATTGACTAGTTTGTTGTATTTTTTAGATTCTACATATAAATGATATCATGCAGTGTTTGTCTTTGTCTGACTTATTCCACTTGGCATAAAATTGAACATTGTAAAGCACTGTAGAATTTAAAGACTCTTTCATTCAGAAAAAAAAAAAAAAAAATAGCACTTCCCTGGTGGCTCAGTGGTAAAGAATCTACCTGCCAATGCAGGAGACACAGGTTCAATTGCTGGTCTGGGAAAATTCCACATGCCCTGGGACAACTAAGCCCAGGCATCACAGCTACTGAGTCTATGCTCCAGAGACCAGGATCTGCAACTACAGAAGCCTACACAGCACACGGCCTGTGTTCTGCAACAAGAGAAGCCATTGCAATGGGAAGCCCGCAGACTACAACTAGAGCAGCCCCCACTCGCCACAACTAGAGAAAAGACCATGCACGAATGAAGACCCAGCACAACCAAAAACATTAACTTACATTTTTTAAAAGTAACCTTCACAGTAAGCAAAATCAATAAATTTTTACATACTGGAAAATATTCTTTTAAAAAGTAGAAGAAGAAGACCCAATCTACTTCTTTGAGGATATCATAAGACAAGTACAAATTTCTTTAGCTTTCTTAAGAACACAGAAGCAGAAATTTTAAATAACAAAATTCAAAGAATGGAAGTGGCTATAGATAGAAACAGACAACTCAGAAGGGAGACAAAACAAGTTACAGTTAAGAACAACACCTTCCTCAAAAGAGACAGACAAATAAACGCCCAGGTTTATCCTGTGGATGATACCAAATGAAGGTCTTCTTAGCCCATCCATTCAGTTGAGGGAATTCAAGTTTGGTTGCCCATTTTCCCTTACCTTAAATCATTGTGGGAGAAGGGGTCCCCATACCTATGTCTCCACCATTTTCAAGAAGCAAAAAAAAAAAAAAGTCCCTCTTTTAAGCTAAGCACTATATTTAAAGACTTTGTAGGCAACATGAAAAAGAAAAAGAAACTTTTTTTTTTGCTTCTTCCAAACTTGTTTATATAACATTTTAAACAGCCACATTGTTTCTGCTCCAAGATATTTAAGCTGTGGTATAAACTATTTTTTTTTAAGATAAAAAAGTTTGAAATGTAATTTTTCTATTTGGAGTGCCTACCATAAGTACTACAATTAAAAAGATTTTTCATATTCTGGAGTCCTTGCGTTTCTCATGGAAACCACTTGATGGGTGCATATCCAACTTTATTTTAACAGCACATATGGCACATAGATTATCCATCCCAGTTTTCTTGGGAAGTTCTTTGAAAGGAGCAGTAGGAAAGTTGTCAATCCCCAAATGGCCAATGGGTTTCATATGTAGCAAATTTGGCTAGCAAAAATACCAGCTTAACATTGGTATTCACCAACACTGGACCACAAGCGCCTGAGGATATTTTTCAAAGTTTACTAAACCAGAGGTTTGCTTTTGACCCTAATCTTTATACAGAGTTAACACTTGTTCATCAAATAAAGGAAGGGTCTTAATTTGAAGAAATTCATTTTTACAAATTTTTAATATTTATTAATCAAGCAAATGTTTAATGCCCACTTTCTGCTAAGCACTGATCTCTGTTCTTTGGAAGATGGAGTCTAGTAAGAGATACTCTAGTGAGATATTCTAGTTACTGAACTAAAATAATTAAATACCCATAATAGCAAGATTAAAATTATGTGATGGAGTGTAATAGGAATTCCAAAGACTGAGAAGTTACTCATAGCTGGAAAGATCAGGATCAATGGAGGACAGAGCATCTAATCTGCATTTTGAGAGAAGGATAGTCTTTTTAGTTTAGCCCAGATGAAGGGAAGAAATGTCTGCAGAAAAAAAAGCATAACCAGCTCGTGTCTGACGATGGGGGTGGGTTGGTAAAAGATGGCATTATCAATTAAGATGTGTAGAAGGAAGATGGTGGAGGAGTAGGTGGATGTGGAGAAAAATCTCTCTCCACGGATGTACTTGGATTACACCTTTAGACACAGAAGACCGCACAGAACACCAGCTGAGTACAAGAAGGAATCCCTGACCACCAGAAAGAAATGTACAGACCCATGCAAAACTCAGTAGGACAAAGGAAGGAGAGGAAAAGAGCAGGACTGCACCTGCACCCAGGGGTGGGGGAGCTGAAGCAGGGTCAGATCCCCACACTGGGGAGTTGTTTGGGACAGAGGAGAAGCATTTGAGGCTGCTGGAGAGTGCAGCAGCAGGTCTGTGACAGTCAGAATGGAATGAGACCCACACAGACAATCTTTGCCACAGCTCTACATATCCAGGACAGGGACACAAGTTCCCTGGAACACACAATGGATGGGAGCTGGAGCATAGGGGTTGGAGAGAAATCCCAGGGTGAGGTCTGTTGTCGATTGCGGGGAGATGACCTGAGGGGACACGAAGGAGGAGATTGCAGTGGGAAATGACTTTAAAGGAAAACTATGCAGCCATGGAGGCAAGGCAATACTGCTGAGTCACGCACAGTGGGTGGAGTCATCACTGTAGCCTTTGTCTCCCCACACACCAGTGCCAATATAGAAAGACCCAAAGAAGATGGCCCTTTAAGTCCCTGACACACTGAGAATAGAGAAGGACTCCAATCAGGGGGGTGCTTTAAGTACCTAAACACACCAAGCAACAGAGAAAGACCAGCCAAAGAGGACCTTTGAATGCCAGCTGCCAGAGGCTAGAAAAAGACTCTGATAGTACCATAGCTCATTGCTGCACACTTGATACCACCAGGGTCCCCACAATCCAAGCAGCTGTGCCACCTCCATGCTCAGTCTTCACTGGGGCAGAGCTGCCAGAGACTAGAAAAAAACCCTAAAAGCACCATATCTCCTGCGTCTCTTGGTTGTGGGCTCCCCTGAATACCTGGCACTGTCAGGGTCCTTGCAATCCAAGCAACTGTGCCACCTCCACACCCAGACCTCACTGGGGCAGACCTAAGTCCTCCAGGGCAGCCTCAGGAGCAAATTCCTGTGGATGATCCACACGCAGATGTGGAGATAAAACCACAGTTGAAATCCAGAGGCAGTGTGGCTAAGGAAGAGGATTGAAAACCTTCCTACCAGCTGTACAAGCTTCAGATTAAACCTACATAATCAAGTAGGCAAACTCTGTGTCTGTGAAAGGACATTGAGAGGTCCCACAAAAGAAAACACACTAGCTCTGGCAGCTGTAGACATTGGAGGCAAGAACAAGCAAGAGTAAGACCAGATTAGAGTCTGAGCTGTCCCCACAGCAGGTCCAGAAACCAGCCGAGTATTGGAGGGCATCCTAGGGATGTGGAGGTGGACTGTGACTCAGTGAGCTGAGATTTGAGAAAAACATTTATTATTATTCTTATATTTTGATTTGCTCTGTAGTTGGTTCTAGATTTTTTTCTTCTTTTTATTTCCTCTGTAGCTGTGACTGTTGGTTTTATTATTACTATTAACTATATTTAAGCTTTTGAGAAGGCCTTTTTTTAAGAATCACACTTTTTATTTCGTTCATATATGACTACCTCTACATTAGCCTTTTGTGGTTGGGTAGGGGTTTGGTTTGGGTTTCTTCATTTTTTCATTTTTCTTTGATTTTCTTATCTTTTGTTTGTTTTTCTGTTCTTTTCTGCTGTAGTTACTCTTTAAAATATATAAATCCTTTTTTATATACTTTTATTTAACTTTGCTTTTCTATTTTTTTCTTTTCTTCCTTTTTTCACAACGTTTGTTTGTTTTGTTTTCTCTATTTTATTTGCCAGTTGGCACCCTACTTTGGTTTTGTTTTCCAGTTTGTGCTTTAGTCCGTTTTTAATTGGTTGATATCATTTTTGGTTTTCTTTGTTTGCTGGGTCACTCTCTTGTTTTCTTTTCTTTGAAGTATTTTGATTTTGTTTGTTTGTATGTATGTGTATATTCCATAGTTTCTGTTCTTATTTGTCTGGTTTTGTATTTACCATTTGTCTGGGATTCATCTTTGTTTCTTATTGTGTTTTTGTGTGTTTGTTTTAATCCCCTGTAATGCCATAAAAACTACTTGTGGAATCTTGGTTCCCCAGCCAGAGAGCAGGCCTGAGCCTTTGGGGTGGGAGAGCTGAGTCCAGGACCCTAAACCACCGGAGAACTCCTAACCTCAGTGAGTATTAATTAGTGAGAATTCCCATGAAGGCTTCCAACTGTATACAAGACCCAGCATCACCCAAATGCCAGCAACACAGTACAGGATGCCTCACCCAAACAACAAGCAAGACAAAAACCAAGTCATATCATCAGCAGACAGGATTTCCACAGACACTCCAAAACATACCACCTCACCCAGCCTTGCACATCAGAGGAGGAACAAAAACTTACTTTCTCCCACCAGAATGTAGGCACAAGTCACTCCCAACACAAAGCCTACACAAATCACTGGACCAACCTTATCCACCAAAGGCTTAAACCAAAGGAAAGGAGGAAAACTACCCTAAAACCAGGGGAAAGGTGACCTCAAACACAGTAACTTAGAAAAAAATTAAAAGACGTAAATATTCCACAAATGAAGGAACAAGGTAGAAACTTACAAGGCCAAATTTATTTGGAAGAGGAAATAGGCAAATTTATTTGGAAGAGGAAATAGGCAAACTACCTGAAAAACAGTGCAGAATAATTATAGTAAAGATGATCCAAAGCCTCAAAAGCAGAATGGAGAAAGTGCAAGAATCAAGTAACACATTTAATAAGGACCTAGAATACATAAAGAAGAAACAAACAGAGACGAACAACACAATTACTGAAATTAAAAATACTCTACAAGGAATCAATAGCAGAATAATTGAGGCAGAAGAATGGATAAGTGAGCTGGAAGATAGTATGGTGGAAATAAGTGAAGAGCAGAATAAAGGAAAAAGAATGAAGAGTATTAAGGATAGTCTCAGAGACCTCTGGTAAAATAGTAAACACACCAACCTTCTAATTATAGTGGTCCTAGAAGAAGAGAAAAAGAAACGATCTGAGAAAATTTTTGAAGAGACTATAGAGGCTGTGTATTGTCACCATGTTTATTTAACTTACACGCAGAGTACATCATGAGAAACGCTGGACTGGAAGAAACACAAACTGGAATCAAGATTGCCGGGAGAAATATCAATCACCTCAGATATGCAGATGACACCACCCTTATGGCAGAAAGTGAAGAGGAACTCAAAAGCCTCTTGATGAAAGTGAAAGTGGAGAGTGAAAAAGTTGGCTTAAAGCTCAACATTCAGAAAACAAAGATCATGGCATCTGGTCCCACCACTTCATGGGAAATAGATGGGGAAACAGTGGAAACAGTGTCAGACTTTATTTTTCTGGGCTCCAAAATCACTACAGATGGTGACTGCAGCCATGAAATTAAAAGATGCTTACTCCTTGGAAGGAAAGTTATGACCAACCTAGATAGCATATTCAAAAGCAGAGACATTACTTTGCCAACAAAGGTCCATCTAGTCAAGGCTATGGTTTTTCCTGTGGTCATGTATAGATGTGAGAGTTGGACTCTGAAGAAGGCTGAGTGCCGAAGAATTGCTGCTTTTGAACTGTGGTGTTGGAGAAGACTCTTGAGAGTCCCTTGGACTGCAAGGAGATCCAACCAGTCCATTCTGAAGGAGATCAGCCCTGGGATTTCTTTGGAAGGAATGATGCTAAAGCTGAAACTGCAGTACTTTGGCCACCTCATGTGAAGAGTTGACTCATTGGAAAAGACTGATGCTGGGAGGGATTGGGGGCAGGAGGAGAAGGGGACGACAGAGGATGAGATGGCTGGATGGCATCACTGACTCGATGAATGTGAGTCTGGGTGAACTCCAGGAGTTGGTGATGGACAGGGAGGCCTGGCATGCTGTGATTCATGGGGTCGCAAAGAGTCGGACACGACTGAGTGACTGATCTGATCTGATCTGATCTGATAGTCAAAAATATCCCCAACAAAGGAAATAGTCAATCAAGTCCAAGAAGCACAGAGAGTCCCATACAGGATAAACTTAAGGAGAAACATGCTAAGATACATATAATCAAACTAACAAAGATTAAATACAAAGAAAGTGTTTTGTGTTAAAGAAAGACTATTAAAAACAGCAAGGGAAAAGCAACAAGTAACATACAAGAAAAATCCCATATGATTAATAGATGATCTGTCAACAGAAACTCTATAGGCCAGAAGAAAATGGCAGGATATATTTAAGGTACTGAACAGCAAGGAACTCATTCAAAATCTAGGAAGAAATCAAAAGCTTTACAGACAAGCAAAAGTTAAGAGAATTTAGCACCACTAAACCAGCTTTACAACAAATGTTAAAGGGACTTCTATAGACAGGAAACACAAGAGAAGGAAAAGACCTACAAAAACAAAGCCAAAACAATTAAGAAAATGCCAAAATGAACATACATATTAATAATTACTTTAAATGTAAATGTATTACATGCTCCAATCAAAAGACACAGACTGTCTGAATAGATACAAAAATAAGACACATATATATACTATCTACAGGAGACCCACTTCAGATCTAGAAGCACATACAGACCAAAAGTTAGAAGGTGGAAAAGATAGTCCATGCAAATGGAAATCAAAAGAAACTGGAGTAACAATTCTCATATCAATCAAAATAGACCTTAAAATAAAGACTATTACAAGAGATAAGGAAGGACATTACATAATGATCAAGGGGTCAATCCAAGAGGAAGACATAACAGTTGTAAATGTCTATGCACCCAGCATAGGAGAACCTCAACACATAAGGCTCATAAAAGAAGAAATTGACAATAACACAATAATAATAAGGGACTTTAACACCCCACTTATACCAATGAACAGATCATTAAAACAGAAAATTAATAAGGAAACATAAGCGTTAAATGACACATCAGACCAGATAAACCTAATTGATATCTTCAGGACAGTCTGTCAAATGCAGAATAATACACTGTCTTCTCTAGTGTACATGGAACATTATCCAGGATAGACCACATCTTGGGTCACAAATCAAGCCTCAGTAAATTTAAGAAAATTGAAATTGTATCAAACATCTTTTCTGACCACAATGCTATGAGACTATATCAACTACAGGGGAAAAAAAACTGCAAAAAACACAAAAGCATAGAGATTAAACAATATGTTTCTAAATAAAGAACAGGTTATAGAAGAAATTAAAGGGAAATAAAAAAGTTTCTAGAAAGATGACCCCCCCCCAAAAAAAAAGACAACCTAAAACCTATGGGATGCAGTGAAAGCAGTTCTAAGAGGAAAGTTTAGAGCAACACAATCTTACTTCAAGAAAAAATAAAAACATCAAATTGACAACCTAAATTTATATCTAAAACTGGAAAAAGAAAAACAACTAAAAAATCCCCAGAATTAGTATAAGGAAAGAAGTCATAAAGATCAGAGCAGAAATAAATGGGGGAAAAAATGAAGGAAACAATAGTAAAGATCAGTAAAACTAAAAGTTGGTTCTTCTAGAGCATAAACCAAAATTGACGAAACATTAGCCAGACTTATCAAGAAAAAAGGGAAAATAATCAAATCAACAAAATTAGAAATGAAAAAGGAGAGGTTACAACAGACAATGCAGAAATACAAAGGATCATAAGAGACTATTATGAGCAACTATATGTCAATAAAATGGATAACCTGGAAGAAATGGATAGATTCTTAGAAAAGTTCAACCTTCTGCAACGGAACCAGGAAGAAAAAGAAATTATGAGCAAGCCAATTACAAGCACTGAAATAGAAACTATAATCAAAAGTCTCCCAAGAAACAAAAGCCCAGAGCCAGATGGCTTCACAGGTGAATTCTGTCAAACATTTAGAGATGAGTTAATGCCTATATTTCTGAAACTCTTTCAAAAACTTGCAGAGGAAGGAACACTATCAAACTCATTCTACAAGGCAACCATCACCCTGATACCAAAACCAGACAAAGGCATCACACAAAAAAAGAAAATTACAGGCCAATATCACTGATGAACATAGATGCAAAAATCCTTAACAAAATTCTAGCAAAAAGAATTCAACAACACATTAAAAAGATCATACACCATGATGAAGTCAGGTTTATCCCAGGGATGCAAAGATTCTTCAATATATGCAAATATATGTGATGCACCATATTAAGAAACTGAAAGATAAAAACCACATAATATTCCATAGACAAAAAAAAAAGCTTTTGACAAAATTCAGTACCCATTTATAAAAACTCTTCAAATAATGGGCACACAAGGGACCTACCTCAACATAATAAAGACCATACATGATAAACCCACAGCAAACATTATTCTAAATGGTGAAAAACTGAAAGCATTTCCTTTATGATCAGGAACAAGGCAAGCAAGCCCACTCTTGCCACTATTATTCAACATATTTTAGAAGTCCTTACTATGGCAATCAGAGAAGAAAAAGTAATTATAGAAATCCAATTTGGAAAAGAGGTAAAACTCTCACTGTTTGCAAATGGCAGTATACTATACGTAGAAAACTGTAATGATATTATCAGAAAATTACTAAAGCTGAATTTAGTAAAGTCACAGGATACAAAATCAGTACACAGAAATTGCTTGCATTCCTATACACTACTAAACGAAAAATCAGAAAGAAAAATTAAGGAATTAGTCCTATTTACCATTACCACAAAAAGAATTTTAAAAACCTAGAAATAAACATACCTAAAGAGTAGAAACAGTGTCAGACTTTATTTTGGGGGGCTCCAAAATCACTGCAGATGGTTACTGCAGCCATGAAATTAAAAGATGCTTACTCCTTGGAGGAAAAGTTATGACCAACCTAGATAGCATATTCAAAAGCAGAGACATTACTTTGCCAACAAAGGTCCGTCTAGTCAAGGCTATGGTTTTTCCAGTGGTTATGTATGGATGCGAGAGTTGGACTGTGAAGAAAGCTGAGCACCGAAGATTTGATGCTTTTGAACTGTGGTGTTGGAGAAGACTCTTGAGAGTCCCTTGGACTGCAAGGAGATCCAACCAGTCCATTCTGAAGGAGATCAGCCCTGGGATTTCTTTGGAAGGACTGATGCTAAAGCTGAAACTCCAGTACTTTGGCCACCTTATGTGAAGAGTTGACTCATTGGAAAAGACTCTGATGCTGGGAGGGATTGGGGGCAGGAGGAGAAGGGGATGACAGAGGATGAGATGGCTGGATGGCATCACTGACTCGATGGACTTTAGTCTGAGTGAACTCCGGGAGTTGGTGATGGACAGGGAGGCCTGGCGTGCTGCGATTCATGGGGCCGCAAAGAGTCGGACATGACTGAGCTACTGAACTGAACTGAACTGAAAGAGACAAAAGAGCTATATGCAGAAAACTATAAAACACTAATGAAAGAACTCAGAGACTATAAATAGACGGAGAGATAGTCCATGTTCCTGCATTGGAAGAATCGATACTGTGAAAATGACTATACTACCAAAGGCAATCTACAGATTCAGTGTGATCTCTATCAAATTACCAATGGCATTTTTCACAGAACTAGAAGAAAAAATTTCACAGTTTGTATGGAAACACAAAAGTCCCCGAATACCCAAAATGATCTTTAGAAAGAAGAATTGAGCTGGAGGAATCACCCTTTCTGACTTGAGATCATCTACAAAGCTACAGTCACCAGACAGCATGATACTGGCACAAAAACAGAAATATAGACCAATGGAACAATATATAAAGCCTGGAGTTAAACTCACACACCTATGGGCACCTTATCTTTGACAAAGGATGTAAGAATATACAATGGTACAAAGATAATCTCTTCAATAAGGGATGCTGGGAAAACTAGACAGTTACAAGTAAAATAATTAAAACACTTCCTAACACCATATACAAAGATGAACTCAAAATGGATTGAAGACCCAAATGTAAGACCAGAAAAACCAAAGCAATATACACTATGACCCACTTCCTAGAGTAATGGAAATAAAAACAAAAATATACAAGTGGGACCTAATTAAACTTAAAAGATTTTGTACAGCAAAGGAAACTATAAATAAAGTGAAAAGACAGCCCTCATAATGGAAGAAAATAACAGAAAATGAAGCAACTGACAAAGAGTTAATTTCCAAAATGTATAAAATAAGCAGCTCATACAACTCAACACCAGAAAAGCAAGCAACCCAATCAAAAAGTGGGCGAGAGACCTGAACAGACGTTTCTCAAAAAAGGACATGCAAATAGCTAATAAACATATGAAAAGATGCTCAACATCACTCATTATTAGAGAAATGCAAATCAAAACTGCAGTGAGGTAGTTTTGACTGTCACCTGTCTGACTATCACCTAACACTAGTCAGAATAGCCATCATCAAAAAATCTCCAAGCAATAAATGCTGGAGAGGATGTGGAGAAAAGGGAATCCTTTTGCATTGTTGGTGGGAATGGAAATTGATACAATCACTATGCAAGACAGTATGGAGACTCCTTAAAAAACTAGGAATAAAACTACCATATGACTCAACAATCTCACGACTGGGCATACACCCTGAGAAAACCATAATTGAAAAAGACACATGTACCCCAGTGTTCATTGCAGTGCTATTTACAATAGCCAGGACATGGAAGCAAACTAGATGTCTATAGATAGATGAATGGATAAAGAAGTTGTGGTACATATATACAACGGATTACTGTGCTTAGATGCTCAGTTGTGTCTGATTCTTCGCAACTCCATGGACTGTAGCCCACCAGGCTCCTCTGTCTGTGGGGATTCTCAAGGCAAGAATACTGGAGTGGGTTGCCATGCCCCCTCCAGGGGATCTTCTCGACCCAGGGATCAAACCCAGGTCTCCTGAATTTCAGGGAGATTGTTTACCAGCTGAGCTACCAGGGAAGCCCACAATGGAATACTCTTCAGCCATAAAAAGGAAGGGATGTGAGTCCGTACTAATGAGGTGGATGAATCTAGAGCCTATTAGACAGAGTTGGAAAGAGAAAAGCAAATATCGTATATTAACACATATATATGGAATCTAGAAAGATAGTACTGATGAACCTATTTGCAGGGCAGCAATAGAGACACAGACATGAGACCAGACTTATGGACATGGGGTGGTGGGAAGGAGAGTACGGGACAAATGGAGAGAATGGCGTGGAAACATATAGCTATCATGTGTAAAACAGATAGCCAGTAGGAATTTGCTGTATGACTCAGGGAACTCAAACTGGGGCTTTGTGACAACCTAGAGAAGTGGGATGGGGTGGGATGGGGTGGGAGGTGGGAGGAAGGTTCTAGAGGGAGGGGACATATACCTATGGCTGATTCATGTTGTTGTACGGCAGAAACCAATACAATATTGTAAAGCAATTATTCTTTATTTAAAAATAAGTAAATTTAAAAAAACCATGTGTAGAAGAACAAGCATGTGTTTTTTAAGGCACGATCCTTTGATTACTTTCTTTACCTGTTTCACAGGATTTGTATTGTGTTTTAATCGTGCAAAACCTAATAATGCTTTCTCCAGAGTATTGTCATCATACTCTTAACAAGTAGTATGACTACATGATACCTTAAACTTAATGTTAAGACACCTCTAATGGAGAACATGCTTGGAGATACAATAGTCCTCCTGAGCCCTACTCCAGCCTCCATCCAAGGGAACAGAAGCATAGACTAGTGCATGTACAGAGTACATAATAGGCATGGGAAAAATGTCAGTGTTCTGAGTCCTGAGAGTATGAAGGCAGAGGGTAGAAAGTAAAGCTGACTGAGCTAGGTAAGGTCCAATATGTAGAAGGCTTTAGGTTAATACTGTCCACCATCTGTTTTTGTAAATAAAGTTTTATTGGACACAGTCATGCCCAATTGTTTACATATTGTCTGTGGCTACTTTTGTGCTACAATAATATATCTGAGTAGTTAAGACAGAAAACATATGGCCTACAAGCCTAAAATATTTACGGGATTTTTATGAAAAAAAGTCCAACCTTTGTTTTAAAAAACTTTTAATGTATGAACTTTTCAGTAGACAAAGTGTAGATAATAGTAACTTTTAAACACCAGAGGAGTTCAAACAAAGCTTTGCATTTAGAAGGATAACCAGGTTGCTTTTGGCAAGACAAATTAGAGAGGAAAGGTGCAAAAGAGCTGAGAACACTTAAAACTGTTTTCAAAAGAGATAAAATCTGGTACTCTTTTCTTGCTTTTTATCTTGTATTCGATGAAATACTAAAGCCTAGACTGATTCAAAGCTGCAAAGTTGGCAGTAAAATCAGAAGAATGACACTTTTAAGAATGACAAGGTATGGGACTTCCTTGGTGGTCCAGTGGTTAGCACTTAACCTTCCATTTCAGAGGGTGTGGGTTCGATCCCTGGTCAAGGAGCTGAGATCCCACATGCTTCGTGGCCAATATTGTAACACATAAAACAGAAGCAATATTATAAAAAGTTTAATAAAAGCTTTAAAAATGGTCCACATTTAAAAAAATCTTAAACAAACAAACAAAAGAATGGAAAGGTATAGACATTTCTATGCCTTAGAGAAATACATGTAGTCAGGATGTAAGCTTTGCCTGGAAAGAAGCTGGGGAGTGAGCAGCACTGTGTAGGACTGTGGCTGAGAAGGCTCTGAGGAAACAACACGGGGCAAATCGTACTGCTGGAATTCAGTCCTGGAAAGTCTCCATGGTAGGTAGTAAGCCTGCCATTTCTAAACCAAAGTCTTCAATTGCATCCATAGGGTTCACCCCAAGGAAGAAGTAAATTTGATTAGAGTAACAGATTCCAAAGTAAACTGCTGCTGCTGCTGCTAAGTCGCTTCAGTCGTATCCGACTCTGTGTGACCCCATAGACGGCAGCCCACCAGGCTCCCCCGTCCCTGGGATTCTCCAGGCAAGAACACTGGAGTGGGTTGCCATTTCCTTCTCCAATGCAGGAAAGTGAAAAGTTAAAGTGAAGTCGCTCAATCGTGTCCGACTCTTCGCGACCCCATGGACTGCAGCCCACCAGGCTCCTCCGTACATGGGATTTACCAGGCAAGAGAACTGGAGTGGGGTGCCATTGCCTTCTCCGCGAGGTAAACCAGGTAGAGACAAAAAGAAGTATCATTTAGCTACAGAGTGTCTCATAGAAACTCCAGAGCAGACTGTAATGGCACTTAGGGATGGGACTAGAGTCTGAACTTGAAGATCCAGGTTCCAATTTCACTTTTCCAGAAAGAAAGGCTTTGTTGCATTGACGTCATTTGGTCCAGATGTCCACCCTTGACTGAAACTCAAATGCAGAGGCAGGAGCATGTAACTGACACACGGCAGACAGGGCCCCACCCTGGTGGTGAGAGGACATTTTCTAGAGACGACACACCAGGAAGATACCTTAAAAGGTGTCTTCTGCAAGAAGAGGAGCCCCTCTTTTATAAAGAGAGTCATCGAGGGAGCAAGATTCACTTTACAAAAATTCTGCTTAATGGCAAGTTCTTTGGGAGACTTCAGTTCCACACAGTACAGTGTCTGTATTGCTTATAGCGGTCATCTCTTTTCTGTCCAAAAGATTTTTCTCTCACACGAAGCTCAATTAAACAAAGAAAAGTCTGAAAATGACTTTTATAAATTAATTTTCAAACAATTACAGTCAACATTTTGATTGATAACCTGACCAACTATTAAAAAGAAATAAAATGCAATGCATGGTTCAGCCAACAAGCTTCTGTTTTTGAAACTCTGACCTTGACAAATTTGCATTTTAAAGACACTCATTAATGATTTCCCTTCTGTGGCACTAATACTGAATATAAACCAAGGGAGCCTGGGTAGGCACAAACATCAATATGTGAAGGATAGCGCAGATAAATTCATTGCACCTTGAGGTGATTAGTTTAAAGCTCATTGAATTTCTAGTCTTTGAATTAATGCCTTTTTTGTTCATACATGATATAGTACAAGAAGAATCATGTGGCAGTCAAAAAAATAAGCTAACAAAGTTGATATCTTCACCATTCATCATATCCTTGACACTTCTAACAAAATGGTTTTCCACCCTGAATTGACAGTCAAAACAGAGGGACTTCACATAGAATTTTAAACTGCATTCATGTTAGATGGTATCAAAACACAATACCAAACTCATGAGATCAAATAATTTCTCTTTTCCCGGATGCAGACTTAAGAAGTGTATCATCCTTTTTAACTAGTAATTTTTCTTACAAGAGTATCTTGTAAGAGGTAAAGTGCATTGACATTCTTCATACATTACTTTACACTTGGATTTAAAGTGAAAGCTAGTTCCATAGGGAAAGGAGAAAAAGAGCATTTCTAAGTCTCCTTACTGTGGCTTACTAAGAAAGTTAACGGTGCAAACTCAAAGTGTGCACATGAGTATCAAATAAATTTCTAAAGAAATATGACAAAATGTTTGCAATCACCCTTTTGTTAAAATTTATGGGCTATTCCGTTTCCAATATATGGCGAAATGAACCTTTCAATTGTGTCTGCGTTATCGACTTTCTCTTTAGTCAGACCTCCACTAGAAAACACATAGTGATAAGTTTGCAGGAAGAAAGCCTGGCTTACTGCAGCTAATATTCTTGAGCCTGATGATTCAGGTAAAAGGTTTGACTGTTTTTTGGTATTTTCCCTTTCTCACTCTGTTCACCTACCTCTAATTTATTTCTCACTGATTCGAACTTGCTGATTCAGTTGATTCCATATTTACACACAGATAGCCCTGAAACATTGTCCGTGAATGATATATGTATATTAATCACCTCCCATATATTAACCTTAAGATTTATCTCAGGTGAGGAAGGTCTTCCTTTCCTTTTACCTGTGCCTTTAATGTCCACACTCCCCAGAGTAAACATTCATTTCTTCCAACCTTCCTTCTCTGTAGGGCTCTATATTTGGAGTTTTTATGTAAATAATGTCATCTGACAATGAATTTCTGGAAAAGGTACGGTATCCTCTGGATGAGAAAATTGATGCATAGAGAGCTGAGAGGTAGCTAGTACACTGAAGGGCGGAGATTTAAGGGCGGATCTTTTGATGGATGTTCTGTGTACTTTTCTTTCTACGATGCCTTGGCCCTTCTTCTGCAGGGTCTCCCCATCAAAGGGCATAGCTTTTGTCAGGCAACTTTCTCTGCCCAGCTCTAGGTATAACTGCTTCCTGATCTATTCCTGCCTTCCCCTTTGTAAATCACCTCTCCATTAGATTATCCAATTGGAATGTTTTTAGTCTATTTCCTGCTGGGAACCTGATTGATATGGCTCACCCCTAAAGAGAACTCTCCAATGACCAACCCCCCTCCCATTTCTACCAGGTCCATCTCAACTACTCTCTGACTTGCTTCCTTTAAAGTATCCCTTGCTGCAATTCTTGTTCAAAACAAACAGGTTCTTCAGGCTTTCTTCATAAAGACAAAATAATCTGGTAAAAAAAAAATTCACACTAATATATGCAGCACTAATAAATATTTAATGTATTACCTTTCCTTCTACGCTGTCTCTAAGCTGACCAACAATATTTGCATATTTGCATTAATCTCAAAGAATAAATATCTAATGGCAGAATGCCAGCCATCTGTTGCAGGTGGCTTAGGGTCAGATTTTTTTTTTAAACCATGTAGGCTCAAAGGACCATAGTTAAGTGGAGAGACTATTGGATAGAGCTGAGTTTCAAAGTTATTTTTGCAGCATCTAACTCATTCTCTCCCTGCATTGAATTTGGTTGGTGATAAGAGCATCTAATAGATAAAAATTGGTAAGTAATACATTAATATTAAACAGGAGCAAAAGAGTGTGCTATAGATGGAAAGTTCCAGGGGGCTTTCTATATATAGGATGACTATGTATGATCGCCAACTCTTATCACATAGGCAGTTGGCTCAATCAAAAACAGTTTTTTTTTCAATGAGATAATATAGTCAAATAATTTTCAATGAACATATTTTTTGTTATTCCATGTAATTATTCTTTTCCTTTTGAATATGGATAAAAGAAGTCTTTCGTGCATTTCAGCTAAATAAAATATAAATTAAAAATATGTAACTAAAAATTTCTTATGGGATTTTAAAAAAACAGACACATTAGAGAGGATTGAAGGTTGGATGGTCTGTACATTATCAAATAATAGCCCAAATAAAAATATGCTTCCAGACATGTACAGATGGCTGTTTTATAATCACTGGAACTTTAAAAATGATGAAATATGGCTGGCCTTTAGGTTTCCTGGATGAAGTCTATTATAGGATGATTTACCATCTGAGGACCCAGAGGATGTATAACAAGTGTTATCACTAAAATAATGTTGGATGAAGTCTTGAGCCGAGCAGAAGTAAGAAAGCAGCCTGGGGCCTTGGGAACCTTCTGTCTGGCCTGTGGCACCATTATCTGCCACAGTATCTAGTCTGTACAGAAACCTTATTTCAATTTCACTTGGGATCCATATGTTTCTGCTGACCTTTCCTTGCAAAGATGACTTTTTTCCCACATTTTGCTATTTTCTGCTTTCCAACCATGTGGGTATTTTTAAAAATTCTTTTGGTTTTGTTGAAGTGACATTTCACTAGCTAAGACAAACAAAGCTTCTAACATAAGGGTAGTGATTAAAAGAGTTTGATAGCATCTTAAATGTACACAATATAAAGAAGAACACAGACTGTGCATTCTATATTCTGACACTAGCACCTATGTTTCTAATGCCATATTTGTTTAATCCAATAATCAGCTTTAGCTTCATTCTTATCAAAATGAACTTGAGTTCATTTTCATTAACTATTGGGTTTTCTTATAAGGCACTCATAAGGATATTTGAAAACCATATGGATACATTACTCATTCTTAATCTATGCACAAACTGGGCTTTCTAATTGTCATTTAATATGTGATACTCATCAAGAAGGCATGACTGGAATGTGGCTTGATATAAGAGAAGGCTTCAACTTAACCAACTGTACGGAAAGATCACTGAAGAATTAGTGTCACCAGATGGTCTGCATGAAGTCAAAGAACACAATTCTGTAGTTTCAGCATCACCCAGAGATGAAGGTGACTTGGCCAGCTGACATGGACATTCTGGTTGCTTGGCAAATATTGCCTTACCGGGTGTTGGGGGACATCAAGTGGTATCATTTGATGATATCAGGCATGAAAACCATCCCATAGTGGTGCTGTGATTGCATTTCTACCAACTAATTTGAATTTCCATGGAAATATTTTTTTACAAAGGAGAGAATGTGCATATTGGGTGATATCAGTATGTTGATTCACTTGGCAGTTGTACTTTCCACTGAAAATTAATAAATGGTCACATTGAGGCACCCATAACAAAATTATTATCTCTCTAACTTTGCTTCTATAGCTATGCTAGTGTTTAAGCAACTCCTATTGTTTCTTCCCTTTCTCGCCTCCTAACAAAATCAACTGTAACAGGTTATCCTACCTGTTCTATAGGGTAATTATGAAAATTGTAAGTGAAAGAGTATAAATTAAGGTACTTTTCAATCCCTGGGTTGGGAAGATCCCCTGGAGAAGGAAACGGCAGCCAACTCCAGTACTCTTGCCTGGGAAATCCCATGGACAGAGGAGTCTGGCAGGCTACAGTCATGGGGCAGCAAAAGAGTGGGACATGACTTAGCAATTAAATAACAACAACAACTTTTATTAAATGTAGCAACTATGTGGTTTTATAATTGAAATGAGTACCTTGCACATTATAGGTACTTATCAAATCTTTATATTTATTTGTTTGCCACTTAGTTCCGCATAAAAAATTAAGGTAAGTCAATCAAAGATTAGTTAGGAAAGTTATCTCTCTTCTTCTTCCCTACAATTGGCACTCTTTGTTTTAATCTGTCCCTTTTAATTTAAACATAAAGGAAAAATATAATTGTCTTCACTGTGTCTACCCCTCACTCAACTCCCCTTTTTATATACTTCGTGCATGTGTGTGTGTGTACTGAAAGCCAAATATTTATTCCTCTCCTTACACTGGATTGATTTTTCTTCCCATCTTTCAAAGGCATTGTCATAATAGTGTTCGTTAAGCTTCACTGAATACTATATGTGGTGAGTGTTCAGTCGCTTCAGTCATGTCCATCTCTTTTTGGCCCACTGGACTGTAGCTGCCAGGCTCCTCTGTCCATGGGATTCTCCAGGCAAGAATACTGGAGTAGGTTGCCATGCCCTCCTCCAGGGAATCTTCCCAAATCAGGGACTGAACCCATGTCTCCTGCATTGGAAGAAGATTTTTTACTGCTGAGCCACTGGGGAAGCCCATTGGATACTACACTAAGTATCTAAATATATTATCTCATTTAATATTCAAAAAAATCCTAAGATACAGATATTATTTATTTATTGCTCACTCTATGCTTGCTTGGTCCTAATTTTTGATTTATCAAAGAGAGAACTGAAGTTCAGAAAATTTAAGCAACACGGCCAAAGTCATGGAACTCATGGACAGAGAAGCTGAAATATGCTATGTTTAACTCCACTGATTTCTCTTTTTTTAATTCATTTTTTAATTGAAGTATAGCAATCTATAATGTTATACTAGTTTCAGGTGTACAGCACAGAGGTTTAATATTCTTATAGATAACGTTCCATTAAAAGTTATTAAGAAAATGCTTATAATTCCTTGAGCTATACGATATACCATTGTTGCTTATCTATTTTATGCATAGCAGTTTGTATCTCTTAATCCTTTACCTCTCATTTGCCCCTCCCCTTACTGTTTCCTTTGAAGAAGGAAATGGCAACCCACTCCAGTATTCTTGCCTGGAAAATCCCATGGATGGAGGAACCTGGTAGGCTACAGTCCATGGAGTCGCAAAGAGTCGGACATGACTAAGTGACTTCACTTTCACTTTATACTGTTTCCTTATTTGGTAATCACTAGTTTATTTTCCACATCTGTTAATCTGTTTTGCACATACATTCATTTGTAATATTTTTTTAGATTCCACATGTAAATGATATCATACAGTATTTGTCTTTCTCTGACTTATTTCAGTAAGCATAATATTCTCTAGGTCCATACAGATTAGATATATTTTTTATCTTTTATCATTGTGAAGTAATACATTTCTCATTTTCTTAACCCACTTCTAATTCTTGCTAAGAAGAGAAAAATGGATAAATTCACTTTCAAATACTTTAGCAGCAGATTCTGGTACTGTCTGTATATTTCCAATACTCTGTAATAGCAAATAACATACTTATTTTGTTATGTTCTGATTTATCACAAATGACTACGTGCTATAAAAGATGAGCCTTGACTCCCTTATACCACTGCCTTGCATGTAGCCATTTCCCTCCTTGCTCCCACCTTTACAAAAGAGCTATAATATCTTTAGGTCTTTTTTCACAGGCTGTGTTTTTCCAAGGAACCCTACGATCTAATACCTGAGGAATATAAATTTAGCCTCCAATATTCTAGATGTTAAGAACCCCATGGAAAACTGTTCTGAGGGTCTCATTTTTCGTACTGCAGGCTTTCACATTTTCCCCATCTTTATTATGGTATCAGCTCTCCATATCCACTATTTGAAATATTTTTTCGATATGGGCTACTTTAAGGTCTTTGTTGAATTTGTTACAATATTGCTTCTGTTTTATGTTTTAGTTTTTTGGCTGAGAGGCATGTGAGGTCTTAGCTCCTCAACCAAGAATCGACCCTGCACTCTCATGCATTGGAAGGCTAAGTTTTTTAACCACTGGATCACTCGGGAAATTCCTTCACTCTCAACTGTGTCTGGAATCTCTATGAGCAAAACATCCTTGGTTAACCAGCTAACCAATAACCCAAGGCTATTGCTTGGAGAGGAGATGGAAGAGGGGGAATGGGAGCCCCTCCTCATAACACAGCACTGTCGACCTAGTCTCCTGCTTTGAGCCCCACCCTGCATTCTCACCTTCAGAAGCACCTGGTGATTTCAATGCAGGAACATTTCCAGGGTTCAGCAGACTGAATTAGCTTATTGGTAGGCTTAGATTTCAGCTTTCCTAGATCTGCTAAGTCCCTTACCATTTATCCATCTGCTTGGCAGCCTCCAAAATTATCTGTTGTTCCAAAAATATACTGGAATGTTAAGTGAGTAATTGAGAGGTGAGGTCTTATACATGCCAGATCAACCAATGAGAACACACTTACCCATAGTGTTTTCAGTATCCTGGCCTTTTCTAAAGCAATTTAGGGAATGAGAATGATGGTTGAGAGAAGAAATTATAGATTATACAGTTTCCACTTAAGTCTATGATTAAATAACCTTATGTGAAAATTGCTTGTAAGAACATACTCTCATCACAATGTCACATAAAATCTTAGCTGATCTGCTTGCAAACATCCCTCTCCCTGGACCATCTATGATCCTTGTCAGTAAATCTCCAGTGCCAAGCATGTGCCTAACCACAAATTAGTGCTTCAATAAATGTTTGTTGAGAGAATGAACACAAAGACCTGTGTTAGGATAGATAACAGAGAGAATTTTAGTTCAGCACAGCAAGAAAGTTTTAAGGCTTATCGTCATTGTTATTTTCAAATAGATTTATTTTGCATCAATATTGGTTTCATGATTATAGAGAACACAGTGAAATCCTCATGAGAAACATCCTCATATTTCCTTGTTCACAAGTATAGCACAAATAAGAATCCTTCTTAAGGCATTTATACCTAATGTCTATTTTGGATAGAAACTGGAAATTTAAGAGGAAAATATATAAATTGCACATATGTTTCACATTTGAATCTCATCCCAAAATCTAGATGTTGAAGAAATTTAATATTATTTCTGTTGTTCTAGCTACTAAATTCCTACTAGGGTAGAAAGTAATTAAACAATCTTGGTCAATCTTTGTGACTCCTCACTCCCTTTGCAGGGTACATCTACAATCAAAAGGACATCTTCAGTACCAAGGTATTTGCACATGCAGAAATAGTGGAGGATGGACAGATAGAATCTCATCCTAAGTGTCATGTCCCCATGGCATGCATCGACAAGCTTCAATCTGCAAAGGGGAAGAGGGGGAAGATGAGCTTAAGAGGAAAGACAGTGGAAATGGAAAATGCCAAGAAAAACTTGATTAATATCTCAAAAATATTATTCCATCTTTCCCAGTTGGAATCCCATGGGGTTGATCTACTCCAGTTTTTATTTGATCACATCCTTACCCAAACCTCTTTCTGGTTCTTATCCTCCCACAAGTTGTCTGCATTCCCTCCCCATCCCCACATTCCCCAGGGGCTTACTTTGCCTGGCCCAGGCTTTTTGTTTGTGTCTCACAGCTGTCCTGCTGCCAGTAGGGTGGGATGACCACGCTAAGCCAGGCTATCCAGATAATGTCCTGCTGGCAGGAAGAGAGGTTTGCAGCAGTAACACACTGCGTCTTCCTCACATTCCGGACACTCCCAGGAACCATGTGGGGCCCACTTACAGAAAACTGGCTCTCTGCTTCATTCATCTGGCAGCCAAGACCCAGAAACTAAATCTGGTTTCCAGCAACAGCAGTGGGAACATCAGTATCAAAATTAGTTTGCTCCATTCCACAAATGTAAAATTTTGTTTTTTTATTTGCTTTGACAAGTACTCCTGCAAGCAGTATTTCTGGAGACCACCTCCAACCATGTTCTGTACCAAGAACTTGACTTTTATGAATCATAACAATAATAGCAACTGACATACAGTTCTAAACTTAGGTTAAATGTTTTACATGAACTATCTCACTAAATCCTCATCACAATCTCATCTACATTTTACAGTTAAAGAAATAGAATCATAGAGGGTAGTTACATTACTTGCCTTAAGTTATATAAATACCAAGTCCAGAATTAAGAGTTTTATCAGAATCTGAACTTTACCATCTTTGACCAACCAAAGTGATGTAAGAATGTATACGTAATCTCAAACTACAGATACAGATAGCAACAGAAAATTAGGTATCATGAGGAAAGGAGAAATTTAGACTTACTCTTCTAGGTTAAAATATTTATTTCTCAATTAAAATTCTCACACAGATATATAATTAACACCAAAATGTATCCTGAAGAAAGCAGCAGTGAATAGGTCCATTTTTTAAACTTTGGAGACAATTTATAACATCACAACAGTGAAACCACTAACCAGAGAACAGAAACTGAACCAAAATAAATGAACCCAAAAAACTGTTAATTTATTTTCACCCCTCTTCTTTTATGATTTTCTTCTCCTGGTACTTGGATATAAAATACTATGGAAATGTACATTTATTTATCCTTCTGTCATAACAGGAGCTAGTAGAACCATCACTAAACCAGGAATAAGACTACATTTAATGTGAACTCAACCACTAATCAGCTATGAAAATTTAGATGAGTTGCTTGATCTCTCTACCTTAGAGAAACAGTCTCCAGAATGATGCTGGTCTGAATAAACTTTCAGATTATTTCCAGCTTGAACATTCTATTATATCAGTTATTTAGTTCCTGCTTTAAAATTTTCTTTTCTGAGCTAGCAGGCCCAGACGGAGGACTTGGAGAAGACAAATATAACATGAAATTAAAAATAGTTAAGGATCTCTCATTACAAATCAAGCCCCAAATTCCATTTCTAAAAGGTTGGTGTTGTTCAGTTGCAAAGTTGTGTCCAATTCTTTGCAGCACCATAGACGGCAGCACGCCAGGCTTCTCAGTCCTTCACTGTCTCCCAGAGTTTGCTCAAACTCATGTCCATTGAGGTGGTAATGTCATCCAACCATCTCATACTCTGTCACTCCCTTCTCCAGAAAAAAATTTAACTGCTCCCTTCTCCTCTTTCCCTCAATCTTTCCCAGCATCAGGGTCTCATCCAATAGGTGAGATCTTTGCATCAGGTGGCCAAAGTACTGGAGCTTCAGCTTCAGCAGCAGTCCTTCCAATGAATATTCAGGACTGATTTTCTTTAGGATTGACTGGTTTGATATCCTTGCAGTCCAAGGGACTCTCAGGAGTCTTCTCCAGCACCACAGCTCAAAAGCATCAGTTCTTTGGCACTCAGCCTTCTTTATGATCCAACTCTCACAGCCATACAAGACTGCTGGAAAAACCATAGCTTTGACTCTATGAACCTTTCTCAGCAAAGTGATGTCTCTGTTTTTTAATACCCAGTCCAGGTTTTGATCTTAGTGCTACTTATTTTCTGTTTTCAACTTAAACATAATTTACTCCCAGAAGTTCTCCCTAACTCCCTCTGGAGGAAGATGAATGCACCCTCTGTGTACCTTAATCCTCTATGCATCTCCTAATAGAGACTTTTTATAATTCTTTCTAATGACTTATTAATTGATTCTTCTCCAAATAATGTCATAAGCTTGAACTGGGAATCTCTTTTTCTCACAAGCACCTACCTACAAGAGTTACTGGCACATGACAGTTGCTCAATAAATGCCAACTAAAATTTTCTCTCGTCCAACTTCCTTACTTTACAGATAAGAAACTGGAGCTCTTGAATACGAACATTAGACTTCCAGGAAAGACCCCTTTTCCCCCTCAACACTGTTACTCAAACTTAATATAATAAACTATATATTATCAGAATAACTATGAGTAGAGATAGAGATGATTATAACTATATTATGGAATACAAATAAGACATACATGGAATTTTTAAAATTCTTGCCATAGATAATACAAGCAGAAAAAGATTCAATTGCTAGCTGACAGTGAGATTAGATATGGTCAAAAAAACTGTTGTCAATTCCTTAGCTGTTAAATCAGATCATAATCACGATCAGTTAAAGACAATATAGGTGTTTAATCCAGGACTCAACAAGAAATGGGGAAAAATCCAGAGTTATCAGACTTAGGAGGAAAGAGAACATTTAAAACTTTAAGCATGTCATTGATAGAAGGATAAAAATGACTTGTAAACACACATACACTACCACACACACAGTGACCACCACCATACATATGTGAGGGGTTTTAAGGTTTCAAAAATATCCACAGGTGTTCATGTACATCATACAAAAACATTCTGTCCAGTTAAACTCTAATAAAAAAATTGAATGAGTTATCAGTATAAGATAACTATGAATCAAACAGTGGACACATGATTTTATTCCTAAATCTGATTAAGTTGACTAAATCTGATTCATTGGATCATTTTGAGTATTTATACTCCCAGAATCTTCTGCAGGCAAAATGAAAGCACCCCATGGTCCCATTTATTGACAGGGAGCTGTGATCAATGCATCTGAAAAACTAAAGGGAGGACAAGTATGGGATGTGGGGTGATGATAGTACGACAGATACTAGGAGAAAAGAGAGTAAAAGAGAAGAAATGGGTTCTCAGCAGGAGTGTGGGCATCAAACAGCCTACTTCTCACCCTTCATCTCCCTTGTGTTTTTTGGTGCTGCAGAAGTTATCTGGGATCTGTGAGGAAACACGCAATGGAACGAAAACTGTGCTTTAAGAAGGACAGAAGGGAAAGCGGAAAATGCCTGCTTAGTATTATTGAAAAGATTCTTATGGTTCAATATGATCTAAAATAAAAGAACGATTCATTGAAAAAAGTTATTTATACTCTGTATTTAAAGTACGCAAAACTCACTAAAAAGTTTATTAAATAAAATAAGCAACTAACACAAGCACCCCATTCACAATCTAGCATTCATATACACACAACTAACCACACAACTGATGACTAGTGATACCTCGTAATTTATATATTACTGTAAGTTGTAGCTGGGGATATGATTGAGGGAGATTTCTTACCTCTTCCTGCTTAGAATCTTTTTTCTTTTCCTATTTGCAAATAGTTGAAAAGTAGCCTCTTTATAATAATGTTGTAAGGAAAAGCGAACACATATTTCCCTGTGTAAACTCTCCAATTATTTTATTATAAAAACGTATCCTAAACCACCCTCCAATGTACAAATCCCATACTCAATGGAATGTGTCAGCAAGAGTCTGCATGAGAATCAAGGAGTTCATATTTAAATAGAACAAATATGCCTTACACACTGAAGGAATGTTTTTTGTAAATATTTAGAACATTATAAAATATTTTGTTGCAGTTTATACGCTATTACTAAAAATAGGACACATGCACACTGGTGGGCAAAACAATGCTTTGAAATAAAGAAGATGTTAGATTTTCAAATGGGATTTCTTAAAGCATGAAATATGTTTCGTTTTAAAACATGCAGTAGTTTCAACAATGCAGAATAGAACGTCAAAACTGGAAGAGACAAGAGAGATCTTTTAAGATCATTTTAAGGAAAAGGAAACTATGGGAATTATTAAGTAACTAGAAGTCAAAGAACTCAACCACTGCTTCTGTAAGAGACCTTTTTAACAACGGAGGAAATAGAGGGTGGGGTGGAGACAATGGCTTCTTTAAGGCCCTGCTAGTCCTCCTCACCTCATCTGACTTTCTGTTCTCCATCAATCTCAAACCCCGAGTGGATTCCCTCTCCAGCTCTCCTCTCCCTGTTATTCTCTGCTTTGTGTTTCCCACATCTGGCTGGAGTGCAGTTTTTCTTCTTGTACTCCTAGGGAAATATACCAAATGAAAGGGACTCTTCCATCTCACTGTCTTTTTATAAAATTCTCAGGCTCCAAGTTGTTTCCCCAAAATTCCCCTGAAGAAAGAGAAACCCTTAGAATAACAAGTGATCACTCCTTCACCAGGAGTAGGGACGGGAAGAAATCATCATCCAAGGGAGAAAAAAGTGATAAAAAAAACAACTGCTTATCGTGGTGTTTGGAGAAAATTATGTAAATATTTATGCAAAGACAGCTTTTCAGAACACAGTGAGCTACATCGGAACCGCTTGTGCCAGTGCGCACAGGCAGCCTCACAGTTGGATCAACAGCCTGAAAAGCAGATGTGCCAATTTCCTGTATTTGATTATGATGATTCCTAATTATGCCAAAGCTGTGGCAATGTCCTTCCCTCCAATGACTCTTAATTTTGTTTTGCTAAACCACACACACAACCTGCTTTGGATGTGTAATTCATTGTCGGTTAAGTCTGTGAAATACTCATTCGTGGGCCGAATAGTTCTGAGGACAATGGCTCACGAGAATGCTGTTTTCTTTTTTCATTGGGCATTATCAAACACGCAGGGGGAAAAAGAAAGAAAATAGGCCTTGTGATAGAGTCGTGCTGTTTAACATTAACAAGGTTTTTCCACCACAGTCTACAAATGAAAATAACCGGTATACAGTTGTTTCTTGAAAGGGCAGTTTTCTGGCGCTGTATTTAAGTTCCAGTCAACAAAAAACAGCAACCTTTATGATTAGGCATGGATTATAAGCTATAGTAAGCAGATGTGAAGAGATACTTGGACAAGGGGGGAAGGGGTGGAATGAATTGGGAGATTGCGATTGACAAAATATACTACCATGTGTAAAATGGATCGCTAGTGGGAACTTGCTATAAAGCACAGGGAGCTCAGCTGCTCGGTGCTCTGTGATGATCTAGAGAGGTGGATGGGAGTGCAGTGGGAGGGAGGTCCAAGCAGAAGGGGATATATATATGCATATGCTTGATTCACTTCCTTGTGCAGCAGAAACTAACACAACATTGTAAAGTTATTGTATTCCAATAAAAAAAAATTAACAAAGAGCTTGACCACTGAGGTGCTTAGATCGAATGGTATGATAGTTGAAAGGGATAAAGCAAAACATGACCAGCTCAATAGTCATAGAGCCTTCCATGTGAGGCCTTGAACTTTTCTGGCACAACTAAAGGGATATTTACTAACCTGGATTTTGATAAGTACACTTATTTACATTTCTCACCCCACAATTGATATTCATGTTTGCTTTTCAATTTAAAATGTGTTTACTTATAATCCTTCATTTACACTGCACAATAATCGTATGAGGTCAGTGTTATTATCCTTATTTATAGATGTAGAAAGTACATAGATGCTAAATTACACGTTCAAAGTAAATAGCAGAGCACTTACCCTGGTGGTGGTGGTTTAGTCGCTAAGTTGTGTCTGACTTTTTCGACCCCATGGACTGTAGCCCACCAGGCTCTTCTGTCCATGGAATTCTCCAGGCAGGAATACTGGAGTGGGTTGCCATTTCCTTCTCCAGGGATTCTTCCCAACCCAGGGATCCAATCCGAGGCTCCTGCATTAGCAGGTGGATTCTTTGCTGCTGAGCCACCAGGGACTTAAATGACAATTTGTATGTAAATCAACAATTATTTTTTAAGTATCCATTTATTAATTAGGCTTTTTCGATGATCCAGCAGATGTTGGCAATTTGATCTCTGGTTCCTCTCTGCCTTTTCTAAAACCAGCTTGAACATCTGGAAGTTCACAGTTCACGTACTGCTGAAGCCTGGCTTGGAGATTTTGAGCATTACTTTACTAGCATGTGAGATGAGTGCAATTGTGCGGTAGTTTGAGCATTCTTTGACATTGCCTTTCTTTGGGATTGGAATGAAAACTGACCTTTTCCAGTCCTGTAGCCACTGCTGAATTTACCAAATTTGCTGGCATATTGAGTACAGCACTTTCACAGCATCATTTTTCAGGATTTGAAATAGCTGAACTGGAATTCCATCACCTCCACTAGCTTTGCTCCATAGTGTGACTAGTCAAGGCTATGGTTTTTCCAGTGGTCATGTATGAATGTGAGAGTTGGACTGTGAAGAAAGCTGAACGCCGAAGAATTGCTGCTTTTGAACTGTGGTGTTGAAGAAGACTCTTGAGAGTCCCTTGGACTGCAAGGAGATCCAACCAGTCCATTCTGAAGGAGATCAGCCCTGGGATTTCTTTGGAAGGAATGATGCTAAAGCTGAAACTCCAGTACTTTGGCCACCTGATTCGAAGCGTTGACTCATTGGAAAAGACTCTGATGCTGAGAGGGATTGGGTAAGGAGGAGAAGGGAACGACAGAGGATGAGATGGCTGGATGGCATCACTGACTTGATGGACGTGAGTCTCAGTGAACTCCGGGAGTTGGTGATGGACAGGGAGGCCTGGCATGCTACTATTCATGGGGTAGAAAAGAGTCGGACACGACTGAGCGACTGAACTGAACTGAACTGATGCTTCCTAAGGCCCACTTGACTTCACATTCCAGGATTTCTGGCTCTAGGTGAGTGATCACACCATCGTGATTATCTGCATCATGAAAATCTTTTTTTTTTAAATTTTATTTTATTTTTAAACTTTACAATATTGTATTAGTTTTGCCCAACATCGAAATGAATCCACCACAGGTATACCCGTGCTCCCCATCCTGAACCCTCCTCCCTCCTCCCTCCCCATACCCTCCCTCTGGGCCATCCCAGTGCACCAGCCCCAAGCATCCAGCATCGTGCATCGAACTTGGACTGGCGACTCGTCTCATACATGGTATTACACATGTTTCAATGCCATTTGCCCAAATCTCCCCACCCTCTCCCTCTCCCACAGAGTCCATAAGACTGATCTATACATCAGTGCCCCTTTTGCTGTATCATACTACACAGGATTATTGTTACCATCTTTCTAAATTCCATATATATGCGTTAGTATACTGTATTGGTGTTTTTCTTTCTGGCTTACTTCACTCTGTATAATAGGTTCCAGTTTCATCCACTTCATTAGAACTGATTCAAATGTATTCTTTTTAATGGCTGAGTAATACTCCATTGTGTATATGTACCACTGCTTTCTTATCCATTCATCTGCTGATGGGCATCTAGGTTGCTTCCATATCCTGGCTATTATTAACAGTGCTGCGATGAACATTGGGGTACACGTGTCTCTTTCCCTTCTGGTTTCCTCAGTGTGTATGCCCAGCAGTGGGATTGCTGGATCATAAGGCAGTTCTATTTCCAGTTTTTTAAGGAATCTCCACACTGTTCTCCATAGTGGCTGTACTAGTTTGCATTCCCACCAACAGTGTAAGAGAGTTCCCTTTTCTCCACACCCTCTCCAGCATTTATTGCTTGTAGACTTTTGGATCGAAGCCATTCTGACTGGCGTGAAATGGTACCTCATAGTGGTTTTGATTTGCATTTCTCTGATAATGAGTGATGTTGAGCATCTTTTCATGTGTTTGTTAGCCATCTGTATGTCTTCTTTGGAGAAATGTCTATTTAGTTCTTTGGCCCATTTTTTGATTGGGTCATTTATTTTTCTGGAGTTGAGCTGTAGGAGTTGCTTGTATATTTTTGAGATTAGTTGTTTGTCAGTTGCTTCATTTGCTATTATTTTCTCCCATTCTGAAGGCTGCCTTTTCACCTTGCTAATAGTTTCCTTTGTTGTGCAGAAGCTTTTAAGGTTAATTAGGTCCCATTTGTTTATTTTTGCTTTTATTTCCAATATTCTGGGAGGTGGGTCATAGAGGATCCTGCTGTGATGTATGTCAGAGAGTGTTTTGCCTATGTTCTCCTCTAGGAGTTTTATAGTTTCTGGTCTTACGTTGAGATCTTTAATCCATTTTGAGTTTATTTTTGTGTATGGTGTTAGAAAGTGTTCTAGTTTCATTCTTTTACAAGTGGTTGACCAGTTTTCCCAGCACCACTTGTTAAAGAGATTGTCTTTAATCCATTGTATATTCTTGCCTCCTTTGTCAAAGATAAGGTGTCCATATGTGCGTGGATTTATCTCTGGGCTTTCTATTATGTTCCATTGATCAATATTTCTGTCTTTGTGCCAGTACCATACTGTCTTGATAACTGTGGCTTTGTAATAGAGCCTGAAGTCAGGCAGGTTGATTCCTCCAGTTCCATTCTTCTTTCTCAAGATCGCTTTGGCTATTCGAGTTTTTTTGTATTTCCATACAAATTGTGAAATTATTTGTTCTAGCTCTGTGACGAATACCGTTGGTAGCTTGATAGGGATTGCATTGAATCTATAAATTGCTTTGGGTAGTATACTCATTTTCACTATATTGATTCTTTCAATCCATGAACATGGTATATTTCTCCATCTATTAGTGTCCTCTTTGATTTCTTTCACCAGTGTTTTATAGTTTTCTATATATAGGTCTTTAGTTTCTTTAGGTAGATATATTCCTAAGTATTTTATTCTTTCCGTTGCAATGGTGAATGGAATTGTTTCCTTAATTTCTCTTTCTGTTTTCTCACTATTAGTGTATAGGAATGCAAGGGATTTCTGTGTGTTGATTTTATATCCTGCAACTTTACTATAGTCATTGGTTAGTTCTAGTAATTTTCTGGTGGAGTCTTTAGGGTTTTCTATGTAGAGGATCATGTCATCTGCAAATAGTGAGAGTTTTACTTCTTCTTTTCCAATTTGGATTCCTTTTATTTCTTTTTCTGCTCTGATTGCTGTGGCCAACACTTCCAAAACTATGTTGAATAGTAATGGTGAAAGTGGGCACCCTTGTCTTGTTCCTGACTTTAGAGGAAATGCTTTCAATTTTTCACCATTGAGGATAATGTTTGCTGTGGGTTTGTCATATATAGCTTTTATTATGTTGAGGTATGTTCCTTCTATTCCTGCTTTCTGGATAGTTTTTATCATAAATGGATGTTGAATTTTGTCAAAGGCTTTCTCTGCATCTATTGAGATAATCATATGGTTTTTATTTTTCAATTTGTTAATGTGGTGTATTACATTGATTGATTTGTGGATATTGAAGAATCCTTGCATCCCTGGGATAAAGCCCACTTGGTCATGGTGTATGATCTTTTTAATGTGTTGTTGGATTCTGATTGCTAGAATTTTGTTTAGGATTTTTGCATCTATGTTCATCAGTGATATTGGCCTGTAGTTTTCTTTTTTTGTGGGATCTTTGTCAGGTTTTGGTATTAGGGTGATGGTGGCCTCATAGAATGAGTTTGGAAGTTTACCTTCCTCTGCAATTTTCTGGAAGAGTTTGAGTAGGATAGGTGTTAGCTCTTCTCTAAATTTTTGGTAGAATTCAGCTGTGAAGCTGTCTGGACGTGGGCTTTTGTTTGCTGGAAGATTTCTGATTACAGTTTCAATTTCTGTGCTTGTGATGGGTCTGTTAAGATTTTCTATTTCTTCCTGGTTGAGTTTTGGAAAGTTGTACTTTTCTAAGAATTTGTCCATTTCTTCCACGTTGTCCATTTTATTGGCATATAATTGTTGATAGTAGTCTCTTATGATCCTTTGTATTTCTGTGTTGTCTGTTGTGATCTCTTCATTTTCATTTCTAATTTTATTGATTTGATTTTTCTCCCTTTGTTTCTTGATGAGTCTGGCTAATGGTTTGTCAATTTTATTTATCCTTTCAAAGAACCAGTTCTTATGTGTATTCTTGCCACCTACCATTTCTGTCCTTTATTGAGCTCATATTTGCATAAAATGTTCCTTTGGTATCTCTAATTTTCTTGAAGAGATCTCTAGTGTTTCCCATTCTATTGTTTTCCTCTATTTCTTTGCATTGATCATTGAGGAAGGCTTTCTTATCTCTCCTTGCTATTCTTTGGAACTCTGCATTCAAATGGGAATATCTTTCCTTTTCTCATTTGCTTTTCCCTTCCCTTCTTTTCACAGCTATTTATAAGGCCTCCTCAGGCAGCTATTTTGCTTTTTGCAGTTCTTTTTCTTGGGGATGGTCTTGATTCCTGCCTCCTATACAATGTCACGAATCTCCATCCATAGTTGATCAGGCACTCTATCTATCAGATCCAGTCCCTTAAATCTATTTCTCACTTCCACTGTAGAGTCATAAGGGTCTCATAAGAGTCATAAGAGTCATAGAGTCAGGTATGATTTAGGTCATACCTGAATGGTCTAGTGATATTCTCCACTTTCTTCAATTTCAGTCTGAATTTGGCAATAAGGAGTTCATGGTCCAAGCCACAGTCAGCTCCTGGTCTTGTTTTTGCTGACTGTATAGAGCTTCTCCATCTTTGGCTGTAAAGAATATAATCAATCTGATTTTGGTGTCGACCATCTGGTGATGTCCATGTGTAGAGTCTTCTCTTGTGTCGTTGGAAGAGGGTGTTTGCTATGACCAGTGCGTTCTCTTGGCAGATCTCTATTAGCCTTTGCCCTGCTTGATTCTGTACTCCAAGGCCAAATTTACCTGTTACTCCAGGTGTTTCTTGACTTCCTACTTTTGCATTCCAGTCCCCTATAATGAAAAGGACATCTTTTTTGGATGTTAGTTCTAGAAGGTCTTATAGGTCTTCATAGAACTGTTCAACTTCAGCTTCTTCGCATTACTGGTCGGGGCATAGACTTGGATTACCGTGATATTGAATGGTTTGCCTTGGAAATCAATAGAGATCATTCTGTCATTTTTGAGATTGCATACAAGTACTGCATTTTGGACTCTTGTTGACTATGATGGCTACTCCATTTCTTCTAATGGATTCCTGCCCACAGTAGTAGATATAATGGTCATCTGAGTTAAATTCACCCATTCCAGTCCATCTTAGTTTGCTGATTTCTAGAATGTCAATGTTCACTCTTGTCATCTCCTATTTGACCACTTCCAATTTGCTTTGATTCATGGACCTAATATTCCAGGTTCCTATGCAATATTGCTCTTTACAGCATCGAACCTTGCTTCCATCACCAGTCCCATTCACAACTGGGTGTTGTTTTTGTTTTGGCTCTATCCATTCATTCTTTCTGGAGTTATTTCTCCACTATTCTCCAGTAGCATACTGGGCACCTACCGACCTAGGAGATTCATCTTTCAGTGTCCTATCTTTTTTCCTTTTCATATTGTTCATGGGGTTCTCAAGACAAGAATACTGAAGTGATTTGCCATTCCCTTCTTTAGTGGACCACATTCTGTCATTTATTCCTGATTTTATTGACTCTGCCAAAGACTTTGACTGCGTGGATCACAATAAACTGTGGAAAATTCTGAAAGAGATGGGAATACCAGACCACCTGACCTGCCTCTTGAGAAACCTATATGCGGGTCAGGAAGCAACAGTTAGAACTGGACATGGAACAACAGACTGGTTCCAAATAGGAAGAGGAATACACCAAGGCTGTATATTGTCATTCTGCTTATTTAACTTATATGCACAGTACATCATGAGAAATGCTGGGCAGGAGGAAGCACAAGCTGGAATCAAGATTGCCGGGAGAAATATCAATAACCTCAGATATTCAGATGACACCACCCTTATGGCAGAAAGTGAAGAGGAACTCAAAAGCCTCGTGATGAAAGTGAAAGAGGAGAGTGAAAAAGTTGGCTTAAAGCTCAACATTCAGAAAACGAAGATCATGGCATCTGGTCCCATCACTTCATGGCAAATAGATGGGGAAACAGTGGAAACACTGTCAGGCTTTATTCTTCTGGGCTCCCAAATCACTGCAGATGGTGATTGCAGCCATGAAATTAAAAGACACTTACTCCTTGGAAGCAAAGTTATGACCAACCTAGATAGCATATTCAAAAGCAGAGACATTGCCAACAAAGGTCCGTCTAGTCAAGCTGTGGTTTTCCCAGTGGTCATGTATGGATGTGAGAGTTGGACTGTGAAGAAAGCTGAGCACCGAAGAACTGATGCTTTTGAACTGTGGTGTTGGAGAGGACCCTTCAGAGTCCCTTGGACCGCAAGGAAATCCAACCAGTCCATCCTAAAGGAGATCAGTCCTGGGTGTTCTTTGGAAGGACTAATGTTGAAGCTGAAACTCCAATACTTTGGCCACCTGATGTGAAGAGCTGACTCATTTGAAAAGACCCTGATGCTGGGAAAGACTGAGGGCAAAAGAAGAAGGGGACGACAGAGAATGAGATGGTTGGATGGCATCACCAATTCAATGGACATGGGTTTGTGTGGACTCCAGGAGTTGGTGATAGACAGGGAATCCAGGCATGCTGCAGTTCATGGGGCTGGAAAGAGTCGGACACAGCTGAGAGAGTGAACTGAACTGAACTGAATTAATTAGGCTTGATCCTTATGAAAGGTAATGACAGAGCAAAGCTTGAGTTTGGCCCCTCCCCATCTCAAACATCTAACAAATTGAGACTGTGTCTCACTCCAGGAAACTAGTGGCTTCCTATTTTTCTGTGTATGAAGAACAGACTTAGGCTCCTCTATCCCAAGTTCTAGATCTTTCTTTCCTGTCTTCTCTCAAGTCCTACCTTGTTGAGGATCTTTAATTGACTGGAACCTGGTGTTCCGGAGTCAACAATAAGAAAGTAAAGGAGAGAAAGAGGCTGATATTCCTTGGTTTATGTAGAAAGCCAATAAAGCCCCTGGCATGGGGTTTGCTCTGTTCATGGAAGCCCCAGGCACCCTCTCGATGGGGTGAAGGCACAGAGTGCCTTCTCAAGAGGGTCTTAGAAGCCCGGGCAGTAAAGTGAACTCAGGGGGCCTCTGTGCTCCAAATAAATAGCCTGAGAGAGAGAGAGAAAGAAAGACATGGGGACCAGAGCTCTGATGGAGCAAAGGTGTTTTAATCAACATGGTGTGGGCATATATACTATAGTTATTTTCAGCAAAGATAAAGATTAAAACTCCAGACTTACAAAACATAGGCAATCCATATTAAAGAGAGAGAGAGAGTTGTAAATATTCACTTTTACCATATGGTTCACAAGAAAGAAGAGGGTACTTATCACCATATAGAAAAACTAAAGAAGGAAATGCCTGGATCCCTCAGCCTGGGAGAGGCTTGCCTCTCCTCTTAATTCCTGAATATTCTTAATTCCTGAATATTCAGGAATTAATAAGGAACAGAGGATTCCTGACAGATCCAAAACAGCACACAGGAAGCCTCCTGTTGAATGCTTCCTGACACTACCTAATCTACCTCTTTACAAACCTAATCCAGATTCATTCACTACGGAGAAACTTTGAGACTTAACTAATTTGCACTACAAAGGAGTCTTCCAAAGAAGAAGGATTCTTGGTCTAATTTTTTCATTCTGCATTTCCAGCAGAATATTAAGTGGTGCCTGGAACACTGTAGGCATCACTGCTGCTGCTGCTAAGTCACTTCAGTCGTGTCCGACTCTGTGCCACCCCATAGACGGCAGCCCACCAGGCTCCCCCGTCCCTGGGATTCTCCAGGCAAGAACACTGGAGTGGGTTGCCATTTCCCTCTCCAATGCAGGAAAGTTAAAAGTGAAAGGGAAGTCACTCAGTCGTGTCCAACCCTTAGCATGGACTGCAGCCTACCAGGCTCCTCTGTCCGTGGGATTTTCCAGGCAAGAGTACTGGAGTGGGGTGCCATTGCCTTCTCCGGTAGGCATCACTAAATATTTGTTAAATGCATATGGTTGTACTACATCCTTAAACTCATAAAGGAACCATCTAACTGTCTTAATTTTGTTGTTATTGTTCACTTGCTAAGTCGTGTCTGACTCTTTCCAATCCCATGGACTGCAGCATGCCAGGCTTCCTTGTCCTTCACTATCTCTCAGAGTTTTCTCAAACTCATGTCCATTAAGTCAGTGATGCCATCCAACTATCTCATCCTCTGCTGTCCCCTTCTTCTCCTGCCCTCAATCTTTCCCAGCATCAGGGTCTTTTCCAATGAGTTGGCATTTCGCATCAGGTGGCCAAAATATTGGAGTTTCAGCTTCAGCATCAGTCCTTCCTGAATATTCAGGGTTGGTTTCCTTTAGGATATACTTCCTGAATTTGGATTCCCCCAAAGCAGAACATCAGATAAGGACTTAATTCCAAGCCATTTGTATGGAAGATGATCCCTGGAAATAGGCATGAGGGAGAAAGAGAAATAAATTAAGGGAGGAGAAAAGCCAATATAACATTTAAGAATCAAGTTTGCCCTCTAGGTAGTAGGAGCTCAACTTCCCTAGAACACTCACAGAAGGGTCCACCTGAGAAACAGGATACTGGAGCGTTTATCTGTGGGCTATGTTGATAGAGGGCCACCCTGGGAGTGTCAATATCCCTACACTTCCAAAAAGCACAAGTAGGTTCACACAGCTTTGGAGAAAGCCTTGAAGAAGAAACTAGAAAGATACAAGCTGGTAGATGCTAGCAAGATGAGGTGAGCCTGAGCTTACAGGAAACTAAACATGATAACGACAGCTAAAATTAGGCTTGAAAAGAGAGGATGTGAAACAAAGAACCAAAACATCTGCTCCACCAACACAAAAGAAAGAGAAGTTCATGGCATTTATTCTCCTAATTTCTAAAACTGGAAGAATTTCTGAAATTTTGGAAATCTGGGAAGAAGATCATGTTCTGATAGCTTTAAAAAGGTCTCAAGTGCAGCAAGTCCTCTTTCAGTTATACAACAAAGTTGAAAGACACCTGAACATCAGTTCAAATACAGAGATGCCACAAGTTGAATGATAAGATTCTTAAACCATATGCTCAAGCAGAAAAGAGAAGCCCAGAGTATACTGTTAAATTAACTTCCACCTGAAGACTGAAATAAGAATTTAGGAATAATTAAGATTTTAAATCTAAAATCATAATTTGTAGGAATGCAATCCGGTATAGCTTTTTATAAAGGATTGAGAATGTGTGACATTTTGATAGGAAAGGAAGAGGCAAGTGTTTCTCAAGTTGAATCTCTAGACTTAATCTTCTCAAAGTCTGATGATATGATTTGGGGGAATTCACAGGTTGAGGGATATATGTATATTATATATACTATATACACACATACACATATATAATATACATGTATGTGCTATATCAGATCAGATCAGATCAGTCGCTCAGTCATGTCCGACTCTTTGCGACCCCATGAATCGTAGCACGCCAGGCCTCCCTCCCTGTCCATCACCAACGCCCGGAGTTCACTGAGACTCACGTCCTTCGAGTCAGTGATGCCATCCAGCCATCTCATCCTCTGCCGTCCCCTTCTCCTCCTGCCCCCAATCCCTCCCAGCATCAGAGTCTTTTCCAATGAGTCAACTCTTCACATGAGGTGGCCAAAGTATTGGAGTTTCAGCTTTAGTATCATTCCTTCCAAAGAAATCCCAGGGCTGATCTCCTTTAGAATGGACTGGTTGGATCTCCTTGCAGTCCAAGGGACTCTCAAGAGTCTTCTCCAACACCACAGTTCAAAAGCAGCAATTCTTCAGCGCTCAGCCTTCTTCACAGTCCAACTCTCACATCCATACATGACCACAGGAAAAACCATAGCCTTGACTAGCCGGACCTTTGTTGGCAAAGTAATGTCTCTGCTTTTGAATATGCTATCTAGGTTGGTCATAACTTTCCTTCCAAGGAGTAAGCGTCTTTTAATTTCATGGCTGCAGTCACCATCTGTAGTGATTTTAGAGCCCAGAAAAATAAAGTCTGACACTGTTTCCATAGTAAATATATTCTGAATCATCTTGATGACCACTTTCTTATAGAGATGCCCAAAGCATAAAATCATCTTTCATATTTAAAATTTTAAATTTAAAAATTCAAATCCTGTTTGAATGACAAGTATAAAGTTAACAAGTTAAAAAATCAAAAATATTAATATTTTTGACAAGTGAAAGTCATGTTATGTTACAGGATGCTCTAAAAAGTGTTTGTAAGTTTGAGTAAAAACAAAGTAATAGAAAATTGAGACATCTCAAATATAATGTAGTGTAAGCACTCTCAACTCCATAAAACCCTGCTCCATAGAAATCTGTACCAAAGAGTCCATCTTAGAAAAACAATGTCATCTGCTATATTAAATTAATGTTACTGACTTTCTAACTTTTTTCCTGATTGGCAAATTTGCTTTTATTAATATAAGAACAATAAGCATAGAGAATTTATTCCCAGCATTTCTGTTTTAACTAGTTAAGAATTACTACAATAAAGTAATTTAATTCACCTCTCAGGATCTGCACGTGCATGCCCAGTTGCTAAGTTGTGTCTGACTTTTTGTGACCCCATGGACTGCAGCCAGCCAGGCTTCCCTGTGCATGGGATTTTCCGGGAAAGAATGTGGAGTGGGTTGCCATTTCCTCTTCCAGGAGGTCTTCACAACCCAGGGATCAAACTCGTGTCTCCTGCATTTTCTGCATTGGCAGGCGGATCTTTACCAATAGGCTACCCGGGAAGACCCTTTCAGGGTCCATAAGGGTCCTTTCAGAAGGAATCCCCACATGACTTAAATCTTAGAAAGGTTGACTCAGGCTATAAAGTATACCCAAAATGAATGTCTCTACAAGATTTTATGGAGAAGGCAATGGCACCCCACTCCAGTACTTTGCCTGGAGAATCCCATGGACAGAGGAACCTGGTAGGCTGCAGTCCATGGGACGGACTCGGCTGAGCTGCACTGGTGGCGTGTTCTTGCCTGGAGAATCCTAGGGACGGGGTAGCCTGGTGGGCTGCCATCTATGGGGTCGCACAAAGTCGGAAACAACTGAAGCAGCTTAGCAGCAGCACAAGATTTTATAAAAACCTCCAAGAGTTAAAATAGTTTGAGCACCTATTATATGCATAATATATACACATAACACTTCAGATGCTGCAGAAATAACGAAGTTGGAAAGTCAAAGCATTGCTATCACGAAACCAGCACTTAGCTGGAAAAATTAATCACTATTGTCCTAATAACACAATCAGGGCTTCCCTGGCGACTTAGATGGTAAAGAATCTGCCTGCAATGAAGGAAACCTGGGTTTGATCCCTGGGTTGGGAAGATCCCCTGGAGGAGGATATGGTAACCCACTCCACTATTCTTGCCTGGAGCATCCCATGGACAGAGGAGCCTGGTGGGCTACAGTCCATGGGGTCACAGTCAGACACTACTGAGCCACTAAGCAACTAAGCACAGCACGGTGCGTTATATTTACTAAATAAAAGGTGTGGACAAAACCTATAGGAGGCAGACAATGACATGAGCTTGGTTGTAAAAAGGGGCTTCATAAATAGGATGAAATTTGGAGAAGTCCTAGTGGGTGAAAAGGATGAGACTTTGGATAACAGAGAAAGCTTTTCAGGCAGAATGCTAGCTCAGAAATGAGAAAGTGGAAGGGTGCATGCCTTCAGCGCAAAACAAATTATTTCACAAAATGGAAGTACACTTTGAAGAACAGTGGAAGGTAAGATTGGAAGGTAAATAGGGCCATAATTAAGAGAACTATGAATACCACCACTGTAATTTGAAATTTTCAGCTCTGGACAATCGATAGCCAGAAGATTTGGAGCAGGTGATGGAGCAAGGATTGAAGATTGTTTTCAGAATACTAGAGCAATGTCACTGATGGCTGAAGAAAAAAATAGGTCTTTTTGTAGTTCAGCTTCAAATTATCTTAACCTCCAAATGAATTAAAACCCTAGAAAAACGTTCTTAAATCCAAGAAGTCAATATAAAATCTCTTGGCGAAAGATACCATTTCTTAGGCCTCAAATTATCTTGACAATGTTTCGTATACAATGTCAGACATGCAATCCAAATTAAAGCAGTGTAAGAGAAGACAAAATAAGAACCTGATTAAAAACAAGAAAAACATGAGAAATTAAAAAGAGAGCCATATAGATGTCAGCAATAATTTAAAAATAACTATGCCTTATATGCTCAAGGAAATAAAAGAATTTTGACAGAGAATTAAAATTTATTTTTAAATAAAATGCATTTTAGAAAATAAAAATATAATAACCAAAATTAGGAACTTAATATAGGGGTTTACGAGCATATTAGATAAGGTAAATAGAAGATTAATGAACTTGAAGGTAAGTCAAAGTAAGATATTCTAGATGAATATTACCTATTTATTTCTTACAGTTTCTTTCTGTATCTTGAAATAGGGAAGAGAACTACTAATAAAGAAACTTTAGGCATGAACAAGAGAGCTATTATTCAAGCCTCCAGGTATCCTGTCTATTAAATACCTTACTTTTACAACTTTCCTAAAGGACACCCATTTTTCAAGTACTTTTATTCTTTCTCTCATGGGAGACTTTCCCTGGGTTGCTTCTCACTGAGTCATTTCCTACTCCCAGTCTATTTCATATTTTAAACCACACTATGGTTAATGAATCACCTGTATATCCTTTCTTATCACTTGCTTTTTACCCTCATAATTCCCTGGAGGGGGAAAAAAAAAAAAAAAACAGGGAAGAAAAAAGCCATTTGTGACTAAAAAATTGTTTGTGTTCTCAGTCGCTCAGTTGTGTCCAACTCTTTATAACCCTTTGGACTGCAGCCCACCAGGCTCCTCTGTCCATGGAATTTCCCAGGCAAGAATACTGGAATGGGTTGCCATTTCCTTCTCCAGAGGATCTTCCCAACCCAGGGATTGAACCAGTGTCTTTTGTGTCTCCTGCATTGCAGGCAGATTCTTTACTTGCTGAGCCATCAGGGAAGACCAGAAAAGTGGATACCTATGGAAATTCAAGGCCTCAAATGAATGGAGTCTCAACCCAAATGGTAAAACACCTCCTCCTCTGCATCTCCCAATGTTAGAACTCACAATTTTAATCTATTCTCTAAAATTTCTAATTTAAACCTTTGGTACCAATATTTACATTTGTTTAGTGATACACTGTATACATGGAGAATACTTTGGAAAATGTAACCTTTAACAGAAGAAGTGGGGTGAAGAAAAATAAGAAAGAAAGAAAAGGGGAAGATAAGAAGAAAGAGGAGCCAGTAAAAAAGAAGCAAGGGGATGATGAGGATGTAGAAAAAAGAGAAACAGAATATCAAAGAAAATTAGGGATGATTAGTGAAAAGTGGAAAACAAAAATAAAGACTAGACTTCTGGTGTCTAAGTCCATGTATAAGGAGCTTAGAAGATGTACCTCTGTTCTAACAAGTAAAACATTGAACAGACTGAAAAATCAACAACTCTTCTTGGGTCCATAAGAGAGAGGAAGGCACAGGGAAAACCATTGCCCCCAGAAGTGGAGAAACAGGTGGATATAGGGATTCATGGCTTAACAAGAGCAGACTCACAAGTAGAAACCACCTTGAGAACAAGTGCTGGAGTAGGAAAACCTGAGCTGAATTGATAAATTTGCTGGAGGCTCAGTGAGGGCAGCTAAAACTCCAGAGGGAGTGTTAGGGAGAGGTCCCCCAATATTGATGAGAGTTACCTGCGGAAGCTGACCAGGTTCCCATGAAAGTAAAAGTGAAAGTTGCTCAGCCATGTTCGTCTCTTTGTGACCCCATGGACTGTAGCCTGCCACGTTCCTCTGTCCACGGAATTCTCCAGTCCAGAATACTGGAGTGGGAGCTGTTCCCTTCTCCAGGGGATCTTCCCAACCCAGGAATTGAATTGGGGTCTCCTGCATTGCAGAGGGATTCTTTACCAGCTGAGTTACCAAGGAAGCCAATAAATATCAGAGAAAATTTTTTTGTGCTTCTAGAAAGGGGAGGGGAAAAGGAACCATTTTGAAATATGCCAGAGAACTCTGTTTTTTTTTTTTTTAAAGACAGACCAACCACCCAAACCAGACATGACAGGCATATTGGAATTATCAGACTGAGAATTTAAAAAAACTATGATTTGCATGCTAAGAACTCTAATAGATAAAATAGTCAGCATACAAGAACAGACGATCCATGTAAACAGAGAGATGAAATCCTAAAGGGGGAAAAAAAGTTCTAGAGATAAAAACACTGCAGCAAAAATGAAAAGTGCCTTTGATGAGCTTATTAGCAGACTGGACATGGCTGAAAAAAGACTCTCTGTTCTAGAGAATATATCAATAGAATCATCAAAAATAAAAAGCAAAGGGGGGGAGTGGCCAAGATGGCTGAGTAAGAAGACTTTGAACTAGCCACGTCCTACAGGCACACCATAATTAAAAACTTGAGCTATCAGGGAAGCCCATTTATCAATAAGAGCAACCCAAAGACCAATACAGAAGATTTTTCAGAACTAAAGATATAAAGAAGGAATAAAGACAAGATGGGTGAAATGGGAGGTTGTGGGATATATTTAAGACCCACGGCCCTGGAGTGTGAACCATGTAAGAGGACAGTCACTTGCAGAGGTTCTCCTCAAGGAGTGGGGGGTCCAAGTCCCACATTAGACTCCCCAACTCAGGGGTCCTACACCAGCAAGATGAGGACCCAGAATGAATGTCACTGAAAGCCAGCAGGGCTTTGCTTATGGGAGAGGTGGAGAGCTACAGGAAAGGAGATGCTGGTTTTAAAAGGCACACACAAAATCTTACACAATCTGAGACCCAACACAGAGGAGGTAATTTGGAACCCTGGGTCAGATCCACTTGTTGATCTTGGAGAGCCTTCCAGCAAGGCAAGAAGCAAGGGGAATTCCTTCTAGGGGCATAGAGGCTGGCAGCACACATTCGGGGGAGCTTGTTCTACCATGAGGATACTGGTGCCAACAAACACAATTCTGAAATCCTCTCTCTAGCCTATCAGCACCAGGGCCTTCCATACCCAACCGGTGGTTGGTACCACTAACAAAAGCCCCAAAACCAAGCAGCCAGGCATATGGGGGCTCAGTCCCACCCACCCACCAGTGGGCTGGCAGCCTCTGCATGAGGCAGAGCCTGACAAAAACCAGGTCAAGAGAAAGTCATACCTATGTACCTACCAATGTACCCAGTGTGGCCTTGCCACAACACAAGGGCCCACACAGCCCACATAAAAGGTATCTCTAGAGCATATAGCTGTGGTGACTGGAGCAGGATGTGCTGCTAGGCCCCACTGAAAATCACATACATAAGGCCACTTCTTCAAGACTTGGAAATGTAATACACCTAACAATATATTGAAATAAAAACAGAGAATTAGGCAAAATGAGATGAAGAACTGTGTTCCAAATGGAGTAACAAGGTAAAACCCCAGAGGAAGAACTAAGCAAAGGGGTGAAAAGCAACCTACCTCATATAGACTTCAAGGTAAAGATAGTAAAGATGCTCAATAACCTTGTGAGAAGAATTTAGCAGAAAGTTAGAAAATATAAAGAAAAACCAAAGATATTTAAAGAATACAATAATTGAAATTATAAAAAATACAACAGTATGAATCAAAAGTGGATTAGATGATAAAAAGGAACAGATCAGTAAACTGGAAAACATAGTAGTAGAAATCATCTAAGCTAACGGAAAAAATAATTTTAAAAATGAAGAAAACTTAGGAGGCCTCTGGAATAAAATCAAGCACACTAACAATTACATTATAGGAGACCCAGAAGGAAAAGAAAGAGAGAAAGGAGCAAAGAATTTATTTAAAGAAATAATACTGAAAACTTCCCTAACCTAAGAAAGTAAATATCCAGGTCCAGAAGAACAGAGTCCCAAACAAAATAAATCCAAAGAGAACCACACTAGGATACAGTATAATTGAAATGGCAAAAAATGCCATTTTTGTTCTCCAGGGGATCTTCCAGACCCAGGAATCATACCCACATCTCCTGCATTGCTCACATCTCCTGCATTATAGACAGATTCTTTACTGCTGAGGCACCAAGGAAGCCCAAAGATAAAAAGAAAATCTTAAAAACAAAAAGAGAAAAGCAACAAGTTACATACAAGGGAGTTATAATAACATGAACATAAGCGTTTTCAGCAGAAACTTTGCAGACCAGAGGGAATTGCATGATATATTTGAAATGATAACAGGAAAAAAACTAGGACTTCTCCAGTGCAGGGTACACAGGTTCAACCTCTGGTCAGGGAAGATTCCACATGTTACAGGGCTACTAAGCTAGTGTGCCACAACTACTGAGCCCAGGCTCCAGAGCCCCTGAGCGGCAGCCACTGCGCCTGTGTGCTCTAGAGTCCATGCTCCACAAGAGAAGCCACAGCAGTGAGAAGACTGCACACCACAACTACAGAGTAACCCCTGCTCACCACGAGTAGAGAAAACCCATGTGCACCAACAAAGACAGCACAGCCAGAAATTAATAAATAATTTTTGTTTAAAAAAAAAAAAAGGAGAAACCTACAATCAGAATTACTTCACCTGGTAAGGCTATCATTCAAGTCTGAAGGAGAGACAGTTTTATAAATAAGCAGACACTAAAAAGAATTCAGCACTACTAAGCCAGCTGCACAAGAAATATTAAAGGGACTTCTCTAAGTGGAAAAGAAAAGACCACAACAAAAAGTTGAAATATACAAAAGGAAAAACCTTTATTGATAAAAATAAACAGTAAAGGTAGTAGATGAACCACTTATTTACAAAGCAAGAATGTGAAAATACAAAAGTAGTAAAATCATCATAAGCAGTTAAAGAATATACAAAATGTAAAGATGTAAAATATGATGCCAAAAACTATAAACAGGGAATTACCAGGTGGTCCAGTGGTTAGGACTCTGTGCTTTCACTTCCCAGGGCCCATATTCAATTCCTGGTCATAGAACTAAGATTCCCATAAGTTGTGTGGCATGATAAATACATAAACACAATAAATGTCGCATGGAGAAATTAAAGTGCATGGTTGTTAAACTGAATTTGAATTTAAGAAACCAACTTAAAATTATCGTGCATATGTATTGATTGTTATTTATAAACTAGTAAGGTGGTAAGAGTTTGGCGGAGGAGGGTGGAGGTGTGTTTTAGTTTTCCTTAAGGATTTCCTTGGTCGGATTTTCAGTTATTAGCAACTGAAGGAATCTTACCTGATAAAGGCCTTCATTTTAGACAACTAATATGACTAGGTATTAGATATACAATCACAAAAATATACTACTTCTAACTGAAGCACAAGCTGGAATCAAGATTGCCGGGAGAAATATCAATAACCTCAGATATGCAGATAACACCACCCTTATGGCAGAAAGTGAGGAGGAACTAAAGAGCCTCCTGATAAAAGTGAAAGAAAAGAGTGAAAAAGTTGGCTTAAAGCTCAACATTCAGAAAACGAAGATCATGGCATCTGGTCCCATCACTTCATGGCAAATAGACGGGGAAACGGTGGAAACAGTGTCAGACTTTATTTTTCTGGGCTCCAAAATCACTGCAGATGGTGATTGCAGCCATGAAATTAAAAGACGCTTACTCCTTGGAAGGAAAGTTATGACCAACCTAGATAGTGTATTCAAAAGCAGAGACATTACTTTGCCAACAAAGGTCCATGTAGTCAAGGCTATGGTTTTTCCAGTGGTCATGTGTGGATGTGAGAGTTGGACTATGAAGAAAGCTGAGCACCAAAGAATTGATGCTTTTTAACTGTGGTGTTGGAGAAGACTCTTGAGAGTCCCTTGGACTGCAAGGAGATCCAGCCAGTCCATTCTAAAGGAGATCAGTCCTGGGTGTTCATTGGAAGGACTGATGCTGAAGCTGAAACTCCAATACTTTGGCCACCTCATGCGAAGAGTTGACTCATTGGAAAAGACTCTGATGCTGGGAGGGATTGAGGGCAGGAGGAGAAGGGGACGACAGAGGATGAGATGGCTGGATTGCATCACCAACTCTATGGACATGAGTTTGAGTGAACTCCGGGAGTTGGTGATGGACAGGGAGGTCTGGCATGCTGCAATTCATGGGGTTGCAAAAAGTCGGACACGACTGAGCAACTGAACTGAACTGAACTTCAGAGAGTTTAAATCTAGATAAAGAAATAAACAAGAAAATAGTATTTTAAGTGTTGAGAAGAAAAATTCAGAAAGCTCTTTTGAGCACATATAAGTTCTAGATAGCATCTGTTCTCAGCATCAGGTGAAGATGAGATTATCACCAAGATGTTCTTGAAAACTTGATGGAGTTTAACTCTATGTTTAATCCAGTTAAAACTTTGTGGAATTCTGAGAGCATCATTGGCCCAGCCATTGACTGAGACTCAGAATCTAAGTTCTCCACTGATGGAAAGATATTGGTGAAAAAACTACTTTGAGTAGCCTCAAAACAGTGAGTTTTACGTTGGTAAACCTCAGGACAGTTTTCTCATTAGATATCCACAGTGTTCTAAAGTCCCTTCAAGAAGAAGACTTAGAAATATTGCAGGGAAGAAGGAGGAGTGTAATATTAGTTTCATATTCTAACCTTCCTCAAGTTCAAATTTCCTCCTTTCATAAAGCATTGAGGGAAAAAAGACTTAGTATAAAGCTACAGTAGTTAAGATGGTGGTATTTGTGAAAGACTAGACAAATAGATCAATGGAACAGAATAGCAAGCCCCAAAATAGATCCATATTAGTAGAGTGAACTGATCTTTGACAAAAGAGAAAAGACAATGTAATGGAGCAAAGATAGTCTGAAGTAATTGGCCATTCACATGAAAAAAAGTGAATCTAGGCACAACATACACTCAGTGGTGTAAGTTGCTCAGTGGTGTCCAACTTGTCGAGACCCCATGGACTGCAGCCCATCAGGCTCCTCCATCCATGGGATTTTCCAGGCAAGGATACTGGAGTGGGTTGCCATTGCCTTCTCCGAATGTAAAGTACAAAACTATAAAAACTATAAAAATCCTAAAAGATAATATAGGAGAAAATCTAGACAACCCTAGATGAGATAATAACTTTTTAAATTCAATACCAAAGGCATGATCCATGAAAGAAATAATTGATAAGTTGGATTTCATTAAAATAAAAAACTTCTCTCTGCAAAAGGCAATGTCAAGGGAATGAGAAGATAAACTACAGAATAAGAGTGTTATCCAAAAATTTAGAAAGAACCCTTAAAATTCAGTGATAAGAAAACAACCCAATTTTTAAAAATGGGCCAAAGATCTTAACAGACACTTCACCAAAGAAGATATACAGATGGCAAATAAACATACAAAAAGATGTTCCATATATATATATATATATATATATATATATTATATCAGAGGAATATAAATTAAAATGAGATACTCCCAATCTACTACACTTACTAGATTGGCCAAATTCTGGAAAACTGACAAAGCCAAATACTGATAACAATGTGGAGCAACAAGAACTCATCACTGATGGGAAAGCAAAATGATACAGACACTTTAGAAGACAGTTTTGTGATTTCTCACAAAATTAATAGTGCTTCTTGATATTCACCGCAAGGACTTGAAACTATGTTCAGACTAAAACCTGCACATGGATGTTCACAGAAGCTCTCTTCATAACTGCTAAAACTTGGAAGCAACAAAGTTGTCTTTCAATAAATGAATGAGTAAATAGAGTGTAGTACATTCAGACAACGGACTGTTATTCAGTGCTAAAAAGGAAATGAGTTATCAAGCCCTAAAAAGACATGTAGGAACATTCAATGCATATCACTAAGTGAAAGAAGCCCACCTGAAAAGGCTACATCCTGTATAATTCCAATTATACGACATTCTGGAAAAGACAAAACTATGAAGATAGTCAAAGTAATCAGTGGCTAGGGGTTGACGGTAAAGGCATGAATACAATCTTTAGCACCGCGAAAGCAGTCTGAATAATATGATTATGATGGACACATGTAATTATATATTTGTCTAAACCCATATAATGTACAACAGCAAGAATGAACCCTAATGTAAGCTATGGACTTTGGGTGATTATGATGTGTCAATATAGCTTCATCAGTCAGTAACAGATGTACTATCTGGTGAGGTATATTGATAAAGGAGGTTATACACATGTTGGGGTAGAAAATCTCTGTACTTTCAGTTTTGCTGTGAACATAAAACTGCTCTAAAAATGTCTTAAAAATGAAATGAAGAATAAAGAAAGTGGGATATAATTAACAGGGTAGTTAAGAATACTGGTTATAGAGCCTGATTGCATTCACATTACAGTTTTGCCACTTACCAGGTATGAAACTTAGAGCAAAGTAGTTATCCCTCAGTGCCTCAGCTTCCTCATCTTTTAGATGGGGATAATAGTAGCAACTGTCTCATAGGGTTGTTGTGACTACTAAGGTAACATATGGAAAGCACTGTGAACAATTCCTAGAATATAAGAAATCCTAAAAAAAAGTGTAGCTGGGGTTTTCATATTAGTTGAAATATTAGGGTCATCACAATAATAGTTGGATTCTGTAAATTATCAGCATTTAGAATTTCTGCCAACACCTTGATCTCTACAAATCCAATAATTAGAAAAACTCTACTAGAGATGCCCAGTATATTTGTCAGTGGATATTGAATGTTACTATCTCACTAAGAATGTGCTAATGAAAATTCAGCAAAACAAGTCTTTTCACAACTTGTACAAATGTGCTACAAACACCCAGAAAAAAAAATCTAACCACATTTGTACTAGATTTCTTGTCTTTATTTTAGAATATCTAGGCACCATCCTAGAGGCAGGACCTCCCACTTAAAAATACCAGGAGGGGTGCAGGAGACTTGAAAGCCCGTGCATTAAATGTGTTTCCATTCATTTCACAGGAAGCTGACCTCAAATTCCAGCATGTGTGTGTAACTGTCTCAGATACCTGAACATAAACAAAGCAGATAACTAGCCCTGCCTATTGAACCAACATAAAAGTTCCGATCAAAAAGATCTCCTCATCAGATGTTCACATATTCAAGTTTACCACATTCCATAATGTGTTGACATGTTTACAATGATTTGCTAAGAGGCAGAGAAGACTTTCCCCCACTTAACAAGAGGCTTCAGTAATCAGGCTCCTGGAGGGTGATAGCAGTTCAAGCAGGTGAGTGACAAGCATGATTACAACCAATAGAAAATGCAGTTAAATCAGCTTCTCCTACTCAACCCTCCCCTATAAAATATCTCACATTAAATTGAAAAAATTATAAACTTCAGAAAATACTCACAGCCCAGTGACAGATTTTCAAGCTTTTATTAACAGGCACCTAATATTGCCTTGCTTCATATGACTTGAAGATTGAAGAACCTGAATGCTTTCCTTTTCACCATCATCTGATGCTGTCATCTTACAGTAAGCTGGGGCAGGAAAGAATTCAGGAAATGGAAGACAATGTGTATATTATAGAAAAGGAAATGAACTGCAGTTAAGAAACTTGGTTTTGAGATAAACCATTATTTTTTCAGTTTTTACAAAATGAAAACAATGGTTTTTCACATGTAAGTAGGACTTTCCATTGACTTTCACACATGCACACATACTATATATATATATATATATATGTATATATATATATATAAAATTTATTTATTTATTTGTCTCCCTTAGTTGCAGCATGTGGGATCTAGTTTCCTGACCAAGGACTGAACTCAGGCCCCCGGGTGGCTCAGATGGTAAAGAATCAGCCTGCAATTCAGGAGACCTGGTTTCAATCCTTGGATGGGTAAGATCCCCTGGAGAAAGGAATGGTTCCCCACTCCAGTATTCTTGCCTGGGAAATCCCAAAGACAGAGGAGCCTGGTGGCTACAGCCCATGGGGTCCCAAAGAGTTGGATACAACTGAGCAACTAACACACACACACACACACACACATGCACACACAGTGAGATAATCTAAATTCTATAAAGCTCATATTATGTTTCCAGTATAATTTCTAGGTCAGGAATGCCTAAGAAATTTGCTACCTACTGTCCTCACTAGCCAATGCTGAGTGTCTTGTTCATTATGCCTTTGATTACTGCTTTGGCCCTTGATGCCTGTCCTATCTGGAAGCCAAGTCTGTCCCATCATAGCCTCTAGTCATCAGTGAAATAAACCCTAATTCTCCTTTGGAATTACTCATCTACATGTAATGCTTGCCTCTCTCACTTGAGTGCATGGGACTCTGAGAGGCTGTCCTTGGACTCATCAGACATCTCAGTATGGTCAATCCACCACTCAGGCACAATGATGGATTGTCAGCTTCTCCATACTTTGCAGTTTGGTGGCTGCACCCTATGGAGTAATACCATGGGCCCACCTATTCTGAGATCCCCACACACTTGACTGAACTTTCTTTTGACCTCCCTCTGAGGTTTAGACTCAAAAGAATGGAAATAAGCAGGCCCTTTCTGACCACTAGTGCTCCCACAGGTCCCTCTCACACATCTTCCCATCAGCTGGTTAGAGTCTCATAGCCTTTGTTGTTGTTGAGTCACTAAATTGTATTGAGCTCTTTGCGATCCCATGAACTGCAGCACGCCAGGCTTCCCTGCCCTTCACTATCTCCCTGAGTTTGCTCAAATTCATGTCCAATAGCCTTTAAGTGACAAAAAAAAAAAAAAAAAGAACTACATCTTCCTACACTTTTGCCAACGCAATACTGCAGTATTTGGCAAATGGTAACCACCAATAACTAGTAGTTAACGTAGAAAATGTACGCAAAAAAAAAAAAATGCACGCACCTTAAAGTTTTGGGTGAATGAGTAATTTGACTTGAAATTACTTGATAAAAAGGTTAGAGGATATTGTAGGGTGAATAATGGCCCACCAAGGGGTGTAGGTCCTAATTTCCAGAATCTGTGATTATTACTTTACATGTCAGAAGGAACTTTGTATGCTTGATTAAATCAAGGATCTTGAGAGAATCATGGACTATTGAAGTAAATCTGGTGTAACCATAGGGGTCCTTATAAGAAGGAGGCAGGAGATCAAAGCCTTTCCTGGTGGTTCAGTAGTCAAGAATTTCTCTGTCAATGCAGGACACCTGGGTTCGATCCCTGCATCAGGAAGATCCCTTGGAGAAGGAAATGGCCATCCACTCCAACATTCTTGCCTGGGAAATCCCATGCACAGAGGAGCCTGGCGAGCTACAGTCTATGGGGTTGCAAAGAATTGGACATGGCTTAGCACCTGATCAACAAGAGGAGATCAAAGAGACATTAGGATATAGAAAGGCAGAAGCAAGACAGTTATCATGAGTCAAGGCATGTAGGCAACCACGCAAAGCCGAGAAGGGCAAGGAAATGGATTCTCCCCTCAGAGACTCTATAAGAAATCAGCCCCACCAACACCTTGACTTTACCACAAAGACCCATTTTGTACTTCTGGCATCCAGGACTGTAAAATCATAAATATGTGTCATTTTAAACCACTAAATGTATGGTAATTTGTTACAGCAATAACAAGAAATTTAATACCAAGAATATGAAACAAAAATCAAGGTATTACCATTTTGAAAAACAATTTGGCAATTTATTATACAGTTAAATGTATATTTATTATATGACCCAGAAATTCCATTCTAGGTGTTTGCCCAAGAGATGTGAAAACACAGTCTTATACACCAGTATTCATTTTTATTCATAACAGACAAAAACTGATAATAGCCCATATGTCCATCAACAGGTGAATGGATAGACAAGATTGTGATGTATTCATGTAATGAAATGCGATAACACAGCAATAAACAGAAATGAACTACTGATAGTCACACCAACATGCATGAATCTCCAAAACATTATGCAGGCTGAAGCCAGGAACCAAATGTACATACTATATATTTCTTCTTTTAAAAGTTCTATGAAAGGAAAATTAATCTATAGTGACAGAGATCAGGTCATTGGCTGTTTAGGGTTGTGGGGAGTATTGCCTGTAAGGGGGCATAAGGTGGGATGAAGACAGTATCTTACATTTTGATTGCTGTGGTGGATACACAGGTGTGAAAATGTACCAAAACTCATCAAACTGGTGCTGACAGGACTTCCCTGGTGGTCCAATGGTTAAGAATCTGCCTGCCAATGCAAGGGACACAGGATTGAATCCCTAGTCTGGGAAGATTCCACATGCCACCAGCAGCTAAGCCCATGTGCCACAACTACTGAAATCTGTACTCCAGAGCACGTGCTCAGCAACGAGAGAAGCCACCACCTGATAAATTTGTAATTTATCAGGTAAATATTTGTTTGTGTAGTTTCCCAGTGTTATTTTCTGGAAACCAGATGGGAACATTTAGAATCCACGTGAATGTAGAGCACTAGTGTAGACCAATGTCCCTCACATTTTTAAAGTCTTGAACAATAGTCATTGTTTTGTCAGCACCAATTCTTTTTTTTTAGAGTTAACTTTTTAAAATATTTATTTATGTATGTATTGGCTGCACTGGGTCTTTGTTGCTGTGAACAGGCTTTCTCTAGTTGTGGCAAGCAGAAGCTACTCTCTAGCTGAAGTGCATGGGTTTCTCATTGTGATGGCTTCTCTTGTTGCTGAGCATGGGCTCTGGGGTACAGGCTTCAGAAGTTGTGGCACATGCATTTAGCTGCCTTGTGGCATGTGTCATCTTCCCAGAATAGGGGTTGAACCTGTATCCCCTGCATTGGCAGGTGGATTCTTAATCACTGAACCACTAGGGAAGTCCTGTCAGCACCAATTTGATGAGGTTTGGTACATTTTCACATTTCATTTTCACAGGGTGGCTTCCCTGATGACTCAAATGGTAAAGAATCTGCCTGCAATGCAGGAGACCCAGGTTCGATTCCTGGGTTGGGAAGATCCCCTGGAGAAGGGAATAGCTACCCACTTCAGTATTCTTGCCTGGAAAATCCCATGGACAGTCCACGGGGTCGCAAAGAGTCACAAAGAGTCTGACATGACTGAGAGACTAACACACACACACATACATACACACATAATTATGAAACTTAAGACTTCCTTTTCACTTTTCACTTTCATGCATTGGAGAAGGAAATGGCAACCTACTCCAGTGTTCTTGCCTGGAGAATCCCAGGGACAGGGGAGCCTGGTGGGCTGCCGTCTATGGGGTCACACAGAGTCGGACACGACTGAAGTGACTTAGCAAAAAAAAAGATGTCACTACTCAAAATATAACAAAGAATTACTGTTTTTAAAATCATCCCTTTTTTAGAGGAGATACTGTTCCTTTGAGGAAGCCCTGTATTTTAGGTTGAACATGTGAAATTACCCTTTGTGTCAGTTAAAAATTTTTTTTAATATCCTTGAGTGAATATCCTCTTCCAATGCACATTTTAAAAATTGTAATATAATGACTGTCTTTGTTTTAGTCTCTGTCAATTGAGTTTCAAATATAGTATATATTTTTAAAGTATTTTTATATACAAAATGCTGTCGGTTTAAAACACCCTGCATATATTTACATTCCAAATCAGTGTCACTTTTATCATATGTTACCACCGTGGAGTGTTTCTTCTGTAATGCATTTAAAAAAGAGCAAAAACAGGGTATTCTTAAGCAAACAGACTTTGACAAGCTGCTCTGCAAAGCTGATTTAAGTGCGTGCTTCTTATTACTTCAGGTATCTATAATTACCTAAAAACATAGTGAAGGACAGGGAAGCCTGGCGTGCTGCAGTCCATGGGGTCACGAAGAGTCAGACATGCCTTGGTGACTGAACAACAGCAACAAAATCTAGAGATGAGATTTGACCCAATTCAGGTTCTTCCTTCTAGTATTCATGTCTTTAGTCATTGACTAAAATAATGGACTTTTTACGTTTGGAAACTACTCTTCTAGGATTGAGTTGAGGTGATAGAGGTAAGATGAGAACCTATTGTAAAAACGAATTTAAAATTCAGAGTATATACATGTGCTATCCACTTTTGTTTGGTGGCATCAGCCTAATGGACCTGTAGAGAGGAGAGTTCTAAGGAAAATCTATAATATTCATGTCTCTGGCTTTCTCTATCAACTAGGATAGAAATAAAATAATTTAGATGGACTATTTCAATCCTTTTGGGAGAACATATACTGAAAACATAGTCCAAGGAATCGTTTTCCTTTGACTGAAAGGGGCTTAAGTCTAAGCTTACAACCAAGAAAATAAAGAAGGTCTGTAAAAGAAGAGTATAAAAATGATTTATCTTATTAAGATGGGGGTTAGAGGCCTGCAAGAAAGCCCTATTAAGTTCTGTTTTTCAGAATAGAATAATAACTACATTGCTGAAAAGGAAACAAAGGGAGACGGAACTACCACCAGAACGTGTATTTTCCCCCTGGATATTTAGGAAGTATCTAAAATACATTCTTCTTCATTCTTAAACTCAGCAGAAAAGTGAAAATGTCATTAATATTTTAACCTTACATTTTTTTCTGAGAATATTTTCATCTGTGGGAACCCTTAGATAGTGTTTCCTAGAATTTTCAAAGTATTTCTCATCAAAGCAATGAATTTCCTTTCTCTCACATATCATACCACTCCCATTCTTCTTCATTGTTCTTCCTTTGCCATTAAGCCCAAACTTCCAAATCCTCTACAACTCCAAGATAACAAAAGATACAATTCTTCAGCCTGCTTTCATATTTTTTTCTGGTACAGCCAAGACTACATATAATCCAATGACTGAAATATCTATTTGGGAATGAGGAGACATATTTCAAATACTTCTTTTCTGAGATGAAAATAAAACCCTCTTGAATTGTGTGTTCCCCCTTAAACAGTCTTACTTTTAACCTTCTGTTTGCCAGATGGTAGAACTGAATATCCACTTAATAGGAACATGGTACCTAGATAGGTTAGATTAAGCCATAACAAGAAGTAAAACAGGAATGTCATTTCTCTATGCTTTAAAAAAAAAAGTATGCTTTTTATTTTTTCCTCATTTGTCTGAGACAGTGAATACTGATTATAAAAGACACATTGGTGCACCCAACTTCAGTCCATTTTATCCATCTGGGTAGAGAAAGTATGACAGGCGTGCGTGGGTGTGGATGTGTGTTGTGAGAATGTATAAGCAGGAATCCAGGCTTGAGAGCGCGAGAAAGTGAGAGCGAGAAAATGGACTGTGAAAATTTAAGTCTATCCCAAATCCTGATTAACAAGCCTGTTGTTTAATCTTCATTTATCTTAACTCATTTTGTAGTCAGGGCACATGGGCGTCATTTTCCTCAAGGAAGCTTGCTCTGATTAGAAATGCAGAACCAATAGAATTGTGGGCTATTATTTGAAATGCTTCCCTGGTCGTTATTTTTGGATGCCTGTCAGTAAACACAGGTACTAATGGGAAGGTCTCCAGTGTAATAACTAAAACAAACATAGAAGGCAAAAATCACCATCACAATCACACTGGTAATGGGGACAGATAAACCCAGAGCTGCAAATCCCCTCTTCAGTGTTTGACTGCAGACTCTGGCACTTACCTTAAGCTAGACTACTTTTATTAACTTTACCTTTTTAATACTTTTCCCCTCTAAACTACTACTGTTGGCCTTATTTTGGTTTGCCCCTTGATTTATCTTTCATTCCTGCTTACTTTGTTTTTCTAATATCTTGCCTTCTAATGTCTTCTGAAATTTGCATTATCATTTATATCAACTACTACACCTTTTCTTAATTTTTCTTTTTACAAAAACTAAGGCTTCCTTTTTCCTTAAAAGCACACTTCTTAAAATCTTATAATCAGTGGACACTTTAATTCTTTTAGTGAAGTAAAAGATACTCCTTGGATTAACCTACTTCTCATCTAAGGGAAGTATGGGTTGACCAAAAAGTCTATTCAGGTTGTCCAGTAACATCTGAAAGAAAAACCCAATCGAACTTCTTGGCCAATCCAATACATGAAGCTAATTGGCCTGTAGAAATACAGAGAGGAAAATGACACTCGTTAACCAACAACCTAGAATCAGTGACATTTATAAGTTTGAGTAGGGGACTTTTTACAAAATTCTTTTCATTGGTATTATCTAATTCTTGCATCTAATGAGATTATTATAATCTTATTTCATAAGGGTCAAACCACAACTTAGAGAAGTTAAGCCCTTTGTTCAAGGTCACACAAGTAGCAAATGGCAGAGCAGGGCCTGAGCCCAGTTTCTCCATCTGCAAATCCCATACCCTTTTCAACAGAAAACCTTGGGAAGAGCAGCCCAGGTCTTCAAAGGAAAGGCCAACTATATACATAAATTAAGCTAAAGAGGATTTTTGTAAAACATATGTTTTAATTTAATGCCTTTACTTGCATAAATTATGTTTCGCTAACATCAGCTCCTCCTTATTTTAGATGTCAGCTGACCTTCAAGTCAAATTAGGCATGGTTCCTGTTTTTTGTAATAATATTTTATTGAAGGAAATAGGCTTACCTGTTTGTTCATGTATATCTAGGGCTGTCTTTATACTACAAAGGCAAAGCTAAATGACTGAAACAGGGACCATGTGGTCCAGAAAGCCTGAAAAGTTTATTATCTGGACTTTCTCAAAAAATGTTTGTTGACCTCTGTCTTAGATTTTTTACTCCTGTTTATCCTTAACAATCTTTAGATAAATGAGAATAGACTGTAGCCAGCAAAGTATAATTTCCTTAGAAGTAAACTGTGTCTATGTATGCTGCTAAATCGCTTCAGTCGTGTCCGACTCTTTGCAACCCCATAGACGGCAGCCCACCAGGCTCCCCCGTCCCTGGGATTCTCCAGACAAGAATACTGGAGTGGGTTGCCATTTCCTTCTCCAATGCGTGAAAGTGAAAAGTGAAAGTGAAGTCGCTCAGTTGTGTCTGACTCTTAGCGACCCCATGGACTGCAGCCTATCGGGCTCCTCCGTCCTTGGGATTTTCCAGGCAAGAGTACTGGAGTGGGGTGCCATTGCCTTCTCTGGTGTCTATGTATAGCTGCCAAATTAACCTTTCTAAAGTTGTTTTTGAGTAACATCAAGGGCCAGTCACGCTGTAGTCGATTGATTCTACCCCAGGCTACTCTTAATTAGCTATTGAATATCAACAGTACTGGAACAATTAAGATTGTGGTCCAGTTATTTCAGATATATAACTTCCAATCATAAAAAAATTTTTTGTGTGTGTTTCCAGGTTGTTTCAACAGGGATTTTTCTGATATTGGATAGTCTTCCCCAGATGAGAATACATTGACTCACTTAAGAAAGAAAAATGTTGAGAAATGTTTCTGTTTTACAAAGATGAAATCTGTTAGATGCTCACTGCCTTGTCTCAATAGTAACTAAACAATATGATGTGACAGATGTTTGAGAAATTCATGTACTAATTATATATCTCCATTTTTAACTTCTCAGCTCTAGAAACTACTAGTCCTGAGAAGCTGCTGGGTTTTTTTTTTTTTTTTTCTTTCTTTGTCTCTGATGGACATCAAGGGATAAATAACAAGAATATTCAGTTTAAATACTAAAAATAAATTCACAATCATTATTTCCCCCTTAAATAACTCAAGTGCATATCACAAGAGTATATTAAATTCTTTTTGGAAATTCTACTTTCATCAAGAACTCTCTACAAAAAGAGTTTCATAAATTCACTCTCTGCTGAATCTATCAATTAAAAATTCCTTTGGTTGTCTTTGTTTTGCCTCTTCTAAGAGAGTTGCCTAGTTTTCATAAACAAAAGAGAACCCTTAAGGATTTTGAAGGTTTTGGCTCTCTTTTCAAACTTTGCCATTCTATATTGGAGTTTATATCTTTCTGCTGCTGCTGCTGCTAAGCTGCTTCAGTCGTGTCCGACTCTGTGCAACCCCATAGATGGCAGCCCACCAGGCTCCCCTGTCCCTGGGATTCTCCAGGCAAGAACACTGGAGTGGGTTGCCATTTCCTTCTCCAATGCATGAATGTGAAAAGTGAAAGTGAAGTCGCTCAGTCGTGTCCAACCCTCAGCGACCCCATGGACTGCAGCCTTCCAGGCTTCTCCATCCATGGGATTTTCCAGGTAGGAGTACTAGTCTACATTTATGTGGCTTGTTCTTGTTTAGCCACTAAGTCTTACTCTTTTGTGACCCCATGGACTGTAGCCCACCTCACTCTTCTGTCCATGGGATTTCCCAGGCAAGAATAATAGAGTGGTTAGCCATTTCCTTCTCCAGGTGGTTCCTGCTGCATCTCCTCCATTGCAGGCTGGTTCTTTAACACTGAGCCACCAGGGAAGTCCCAGCATTGCCATTCTTCTTGGTTGTTTCTGGTGTCTTACTTTTAGTGCTTCATTTTTCATTATATTCTTGCATATTGTGATCCAACCTATAAATATTAAGAACAAGCACATTTGCACCATAATTTTCTGAAAAAGAGGATACTGTGTTATATTTTGTTTCCTTTCCATTCCTGGTGACTGTCAGAACTTCATCTGCCTTTAATAGATTCAACACAGTATTCAGAGAAGAGTCTACAATAACCCCTGGGTTGTAATGTTAGATACAAATCCATTACTCTGCAAGTGTAGGTTGGATTATTTGCTTCCTAAACACATGAGCCAGACATCCTGGAATGTGAAGTCAAGTGGGCCTTAGAAAGCATCACTATGAACAAAGCTAGTGGAGGTGATGGAATTACAGTTCAGCTATTTCAAATCCTGAAAGATGATGCTGTGAAAGTGCTGCACTCAATATGCCAGCAAGTTTGGAAAACTCAGCAGTGGCTACAGGACTGGAAAAGGTCAATTTTCATTCCAATCCCAAAGAAAGGCAATGCCAAAGAATGCTCACACTACCGCACAATTGCACTCATCTCACATGCTAGTAAAGTAATGCTCAAAATTCTCCAAGCCGGGCTTCAGCAATACATGAACCATGAACTTCCTGATGTTCAAGCTGGTTTTAGAAAAGGCAGAGGAACCAGAGACCAAATTGCCAACATCCACTGGATCATGGAAAAAGCAAGAGAGTTCCATAAAAATATCTATTTCTGCTTTATTGACTATGCCAAAGCCTTTGACTGTGTGGATCACAATAAACTGTGGAAAATTCTGAAAGAGATGGGAATACCAGACCACCTGACCTGCCTCTTGAGAAATCGGTATGCAGGTCAGGAATAGTTAAAACTGGACATGGAACAACAGACTGGTTCCAAATAGGAAAAGGAGTATGTCAAGGCTGTATATTGTCACCCTGCTTATTTAACTTCTATGCAGAGTACATCATGAGAAATGCTGGACTGGAAGAAAGCTGGAATCAAGATTGCTGGGAGAAATATCAATAACCTCAGATATGCAGATGACACCACCCTTATGGCAGAAAGTGAAGAGGAACTAAAAAGCCTCTTGATGAAAGTGAAAGAGGAGAGTGAAAAAGTTGACTTAAAGCTCAACATTCAGAAAACTAAAATCATGGCATCTGGTCCCATCACTTCATGGGAAATAGATGGGGAAACAGTGGAAACAGTGTCAGACTTTATTTTTTTGGGCTCCAAAATCACTGCAGATGGTGACTGCAGCCATGATAAAAGACGCTTACTCCTTGGAAGGAAAGTTATGACCAACCTAGATAGCATATTCAAAAGCAGAGACATTACTTTACCAACAAAGGTCCATGTAGTCAAGGCTATGGTTTTTCCTGTGATCATGTATTGATGTGAAAGTTGGACTGTGAAGAAGGCTGAGTGCTGAAGAATTGATGTTTTTGAACTGTGGTGTTGGAGAAGACTCTTAAGAGTCCCTTGGACTGCAAGGAGATCCAACCAGTCCATTCTGAAGGAGATCAGCCCTGTGATTTCTTTGGAAGGAATGATGCTAAAGCTGAAACTCCAGTACTTTGGCCACCTCATGCGAAGAGTTGACTCATTGGAAAAGACTCTGATGCTGGGAGGGATTGGGGGCAGGAGGAGAAGGGGATGACAGAGGATGAGATGGCTGGATGGCATCACTGACTCGATGGACGTGCGTCTGAGTGAACTCCGGGAGTTGGTGATGGACAGGGAGGCCTGGCGTGCTGCGATTCATGGGGTCGCAAAGAGTCGGACACGACTGAGCAACTGAACTGAACTGAACTGAAACATATGGTTCAGCAGGTAAAGAACTGGTCTGCAACACAGTAGATGTGGGTTCGATCCCTGGGTCGGGGATATCCCCTGGAAGAGGGAATGACAACCCGCTCCAGTATTCTTGCTGGGATAATCCTAAGGACAGAAGAGCTTGGTGGGCTATGGTCTGTGGGGTCGCAAAGAGTCAGATACAACTGAAGCAACTGAGCACAAACATATTGGTTCGTTATCTTAACCTTATTCTCTGTGAGATTCATATGTCAATTTTCTGTCCACTAGCACAGCTTAATGAAGTCTTCCTGCAGTTTATCCCCATCAACTTGAAATTTATTAATGAGAAGAGCTTAATGTTACTGGCAAACTTGGGAATTTCATTGTGAACATTTCTTTTCCACATCACTTATAAAGCTGCTAGTAAGATCAGCCTCTGAACTGATTCCTGATATAAAGTGCTTGAATAAACTAAAACAATGTATGAAGAAGAATTAAAATCTATAATTGCTGTTCGGTGAAGAGATGATTTTGAGTCAATGTTATTTAGAAAACAAATGAATTAAATCAACTGCTATAAAGGGTGAAACCATAATTAAAGACTATTTACTATTCATAGTCAGACCCAGTGGTCTGACTGGGGAAACTACTACATTTTTATCAAAAAACAAAGAAGGCTAAGTCTCCCCTGTGTAGACTGGAGAGTCCCTTACTCCTAAACCAAGACATAAGATATGGATGCTATTATCCCTGAACACTGAGGGACAATTGCGAACATCAAATCTTTTACATCATATCCAAGAGCATGAGAGGAAATGGATGAAAACATTTCAACTTGATTTTTTTTAATGCCAAAGGCAGCAACAACAAACAAATATATACAGAAAGAAATGGAATCTAGAAGATCTGGACTATGAGTTTTGAAAAAAATTACCAGAGCTTAAGTTCTCATCCTATCCAGATGCTGGCTGGCTTCCAAGAGAGGTGTTGTCTTCAGCACCCAGCACTCAATAACCTAAGTCTTCAAATTCAGTTCCCTTCCAAAGTCAGTTTTCTTTCCCTGTCAATCAAACCATTCAAAACAGAATGTACTTTGTGATCTATGAAACCCTGATTTCACTCTTGTAAAGTAAATCACAACAGGGTAATCATCATCTTGAGATCACAAGACAATTCCAACTTTGGTACCAGAGATACACATATCAGGAGTAAAAAGAAGCAGCAATTTCCCTACAAGGACCAATTTGATGAACTGTGACTTGTGTTAAGACTTAATATCAATACACAGTTGCTACTTCAATAATACACATCATTGACTCAAAGTCAGTGCAACATAAAGGAAATCTTGACTGGATCAATGTAGAGCAATAGATAAAGATATATCTGACCCCTCTGGAATTTGGAAGAACTCAAAGCAACTTCATTTGAATTTGGTGAGATAAAAGCAAACACTTGCTTAGCCAAACTAGGTCAACAGTTAAGGTTGATGGGATGAATTTAGCAAATGGTTGCTCTATTTTGAATATTTTCTGGGTAATACGTAAAGCAGAGCCCTGTGCCACTTTCTTTCAGTTCACCCTGAGTATCAGCTGAAGCTGTGCTGGACAGATTCTGTGTCGGCTACAAGGATCCTCAGCCCCCTCAAGGCCCCGCTGTATCACTCCACCTTTCTTCATTCTGCCTGCACAAGGGGCAGCCCAGAAGCTGGTAGTGAGTTAATCCTCCCAAGGACAACCCTCAATTAATTGAGGAGGAGAATCACTAGGCAGATGACCTGGCCCCTTGGTCTCCCATCCTCTGGAGGGAAAACTCTGACTGCGTTCTATGTGGTTCCTCCAGAGGATCCTCAGCAGAAATGAGTTCCAACGACCCAGAGGGATGGTAAGGGAAGGGAGGAAGGAGGAGGGTTCAGGATGGGGAACACGTGTATACCTGTGGTGGATTCATGTTGATATATGGCAAAACCAATACAATATTGTAAAGTTTAAAAAAAATTTTTAAATAAATAAAAATAAATAAGAAATGAGTTCCAGTGGCACAGAGCAGAAACTAGCTTGGGAATACTGATGCCCTCTGTGGACTTTCCCTTCTGCCCTGCCTCATTTTCCTAGCTTCTAGCCAGGACCTCTCACCGTCCCTAGTCAAATAAACTAGCAGCATCCTTATCTCAGTCTCAGCTTTAAGGGAACCCAAATTAGCACAGGATCTGTATATCAGATTTATTAATACACTTGTCATCAAATAGTCAGGTGAAATAGATTTTAATTCCATCAAAAATTAAAAATTTTTAGTACCTGAATAAAAAGGCAATTTGTCATAGTAACAATTGGCAATGTTAACCATGGGTGGCATGAATGTTATTAACAAATAAAAGAAAAATACTTTTTATCTATTAAGAATGTCCAAAAAAATGGATTTTGTGAGGAAGTTAAATTATAGAAGAATGACTAAAAAGTACATCACAGGTCTAACAAAGTTGTGAAATAGATGCTTAATTTTGTTAAAAACGCAAATCCAACTGTAGACGTTAAGATTTGTGGAAGAGGAACTACATTCGCAACAGGAAGTTACATAACATGGCAGTTGTCATCATTTGTAAGTAACTATATACAAAAAGGAAGATCTGTTTTAGGAAATTTCAGACTGTTTCTATGATTTGAAGGTAGGACAATGTTGGGGTGAAGAAGTGAAGTCGCTTAGTCGTGTCTGACTCTTTGCGACCCCATGGACTGTAGCCTATCAGGCTCCTCTGTCCATGGGATTTTCCAGGCAATAGTCTTGGAGTGGATTGCCATTTCCTTCTCCAGGGGATCTTCCCAACCCAGGGATCGAACCTGGGTCTCCCGCATAGTAGACAGATGCTTTACTGTCTGAGCCACCAGGGAAGTCCCCCTTCTTTTCATAACCACTTTTTGGACTAATTAGAGAAAAATAAGGACTTCCTCTGTGGTGCAGTGCATAATAATCCGCCTACCAATGCAGGGGACACAGGTTTGATCCCAGATCTGGGAAGATTCCACATGCTATGGAGCAGCTGAGCCCATGCACCACAACTACTGAGCCCGTGCTGTACAGCCTGGAAACCACAACTAATATTTTGGAAAGAAAAGTGCCTAGAGCCCATGTTCTGCAACAAAAGAGGCCACAGCAGTGAGAAACCCACCTCTCGCTACAACTAGAGAAAGCTCAGGCAAAGCAACCAGGACCCAGCCTAGCCAAAAATAAGCATAAAATAAATTTTTTTTTCTTTCTTTTTTTTTTTCTAAATTTTTAAAAGAAAATCCATCCTGAACCCTCCTCCCTCCTCCCTCCCCATACCATCCCTCTGGGTCGTCCCAGTGCACCATTCCCAAGCATCCAGCATCATGCATTGAACCTGGACTGGCATCTCGTTTCATACATGACATTTCACATGTTTCAATGCCATTTTCCAAATCTTGCCACCCTCTCCCTCTCCCACAGAGTCCATAAGCCTGTTCTATACATCAGTGTCTCTTTTGCTGTCTCGTATACAGGGTTATCGTTACCATCTTTCTAAATTCCATATATATGCGTTAGTATACTGTATTGGTGTTTGTCCTTCTGGCTTACTTCACTCTGTATAATAGGCTCCAGTTTCATCCACCTCATTAGAACTGATTCAAATGTATTCTTTTTAATGGCTGAGTAATACTCCATTGTGTATATGTACCACTGCTTTCTTATCCATTCATCTGCTGATGGACATCTAGGTTGCTTCCATGTCCTGGCTATTATAAACAGTGCTGCGATGAACATTGGGGTACATGTGTCTCTTTCCCTTCTGGTTTCCTCAGTGTGTATGCCCAGCAGTGGGATTGCTGGATCATAAGGCAGTTCTATTTCCAGTTTTTTAAGGAATCTCCACACTGTTCTCCATAGTGGCTGTACTAGTTTGCATTTCCACCAACAGTGTAAGACGGTTCCCTTTTCTCCACACCCTCTCCAGCATTTATTATTTGTAGACTTTTGGATCGCAGCCATTCTGACTGGTGTGAAATGGTATCTCATAGTGGTTTTGATTTGCATTTCTCTGATAATGAGTGATGTTGAGCATCTTTTCATGTGTTTGTTAGCCATCTGTATGTCTTTGGAGAAATGTCTATTTAGATCTTTGGCCCATTTTTTGATTGGGTCATTTATTTTTCTGGAGTTGAACTGGAGGAGTTGCTTGTATATTTTTGAGATTAGTTGTTTGTCAGTTGCTTCATTTGCTATTATTTTCTCCCATTCTGAAGGCTGTCTTTTCACCTTGCTAATAGTTTGCTTTGATGTGCAGAAGCTTTTAAGTTTAATTAGGTCCCATTTGTTTATTTTTGCTTTTATTTCCAATATTCTGGGAGGTGGGTCATAGAGGATCTAAAATAAATTTTTAAAGTTAAAAATTATAAATGGGAATCAAGCAGATAGAAATAAAAATATCACTTTAATCACTTAGACTGGCTTACAGGCCAGGGCCTTTCTTTATATTTACTCAATTAATTTCAGGGAATAATTTACCCCCACAGGCATCCCTGAGTGGAGAGACCTACCCCTGTAAAACTTACTCCTGCTGCTAAGGCGCTTCAGTCGTGTCCGACTCTGTGAGACCCCATAGACGGCAGCCCACCGGGCTCCGCCCTCCCTGGGATTCTCCAGGCAAGAACACTGGAGTGGATTGCCATTTCCTTCTCCAATGCATGAAAGTGAAAAGTGAAAGTGAAGTCGCTCAGTCGTGTCTGACTCTCTGCGACCCCATAGACAGCAGCCTACCAGGCTCCTCTGTCCATGGGATTTTCCAGGCAAGAGTACTGGAGTGGGTTGCCATTGCCTTCTCCAAAAACTTACTCCAGGAAGAGTCAAACTGTATATGTGTTTTTTTTTTTTTTCCTTTACAGCTAGATCCCAAGAGAAATGGGAGTTGAGAGGAATAAATTGTGTTTGCCTAGTTTCTCCTTCCAAACTCAACTATCAGATAAGTCACTCTTTCCTCTCTAAGGGAGGAGTAAGGGCGTAGGCAGAGGGCATGAATGTTGCACTAATTAAATGCTTTCCACATGGAATGAAAATTTAGGAATGGGGAAAAGGCAAAATATCCAACCCCAACTGATTTAGAAGAAGTTTTTCTGAATCTGTCACTTCTGAACCATCAGACATGACAGGCCAATCTCCTATAACCCTTACCATTGTCTACTTCTAGTTTCTGAGAGAAAAACAAAGTATTTAATAGGGTGAGTATAACATGGGAGATTACAAAGTAATTACTGGCCACTAGTAACTCAAGAATGAGTTACTCTGACTTCTTTCATTTGAATTAGAATTCCTGGGTAGCCAGAAATACAAGGATTTCCAAGGATAACCCTCAACCAAATGGAGAGAGTCACTGGATAAAAGTTTAGGCTTCCTGTATCAATATTTTAGAAAGAAAAATTTATGTGGATTTTAAATGATTCTGCAGAGGATCTCCAGTAGGATTGGGCTTTAGTCACCTAGCAGTAACCAGTTCAATAATATATCAAACAGTCAAGAAACTCATCTTTGATTATTGATCAATAGTTAATGTTATATAGTTTTAATAATGACCATTAAAAGATAATTCAGAAATTCTATCATTAGAATCTTAATATTACTATATTACAATGTATTCTAGTAGAACCTCTTAATGCCCAAGTTATATTAGAATCTATTAATGCCTTGCACAAAGTAACAATGATTTGAATTGTGGCTCAGCTAGTAAAGAATCCACCTGCCATGCGGAAGACCTAGGTTTGAACCCTGGGTTAGGAAGATCCCTGGGAGAATGGAAAGGCTACCCACTCCAGTATTCTGGCCTGGAGAATTCCATGGACTGTATGGTCCATTGGGTAGCAAAGAGTCGGACACAACTGAGTGACTTTCACCACCATACACTAAAACCAGCTAATTATTTTCTGGTATTTTAAATTCTTACATATTTTTTCTTTATTATTCTATTCTTATCCCAATTCCTATTCTTCTTCTTCCTAAATACAGTTTATAGTGAGGTTAGCAAACATATATTCCTAGTAGAAATCTCAACAGAATGAAACACTGGTGTCGGTAGTCCATGTAGCAAACTCTGGATTATCTACCAAGATTCCTGATTGGGACATGGAACAAGAATGCAGAGAAGCTTCATTTCTCTGGCATTATCATTGTTGGTGTATTAATAATCTGTTACCACATAACAAATTATTCAAAAGCTTAGTGGCTTTCAATACTACCATTTATTATCACAGTTCCTGAGGGTCAGGAATCTGGGCATGGTTCAGTGGTCCTGTGGCTCAGGGTCTCTTAATGGCAATCATCAAGGATACAGTCAATACAAGGCTCAACTGAATGAGTTCCCATGCCCATTCATTTTTCTGTTGGTAGAATTCAGTTGCTTCTGGCTGTAAGACTGAGAGTCTCAGTTCTTCACTGGCTGTTAACAAGAAGTTACCTGCAGTTTCCTGGTACATGGGCTTCTCTATAGGGAAACTCGCAACTGAGGCAGCTAGCCTCATTAGAGAAAACAAACCAATAAAGCCAGAAAGGGACAATAATGATGTAAGTCAGTCCTTTCAAAACCTAATCTAAGAAGTGATATCGCATCACTTTTGCATGTTCTCTTCATTGGATGTGAGTAACCTGGTAAGGCCCTCCCTCAAAGGAAGCCGGTCACATGAGGATATGAATGTCAGGAGACAAGGGTCATCCTAGAAGGCTACCTACGATGACTGGAAATTTACTAATATCTTAGCTGTTTCACCATAATTAACAGAGCCATCTAAAAATCTCATCACTCAGCTAAAGAGTTAATTATGTGAAAGTAAATCCCCTTGTAGAATCTTTGGATTATCTGTCATCTCCATATACACAGATAAAGCTTCTTTCCACTTTGTTAATGTGTTTGCCTACTGGTTGCATGTCAGTACGATGGGTAACCACCAGGACTGGTTATTTGTTTTAATTACTGTTCTCTGCATTCACTCTTCTCCATTTACTTAGAGAGAAACAAACAGCTATATTTTGTGAAAATTCATATATATAATAAAACAAACAAAGTTTTTCTCTACTTATTAAAAGATTTTAAAAAGTCTTATTCTACTATATTCTCATCATCTTTTTGTTTTCAAATTTTTCATAGTTTAACTTTTTGGCATGTCATTACGAATTCATGGGCTTTCACACATTCAATTTATGGTTAATTAATAGTAATTTATATTGTGTTTTGAAACTCAGGTTTTCATAAGTTGAACTTCATTAGTTTCTTTATCCTTTTAGTCATCATCCCATGATGTTCCTAAAAACATTTTATTCTCTAACAAAAGCTATATGTTTTAGACCTGCTGTTTCTAATCCTGACTTTTTACTGCTTGAAGACATTGAAACAGCCACTGTCAAAGAAGGTGTGATTTCTTTTAGTGGCGAAGGCTGTCAGAAATAAAATTCTAAGCGTTGGAGATACATACATTTATGTTGTTGTAGGAAAGAGTGCTAATACTGTGACTAAATTTTAGAGAAAGAAACGGGAAAAGTTTTCCTTTCTAGAGTCAAGTTTCAAATTGATTTTTCTAACTTAACACCATTTTAAACATTATATTGTGTTATCTCACTTTTTTAAAATAAAGGTTTGCAAAGCACTAAGATCTCCCATTACATGAAAGGCAACCAGACAGGTAAACCTCACCTGTCTCCTAAAAAAGGACATGAATATGTCCTTGATTTAGCCTAAGCAGCCAGGTCTACAGACTTTAAAAATTCAAACTCATTTCTGGTCAGTAATTACTGTTGAGCAATCTTTATATGCACCTCTCTTTTCTCATAGTTTTGTGCATTCCATTATTTATTTAGTTTGTGATTTAGCAGCTTCTCAGTGATCTATTGTGCAAAGACTTTGTATTCTAAACCCTTGCCTGTTCAAAAATTCTTGTGTGTGAAGAAAGAAGTCTATATGGAACTTCCCCAACCCCAAAAATCATTGCTGGTATTATAGAGCACATCCACTCTCTGCAGCCCTTCTTCTAAATATAGACGGATATACCACTTTCTGTAATTTCTACCACCTTTTAGACCATCAGTCTGCTCCTCACTCTACACTTTAAAAGATGTGATTGTTATATGAATGGAAGTTAGAACAAAATACATATGCATTTTCAGACATGTGTGGGTGTATGTTTGTATGTAATGTTTTTTACATACCTTCTGGGGCAAACATTACTGTTTGGCTAATTCAGTATCTACTTCTATTCCCCTCCTCTATAATTGTTTCCCATTATAGTAGAAAAAATAGTCATCATCAGTTCAGTTAGGCCATGTGCCACAATTCTGGGCAGAAATGGGAGTTGCTAAATCTGGATGAAGGATCCCAGGTGGCTCAGTGGTAAAGAATCCACCAGCCAATGAAGAAGACATGGGTTCAGTGCCTGGGTTGAGAAGATCCCCTGGAGAAGGAAATGGCAACTCACTGCAGTATTCTTGTCTGGGAAATCCCATGGACAGAAGAGCCTGACAGGCTACAGTCCATAGGGTCGCAAAAGAGTTGGACACGACTTTGCAACTGAACAACAAACAAACAAATCTGCATGAAATTGAATGTTTGTCTTAGAAGAGTCTTCTGTTGTTGTTGTTCAGTCACCAAGTCATGTCTGACTCTTTGCGACCCCATGGACTGCAGCATGCCAGGCCTCCCTGTCCCTTGCCATATCCTGGATTTTGCCCAAGTTCATGTCCAGAATACTTTTCTAGAGGAACTCAAGCTAAGACAGAAATGAGATGATGGTAACTTCAATAGTACTGTAACAACACAATTAGAGGCTTAGCTATGGTGACTTGGGATGGGATTCATGTAGAAGAGGAGCACTGGCTTATACAACATCTCTGAGTTTTGAGAGGCGAAAGGGACAGTGATAATGCTAATGCCCATGGAGACGTTGTTGTGTAATCAAAGTGACAAAGAAAGAAGATCACAAAGTCATATGAGGGAGCTATCAACTCAAAACACAGTGTGAAAGCCACCGGCCTGTTATGGCAGTATTCAAAGAGACTCCTCATCCACAGCTAGAAAACAGACTGAGCTGAAAATGAGGTTGTGTCTTACTAAGAAAGTAATCATTACAAATAATAGCTGAATTTACAATCCCCTGGCAAGTCTCTATACTAAATTCATGGCCCTGATGGGGAGGAAGAGAATCTAAAATCTGGAACAAGAATATCTGGGTTTATACACATAAGAATCTTCAACCACTACTTCCTCTAAAAATTGGTAGCCAAAGCAACTGTCTCCTTCTTGGTAGAGGATCACAGCTTCTCGTTGCCTGGAAACCATGAGAGGTCCTCACCTAAGGCAGATGACCCACAGATGATGTCTGCATTCCTCAAGATCTGCCCCACTGCTGGTCATGGCTTCTAGATGTGCTGTGCTTAATTGCTCAGTCATGTCCCACTCTTTGCGACCCCATGGACTGTAGCCCTCCAGGCTCTTGTGTCCATGGGATTCTTCAGGAAAGAATACTGGAGTGGGTTGCCATGCCTTCCTCCTGGCGATCTTCCCAACCCAGGGATTGAACTCAGGTCTCCTGCATTGCAGACAGATTCTTTATCGTCTGAGCCACCAGGGAAGCCCAGCTTCTAGATGAATGGTCCTCAAATTTCAACATTTATCAGCATCACCTGGAGTACTTGTTACATCACAGATTATTAAGCTACTACCCCCAAGAGGCTCTGATTCAGTAGGTCTAGGATGGGACTTGGGAGCTGGCACTGCTAACAAACTCCCAGGTGATGCTAATGCCGATGGTCTGGACACCACACTCCCAGAACCACTCTTTTAGAAGAATAATGAGGAACAACTCTCAGTCCAGCCTAAATTAGGGAAGTAGTCTCTGTTAGAAAGAAAGAGGTTATTTACCTAAAAAGCCACAGAACCTGAGTAATTTGTTACCATAGGAACCAAGAAAATGAGCCCAAGAATGGATCTGAGAGTATAGTATATAAAGCAAATATAAAACAGTTTTGAGTCTTGAGTTTTGATCTACCAACACTTTCTCATGACTCTGGACACTGGGAACAAAGATGCTTTGAGCCCATTGTAGCATGTTGCTGAGATAGGTCTTCGAATGTGGAGATGACAGATGATAGTGGCCTACAGTAAATGAAATAGAATTGCCTTGGCAGAGTAGTTATGATGGAGTCAAAAGGCCCAGAGAAATGGACATGTTACAATAAATTATTTTATTTATGACCAGAAATCATTAGCTATGCTCCTTTGTCATTGTTCAGTCACCAAGTCATGTCCAACTCTTCGAGACCCCATCCATGTACAGCAGCACACCAGGCTTCTCTATTGTTTCAGTTGAGTTCAGTTCAGTTCAGTCGCTCAGTTGTGTCCAACTCTTTGCGACCCCATGAATTGCATCACGCCAGGCCTCCCTGTCCATCACCAACTCCCACAGTTCACTCAAACTCATGTCCATCGAGTCAGTGATGCTATCCAGCCATCTCATCCTCTGTCGTCCCCTTTTCCTCCTGCCCCCAATCCCTCCCAGCATCAGAGTCTTTTCCAATGAGTCAACTCTTCGCATGAGGTGGCCAAAGTATTGGAGTTTCAGCTTCAGCATCAGTCCCTGCAATGAACACCCAGGACTGATCTCCTTTAGGATGGACTGGTTGGATCTCCTTGCAGTCCAAGGGACTCTCAAGAGTCTTCTCCAACACCACAGTTGAAAAGCATCAATTCTTCGGCACTCAGCTTTCTTCACAGTCCAACAACACTCACATCCATACATGACCACTGGAAAAACCATAGCCTTGACTAGAAGGACCTTTGTTGGCAAAGTAATATCTCTGCTTTTGAATATGCTATCTAGGTTGGTCATAACTCTCCTTCCAAGGAGTAAGTGTCTTTTAATTTCATGGATGCAATCACCATCTAAAATGATTTTGGAACCCAAAAAAATAAAGTCTGCCACTCTTTCCACTGTTTCCCCATCTGCCATGAAGTGATGGGACCAGATGCCATGATCTTAGTTTTCTGAATGTTGAGCTTTAAGCCAACTTTTTCACTCTCCTCTTTCACTTTCATCAAGAGGCTTTTTAGTTCCTCTTCACTTTCAGCCATAAGAGTGGTATAGGAGGGTCCAAAGGACATTCCCCTTGTTAATGCAATAAGGAAGGCACAGGCGTCATTGAGTAGAATGGCAATCCTCTTTAAGTTACTGGGTTCCTTACCCGCAATGGGGAAGATAGAATTCCAAGATAGGTGAGACCAGGTGACAGCACTTAACTTCCTGAAGCAAGGTGGACACAAGCAGCAAAGCTGGGGTGACAATGGGGGATTCTTGCCCCCAGAGGCCATATGAAAATAGCTAGTAGACCTTAGAGTTCCAAGAGATTAACCTGACAGACAATGTGGGTATTGCTTCACCTGTATAACCAAAAAAGATCAAGAGTGAGTAAGCCAAAGTTTGGTGTCAGTTACTACAATTAAATGTCATGATTCTTCACCTAGTTTCAAGATCTTGGCCAGTTCTTAGACCCAGAGGCCAATAATCAAAAGGGAATTCAATCTCCTTGAGGAAGGATCTTTACACTACAAGTATATACAACTGTGATTCCCCTTGTACTTTCCCAGAGTGACTTATACAGAAATTTTACACTAATAAAAGTGAAATATGCAAATGTTCACAGGGATGTTGGATACCAAGACAGATAATACTGATACAGTGGAAACATTATTTATAATGAAAGAAGTAAATACATGACCACCGGACCTCCTATTTTTTAAATACTCAGCTGGAATTCTGTGAGCTCTTAGCATCTGTAAGATGTAAGACTTTATCTTACATTTGAAATCTGACTTCAAATTATAGCACCTTCATCTCCTTATCTGATGGCTTTCTCTAACCATCAAAGCTTGCTCTTGCCTCCACACACAGCAGACAGGATTCTTGAAAATGAATGCCACCTAAGAACAACCCAACTCCTGTTACCTTTGAGGCTTATGTTCTACTGTGTTTCAAATGATACTTTAAGTGGCTTGGTAATGCACTTTATATTGGCTATCTTTTCTTCTTGGTCTTGATTTATTACTCTCCTAGCAGTGTTTCCAGCATCTCTTGGATCTTAGAAAAAGCAACAGAATTCCAGAAAAATGTCTACTTCAGCTTCATTGACTATGCTAAAGCCTTTGACTGTGGGGATCAAAAAAAACTGTGGAAAATTCTTAAAGAGATGGGAGTACCAGACCTTACCTGTCTCCTGAGAAACCTATACGCAGGTCAAGAAGCAACAGAACCAGACATGAAACAATTGACTGGTTCAAAATTGGGAAAGGAGTACATCAAGGCTGTATATTGTCATCTTACTTATTTAACGCATATGCAGAGTACATCATGTGAAATGCCGGACTGGATGAAGCACAGGCTGGAATCAAGATTTCAGGGAGAAATATCAATAACCTCAGATATACAGATAGCATCACCCTTATAGCAGAAAATGAAGAAGAACTAAGGAGCCTCTTGATGAAAGTGAAAGAGGAGAGTGAAAACCCCGGCTTGAAGCTTAACATTCAAAAAACGAAGATCATGGCGTCGAGTCCCATCACTTCATGGCAAATAGATGGGGAAACAATGGAAACAATGACAGACTTTATTTTCTTGGGTTCCAAAATCACTATAGATGGTGATTGCAGCCATGAAATTAAAAGATGCTTGCTCCTTGGAAGAAAAATTATGACCAACCTAGACAGCATATTAAAAAGCAGAGACATTACTTTACCAACAAAGGTCCATCTAATCAAAGCTATGGTTTTTCCAGTAGTCATGTAGTCATGTGAGAGTTGGACCATAAAGAAATTTGAGCACCAAAGAATTGATGCTTTTGAACTGTGGTGTTGGAGAAGACGCTTGAGAGTCCCTTGGAATGCAAGGAAATCAAATCAGTCAATCCTAAAGGAAATCAGTCCTGAATATTCATTGGAAGGACTGATGTTGAAGCTAAAGCTTCAATACTTTGGCCACCTGATGCAAAGAACTGACTCATTGGAAAAGATCCTGATGCTGGGAAAGACTGAAGGCAGGAGAAGGGGATGAAAGAGGATAAGATGGTTGGATGGCATCACCAACTCAACAGACGTTGAGTTTGAGCAAGTTCCGGGAGTTGGTGATGGACAGGGAAGCCTGGTGTGCGGCAATCCATAGGGTCACAGAGTTGGACATGACTGAGAGATAGAACTTAACTGACCACTGTTTCCATAGATCCTCTCCCAAATATGTGTGCTCAAATATTTGTGTCTAGCGCTGCTTTCTGGGGAGGAATGCATATTAAGATATATTAATACAAGTAAACAGAATAGAAAGTAAAAAGTTTCTTCCCTTTTTCATTTGGGATTCTGGCACATCATTACCTAAGATATCCATCATCAATACAGGATATCTGATAGAAATGAGAAACTGATGTGACGCTTAGGCACAAAAACAGGGGCAAGGAATAGCACCTTCTGAGTCTTCTTCTGTGAAGCTTGTCAGATATTTAGAAATTCTGCTGTGATATAATTGAGTTGAAAGCCAGAAGATCTGCTAGGGTGAGATGAGAAATGAGGTGACATCATTGCTGATGCTGCAAGGGCCAGAAATACCACCAAGCATTCATATAGAGCCACTTCTACACGTGTAAGATCATGGTGCCTTGACCACAGCAAGAGACCAGAAAGGTCTCCCTAGCTTCAGACAGACTTCTGCAGGTGATTCCATAAGAGTATCTATCTATGATGAGGAGGGATGAAAGGTATTGCCCAGAATCCAGGGAGAACACAATCTCTTATCCCATGACCATGCTGCTGCTGCTGCTGCTAAGTCGCTTGAGTTGTGTTCAACTTTGTGCGGCCCCATAGACAGCAGCCCACCAGGCTCCCCCGTCCCTGGGATTCTCCAGGCAAGAACACTGGAGTGGGTTGCCATTTCCTTCTCCAATGCATGAAAGTGAAAAGTGAAGTTGCTCAGTCGTGTCTGACTCTTAGCAACCCCATGGACTGCAGCCTACCAGGCTGCTCCATCCATGGGGTTTTTCAGGCAAGAGTACTGGAGTGGGTTGCCATTGCCTTCTCCATAATGACACATAAATCCTCTCGAATCCAGATATATTTCAAGTAGGATAGGAGAGGAGGAGTCACAGAAAGCTGAAATTTGGACTGTCTGAATGTGTGTGCTGTGCTAAGTTGTTTCAGTCATGTCCAACTCTGTGCAGTCCCATGGACTGTAGTCTGCCAGGCTCCTCTGTCCATGGAGTTCTCCAGGCAAGAATACTATAGTGGGTTGCCATTCCCTTCACCAGGGAATCTCCCCGATGCAGGGATTGAACCTGTGTCTCCAGCATTGCAGGCTGATTCTTTTTACCATCTGGGCCAACAAGGAAGCCCAAACAGTAATATAACATGCGGTTGTCTAAAACCAAGGGACTGAGATCATTTTTACTGCCAAGTTTTAATACTGCCACAGCAAAATCTATGCTGTCCAGTTAAGTGGGGCTCCAGAGGAAGAGTTTCATGTTAATGGCACCCCCAGCTTATAGATTTAATGTCTTCAAAGAATAACTGAATTCTCACTTTCCTTTATTTATTAAGGGGGAAATGCTTTTGATATATATATTTAAATATAATGCTATTATAATAATATAATACCCTGGAGTGCATCACTTACACTTTCCAGGGATGTAAAGGCAGAAAAAGACAAGATCCTAAGCACAACAGGCTACACAGGCTGGAGAGCCCTTGGATGCAGACACTCAGATTCACCTGAGACCAGGAAAGAGGTGAGGCTGTACATTAGAGGATCCTGGGCTTCAAGGGAACTGAAAGAGCCATCAGGACAAAAGGCAATTAACAACTGACCCTGTACCTTCTCCTTTTCTCTGGAAATTTGTCCCCTCACTTCTCCTATACATGTCCTGTGTCTTCTCTTGACAATTCGTAATTCACCCACTCTGAATCCAAATGTCATTAAGAAGGATAACACAAAGGGAAACTTTAGACACCTTAGAACTGAAGCAGTTCATTCAGATGAAGAAGTACTGTGTTTTATAAAACTCTGTGAAATGGATCCTAACACAGAAGTCAAAAGAAGAGGACTGTGGGTATCTCAGAGTTTAACAGTCCACACAAGTGTTAACGGGAGCTTCAAACCCACATTAGGTTTAATCAAGATGACTCAAATCACAATTTTACAGAGCACTTTATAAATTGTCATATAAACAAAGGCACTATTATTGGAAATCTAAAACAGAAAAGGCAATTGTTGTTCAGTTGCTCAATAGTGTCTGACTCTTTGCAACCCCGTGGGCTACAGCATGCAAGACTTCCCTGTTCTTCACTATCTCCTAAAGCTTGTTCAAACTTATCTCCATTGAGTTGATGATACTATCCAACCATTTCATCCTCTGTCACTCCTTTCTCCTCCTGCCCTTAATCTTTCCCAGCATCAGGGTTTTTTCCAAGGAGTCAGCTCTTCACATCAAGTGGCCAAGTTATTGCAGCTTCAGCTTAAGCAACAGTCCTTCCAATGAATATTCAAGACTGATTTCCTTTTGGATTGACTGGTTTGATCTCCTTGCTGCCCAAGGGACTCTCAAGAGTCTTCTCCAGCACCACAGTTTGAAATCATCAATTCTTCAGTGCTCAGCCTTCTTTATGGTCCAACTCTCACATCTGCACACAACTACTGGAAAAACCATAGCTTTGACTATATGGGTCTTTGACACTAAAGTGATGTCTCTGCTTTTTTTTTTTTTTTTTTTTTTACTTTACAATATTGTATTGGTTTTGCCATACATCAACATGCATCTGCCATGGATGTACACATGTTCCCCATCTGCTTTTTAATACGCTGTCTAGATTTGTCCTAGCTTTTCTTCCAAGGAGCGAGTATCTTAATTTCATGGCTTCAGTCACCGTCCACAGTGATTCTGGAGCCCAAGAATATAAAATCTGTCACTGTTTCCACTTTCCCCCTTCTATCTGCTATGAAGTGATGGGACCAGATGCCATTATCTTTGTTTTTTGAATACTGAGTTTCAAGCCAGCTTTTTCACTCTCCTTTTTCACCCTCATAGAGGCTCTTTAGTTCCTCTTCACTTTCTCCATTAAGGTAATATCATCTGCGTATCTGAGGTTATTGATATTTCTCCTGGCAATCTTGATTCCTGCTTGTGCTTCATACAGCTCAGCATTTTGCATGTTGTAGTCTGCATATTAGTTAAATAAGCAGGGTGACAGTATACAGCCTTGTAGTATACCTTTTCCAATTTTGAACCAATCAATTGTTTGATGTCTAGTTCTAACTGTTGCTTCTTGACCTGTGTATATGTTTCCCAGGAGACAGGTGAGGTCTGGTACTCCCATCTCTTTAAGAATTTTCCACAGTTTGTTGTGATCCACACAGTCAAAGGCTTTAGTGTACTCAATGAAGCAAAAATAGATGTTTTCTCTTGAATTACCTTACTTTATTTATGATCCAATGAATTGCTTCTTCTAAACCTGCTTGTGCATCTGGAAGTTATTGGTTCATGTCCTGTTGAAGCCTAGTTTGAAGGATATTGAGTGCAGTCTTGCTAGTATGTGAAATGAGCACAATTGTATGGTAGTTTGAACATTCTCTGGCATTGCCTTTCTTTGGGATTGGAATGAAAACTGACTTTTTCCAGTCCTGTGGCCACTGCTAAGTTCCAAATTTGAGTGCCGCACTTTAACAGCATCATATTTCAGGATTTGAAATAGCTCAGCTGGAACTCCATCACTTCCACTAGCTTCATTCGTAGTAATGCTTCCTAAGGCCTACATGACACTCTAGGATGTCTGGCTCTAGGTGAATGATCACACCATCGTGATTATCCAAGTCATTAAGACCTTTTCTTGTACAGTTCTGTGTATTCTTGCCACCTCTTCTTAATCTCTTCTGCTTCTGTTGGATAGATCTTTACTGCTTCTGTCCTTTATTGTGCCCAACCTTGTATGGAATGTTCCCTTGATATCTCCAAATTTCATGAAGAGATCTCTAGACTTTTGCATTCTATTATTTTAGTCTATTTATTTACATTGTTCACTCAAGAAAGCTTTTTTATCTCTCCTTGCTATTCTCTGGAACTCTCCATTCAGTTGGCTATATCTTTCACATTCTCCCTTGCCTTTCACTTTTCTTCTTTCCTCAAATATTTGTAAAGCCTCCTCAGACAACCACTTTGCCTTCTTGCATTTCTTTTTCTTGGGGATGGCTTTGGTCACTGCCTCCTGTACAGTGTTATGAACCTCCGCCCATAATTCTTCAGGCACTCTGTCTACTGGATCCAATCCTTTGAATCTATCCATCATATAAAAGTTATTTTACAGATCAGTCTGATAATTAGTACAGGAAAAAGAAAACGTGAGGATTAGGCCTTCCATATGGCTGGGAAGTAGGAGAGATGTTGACGATGAGGGAATCAGGGGAATCACTAACACCTCTGTCAAGGAGAACAGCAAAGTAAAGTAATTAAAGCCCAGTTTTGATACCAGATGGGCTCAGATTTTAATCCCAGATCTGCCACCTGCTACCTGTGCAATCTTGAGCAATTTATTTAACCTTTCTGAGAATTAACTGGATGTTATGCAGATTAACTGAGACCATATAACATTTCAGCAACATCATCAATGTCCAATAACTATTCATTTTTCCACCCCATTCACACCCACTACCCACATTTAAGAGAAGGAAGAGGTGGCATCTTGGGTAAATGAGACTGAATATACAGAGGAAGAAAGCAAAGCTCCAGGAAAAATGCAGAAATAAGAGTGAAAAACAAAATAACTTTATGGAAGGCGCCTTGCTTTTCTACCACATGCATTCTAACAAACCCAAATTTTATGTCTAGTCTGAGCAGCCAAGTTGTCATGGCAGAGGCACTACTAGGTCATCTCCAGTCTCCTCATAATCCTCTGGAATCCATCTGAAATCAGTGTCCAAACTGGGGAACAAGCTACAATGTTAATTCCCGGGTGCCAGGGCCAGAGGTTTTGATTCAAAATATTCTTCTGTATTTTCACAAAAGAGACTAATGTTTTAAGATAAGAACTGAGGTTTCTCTCCCTGTTTTTCATCTGATTATGAAATTTTCTTTTTGCTCTTCTCTTGTTCAGTCAGAAGCTGCATGACCTCAGGCCAAAAAATAATAAAAACAAATGTCTTATTATTAGAAATTACTTTTCAAAGCAAACTGTCAAAAGAAAATTTTAGAGTCAACTTTTAATTCCACAGAGCCTACAATTTTGAAAGGAGAAAAAAGGCTTATGGTGAATGTCGAAATATGTGACCCATACCATAGGCAATAGATTTGAGGAAGAATCAGATAACATCCCATTTTCCCACCTGACCTGAGTCCAAGAAAAGATGCAGCTTACCCAACTAGAGGTAAAGGAGCCCTAAGCCGGAGAGCAGAATTAGGTGTGAATGTGAAATTCCTGGTCAGCAAAGATCAAGGAGCTTGGAGGACAACTTAGTCCAAACCTCTGATGCCCTGAAATCATTAAATAACTTTGGAACTTAGGTACAGTTTCAGAAAAAGGAGGTGGAACAGAACCACGAGTAAACTAAAAGGTACAATGACAGGATAATCCATGAATTCCAAGGTCAGTAGATTAATTCTTCTGTCATCACCAGGAACAATGGCTCTCAGCAGAAATTAAATCCAGTTATATGAAAATCTTATAAAAGTTAAACTTTCCCACACATTTTGGAAGTTGTATGCCTACTACAGTTTAAAAAGCTACATAAGTTCTGATTCAAGTGGCTTGCAAACCACACTCTGAGAAATACTGTGAACTCTACTTAAAGTCTAGGTCCTCCTCCAAACAGATCTTCAGTTTACCCTATAAAATGGTACCTGCTGCTTAGGGTTAAAGATGAGGATTTAGTGAAACATGTTACTTGGTGTATAGTAAGTTACTGCTAAGCTGCTAAGTCACTTCAGTAGTATCTGTGCGACCCCATAGACAGCAGCCCACCAGGCTCCCCCGTCCCTGGGATTCTCCAGGCAAGAACACTGGAGTGGGTTGCCATTTCCTTCTCCAGTGCATGAAAGTGGAAAGTGAAAGTGAAGTCGCTCAGTCTTGTCTGACTCCTAGCGACCCCATGGATTGCAGCCTAACAGGCTCCTCCGCCCATGGGATTTTCCAGGCAAGAGTACTGGAATGGGCTGCCATTTCCTTCTCCAATGCATGAAAGTGAAAAGTGAAAGTGAAGTCGCTCAGTTGTGTCTGACTTCGTGACCCCATGGACTGCAGCCTACCAGGCTCCTCCGTCCATGGGATTTTCCAGGCAAGAGTACTCAAGTGGGGTGCCATTGCCTTCTCCTGATAGTAAGTTACTTATAACTATTAACTCATTGTTAATTAGAAACATTTCTTACTCCTTTACTTTATTCTATATTAAGAAGCCTTAATTAGTGTAACTGCTGGTGTTTTTTACACAATTTTATCTGGCCCAGGAAATGGAATGACTTACTGGTCACTTTGGGAAGAATGAACTGAACTATTGTTGGCTCAGTTCCTTCCTACTTCTTCATGGGAACCTGTAGCCAATGATAGTCCAGTGGGAACATGTCACCTACTACTCCCTCAGAGACAGACTCTGTCCCTTTAGGGAAGCTTCCCCCTGGTCCAGCATTATCTGTACCTGTGCATTCTACTAACCCTGGGCTCAGTTATAGGCTCATTTAGCTTTCACATGATTTGACTTACCTTCTTTGGGCAACAAGGTTCTATTTTGGCCTACTGCATTCCTTTGTTTTATATATAAGTTTATTTAAAATCTGAATATTGAAGAAGACTGCTACTTAGTTTCTAAGGAATCTCAGCACTTATTTTAAGTGAAATAAGTAAGAGTTATACAATTTACATGAAAGTCTTTGTTTTTATATCCTTTGACCCAGAAATTTCACCTAAAATAATTTAAACAAAGGCAGAAATATGTATGCATAATAATTTTCATAATATTTATGCATAATAATTTTTATGATTGAAAAAAGTAAATATCCAACAACAGGTAACTAGTTAACTTATGGTATTGATAAAATGGAATACTATGAATATATTAAATATAATACTGTAGACTTCAAATTCTTACTAGATGAAATAACAGAGACCAGATTGACTCTGCCAATTTTAACACATGGACAGATACACATGGACAGATATATGAACCAACAGTTTTCAGACATGGGACAACAAGCAGCACAGAACTGTGGGATCCCTGAGAGATCAGAAACAAACAAGGTGAGCCCTGCATTTTCATCAGCTTACTACTAGAAGACAGTTTCCAGTCCATGGAACAAGTAGGAAGAACTCAAATAAAGATCATCAGTATTGCCTAGTTGAGAAGACAGAGATAGCATTCAAGGCATCTATAAATTGTAGAGCAAAGTAATGAAAAAGAGGGAACTCTATATAGAAAGAGCTTTGTAGCTCAGCAGATGAATCCCACTGAGTCTTTAGCTGAGTATTGGTCAGTACATGTCTAAGAAAAAAATATGTGAGGTCAGGGGGGAAATACCAAAGAGGAATAGACAAAACAATTCTGGAGCTCACACAAGCCTGGAAATAGTTTGTCTTCACATCAGTCAGAGTGGAAAGATCTCATAATATATGGTCATCAGGTGGAATTCTGAGAAGGGTATCACCTTGGTAGTAGAGTTAAATTAGTCTCAGACTAAAGAGTTCTCTATGCCAAGAAGCAAAGATTAAACCTTGAAAAAGTATAATTGATTAACTGCAGTCTGAAAAAACTCTAACATTAAAAGATAATCAAACTCCATCAACCAACAACCTAAATTCACAATGCCAGGTATCTAATAAAAGATTACAAGACATGAACATAAACAATAAAATATCACTCATAACCAGAAGAAAAATGCAAACTATAGAAATGCACAGAAAAACTCCATACATGAAATTAGCAGACAGGAATATTAAAACAGTTAATATAAATAAACTCTTTATATTTAAGAACATAAAATCATGACCATTGTGAGGAAATAAATGGAAGTTATATAAAAAGTTATATGTCTAGAGAGGTGAAACTGTATCTGTAAGGAGAAAAAAGACACGAAATGGGATCAACAGCAAATTAGACATTGGAGAAGAAAATATCAGTGAAATGAAGACATGACAATACTAACTTTCCAAATGAAAGACAAAAGGGAAGAAAATACTGAAAATGAGGTAGAGACTGAACACAGCATTTGAAAAAATAATGGATGAAAACTTTCCAAATTTGATTAAAATACTAAACTCACAATCTAACTCAATGAGTCCCAAACAGGAGAAACTTGAAGAAAAAACATGCCAAGACACATAATAATCAAATTGCTGAAATGATAAATTCAATAAATGAAGAAAACGAATGGCTAAGTTCCATATCTATTTCTGATGGAACTCTCCACAAACTACAGATAGAAATGAATTTCTTCAACCTAAAAGATTATCTGCAAAAAAAAAAAAAAATCACCAGTAGAATACTCAGTGGTGAATAACTGGCTATTTTACCTGTAATTTTGGAATAAGGCAAATTATTTAGAATACGGCACTTTCAGCACATTTATTATTTCCCTGAAAACCCTAGCCAGTGAAACAAGGCAAAATAATAATAAAAATTTTAAAGTCACTCATGTTGGGAAAAAATAATTTTTTTTAATTCTCTCTCTCTTTTTTTTTTTTCCCCAAAAAAGATACCTGGTATATGTAGAAAATCCTAAGGAAGCTACAAAAAAAAAAAAAAAAAAAAAAACTAGCTCTATTATAATAAGTAAGCTAAGCAAAATCACAGGATACAGGTTAATCTACAAATACCCATTTTATTTCAATATTTTACTAGTACACATTTGGAAACTATGTATTTGTCAATTTTTAAGTTTTGCAATTTATTTTTTTAAATAAATATTCACTGTTGTACTTAGCTTTCTACCCATCATTTTGTATCCTTGCTTTTAATGAAATTCTCCAAAATTCTACAAGCCCCAGACCCCATAAAACCTGGGTCCTTCCCTAACACAAATATTAGGGTCTACTTAAATCATTTGTGTACCACTGTAATGTGAAGCAAGCTTAAGAAATAATTAAACTTACTAATGCAACATTCTGCATGCTTCCTTCCAAAAAAATAGTTCTGAATTATCACTGAGATCACTGATGGGAAGCACTCTGAAAAGTAGTAACTACTATATCCATGCAAATTATTATTTTTATTATCCTTTTATATGCAAGCATCTGGAGCGCTCACCATTAGTTTGATAACTATTTTGTAATCTTCCAGTAAGTGTATGACACTCCTGGGGCTATGGAGGGTATAAAGATAAAATACATCCAATACTTCCCTTTGAGTTCACTGTCTCCAGTTTGAGAACACTGTAAACTGAAGATTTAAGGTATAAACTCTACGTTAGTGCTGTGGACTGAATTTTGTTTTTGTTGTCGTTCAGTTGCTAAGTCGTGTCTGACTCTGCTACCCCATGGACTGCAGCACACCAGGCTCCTCTGTCCTCTCCTATTTCCCAGAGTTTGATCAAAATCATGTCCATTGAGTCAGTGATGCTATCTAACCATTTCATCCTCTGTCACCTTCTCCTCCTGCCCTCAATCTTTTCCAACAATGGTGTCTTTTCCAATGAGTCAGCTCTTCACATTAGATGGCCAAAGAATTGGAGCTTCAGCAACAGTATTCAAATGAATATTCAGGGTTGATTTCCTTTAGAATTGACTGGTTCTGTTGTAGGAAGGGGGACCCCTTCAGGGCCCCAAACTGGGCTCTTGTCTAACACTCGGAAATGAATTGTCCGAGGAGACCCATGTGCTGACAAAGCAAGAGATTTTATTGGGAAAGGGCACCCGGGTGGAGAGCAGTAGGGTAAGGGAACCCAGGAGAACTGCTCTGCCACGCAGCTCGCAGTCTCGGGTTTTATGGTGATGGGATTAGTTTCCGGGTGGTCTTTGGCCAATCATTCTAATTCAGAGTCTTTCCTGGTGGCGCACGCATTGCTCATCCAAGATGGATGCTTGCGAGAGGGATTCTGGGAAGTAGACGCACACAAGGTGTCTCCTTTTAACCTTTCCCGAACTCTTCCTGTTGGTGGTGGCTTATTAGTTCCGTATTCCTTATCAGGATCTCCTGTCATAAAACAACTCATGCAAATGGTTACTACGGTGCCTGGCCAGGGTGGGCAGTTTCAATCAGTGTGCTTCCCCTAACAGTTTGATCTTCTTTCTGTCCAATGGACTGTGAAGAGTCTTCAGCACCACAATTCGAAAGCATTGTGTCCTTCCAAATTTTTTTGTGCTGAAGCCCTAATCCCAATATGATGGCTTTTGGAGAAGAGGCCTTGGGAGGTAATGAGGTTTATATAAGGTCATGAGAATAGAGCTCTCATGATAGAATTAGTGCTTTTATAAAAAGATACCAAAGAGCTTACTCTCTTTGCTCACCATGTGAAGAAAGCAGCTGTCTGCAAGCCAGAGAGAGTTCTCATCAGGATTCAACAATGCCAGCACTCTGATCTCTGACTTCCAGCCTCTAGCACTGTAGGAAAATTAACTCATGTTGTTTAAACCACCCAGTTGAGGGTATTTTGTTATGTCAGCCAAAGCCAACTAATATGTCAGAAAATTTTAACATTTAAAAAATGTTACTTTAAAAAAGTCCACATTGTAAGTGGAAATTATGGTCTAATATACACATACACATACTCAGACAAACGTTTTGCAAAATACTACTCACACTTACCATACACTAAATATAGTTTCTCATAGTTTGCTGTTCTATTCCACTTCATTTTGTAAAATGCTGGTCACAACTCTCTTAATTTACTTCATAATCTCCTAATATATTACATCATATCATTTGAAAGTCGCTCTTTCCTGTCCAACTCTTTTGCAACCCCATGACTATACAGTCCGTAGAAGTTTCCAGACCAGAATACTGAAGTGGGTAACCTTTTCCTTCTCCAGGGGATCTTCCCAACTCAGAGATCAAATCCAGTTCTCCCACATTGCAGGCAGATTCTTTACCAGCTGAGCCACAAGGGAAGTATGCCTATTTCATCCTATGGAATGTACACTAAAAATGCATTAATATAACCTATACAGAAATAGGTTATATTACAGAAATCTTCCTTATATACAGAAATCTTCATTAGCTCTAATAAAAATTGTTTTGAACTCTATTAGAGTGAAAAAGAAGACACCAAAATCCTAACAGACCATTTCTCCCAATTAATCATATATGTTTTATTAGAATAAAGACCTTAACTGTCCCTCTATATACATATCGAGGGAGCACACACACACACAAGCACACACACACACATATATTCAAAAGCCTTCACCTCCTGTATCTATATATTAAAATTGATTGCTTTTTCACACTGACAACTGCAATGAAAGCTCCCTGCAGGGAATCACAAGAGTCTGAGTGAAGGGGTTATTTTAGTGGTTCTTTGCCATCCGAGAATTGTGTTCAGCCACAAGAGCTTTCTGACAGGACTTGGCAAGCTCTGCATTATATTCAAGATTGTTTATTCTGTTGGAAAATTTGTGATAAAGGGGTTTGGCTCTTTTCTAAAGTATGTTCTGTGTGTGTGTGTGTGTGTGTGTGTGTGTGCATGTGGGCATGTGTGCATGTGCACATATGTGCAAATACATGTGTAAATATTCTTTAAAATATATAACATGGATGTTATAGAAAGATATTTTCTTAATTCTTTAATGGCAACATTTGTACATGAGCTATTATGATAATAATTTTTATAATGATAGACAATTATTTACTTAGGAAATACATCATGTTTATGGAATAAAGCTGAGCTCTACCTCCTCACTACAGCATTTATCTCTATTTAGAATGCACTTTTCAGCATCAACTCTGTATGTCTTAGGTGATCCATGAGAATAGGCATAGTCATTGTGTAAACAGAGAATGTTTTAAAGTATAAGATTACTAATAAGTTCTATTGTTTCTGTAGATGACAAAAGGTTTACTCAATCCATTTCTCTCTCTGCATCTAAAGTAATATTACCAATACTCTTCTTTTTTCCAATTTTTCCTTGACTAGAATTCACTAGCAGATTTACTCCTTTTGGTCACTTCAAGAACGGGCAAAATCAGGCTGAAGTAAGAGCATGACCAGCAGCTTTGGGGCATCCAAGAAATGTCTTTGGTGTAACTCCTGAAGTCATGTATGACAGTCTGTGATTAACACCAGTTCCTCTCTCAAAGCCCCGGCTGTTTAACCATGCCACAGTGCCATGTAGACCAGCTACAGAGATATCTAGCAAAGTGAGGGGTGGGGGGAAAAGGGAATGAAAGACAAGAAAATGTGAAAATCCAGAATTATAGACATACTGACTACCTGTCGTCATTTGGAAGTGTGCCCATCTTATGCCAATTTTAAGCCAATGTATGCATTCCCTGGTGGTGCAATGGTAAAGAATTCGCCTACCAATGCAGGAGACGCAGGAGACAGGGGTTCCATCCGTAGGCTGGGAGGATCTCCTGGAGGTGAAAATGGCTACCCACTCCAGTATTCGTGCCAGGAAAATCCCATGGACAGAGGAGCCTGGCTAGCTACAATACATAGAGTCACAAAGAGTTGGACATGACTGAAGGGACTTCGCACGCGCACTGTATTTTCAAGTTCCCGAATCTCCACTTTTTTCTTCATCACCCTAGTTTATCTTTTCTGTAACCCATATTGTCTGCAAGTCCCAATCTTGTATTTCTTGTTTTTCCAGTATGATTCTCTTGGCCTTCTAAATTCCACTATGTGCGGTTCATTCTGCCTATGATGTCTTCTCTTCCTGTATGTTGTTGTTCAGATGCAAAGTCATGTCCGACTCTGCGTGACCCCACGGCTGCAGCACACCAGGCTTTCCTGGCCTTCACTGTCTCCCAGAATTTGCTCAGATTCATCTCCATTGAGTCTGTGATGCTATCTAACCATCTCATCCTCTGTCATACCCTTCTTCTCCTGCCCTCAATCTTTTACAGGATCAAGGTCTTTTCCAATGAGTCAGCTCTTCACATCATGTGGCCAAAGTATTGGAGCTTCAGCTTTAGCATAAGTCCTTCCAATGAATATTCAGGATTGATTTCCTTTAAAATTGGCTGGTTTGATCTCCCTGCTGTCCAAGGGACTCTCAAGAGTTTTCTCCCTCACCAAGATCAATCTCAGATAATCCTCCTCCTGATCAATCTCTGATAATCCTCCAGAGCAGTGAAGCCTGCTCTGACCAACCTGAAGACAATGGACCATCCTACTTCATACCATGGCTGTGAGGCTCTCATGGTTTTTTGGTTTTCCTCTTCTTTTTCTTCTACTAGAACATAACCTCCTTGATGGTTGAGACTGTATCATATTTATATTCCATCCCTAGTGTCTCTTATAAAATCTACTTCTAGGATACTGAGCTGTTAACTGATTGACTGATACATCTGCCCTGGGTTGGCATGTCTACTGTTCTTGGGAGCCCTGCTTTGTAACAAAGCACTTTTCTCTGTCCTTTCTGAATTTTTCAAAATGTATTCATTGGAAGTTCAGGAGGGTAGTCTGAACTTCTTCATCCAAAATGCTAAGCTAGCACTGTGACCTAGTCTCACCTGAGAATTTTGATTGATGGTTGTTGGTACTATTCTCTGAAGTATGTCTGTGTTACATTGGTTCCTTCTAATGATCAGAGGCAAGCTATTTTGAGCTTTCATCACCACTATTATTTTTTTCTTACTGAAGGGCTTCTGTAGTAGAGCAGATATATCTAACAAACGCTAGGTCAATAATAAAACTAGGGTAACAATATGTCACAGTTTCTGCTACATTTGAGGATGCTTTTCTAAGCTAGACATCTCTGTCTCAGGATAAAAAATTTTAACTGTTAATGGTCCCAGAATTGATATTATTTCTCCAGTAATTGGACCCCAATGATAGAGGGATTGCTTATTCCTAATTGCTGATTCTCTGCATGTTTGTCCAATATGCCTTAGCTGGAAGGAGAAATACTGTTCTTACATTTAGTATTTTTTCCAGGCAGAAATTTGGAATTCACCTCTAATGAAACTCACTGTAACATCCTTTTATCTTCCTTGGAATTCAGAGACAAGGTTTTCCCTATTTTATATGTGGATTTACACATACCAAAATATTAATGAAGTATAATTCCTAAGCAAAAGAGCTTTTTAAAAAGGGATTAATTTTTCTTTCAATTCAGTGTTGGACTTTTTCAAAAAGGAGCCCAACAATCTTGAGGCACCTTGTTTAATAAAAATAGTTGGAGTGTACCAGTTTTAATCTGTTTTCATGGAAAGGAAAATTTAATATTACATGGTAGCATACTAGGGAACTCGGGCCCACTTGGGATTTTTCTATAGGTCCCTGCAACATAACTCCATCTCCTTTTCCTTTAGAAAGTCTGTCCTCAAGTTTCCCAGAGAAACAATCCTTCTAGACTATTTTCACCTATAGGTAAGAAGAGGTTTATCTTCAGTCCCAATGTCTGACAATGAGACAACAGAAAGAAAGAAAGAAAGTGAAGTCGCTCAGTCATGTCTGACTCTTTGCGACCCTGTGGACTGTAGCCCACCAGGCTTCTCCATCCATGGGATTCTCCAGGCAAGAATACTAGAGTGGGTTGCCATTTCCTTCTCCAGGGGATCTTCCCAACTCAGGGATGGAATCCAGCTCTCCCGCATTGCAGGCAGACGCTTTAACCTCTGAGCCACCAGGGAAGCAGAACCTGCCTGCAATTCCAATAACTGCTTTAATGGGAGTACATATCAATCATTGAATTAATTAACTCAATATCCTAGAAACAGACACTGGAGATGGAATATAAATATGACAGTCTCAACCATCAAGGAGGTTATATTCTAATAGGAGAGAAAAAAGAGGAAAACCGAAAAAACTCTATTGGGAGTTCTGTTACCTTATCCTAGAGCTCCCTGATTCTTGACCTTATCTTCCTCTTTGGAATGACTCTTGGCACCCATTTCCTAGGCATTTAACTTCTCCTCCCAGCCTTCTTCTAATGTCCTTGATAATCTCTTCAAGATTATACCTTGAATTTCAGACTAAACCTGGAGACAGTTTCTTGATCCTACAGACTCTGAACTCACTCCCAAGGCTTTCAGATTACTGTTGCTGCCACCACAGAATTATTAGGTTGAATATTAGGTAGAAGAGTAATTCAATAATACAAATAAGACAGGAGAACCTGGACTGAAGCACAGCAATGAAAATAAGAGGTTCACATTTTAGAGGCACACCCACTCCAATGTTCTTGCCTGGAGAATTCTGTGGACAGAGGAACCAGGGAGGCTACAGTCCATGGTTAGTCACTTAGTCACGACTGAGTGAATAACATACACACTTGCTTACAAATAAAATAATCTGGGGATTAATTTGGGACGATACTAAACAGAAAGGGAAGAGGCTATTAAACAGAAATGGAAAGCAGACTGTTCTTCTAGTTACCAGTTACTGCTTGAAAGGAAAGGGTATGAGTGTGTGTGTGAGAGAGAGTGAGAGTGAGAGAGAGATCATTGGAATTCTGGGGAAGAGATAAAGGGGAACAAGTAAAATTTCTTACAGTAGACCATTTTTGACCTATAAAATGTCAGTTTCACTTGATTTTCGCCTAAAAGAATTAAACCTAGAGGGAGACACTTTCATTGCTGACAGTGTTACGGGCACGTTTCACAACTTTCCATTTCCAATATTCCTTCTAGGTTTATATGCGTACAGAAAAATACTCAGAGGTAGTACAAGCCTCCTTAAGTCTCTAAACTATCAGCAAATCTACAGATGCTTTCTTTTTAATAACAATAATGCTAGATAAGTGCACTTCCACAAAGATTATATCATATTATCCTCACAGTAATATCCTCAGAGAAGATATTATCCTCATCATACATACGGAAACAGGCTCAAAGAGGTTAAACAGCTTGTCTGAGGACAAATGGAAAGTAATGACCTCTAAGTATTCTAGCTGCTGGTCTACTGTTCTGTCCACTTTGTGTGGATTTCCTATCTATGAAACAGAAAGGAGGAGATTAAGTGTGCCTCTCATTAGCTATACCTAAACCAGCAGAAAAATAACAACAACAAAACAAACAAGGTCAACTTTTATTCTCTAAACTGTGATCATTTTATATGGGCTTAAAACTTATTAAATTGATCATTTCCCTTTTTCAAAGCCATTATATCTGTAGTCTCCTCTCTTGTGACTTCCTATAGAACTTCACTGTTGGGAAAACCACTGACTAGCCTCCTAATAAAGTCACTTCTGTTCTCCTGCCCAAATTTGTCTTTCCTGGTGTTAGCTGCCTTCCCCTAACTCCTGCTGTCTAGAGAACATGCCCAGTGTTTTCTTTGTTTCATAGAAGAGGCCTGTAGAAGACTTTGGATTTTAATTTGAAAAATAAATAAAAGCCCTTGGAAAGGGAAAACTGTATTCCCCTAGGCCTCTTTCATTAATATGAGCTTCCTGAAATGCAGAGTTCAGTAGTGAGATTCAAGGTTAGAGGCAGAAGACCATACAAACTTGGAGAAGCCTTAAAAAATAAGAGAGAAAAATGTGGTTTATTAGTTATACTAGTTACAGAATGAACAGCATATTGTATGTGCTGTGTTAGAGGTATGTTATGAATAACAAAAGCCCTGGAGCATTTACATATTTGTTTTCAGCAATCCTGGCAGTTGGATTTCACCATTCTATGCCTCTTTGCCAGAATCACTAAACACTGGTACATATGGCATCTGAAGTACCATATGCCATAGAAAATGTTAGCTGATGCCTATACTTCTATATTATATTTTTATTTCAGATTTTTGCAGTTTGAACAAAGAATAGTAGAAAAAACAAAATATTGGACAAGCAGTAAACAGTGAAGTGAAAAAAAATGCCTTCAGAGAAAGCAAATAAAGGAAATGAATCTACCATGAGTTAACATGGCTACATGGTAATGAATCAGATACGGGAAGTAATTGTTTTGCATGAATAAAATTTAGATAGCCTTTTAACTATTTTTTTTGGAGTTAAAGGCTGCAACATGAAGAGTGAGAGTTGACATATTTTTCTTATCTTATTCTTCCTGACATTTCTTTCTAAAATCAGTCTGCATTTGATTGAAGTTAATTAACATGAAGGCTACAGTCAGGGACATCTAAAATCCAGGTTAAAACAGAAAAACTCAAATACTAGGAATGATTTTGCAATATTTATTTAGATTTTTGACCGAGCTTTTCAGCTAACATCTAGAGGCTTTTTTGGTTTTTGTTCTGAGACATAAGAAGACTCTAAAGTTAAAATCAGTATAATTGAATATTTGGCTCTCTCAAATAGGGAAACAAACAAAAATTCTATAGCCAACTGCAACTTTGTGATTTATAGGGAATACATATATTTGGTCATTCAGATGACCAAAATATATTTCTCATGTATATTTGGTCTTCATTCATAGTTACTAGCTCACAGCTCCCAAATTCCTTTAAATTTTCTGAGCGATAACAGCAATAGGAGATTCTTTTGCTATACTAAATAATATTTCATCTATTGTCCCTAGTTCCTGAAAATGCTTCAAAGCCACGAAAGGTGAAATAGGTGTCTTGTTATTCAAAACAAGCCCCTCCCCCCACAAGTGAATTTATGTTCATGAAAGTGACTTTTGGCCAGGGTAATCAACCATGAATAGAGGGTTGGAACTTTCAGTGCCACCCCCCTGATTTCCAGAGAGGGGAAAGGGGCTAGAGATTGAGTCAATCACCAATGGACAGTGAGTTAATCAATCATACTTATGTAATGAAGCGTCTCTAAAAACCCAAAGAAAGTTTGGAGAGCTTCCAAGGTTGGGGAACCAGAACGCTTCCACATGCTACTGTTCCAGGCCCCAAGCTCCAGGAGGATAGAAGCCCCTTTGTTTGGAACCTTGCACTATGTGTCTCTTCATCTGGTTGTTGTTTTGTGTCTTTTAATATTCTTTGTAATAAAATGGTAATTGGAGAAGGCAATGGCACCCCACTCCAGTACTCTTGCCTGGAAAATCCCATGGACAGAGGAGCCTGGTAGGCTACAGTCCATAGGGTCGCTAAGAGTCGGACACGATGAGCGACTTCCCTTTCACTTTTCACTTTCATGCACTAGAGAAGGAAATGGCAACCCACTCCAGTATTCTTGCCTGGAGAATCCCAGGGATGAGGGAGCCTGATGGGCTGCCGTCTATGGGGTCGCACAGAGTCGGACGCGACTGAAGCAACTTAGCAGCAGCAGCAGCAGCAAGTAAAATGTTTCTCTGACTTTTGTAAGCTGTTCTAGCAAATTCAGTTCAGTTCATTTCAGTAGCACAGTCATGTCCAACTCTTTGCGACCTCATGGACTGCAGCACACCAGGCCTCCCTGTCCATCACCAACTCCCGGAGTCCACCCAAACTCATGTCCATTGAGTCAGTGATACCATCCAACCATCTCATCCTCTGTTGTGCCCTTCTCCTCTCACTTTCAATCTTTCCCAGCATCAGGGTCTTTTCAAACGAGTCAGCTCTTTGCATCAGGTGGCCAAAGTATTGGAGTTTCAGCTTCAGCATCAGTCCTTCCAAAGAACACTCAGGACTGATCTTTAGGATGGACTGGTTGGATCTCCTTGAATTCCAAGGGGCTCTCAAGAGTCTTCTCCAATACCATAGTTCAAAAGCATCAATTCTTTGCTGCTCAGCTTTCTTTATAGTCCAACTCTCACATCCATACATGACTACTGGAAAAACTATAGCCTTGACTAGACAGACCTTTGTTGGCAAAGTAATGTTGGCTCTTTAGTTCTTCTTCACTTTCTGCCATAAGGGTGGTGTCATCTGCATATCTGAGGTTATTGATACTCTCCTGGCAATCTTGTTTCTAGCTTGTGCTTCATCCAGCCCAGCATTTCTCATGATGCACTCAGCATATAAGTTAAATAAGCAGGGTGACAATATACAGCCTTGATGTACTCTTTTTCCTATTTGGAACCAGTCTGTAGTTCCATGTCCAGTTCTAACTATTCCTTCCTGACCTGCACACAGATTTCTCAAGAGGCAGGTCAGGTGGTCTGGTATTCCCATCTCTTTCAGAAGTCAAAGGGACTTGTAACTGGCATCTGAAGTGTAGGGTGGTCTTGGATTGAGCCCTTTACCTGTGGAATCCAATGTTATCTTCTGCTGATGGGTGAATATTGGGTCCAGGGACCAAAAACACCAACTTTTACCAATAAGAAAGACATCAAAATAGCTGAATACCTCTAGTATGTAACAGGTAAGTGACAACCGAATGGGAATAACTTGGTGAATATATTAATCCTAGGAGAAAACCACTTATTCACAATTTTCTAAAAACAGTTTATGATTTTAACAGTCTCAAAAATTAGAAATAGAATTCTTAGTCTGAAAATGATCTGAGATAGACAAGTCATCCAAATTTGTACAAATTGATAAAAAGTTAGTATACTTGACTGGTTGATATATCCTGGTTGAATGAATGAACTTAATGGAGTAAGGAGTGAGAGGAAAAACAAAAGAAAACCACACAAGGTAAAGCTTAAAAGTTATAATGGTTTGACTTAAAATCATCCAATAATATTAATAGTTTTAAAGTAGATTTGTGTGTGTTTTTGTCAGAAACAGAACCAACACAGAACTAGAACCAAGACAAACAGATAGATAGATAGATTTATTATAAGGAATTGACTTACATAATTATGAGGCTGATAAATTCCACAATCTGCCATCTGCAAACTGAAGACCTAGGGAAGCCAGTGGTAATTCCAATCCTAATCTGAAGGCCTGAGAACCAGAGAAGCCAATGATATACATTCTAGTCCAAGAGCAGGAAAATAAACCAATTTCCCAGCAGAAGCAGGCAGGCAAGAAGGGCATGAATCTTCTTGCCCTCTGCTTTTTGTCCTATTCAGGACCTCAGCAGACCAGATGCTGTCCACCCCCATCCAGGAAGACAATCTACTTTACTGAGTCCACCAATTCAAATGCTAATCTCAACCAGAAGCATCTTCAGATGCACTCAGAAATAGTATTTAGCCTAAGCACCCCATGGCCAAAATTAACCATCACAAGTAGTACTTTACACCTTTAAAAGCATATTCATATTCTTTCCCATAAGAAAAAAATAAGCAATTCTGCACATTGGATATTAGTGCTTTCCCATTTCAGAGATGAGAAAACCAGCTCGGAAAGGTTGTCCTCTTATCCTTATGTCTTAACTATATGTTGGAATTACATCCCATTCTGGAAGTAATACCACCACAAGTTAAAAACAATATACTTTCCCAGAGGAATTGCATATCTCCAAATAAGACACAAAAATATAGGTGATACAGAATCCTAAGCTTTTTCTAAAAGTTTGCTCCGCATAGAAGTCTGCGCAAGAGACCTGTAAAGATGTCTGTATAAACTTATTGTATTGTCTTTGTCCCAATCACCCCAAAAGGGGCTTTCCTGGTGGGTCAGTAGTAAAGAACCCACATGCCAATGCAGGAGACATGGGAGGTGCAGATATGATCCCTGGGTCAGGAAGATCCCCAGGAAAAGGAGACGGCAACCCAATCCAATATTCTTGCCTAGAAAATCACATGGACAAAGGAGTCTGGTGGCAACCATCCATGGGGTCACAAAGAGTTGAACATGACTTAGCAACTGAACAACAACAAATTATCTCCAGAATCAAAAATCTCAGGCTCCCAAACTTATACAAAGAAACTAAAACCATATGAAGGCTCTTTTATAATGCTAATGTGACTCTCTCCTAACAGAGTTCTAAATCCAAAAACGTAACAAGGTAGGTATATTTGCTTCCTAGGGTTTTCATAACAAATTAATGACAAACTCTGTGACTTAAAAACAATAGAAAATAATTATCTCATAGTTCTGGAGGAGGCCAAAAGTCCAAAGTCAAGGTGTAAGTCTCTCTGAAATCTCTAAGAAAGAAAAATTTCTTGACTTTTCCAACTTCCAATGGTTTCAGGCATTCCTTGGCTTATGACTGTATAACTCCAATCCCTGTGTCTGTTTTCCCATAGCCTTCTCATCTTCCTCTGTGTCTTTCTTCTGTGTGTCTCTTATAAGGACACTTGTCATTGTGTTTCTCTGGTGACTCAGACGATAAAGAATCTGCCTGCAATGCAGGAGACCTGGGTTCAATCCCTGGGTTAGGAAGTTCCCCTGGAGAAGGGCATGGCAACTCACTCTAATATTCTTGCCTGGAGAATCCCCATGGACAGAGTAGCCTGATGGGCCACCGTCCATGGGGTCACAGAGTTGGACACAACTGAGCAACTAAGCACAGCACAGGCAAGCTAATCTTAAAATCCTAACAATTACATCTGCAAAGACTATTTTTCCAAATAAGATCACATTCCCAGATTCTAGGGATTAGAATATGGCCACCATATCTTTGGACAGGGAAGCCTGGCATGCTGCTGTTCATGGGGTCACAAAGAGTCAGACACAACTGAGTGACTGAACAAGAACAAAATATCTTTGGAGGATGATGCCATTCAACCTACCAAAGTCCACTGTCTAGTCCCCCAAAGTTCACAACTGTCTCATGTGTAAAGTATATTCTCATTATCCCAACATCCTCCAAAATCTTAACTCATTACAGCATCAACTCTCAAATCTAAGATTTCATCAAAATATCGTCAGCTCAAAAGTCCCAAATCTTATCATTTATGTCAGGTATGGGTTAGAGTCTAAGCCTGATCCATCCTGGAACAAAAGTTTCTATTTTGTGGACATCTAAAACAAGGAAACAAGTTACTTGCTTCCAAAATACAATGGTGTGATAGGCATAGATATTAGATATAGACAGGATAGATACTCCTATTCCAAAAGGGAGAGATTGGAAGTAATATAGGGGTCACCAGTTTCAGGTAAGTTAGAAATACATAAAGGAAAATTCCATTAAGCTTCAACGTCTATGAGTAATACTCGGTGTTTTAATGCTCTGCCTCTGAGACTCCATAGGTCTCTTACAACCTGCAGTGGCTGCATCCTTGGAGTCATGGTTACTTTTTCTTGAAGGGTAGCGTATGTTTGCTGTAGCAGTGTCCTGCTTGAGTAATTTGGAAGCCCAACAGCTTTCTCATTGTGTCCCGCTGCTACTCCTTTCAGTCCAAGCAGGCAGTGTTTCTGCTGATATAACATTCTCAAAAACCTTGTGGGTCTCCCTTATGTCACATGGGTCCATAGCATTAGACAAAAGAATCCCCCAGAAATATTTCCAGAATAACTCTGTCTCTATTCCTCCCTTCTCCTAAGACAATTGAGTGGATTCATGAGTCACATGCCTAATTGATCCAGCAAATGTTATCCAGCTATACCCTTGGCCTTCTCTCCAGAACACACTTCCCTAGTCAGTCTTCTAGTATTAACATCCTTTGAAATATAGATAGGCCAATAACCTCCCAAATCATCAAGCACTGCTTCCTTTTTGCTTAACAATTCCTTCTTCAATTTATCTCTTTCCTCCTGCATTTTACTAAGCAAAAAAAGAAAAAGAAAAACAGGTTGCCCTTTTAATACTTTGCTTGGAAATCTCTTCAGCAACATATCCAATTTCATCATTTACAATTTATGCTCTCTCCACAATTGTAGAACACAATGAAGCCAAGTTTTCTGCCACTATAACAATTTTTCTAGTTATACTTAAAATTCCTTTATCTTCCAATAAAGTGTTCCTCTTTCCCTTCTGCATCCTTACTAGAATTGCCTTTATCATTCATGTTCCTCCCAACAGCCTGTTCAAGGCAAACTTTTTGTGCTCAAATTTCTTCCAGCCTCTACCTATTACTCTATTGTTATATAAATGAGTCAAAGTTAGCCTCTGTATATTGGCCTCTAGGATATTTACTTCTTCAAGTCTCCACCATCAACTTTATCAGTGTCAAACTAAAATTTTCATACCCCCAATTGTTTTAAACACACCCCAAACAAATGGATTTTTAGCCATGTAAAGTCCATCTGCTTTGCATGCCCCATAAACCTGTACACAACATCTGCTAGCGATAATTAAGACAAACTCAAGAGCTGTAAAGACCCTAAACTACTGCTACCCTTCAAAACACAGAGACTCCCTGTTGGGCTAAAGAGCAACATCACCTCTCACACCTTTCTCTCAGAATTCCCTTGTCTTGCTACCTTTCTTGGTGGTAAAACAATTACCACCAGAGGGACAATTGTTCCTCTGGATAATTTCCTGCTGTGAGAGATTCCACCTAACATGTAAATCCATCAAAGTGTTACCCAAATAAAGCCTGTTTGTGGAACTACCACCTCATGGTCATATTTTTCCCTGAGATCAGCCTCTAAATATCTCAAACCCCTAAAGTATTGATAAGGATAGGATAGCCACTTTCACATTTTTTGTTATATGTTAAAGCAACACTCCACTTCTCAGGACTATAGTTCTGTCTTTTGGAGAATGTAACATCAATAAAAACAACAGTTTATATAACCTTGTAGGGGGCTGTCCTGGTGGATCAGTGGTGAAGAATCTGCCTGCCAAAGTAGGAGACTTGGGTTCGATCGCTGGTTCAGAAAGATTTCCTGGAAAAGAAAATGGCAACCCACTCTAGTATTATCGCCTGGGAAATCCCATGGACAGAGGAGCCTGGTGGACTATAGTCCAAGGGGTCACAAAAGAGTGGGACTCGACTTAGTGACTAAACAACAGCAACATTTTCAGATTAGCTTTTTTCACTCAGTGTAATGCCTTTGGGTATCATCCAAGTTTTTCTATATATCAAGAGTTCATACCTTTTTCTCCGAGTACTTTCCATTGTATGTATGTATGAAAGTGGTTTATTCATTCACCCACTGAAAGACATTTTGGTTTTTTTTCCATATTGTGAATACAGCTGTTATCAATGTTAGTGAATAAGATTTTGTAAATATGTTTCATTTCTTTAGGATAAACACTCAAACAATGAGATTTCTGGGTCACATAAGTATGTGTTTAACTCTATTTTTAGAAGAACTATCAAACTTTTCAGAGTGACAGGATGATTTCACGTTCCCACAGTATTTTAGAGTTCTATTTCCTCTGTATCTTTGTTAGTTACTAAGGACTAAATGTCTATGTTCCTTCCAAAATTCATATGCTGATTCTGTAATCCCCAGTGTGAAGGTGTTTGGAGGTAGAGACTTTGGGAAGTAATCAGGTCATGAGCCTGTGTGTGCAATTGCTTAGTCCTGTCTGAGTCTTTGCAACCCCATGGACTGTAGCCAATCAGGCTCCTCTGTCCATGGGATTTCCCAGGCAAGAACAGTGAAGTGGGTTGCCATTTCCTCCTCCAGAGCTCTTTCTGACCTAGGGATCAAAATCATGTCTCCTGTGTCTCCTGCATTGGTGGGCAGATTCTCTACCACTGAGCCACCAGAAAAGCCCTAGGTCATGAGAGTAGAGCCCTTGTGAATGGGATTAGTGCCCACATAAGAAGAGACTGGATAAAAATGATCTCTCCTTCTACTACATGAGAATACAGCAAGAAAGTAGTATTTGCAAAACAGGAAAAGGGTTTTCATCAGAACCCAGCCATGTCAGGACCCTGATTTTGGATTTTCAGTCCCGAGAACTATGAGAAATTCCTGTTGTCTGAGCCACCAGGCCTAGTGTATTCTGATAACAGCAGCCCAAGCAGACTAATACACTTATACTTGGTATTAGCAATATTCTTTTAAAGTATTCAAGTATTGAAAATCACTGTAGTTTTAATTTTCATATCTGTAGTATCTAACGATGTTGAACATCATTTCATGTCTTCATTTGATCTATACATTCTGATGGGTGAATATCTGTTTAAACCCTTTACCCATATTTTAATTGAGCTCTTTATTTTATGTTTGAGTTTCAATGGTTCTTTTTCTATTTTGTATACAAGTCTTTTGTTAGATATATGATTTACAAATGTGTTCTCCTGGCCTGAGCTTGTTTATCCATTCTCTTAACAGAGGCTTTCACAGAGAAGTTTTAAATTTTTATTAAGTCCAAGTTATATTTTTCCTTTTCTCAGTCATGCTCTTGATATCCCCAAGTCATAAAGTTTGCTTAACCCCAAGTCATAAAGACTTACTTCTGTTTTCTTCTAAAAGTTCTATAAGATTTAGGTTTTAGATTTAGATCTATGATATATTTATTGTGTATTAATATTGATGTAATAAGTGTGAGATTTTATTATTTTCTTCTGCTTTGGCATATGGATGTCCAATTGTTGCAATAACATCTATTGAAAAATCTATTCATTTTTCCATTTAATTATTTTTGCACCTTTGCCAAAAAATCTAAAATAAAAGCTGTATTTGTATCTTTTTTATTTATTTCCTATATTGAGTATTGCAAACCATGAGTGAGATATATGTTTCCATCATTTAAATGTTCTTTAATTTCTTTAGTCAGCACTTTTTAGTTTTCAGCATATAGATCCTACACAATTTAGTTAGATTCATAGGTATTTCCCTCTTTTATCAGGAGCTTTAGTAATACAGAAAATATTTGGTATCTAATTATTCATTGTTAGTATATATACTGATTGAGTTGTATGAGCTATTTGTATATTTTTGGATATGAATCCCTTATTGGTCTCATAATTTGCAAATATTTTCTCCCACTTCATAGGTTGTCTTTTTGTTCTGTTGATGATTTCCTTTGCTGTACAAAAGTTTTTAAGTTTGATTAGGCCTCATTGGCTTTTATTTCTTTTGCCTTGGGAAACTGATCTAAGAAAATACTACTACAATTTACGTCAAAAAGTGTTTTGCCCACGTCCTTTTCTAGAAGTTTTATAGTATCATGTCTTACATTTAGGTCTTCAAACCATTTTGAATTTACTTTTGTATATGGTATGAGGGAGTGTTCTAATGTCATTAATTTACATGTAGCTGTTCAGTGTTTCCAACACTGCTTGCTGAAAAGGCTTGTTTTTTCTCCATTGTATATTCTTGCCTCCTTTGTCATAAATTAATCGACGGTGTGTAAGTTTATTTTGGGGCTCTCTATTCTGTTCTATGGATCTCTATGTCTGCATTTAAACACTTCTGAGTATTCATTTTGATTCATTGTTTAGTTGTATATAGTACTTCCAAATTATTCATCTTTACATCTCACTCTTCATATTCTATATTTCTATAATGTTTCTCTCCATTTAAACAGTGACTTTTAATTTTGTATCAGGCCTCACAAATTTTTAAACTCAGTGCCTAGGAAATTCAAAAATGTGGCTTTTTATTGTACTAATGTGTAGTGTGAACATTCAAGATTCTGATGTAATTCTAGATTTATAGAGATTTATCAAGATTCAAGTTATAATTTTATATAAAAATAGAAAAAAGAACATGTTTCTTTACCACTGTTTTTCATCATTTTGCCTATGGGTTAGTTCAGGTATAGGAGGAGAGGATAGGGCTGGCAAAATCAGGAAGAGGAAAAGTTACTTCAATCTGAAGTCCACACAGACTTTGAACTCAAGAAAATGTGTTAGTAGGATTTGCTGTTGCTGTGGGGTTGATTTGTTATGAGGTAGTCACTTTTTGCTGAATCTTGGCTGACTTTCTTGAAAGCAACAGTCAGCAAGTGACTAACCAGGTCTAGCAAGACTGAGGCCGACACAGGAAACCACAAAATGATGAGAGACCTAGGGATGCCCAAAGGAAGTCAATAGGGTGTACTCTAAAATTCTTCCAGGTCTTGGCTTACACAGCCTGCCAAGACCTCTGGAAATCAGTGCTAGTAGGAACTTGCAGCCAAAGGGCTCTGAGAGATGACTCTTAAAAACTTGGATGGTTAGGTTTACTTAAAGCCTGTTAAGTTTTTACTTCCAGTTGGAATTGTGCTCAAAGAGGTTTGCAGAGAGAGTTCTCAAACTTTTTGATGAATAATAATAGTTACTTGCTGATTATTCTCCCCAAGATCCATTCTCCAGCCTTCTAAGCCTGACTTGAGGTCCTCAAAAGCTGACCCATGTAGATCCAGCCTCATGTTCCAGTACATTGCCAACTAGTTCCCAGTTGGGTCGGGCCAACAGAAGATATTAACATGAAATTGAAAGATGTGAGATGAGAAAGACTAGGGTGTTGCATCCCTCCTCTCTCCTTGCTATGCCATGACCTCTCTGGCAGTAGCTTGTACTCCTGAGCTCTCCTCCAAGGTTCCAGTCCTTACTGGGCTATAGAAACTCTAATTCCTCTCCTAAGAGCTTCTTGTGGTGCCATTTCTGTGTGTTTCATTTTCTCATTTGTTCCCACAGCTGTGCCCACCTCTTTTTAAGTAATCTTTTCCTTTGATCCACTTGGCAGAATTCTGATTTCTGCTGGGTCCCTAACAATTACTACATTTTAAAACCTGTCAGTATTTCTAAGTCTTACCATAACCCTGCAAGGTTAATACATTATTAACCAATTTACAGATAAGGTGATGGTGGTGGTTTAGTCGCTTAGTCGTGTCTGATTCTTTTCGATCCCATGGATTACAGCCTGCCAGGCTCCTCTGTCCATGGGATTCTCCAGGCAAGAATACTGAAGTGGGTTACCATTTCCTCCTCCAGGGGATCTTCCCGACCCAGGAATCGAACCCAGGTCTCCTGCATTGCAAGCAGATTCTTTACCAGCTGAGCTACAAGGGAAGCCATAGCTACAGATAAGGATATAGACTTAAACCAGAAAAATATCCAAAGTCACACATCTAGTGAGTTAACAGAGTTGGGATTGAAACTCTAGTCCTTCTAACAGGAGTCATTTTCCTTGTTTTATTTAGGTTTATAAACAAGTTAGCTCTATTTATATTTTTCCCAAAAAAACTAATTTTATTCAGATATAAGTCAGAGTTTATGTCTCTGTCTTATAAACATGTTGAGTAAGCTTGAGCCTTTATTTTGAAATAGAATTTGATGAAACTCACAAAGAAGTTGCTAAATTCAAGTATGGCATCCCTGACTGATAAGTTTTAATGACAATAATGAGAACAAAAGACATTTATTTAAAATAATAAGTGTGATAATCTGCTCTTGCCTGATGCTAGCATTAAGTCTTCTCTGCCCTGAGCTTTTTGCCAGACGCCTTTGGTTGCAACTCACAACCATTCCCAATATCCTTATCTCTATCTTTTTACATTTTAAAGGTTGGTTCTCCCAGACTTTGCAAGTATCTGTGGCCAGGGAATAAATAAAAACCAAAAGTATTTCCTTCACATAAAAGGAAAGAACTACTTTTCTTTGCCCTTCCCTTTCTTAATGGTGTGATGCCTGGAATTATGGCAGTCATCTTGTGGTCACGAGCCAGTATAAGAATGACCCAAATATTTCATGGTATATTATTTACACTAAAAAGAGTATTATAATTTTATACATAATATGTATATATATATTCAATAACAAGCTGTTATACTCAACTTAAATACTGAGTTCCACAAGCCCTAAAGCCTCTGAGTTTTGTTGTTGTTTTATTAAATATGGACAGGACAAAAAGAATATCTATAAAATATGTGCCTGACATAAAAAAACAAAAAAAAAAACAACAATATGCTGTCCACCTAGGTAACCACAACCCAGCCTAAGAAGAAAAAAAAAACCCTCAGAGGAAACTTCTATCCTGCATTTTACATTTATCCATCCCTTGCTGTTTTAAAAATCCCCTTGCTTTCCCTTGTTCATCTCTATGCCCTTTGAAAGGCTAGAAATTGAAACATTTCCCTTTTTTTCACTTAAGTTGTTAATGTATGCAACACTTAATCCCCAAACACACTTTACTTTTTCAAATGCAGTAAAGGTAGCCTGACAGACTCCCTTCCTCCTCAAATTACAAGGCAAAGAATGCGGTGGAACCTTAAGAACAGGAAGGTGTTCCTTATATCGGTGACCAGAAAGCCTGAAGAGGGCAGAGAAGTGCATCTTTTCAGAGCTAGTTAGGGACACAGAGGTACATACAGGGTGGGGCAGGGGTAAGGGGAGAGAGAAAGAGAGAGGGGAGGAGAGAGACAGTGGTCTTACAGGTAATGTGGGAGGGGGTTGATCTTCGTGTATTTTTAGAGAAGCAGCTCCAACTTTGAGGTTTTGAAGGGCTTCCCCTGCTCCTCCCTCAGCGCATCCCTAGGCAGGCAGACCCCTGCCCAAGCCTCCCTCCTGAGACCCTGCATGTGCTTGGTTGCTAAATGACTCTTCGCCCCGTTATCTCCTCACGGGATACATCTGTTGGGTGCCTTGCATCCTCAGCCCCGCTTTCATCTCTTCGTATCTCAGCACATTGTTTCCTCCAGTCCTTGTGCCAGGATGGAAGGGAGCCATCCCGCCCGGCCTCGCTCTGGGATTGGCAGCGAATGAATGATTGGCAGCGGGCATCTCTGTCAGGGCTTTGGCATGCTGCGGAGTAGAAGCCCTGTGCTAATGAATGTCATCTACACCTACCAGATGTGCCACTGGGTGACATGCCAGATCTTTTACATAATGCCATTCTGCCGGACACGAGACAGCTGGGGGAGGGAGTGTCTTTTAATGCCTTGGGGTGGGAGTGAGCATGGCTTTTTTTTTTTTTTTTAATCCGGACTTCCCGCCACCACCCATACACCCAATCAGTTCCCCCTGCACTGAGCTAAAACCTATGGCTGAGGGCATCTCCCTCAGAGACAGCCCGGAAACTGGAGGGCTGGAGTTCGTTGGCTCTCTCCCGCATTCGTCGCCTTTCTTCTTCCTTGAGTTTCTTCTCCCCGCCCCCATCCAAATTTAGGACAGAGAATTTTTTAAGTTAAAAATATAAAAACATTGAAGCTGAAATACAAAAAAAAAAAAAAAAGGAGAGGGGAGAAATGACATTCCCTATCCTCCGTGCCCCCATCCAACCTACGCTAAAAGTGCAAGAATGCACTCCCCCCCCACCACCACCCCCTTCCTTTTCCACCGTCCACCGGAAACTAGATGGTATTTATCCCCAAGGATGGTATCTTGTCAGTGTCTGTCCCACGTTCTGGCTGAAAAAGTTCTCTGGAGTGATGTGGAGGTGTCCAAAAATCCACGCCGTGTGGAAGGGACTGTTTCCTGGAGTGGGATGGACAAGGTGGGAGGAAAGGGAAATGAGAAAACCACTTCTGATGGGCAGCGGGTGTGTGAGCGTGTAAGAGTGTTTTGGTCCCCACACCGCCCTCCCCCCCTCAGCTCTCCACCCCGCGAGGAGGAGGGACTGCCACGCGGGTGCCTCGCTCGTTCGCTAGAACTCCGGGTCGGGACTGCCCCGGGATTCAAGGGGGGCTCGAAAGGGGGCAGGCCTCTGCTCCCCCTTCCCAGGGGCCAGACCCCCTCCCGCCCATTTCCCATCACACCCCCAGGCCTCCGCTCCCACGCCGCTCGGACCCCAGCCCCCCGCGCGCCCCGGGCCCAGTCGCCCGGCCCCTTCCCTGGCACCCGCACCCCCGCCCGCAGCCGAGGCTCCAGATGGCGGCTCCTCGCGCTCGGCTCGCGGCCCCCAGACGCCGCCCGGCAGCAGCCGCCGGTCTCTCCCTCCCTCCCAGCTGCTGCGGCTGCGGAGACGGCGACTGCTCGGCGAGGAGGGCGGGTTCCTCCGCCGGCTAGGCTTGGGGTAGGAGCCGGGCCGCCGAAGGGCGCGCCGGAGCTGTGCCCGCGGGGAAGGAGCCCCGCAGGCCCCAGGTGAGGAGCGCGCGGGGTAGAGCGCGGGAGGGGAGGGAGCCTGCCCGCCACCCTGGCACCCTCACACCACCTCCGTCTCCCGACTTCCCTCCGCGGCACCATCTCCCGGTCCCCGGCCCCGCGGGCCGAGCCGGCGCGGGACCCCAGCACCCGCGGGACCGCGGAGGTGAGCGCCGCGCAGCCGCCAGGAGGGGGCGCCCAGCACCCCGGAGCCCCTGCCCGAGGGCGGATTCCGCCCGGACGTCCCGCCCCGGCCCTTGTGGAAGGCTATCCCGGCCCGAGAGGTGCCCCCTTCTGCCGGAGAGCGGTAATGCCCACCAACTGCGACCACCCGCTTCCTCACTTTTCTCCACTCTTCTCTCTCGCTTCCTATTTGCCTTTTTTCCCCCCCTTCTCGCTTGCCAGGTTCCCTTCCTTCTCCCCGCCTGCGCATCCTGGACCTTTCCTCTCCTTTCCCGGTCCCTTCACCCGCGCGGTCAGGGTTTGTCCGCCTCCTGGGGCGATGGGAAGGGGGATGTATTTAGTGCCTAGGCGCTAGCTCCCCTCCGCAGGTGCATCCTGGTGGGCCCTCCGAAAGCAGCTCTGAGAATGGCGGTTCGAAAGGGTTGAGATCACCCTCTTCCTGACCTGGGTCCGTTGACTCACTTGGGGAGGGGAGTGATGCGTTTAGGAGCAGTGCTTCCCCTGAACACGGACTTCGGAATTCTCTTTACTGGACGAATGTGTGAAGTTCAGCGGCCTGGCACTGAGCCCTTTTCTCGCACCCTAGAGTCAGGACCCTTCGAGGGCATTTTCCCGTATAGAAAGCCCGATAAGACTTTAAAGTCCGCCTCCCCGGACAGTCCTCCCTGCGGTCTTCCATAGAAATTGTGCCGGTATCAGGGTAGAGGGGGGGAAGGCGCTAAAAGGTCTCGGCGCCTGGCGTCCCCTCTAATTCCCCCAGGGCTTGCGCGCGTGCCCACAGGCCCCCTGCCGGTCCCTGCGCGGGACCGTCTGGCATTAGACCCCCCGAGAGTGCGTCCCGTAAGCTCCCGGTACAAATCCCCTCGGAAATATTAATCACAACCACCAGAAAATGCAAAATGTGTGCCCGCGCCGTGTCTGCCTTTTAATCCCGAACGTAATTCTGCAAGGCAGCATCAGACAGGGGCTCTATTAATCCCTTACACGAGCAAATGCAATCTCTGACCTACTAGACTTGTTTTCCTGCAATTTCACGAAGAGTTGGCCTCGCTTCGCCAGAGGAATACCCAAAGACAGAGAGAAAACCGTGAGAGACTGGCGACGCGACACAGCATCGCAATAATGGGGGTGCATGTCAGTCCGGAGGTGCTCCTGCCGTAGAGTGGGATCGCTGGCCCGGAGCCCTGAAATTCCTGTAGGGGCGGTTGCGGAGTGGGCCGGTGTGGGGAAGGTCGAGTGAGGTAGGCGGCAGGCGCCCAGGGAGGTTGGAGCCCAGAGGAAATCCAGTTCTCCTTCCTCCGAAGGCTTCGGACACAAATGACCTCCTCTGGGGCTGACCCGTGGCAACGGCGCTAGGGCAGGCAGAGGGGGTCAGCTCGCTAGACGGAGGGGGTCAAGGTTTCAGCCCCTGAGGCCTGTTCCTCACACTTGAGATTTCCCTCTCCACCCTTCTGTCGTTCAATCAATCACGTTTCCCGTCTCCCGTTTTATTCAAAACCGTCTTCTAGTTCCCTCATAATCGTAATTTGCACCATTGCTTTTTATCTTTGATTAATTAGGAAATCGAAAAAGATAATGGAGGGTCGGGCCAATAAATTAGCCTCAGGAGCCGACGGACGGACGTCTGGGACTGCTGTGTGGGTGGGCACCGTCCGCGGAGGCGGTTTCGGGGCGGGGGTGGCTATGGCGCCGGTCGGACAGGAAGGGGTTAAGCGAAGGCGCGCGGTGCCTGCAGATAGGAGAGACCCGCTCGGAAACCTGCCCAGTGGGCGCGAGCAAAGACTTCTCCCGAGTGCACAGTCGCCAGTGATGTTTAGTTTTTCCTGTTTGGGTCTAGAGAGGGAGAGAGGACAAGACTGGGATAGGGTGAGGGCGGGACTCCCTATTTCTTCCAAAGACGCCTCCTTTTTAGCGGCAGAATTTGGTGTTTTCACGTTGGGGTCTATTTCTTCCGGAGATGGAAACTTAGATTTACTCTTGCATCCTTTCCTTCCCTCTCCATTTGCCTACTGGTCTGAAAGAGGGTGGGAGGAAGGGAAGAAGCAAGGGAAGGAGAGAGAGAAAGAGATTGAGAGATTCTGTTAAGATCAAACCAGTCACTCCCTGGCCCCAGAGCAAAGCTCCTCACGTGGAGCTGTTCCCGGCCCTCTCCCAGGCGCCCGGCGGGTTTCGGATTCTTCTTTTCGCCCTCCGCGAAATCGATCACGCCTCCCAGACGGCTGAAGGGGGGCACTTTGCCACTCTTCATAGCTTCGTCCCAGCCTCTTTAGCTTTCAATTGAAAACCAATTAAAGGTTTCTATAAATCTGTTAGTTCCCCTTTTATCTGGAGACCCCTGATGCATGCGATATTGCCCTTTAGATGCCTCTTCCGTGTTTTGTTTTACAATTGTTGTATCAATATAATGCCGCCTTTCTTCTCCTGTCTCTATAGATACAGATACACAAGGCAAACCAAAGCTATTCAGTCTCCTCATTTGTCCAGCAGCCTAACAGTGGTGCCCTTTCTCTGCTGCTGCTCTCCCTGCTTCGGGAGCAGCAGTTATGGTAGAAGCAGATGGCTACTGATTGGGGGAGCTTTGTGGCTCTAATACTGAATACTTTATGGAAAAGGACTTTAGCATGCTTCGTTGGGCAGAGGAACAAGAGGATGAGATTTATGGCCAGGAAAAATAAATCTTTTCTAAGTTGCAGCTCCTTCTCACCAGTTGTTGCCTTTGCCCTGGAATGGGGGGGGTGGGGTGGGGGGGGGTGGGCAGTGAAACACTGAGGATATGGTTTTATTTCATTTCACTCTCCTTTCTATTCCAATGCTTTTTAGTCAAGGTCTTAGAGGAGAGCAGAAGAAGAGAAGTTTATGAAATACCTTAGATTGCTGTTGCTGCATCAGTATTTTCTGCCCTTAAGAATAAAGCAGAAGGGTATGGACTTGAATGCTGTTTGGGGCCATGTTTCCCCCGATGGATTGTTAGTTCCTGGTACAGCATTATCCTCCATTATCCTATTATCTATGGAGAACAAAAAAACATATCAGTGTTCCCATCTGAAAAATCAGAGGACCCTGGTATTGAGAGGATGAGGCAAGTGATAAAGCATATGATGATATAGGTGTCTGAAAGGGTCTGAGCCTTAAAGACGACTAAGGGATACCTATGAATGTAAGCTCCTGGACTCTAAATTGAATTTTCAAGCTTTGGAGAATATATAGATCCCATCCCTCCATTAAAGGCCTCATTCACCCCCAAGATATTTCACCCCTGTATCTTCCCCTCCCAGAAGCCAAAAACAGAATGTCACACAGAAACGCTCTTAACATGCCTACTGGCAGCCAGGTGCAGAGAGATGGAGGCCAACCCCAATTCTGGGTCTCCTATTCCATTCCCAAAGACCCTTTGTCTCAATATTCAAAATGCCATTCTCTACTCAAGACACATTTGTTGAGCATCTTCCATGTTCTAAGTTCCTTTTCCCTGCCTTTCCTATTCTTTTACTTTGTCCCTAGAAACTAAAGAGGAAGAGCCAGAAGGAAAGGCATGTAGCTTTCAGAAGTGTCACCTAATTTACTGCCACAAGCTGCCTCTTCCCCGTGGTGTGCACTACCACCCAACATGGCCACATGCACCTTTACATTGTTCCTCTCTGAAGAGGATAAAAAGATTAGGAGAACTAAGATTAAAAAACTGTATTTACCCAGCATTTCAAAGTGGCAGACACTGAGATGCTTTAAATAATTAACTGTTTAGGCTCTTACCATGTGCTAGACTAAATGCCCCCAACAGGCTTATCACCTTTAATTCTTACAACCCTTTGAGTTAAGGATTATCAACCCTAGTTCACAGATCCCCTTCCTTCACAGGAAACAGGAGAACAGAGAAGCTAACCCAAGCAACTGGGCCAGCTGGGTTCTGAACCCAGGCTTGCTTTTACAATAGTCATGGTGACTCTGAGACCAATGGTGTTTCTGCTATTTTCCAAACAAGGAAATTAGACCTCAGAGAGGTTAAGTGTGTGCTCAAAGACACACAGGTAGTAGACTGCAGGCTCGGGGTTCAAATCTAAGTGTTTAGGATCCCAAATTTTGGTCCAATGGTTCCAGGACCCTTCAGAAGAAAGAGCCCACACTGACCTCTGTTACCTGTCCCTGCCCAGGCAGGAGGGTTCATGAGACTGTAGGCCTGGGGCAAAGGCACTGCGACTGCAGAGGCCCGAAAGCAGCAGGGACCGGGGCAAGGAGGCTTTGCCCCAAGCCCTGGCCTGGGACTAGGGGGCGCCCTGCAGCCCACAAGGCCCCCGCGCAGACCGCGTGTGGACGTCGGGGGCGGGGCCAGGGTGCGACCACGTGGCTGAGGCCCGGCTGTAGTGCAGGTCCGGCAGCTATGAACGCTAGCGTGTGTAGGGGAGGTCCAGGAATGCCCACCCGGTCTCAGGGCCACCTGCTCCTGAGCCCCACGGTTTCGCCTCAGCCCTTTGTGGAAGAGAAAGGGCCGCGCGGCTCCCAGGCCCTGAGTCCCGGTCGGGGCCGGCGGCCGGGACTTCAGGTTCTTCTGCCCCACCCGGCTCTGGCATTCTGGCCGGGGCACTTGAGTCGGTCAGCGCTGAGTTCCCAAGCCCATCACCCCACGGGGTCGCGCTGCCCGGATTTGCCCGCGTTTCCAACGTGCGACGCTGCCAGGTCTAAAGAAAAGACTCAGGCCGGAATGAGGGATAGAAGTCCAATCTCCCAGGATCCTGGCCGAAAAACCGCTCGTTCTACCGTAAAGTCTGTGTTTGGGCCCTTGGGGATCCCTGAACACCTGGACACATCCCTCATACCTTCTTACTTTATCCTCCAGGACTTCCTTCCTGTTAGAAACATCGAGAAATCCTCAGCCTTCACTGAGTGGCTTTGAAAGCGGGGGCACAGTACAATTCTTAAATTTTCTGAAAGGGAAGCCAAGGCAGTGTTACTATCAGTAAGAGTAGCCAGCACTGAAATAGGTGTTTAATGTGTGTTAGGCATTTTTCTCTGCGCTTGCTAAATATCAACTCAGCCCTCACAGTAACGTCATAAAAAGAGCTGTCTTTATTACCCTTGGTTCACAGAAGAAGGCCTAAAAAACGGACGGGTTAAATTCCTGCCACGCGTCAGGGGTCAGGATTCGAACAGAAGTAGATAGTTGCTCTGATAGAGTCGTGGCCTAAACTTGAGTTGTTGGTGGCCCTTCTCGGGTCAGTTCTCTAGACGTCTGAAAAGAACGTTCCTTTATGAAGGCATTGAGACCTCTCTGGGACGGCCAAGGCTGAAATGAAACTAACTCCGGCTCTTGGAAGTAATCCCTTACCATCTGCTCAGCAACTGGCTTTCCAAAGCGCGCTCGCCCTGGTTTCCTCACTGAGTCCTCCCCGCGACCCCGGAGGCAGCTCTGGCCAGCCTTAGTTCGCCCGAGGAGAAAATCCAAGGCTGGGAAAGGTCACGGGCAGCTCAGCTAGTAAAAGATCTGAAAAAGGGGATGGGGGCGCCGTGTGAGGACCGCCCAGAGGGGCCTGTGGGGGGTGGGGGGAGCTGCGGTACCCAAAAGCCCAGCGCTCCAGAAGCCTTACCACAGGAAAACTAGGCGCTTAGCAGGAGGCCAGAGTTGGCGCTAATTTCAGGGAGGCGGTAGGAGACTGGAGGACGCAGAACACTTGGAGGGGAGGGGGCTTAACTGCACTTCCTCCCACCTTAGGCCGGGGCGTGTCTGTCCCCGCACTGGGAGCGCTGCGTGTCTTCTTCTTGCTCAATGTGGCCGGCTTGCTAGCGCTGCTTCTGAAAGAGTAACCCTCCACTGAAAGCTTGTCTGGTTCTGGCCAGTGTCACTCCAAATGTGATGGGAGTGTTGTCTGCCCTCTGTGTACTGTCCGGGTAAGGCTCTCTTTGGGTCCATAGTGAGGAGACCTCCTTAGCCCACCAAGTTCATCTCTGTCATTCGGCTTTCTCTGCACTCATAGCTCTGTCCCCCTTTACTGAGACCTGCAGACTGCTGCGGGGAATCCAGATAATCAAGAATTGTCTTAGGCTAGCAAACATTTCCCTGCCTAGCCTTGAGGCCCAAATGTCTGGTCTAACTCAGCTGTGAGTGGCTTTAGGGATAGAAAAACTAATTCAGTCCCCCAGATAAGAAATGGAACTGGCTGCACTCTCAGATCATTGACTTTCGCCAGGACATTTTCACAAGTTCAGAAGCTCCTTGGAAACTTCCTAGTATGTCAGTCAGGTAAACTGACTCTAGAATGTAGATAACACTGTGAGGCACCTGATTACATACGCAAGATACTTGAGTGATATATATAAAACACATTCTTCAGAACTCTATTGTTTTGCTTCTCTGGGAGCAATTGCTTTCCTGTATGATGTCACGTATTTTCTCAAAACCATCTTACATGAAAACATGCAACAGGAAGTGACTACTTTGTAGACATGCAGCCAAGAAAAATCTCTCCTTTCCCCTCGCCCCACCCCCACCCCCCCCCCCACATATACATGAGCATGTCTGATCAGGTATAAAATTGTTCAGACAGAATTGGATTATAGGTCTTCAGGAAACTCAACATTCAGGTCTTTAAATTCAGTGTATTTATTCTTCTCAGGAATTTGTGAATTTTTTTTCACAATTCTGGATAGTATTTATTTTTAAAGTATGGGTTTTCTTTAAAACTTTAGAGGACATTATGAATTATATCTTGGTTACCTTTATATTACATCACCAGAAGACTAGCAAATCAATGTGGAAGTTGGCTTTTCAGTAAGAAAGTATTATACAAGAGAACAAATACAAGTTTCAGTCCCCCTGCCTATCATTTTTGCCACTTTGTAATGTACATGCAATATTGCCTATAGTAGTGATGATATTACTATTGTTCGTGACCTACACTGATCGTTTTTTAGTGCTGATGAAAAAAGCTCTAGGCCTTCCATCTACTATTTTGGGAGACATTCCCCCTGTGGTGCTAGATTAATACCCCCAGATTAAATTATGAAATACATGCAACTCATTTGAAATCATGAAAGATAATTTCCACTCAAACAATCCAATTTGCAAGATGACCAGGGAAGCAGTTTGTGTATGAGGACATAGTTTGTGAAAAAATCAAACTATTTCCAAGGCTCTAACAAAGTAATGTGAGTCGTCCCTGTTGTGGTGAGTGATGGATATCTATTGCCCCTATCCTTTTCATTCTTTTTCTTTTTTGCCTCCCTTTTTGTTAGAGAAAATCAGATGTCTCCTCAGGCTTCAGAAAAGTATGCCATGGACAGATTCTTAGCTAGAAAGTCCTGGGTGTGCATGCATTCTGACAAGACCCCCTTCCCAGGAGAGGAATGCTATATGCTGCTCAAAGGTTAGCTGTGATCAGGTGCCAGGGAGTCAAATCTGCCTAGTATGAACCCACTATTTCAGTAAGCATCTCTTTTAACCTAGGAGTCAAACTGGAGTCTTGTCTCTTGAGGCTCCTGCATTGGTAAGGTGGATTCTTTACCAACTGTACCACCTGGGAAGCCTAAAATAAAGGGGAAAAGAGGTAGAAGTCAGGTGCTGAGTACTGGGATAATTCCCTTGTCTTGGCTGTGTAAAGAAATTTGATGTAGAGCCTCTCAACTTGGTGGCATTCCTAAGGCCTAGAGTCAGTCTTCTCAAAATCTGATGATCCCTCCAATCTGAGACTGCTGGACACCCCTTGGTCCCCTATCTGTCTGGAAACCCTGACCCAGAGGATAAGGAGGGGCTGACTATGGCCCTGTCTACATTTTCTTCCTCTTACCCTACTCCACCTTGGAGAAGGAAATGGCCACCCACTCCAGTATTCTTGCCTGGAAAATCCCATGGACAGAGGAATCTGGTGAGTGGCTACAGTCCATGGAGTTGCAAAAGAGTCTGACACTACTTAGTAGGTAAACAACAACCCTACTCCATCTACTAAGGTATAGTCAAGGACTGTATGTATGATTCTGGGGAGGACTTTGTAGCCTGAGGATTAGACGGAATATTCCTTGCTAGATCTCTAGATAGTCACCTGGGAGGGGTATAAAATCTGGGAGAATGCAGGGGGCCAGGATACTGGATAGTAGATCTGGTTCACGGGTTACATTCACACAGGTGAGCATGAGGCATTCAATTCATTTAGTGGTTGCCTTCAGGATCACCACAGTTTCCTTGCTCTGCTGGAAGTCATTTTCAGAAGCCCTTAAGCCAGCTGACTACGATTTAGATCCAGGAGAGAAAGTGAATTGCACAAAGGCTATCCAGCTCTAAGCTGAACTCCAACAGAAGGAAGGGCAAATGGAACTTGAGATCCCTCAGAGAGAAGGTTTTACAGCTATAATGATGATTGCAGTTGTAGCAACAGGATTAAGAACAGTTACCATCTATTGAGAAAGAGGAAGAGCCAAAGAGAGAAAAATGTGAGTGAGGAGTAATGATCCCTGCAGTTGGAAGCTGGAGTCCCTCTTCACAGGCTACAAAATTATCCATCCTTTGAGTCTCTGGCTGTCCTAGAATGAGCCTAGGAAACATTAATTCATTTATAACCTATTGAATCTGCTGTAACCCTTGGTGAGGAACAGACCCAGACTGATTTTGCCATGAATATTTATATAAAGTAAAGTGCCCCCTCCCCATTCCTGTAAACCTTTATCCAGTTCAGCCAATTGCCTCTTCTTGCCTCTAACTTATCCCTTAGAAAGTTCTTTATCCTCCTTGGTAAGGCTAGGGCAGTGCAGTACCCCTCCATGAAATTCCTTAATCTGTCTCCCCCAATCTCCCCATAGCTCCTTCCAGATACCTCCCTGTAGGAAACTAATATGTTTAGGAAAAAGTCTCCACCATCTATCTGCTTCTTTGGCATCATCTTGTCTTCCAGTGTGAAAATATATAATATTATATACCTATATATTTCAAACTAAGTCTGCTGGTGTAGTGATTTGGAGATATGATTGGAGGGAGATGAGCCAGGACTTGGAAAGGGAGAGAGAAAGAAAAATAATGTTTCATTCTTATAAAGTAATAATCCTTCTGAGTGAGTTATTCTTGGAGACTTTACCTGCCTCCTATCACACAAGTTGAGATATTTGAGGCCCTCTTTCTCTACCCTGGGAGGAAAAAGGACATTTCCATTGTAACACTCTCAAGTATCAGATTTCCTTTCTTACCCTTTCTCCACCCTCTCACTTAGGTCATAAAAGGCACCATCTCAGGAATCATTCATCAACCTCTCTCCAGCCTTCTCTTCCAAAACAATACTGCAGTTGTCTACACATGTATTTTCTGCCATAACTCCAAGAAGCCTTGTTAAAGTGGGGCAAGGCAAATACCCTCACTCTTACTGCCATCCCTCTAATAAGTTAATTGGAAATAAAATCCGAAGGAAGAGAGCTCTGAATATATGCATAAACCCATTGTTCCATGTGAATTAGATAAAAAGTATTGACCGAGATATATTTTTATAGTACTGTTTGAGGCTGAATAAATGCCTCAACCCTTCATTTAGTATCAGTGAATTCCAATAAGTAATAATTCAGGATGATTTCAAAGTGGTTTATGCACCATTTTAGCCCATAGATTTCTAGAGAAATTAAAGTAAGTTGTAGATTTTCTTTACCTCCAATTAACAGTTTTCACTTAGGTCACTTATACTACCTAACAAAATATGCTTTACTTAAAATACTAGAAAACCCTCAAAGTAGGAATTTGAAACTTACTCTTACTATATTTGTGGGGTTTGTTGTTGTTGTGTGATCCATCTAATACATAAGACAAACAGTTGGTTGGATTCATAAAATGTAGGAATTTTTTAAAATTTGGGGACTTTTATGTAAAATCAGTAGGGGAAATCTAATTAGGGGGCAAGATAAGTGAGATTGAGAGAATCAGATAGCTGATTCTCAATACATCTCTCTCCTCTTTGATGTGTAGAATCTTAGTTATTTTCTAGCCTGACATTTGGAAAGCCAAGCTCCCTCACCCCCAATTTCAGTGCCAAAAACATTTATTATTTTATACAGATTGGAGTCTAGGTTTCAGTACCTCAAAGAAGACATAGTCCAAATGCCCTTGATATTTAAGAAAGGAAAGGCCAGGGAAAAGAAAAATGCTTTCTGCCATTTAGATTCTAAGGTTTTCCAGAATGCTTTTATTCTGGGGTAGATCTTTTTATACTTACAATATGTAAGATTTTTTTTAAAGCGGTTTGCATGGACGGATGACTTTTCCTGGGAAAAGCAAACTTCCTATTCTCTTAAAAAACACACAAAAACAGTAAAAGAAGGCCCTGAGGAGTGTTTTGTTCTACAGTTTGGGAATTAAGTTTGAAAACACTGCACTCCCCCACCCCCATTCCCCATCCCTTGCCACCTCCCCCTGCCCCCCACACACATTTTTGCTGTAGTTTCTTAGGGACCACAACTCTCTTATGGCTACTTCTTTATCTTAATTTGCTGTTGTTTACACCTTCTTCCTTCTCTGAATTCACTTAAGTGAATTCTAAAACACTGCAAGTTATTTTTCAGATGTTTGAGATAATTCTTTTGACATTTCTAATCCCATCACCCTTTCTTTAAACAAGTGATGAGAGATGCTTGTGTGTGTGTGTGTGTGTGTGTGTGTGTGTGTGTGTGTGAATGAGATGAGGGGAATAATGAGTGGAGCATCCAGTTATAAGCCAAATGGTGACTTTGGCTTATAACTTTGCAGATTTTTATATAGACACATATGAAAACTCTCAGCATTAAGCCTTGGTCATTACATGAGTTGCCCTTAGCCAAACTATTTTAAAGTGTGGACAAGTATAAGAGAAAAGATACGTTCAGATGGAAGGCAACTGCAGTTTGAGGTTTCTTTGAAAAGTTGATAACTAACCTGAAAATTAAGGGCGAATTCTCCCTTTACTTCCTAGTATATGGAGATTTTGCAACTTTTCTTTCTTCAAGTCAGCTTAGGCAATGGGCCCTGTCTAATCAGAAGGGTTCCGAATTTATGTGTGGGGGGCGGGGAGCGGGAGAGCAGGGAGCGCGGCTGGCCAGGGCTGGATGAAAAGAGAGGGGAGGAGCGGGGGTGACAGGAAAACTCAGTGGGAAATTCCTCGCACTGTTTTTTAATTTCTCCTCTGCAGAATTCTTTCCAGGCCTCCTAGTACTGTGGGAGCCAGGGGTAAAGATGCTCCGTGCCTGGTTGCTTCACTGGGTTCCGGAGGGAGGTCTCAGAGTATCAAAGCACACACCTTTTCCTTTTAAGCTGCTCTTCGCCAACCCCCAATCCACTTACCTTGTTTGAACACAGGATACAAACTAGGCTGTCTCAAGTCCTGGCCACTTTAACTGGCTACTCGTCCGATTTAAACTAAAGCTAATGGATTGCCCTCTTCAATGTAGTGGTGGTGTGGGTGGGGCTGAAGGAATAGGACTGTCTATACCACTCAAAAGGTCTTTCTTCCCTTAGGAGCAGAGAGAGTTGAATGTCAAAAAAGAACCCCGAGACCCCCCAGCGAAAATGTGTGGCGGAATCCTGCAGAAGGAGTCAACTTTCAGGGTGTTAAAGACTTCCAGTCATTAGCATCAGCTGCTGCACTAAAGGGGCAAGCCAGCGCCTCTAAGTGGCTTAGCGCACAAACCAGGCTTCCAAGACGGTCTCGGCCACTCCATCTACTCTTCCACCACCTGCTGGACGTGAAAAGCTCTCCAGAGCCCACCTCGGTAATAATTTTTACTTTTAATTCACCTTCCCCAACCCCGGGGGTCTTAGAATACCGGCCTCCCCTGGCAGGGGACCCCCATGGGGACTAGGCGGAACGCGCCAGGCTGAGGGCGGAAGCGCAGGAAGAGCTTGCGTCTCGCAGTCTGGGTTTTCTTTCCCACCCGTCTCCTCCTCAGCCCTTCTCCCGCCCGGTACTTGTGTACTGGGCCCAAAAGACCCCTGTAAATCCCCTTCGGAGGTCTGGCGGCGTCTCTACTCCATCCCTCTTACCCAACACCGTGTTCAAGGAAGGACTGAGCCAAGTTTTCACCAAAGCGCATCCTTTTTGAGTCTTGCTCTTAAGGGCTTGGTAGTGTGAGCGCTCCTGGAGAGCGCTGGTGAGGGTTTGTCAACCCCCTGGGCAACTAGCTGCGCGTATCAGCTGCGGCTGGAGGGGCTAATCCACAAACCCCCTTCCCCTCCAGAAAACTCAGACTCGGGGAAATGCGCGCGGGGTCCTTGCTCGCTCTGAGTGAACAACCGTTTGCCAGGGGTTCTCCAGGTGCCAAGAGAAACGGGAAAAGGCCCTCTCCAGGTCTTTTTGGTACTTCCCTTTCCGACCCCCAAGCTGATCACCGCCCCCAACCAGTCCCAGAGGGCCCAGGCTTTCGGAGGAGTTGAGCCGGGCCGAGCTCCGAGAGGCGTTGCCACATGGGGAAAGAGCTCAGGGGCTGCGCGGGGCGCGGGCAGGCCGGCGAGACCGCTTCCAGGCAGGCGGTGCCGCCGGAGGGAGCGCCCAGCCCAGCAAAGAGTTAAAGGGAGGGGACGTGGGCTGTCACGCGTCATTGGGCAGATTATGTGCAGCAAACAAAAAGTGTGTGTCTGCGTGCCAGTCAGTCACTGCATCGGGCCCATCTGTACAACTCTCTCTTCTCTCTCCTCTCCCTACTCTCCCTGGTTTCTCTCTCTGCGTCTCTCCATCTCTCCTCCCTTTAGGCAGAGCCTACTTGACAGCAACACCAACACCTCTCGACATGGAAATACACTGATACAATAGGCAAAAGAAACACTCGTCTGCATCTCCCGGTTCCAGGTGGCCTTATTGGGGCGGTTTGATCCTGACCTTATTCCTGGTAAGTCTCTTTGCCTTGATGAGGGTGGGGGAGGCGGGGGGAGGAAGACAGGTTTGGTGGGTAGAGTGGAGAATTCTGTCCTCCGTCTTCTCATTATCCAGAAGAGGGGGAGGAAATAATTGTGGAGGGGCTTGCTACTGCCAACAGGGTTATACAAAGGGAGGGGCGGGTGGAGAGCACTTTGCCCAAGAAAAAGCCAGCGACTGGGGCGCGCGCGGCCGCCAGACAATGCCTGCCTACGGGGGAGGGCGAGCGGCTGGCAGCAGCGACGGCTTTCGGCAAGCTGGGCCGACTCTGGGAAGATGCTCCGGGCGGCTGGGAACCCGGGCCTAGCGGAGGATGCAGAGCTGCGAAAGGCTGGGCGGCGAAACGACCGCGCGCGGGCGGCAGAGCCCAGGCTCTCGCCCAGCGCTTATTGTGAGCGGCGTGAGGCTCGTGGCGGCCGCCACGGCGACGCGAACCCCTATTAGCGCGGCGTAGCGAGGAGCTTTTCACCGTATTGTTAGGTAGGACTGCATTTTAATGACTGCGTCCCTGCTGTTGCCCCAAGTGACGGGGCGACCTCTTGGCACAATGAGCCGTTTGTGTGAAAGAGACTTTTAAATGGAAGAGAAAAATTGGGGCATAAAACGCTGAATTGAGGAAACTGAAAAGGAGAGAATAGAATTCAGTTGAAAAGGAGGTTCTGAGAGATGCTGAGAGATTTCAAAAAATGTATTTAAATGTGCAGTTGGAGATCAGAAAGGCTACCTTGGGTGGGGTAAAATGCCCAGAGGTAAATGCTGTAGAATAATAAAGGGAGTTTCTACTTTACGGATATTTTCTCTGATTCCTCTCTGGCAGATACAGCCCATACTTGATATTTGGAGGAGATAGCAGAATGAATGGAAAAGAGGCTGACCAAAGTTTCCTGCTCTGTTAGCTGGAAAAGGGGGGGGGGGGGGAGCACTACCTTCTAATGACATTTGCAAGATTAACTGGTTAATAGACATTAAGATAAAAATGGACATTACCAATATTGTTCCAGAAAGAACAGCTTCTTAGGAAAAGAATTGGGTTTCCCTTTCCTGCTAACTGTACAAAATATACTTAAATATCTGCCAATAGCAACATTATTGAGGAAAAATCAACTTGGAGGAATCTTCTAATCAGTCAGCGAAAGTGAACAATGCAATTAGTTCAAAGCTGCTTTAAATTTTACATATGATTTGTTTGTTTTTTGATGATAAGTCTTGTAGTGGGGGGGGGTTGTCCAATGGCAAAGGAAGGAAAATGTGTCTTTATGACAGCTTAATAATAAGAGAGCCCACCACTGGGGCATTACTTTCTGAATTGCTGCAGATTAAACAGCTGGAGAGCCTACTGAGGTCTACTCAAGCGGGGCTGCCCCCTCTTGCCCAGACAAGGTCCGATCTGGGGGAGCAAACATTCACCAGTCATTACACACGCAGTATTTCAGACAGGGGACACTTCAGTCCTGCTCTGTACCTGCTCACTTCATGAGGCACATGCGACTCTACCCACCCCCTTGTATAACAAGGTAACTGGGATTCACCCTCATCCATAAATAAGCATGTCGAGAAGAAAATAATTACCTCTGCTTGCTGCTTTTAATTAAAGCCTCGGAGGGACAGTGTTGGATTATGGTAATGAGCAGACACACGTCCCCTCTTGTAGGCTGCAGAGAAAGGTTAGCTGACACGGAATCAGTGGCCCTGACACTCCACTTGAAATCCATTCGCCATGCTCCGCTGTCTCTGCCTGCTCACTAGAGCTGCTCCCCTCTTTGGAAGAAAAATAAGATAAAAACCAGCTCCCGGACACCCAACTCAATACACAAGAGTAAAGGAGAGGAGCTTTCCCCTAAAGGTTAGAAGTTTCTTTCCGTCTAGAAAGTCTATAGGCTAGCAAAAAAAAAATCCTTTTGTTCTCCACTTCTCTCCCCCTCCCCCCCAATCCTGTCTCATCCTCCCCCAAGGTAAGTCAGAAAACATTTCCTCTTTCCTAGCCCCGCTTGTCTTTCTTTCTAGCAGTCGGTCCACCCTGAGCTCCCCCATCACAATTCTCTTTACATTTTTAAAGGAAAAGAAAGTACTCTTCCTTGGCATCTTTGTCATATGCCAGATTTAATCTGCCATCGGCTTTATTTTTGAAATAAGATCAAAGCAAAAACCAAGCAAATTCAAGAAAAATCTGTCTAGTAGTCAGAACATTCTGCCTGGATTCAGGAAGGCAAAAGGAGGAATGTAAATTCGCTTCAACTGTCCTATGTATCTGTCTCCAGTGATGGAGGATTCGGGCATCCAGCGAGGCATCTGGGAGGGAGATGCCAAGGCTGTCCAGCAGTGTCTGACAGATATTTTTACCAGCGTTTACACCACCTGCGACATCCCTGAGAATGCTATATTTGGTCCCTGCGTCCTGAGCCATACTTCCCTGTACGACAGCATAGCTTTCATAGCTCTCAAGTCCACAGACAAGAGAACGGTCCCTTATATCTTCCGGGTAAGTCTTGGTTTATGTTCTGTAGGATATGAGGGTAATATCCTCTTAAAAACAGACTAAGAATCATTCGAATAACAAGCTGAGACAGGTTCTACATGTAGAAAATGCAGTGATACATGCAATTCTATTTTACACACCAGAAATTAGAAAAGGAAAATCAAACTCCAGAGTATTGTCAACTGATTTTTGGGAATAAGTGACAAAATTAGATTTTGAATGCCAGATGTATCTAAATCAATGCCTGGATTCTGGGCTTTCCTGAAGATGAACACCACTTCCTTAACTCTGTGGGAAATTTCACTAGGATTGAGGCTATTTGTAGGCTAAGTGCTTCCTATAAGTACTTTTCTGTAAATATTAGGTGCATTCACCTTCCAATCCCAGAGGCCTTCTGTTTCCTGGAATATTACTCTTTCTGGTTAAGCTAGCTAGTGTCTAGAGTTTGTATTTAAATAAAAGTGTTGGTGTTTTGACAATACAACATCATTCCAGCCATATGTTTGAGTGTGAAAAGTCCTGTCACTTCCTATTCTTTCTTTACAAAGAACCATTAGTTGTTTAAGCAAAAATAAGGAAGATGAGCAAAAGTCACAAAATAATTTCTAAAATCTAAGTTTGCTTTTCACTTCTAAAACAGACAAAATTCCACATACTTTTGCAATGTGGGATAATCTAGAAATCAGTTCTCAAGAGCTTAGCACTAATTTGAATTGTAAAAAAAAAATTTGCTAATTTGGTATTCATCCAATATACAAAAAGACAGGACTTTTCTGGTGGTCCAGTGGTTAAGGCTCCGCCCTTTCAAAACAGGGGCACAGGTTTGATCCCTAGTCTGGCAACTAAGACCCCACTACCCCTTTGGCTAAAACACACACACACATACAAGCCTGACAACTTAAATAATCTGTATAATTAATGCAGCTTGCCAGGGATGTTATCTTGCCTGCCAGCTGCAAACATGAGGATGGGTGTTAAGTCGGGTCAAGTTTTTGGAAGCTTGATCTCAGATAATAATTCTTAGAGAAATAATAACAGCGGAAATGGCCCTGGCTCCTTTGACTTCATTCCCTCACAAGAGTCTTCCTCCCTCATTCCCTTCCTTCTTGTATTCTTTCTTTTCTCTAAACTGTAGGTAGACACTTCAGCGGCGAATGGTTCCTCCGAAGGTCTCATGTGGCTGCGTCTGGTCCAATCAGCCAGAGATAAAGAAGAGCAGAACCTTGAAGCCTATATAAAAAACGGACAGCTGTTTTACCGCTCTCTCCGCAGGATTGCCAAAGATGAGGAGTTACTAGTTTGGTACGGGAAAGAACTGACCGAGTTACTCTTGCTCTGCCCCTCTAGATCCCACAGCAAAATGAATGGTAGGTTGGCTCAAGACCTGCGTCCGGGCCCTTAGCTAGCAGAGGGGCGGAGGGTGGGGAGCGTTGGGGTCACTCTGGCGCCTGGGCGAGCCTTCCCTCCTTTGGGGTTCCTTGTAGAGAGCTTCTGAGATATAGTCTGGGGTGAAGCTGGGACAGCTAGGTGAGGATGAATCGGGACACGCTAGGCTTAATTCCTGCACTCTCCTCAAATCTGGAGGGAAAGTTAGACTAGGTCTTGTCCGATGTTCTTGTTTTCAGGCACTCAGACCCTGAGAGGTGAAAGAGGATTTGTGGAGGGGGTGATGGCAAACTGGCCTAGAGACGATGCTGAGTAATCGTGTGTGTGTGTGTGTGTGTGTGTGTGTGCGCGCGCGCTGTTTGCTCACTAAGCAGGGTCGTCCCCTTACACATGCCTGGAGTGCAGCCAACGTTTCCAGTTTGAGTTCCCCTATGTAGCGCATCTGCGCTTCCGCTGCCCCAAGAGACTTCACGGCGCTGATCTGAGCCCCCGAGAGGAGCAAGGCGGCAGCGTGGGTACCAAGGATCACGGAGGCGGCGGCGGCGGTGGCAAGGACCAACAGCAGTCGCAGGAGGCACCCTTGGGTCCCGGCCCGAAGTTCTGCAAAGCCGGTCCGGTCCACCACTACCCGGCCCCCTCCCCCGAGAGCGGTAACCCGCCGGCGGCTGGTGGCGGCAGCGGCGCGAAGCCGTCCACGGACTTTCACAACCTGGCGCGGGAGCTGGAGAACTCCGGGGGCGCCAGCAGCTGCTCCCCAGTGCGGAGCCTCGGCGGCGGCAGCGGCCACCAGGAGGCGGAGCTGAGTCCCGACGGCAACGCCGCGGGCATGGGCAAAGGGAAGAGGAAGTTCCCGGAGGAGGCAACCGAGGGCGGCGGCGCGGGCCTGGTGGGGGGCCGGGGCCGCTTTGCCGAGCGGGCCCTGCCGGCCTCCAAGGAGGACCTGGTGTGCACGCCGCAGCAGTACCGCAACTCGGGCAGCTACTTCAGCCTGGAGGAGAACGGCCGCCTCTTCGCGCCTCCCAGTCCCGAGACGGGAGAGGCGAAGCGCAGCGCCTTCGTGGAGGTGAAGAAGGCGGCCCGGGCGGCCGGGGGGCCGGAGGAGGCGGCCGCCGATGGCGGGGGCGCCGCCGCCGAGGAGCAGGACGCGGGCGGCGGCGGCTCCTCCTCCACGCCCGTGGCCGCGTCCCCGGCCAGCACCGAGAAGCTACTGGCCCCGCGGCCCGGGGGCGCGCTGCCAGGCCGGCTGGAGGGCGGCAGCCCGGCGCGGGGCAGCGCCTTCACCTCGGTGCCGCAGCTGGGCGGTGCGGGCGGCGGCGGCCCAGGCGGCGGAGCGGGCGCTGGGGGCGGCGCGGGCGGGGCGGGCGGGGGCCAGGGCGCAGCGGCGGACGAGCGCAAGAGCGCCTTCTCGCAGCCGGCGCGCTCCTTCTCGCAGCTGTCCCCGCTGGTGCTGGGCCAGAAGCTAGGCGCTCTCGAGCCTTGCCACCCCGGCGACGGGGTGGGCCCCACCAGACTGTACCCCGCCGCCTCCGACCCGCTGGCCGTGAAGCTCCAGGGAGCGGCGGAGCTGAACGGAGGTTGCGGGGCCCTGCCGAACGGCGGCGGCGGCGGCGGCGGGCTGCCCAAGCAGAGCCCGTTCCTCTATGCCACCGCCTTCTGGCCCAAGAGCTCCGCCGCTGCGGCGGCCGCAGCGGCGGCGGCTGCGGGGCCCCTGCAGTTGCAGCTGCCGTCGGCGCTCACGCTGCTGCCGCCCTCGTTCACCTCGCTGTGTCTGCCCGCGCAGAACTGGTGCGCCAAGTGCAATGCCTCCTTCCGCATGACCTCCGACCTAGTGTACCACATGAGGTCGCATCACAAAAAGGAGTACGCCATGGAGCCCTTGGTGAAGCGGAGGCGGGAGGAGAAACTCAAGTGCCCCATTTGCAACGAGTCCTTCAGGGAGCGCCACCACCTCTCCAGGCACATGACCTCGCATAATTGACACGGAAAGGACCTCCGCTTTCCGCTCGCGCGCACGCACAGTCAAACCACCTGCAGGAACAAACACGCGAGGACATCCACCACCTCCTTGTGACCGAAAACATCACACCCGGAGACACTCGCACACACATAGGCACACACACGTGGTCTCCCGCAACCCTTACATCCAGATGTTTACCTGTGACCTACACCACACACACACACACACACACACACACACACACACACACGAGACAGGATGGTGGATTTTTGATCGGGTGGGTTGTTTGAAGGGTTTTCTTTTGAATGCACGCATTTTCACTTTCCCAAAAACAAAGGTACATTTTTTAAAATGTCATATATTGCAACATATTGATGCATTTGTCATACGTTTCTACTTAAATTATTAAGCACTTACGGTTTAGATGTAATAATTATATGTAAGGGCAAAATTTATTTTAGATATAAAGTAAAGGCGGAGGGTGAGATGCTTCCTGCGTTTCTTGATTACAGTTTGTGTTCTTACAAAAATAAGCAAAACAAATAAAAAGGAGGTAACCATTCAGTTTAAGTTTCCAGGGGGAAGTGCATGTATCATGAAATGATTATGGACTTCAATGAAGAATGTCATCATTATGTAAATATGTATTTTCTTTTAATACAAAGTGTAATTTTGTGCCAGTGAAATGGAGTCTGAATAGTTATGTGTTTCTTTTATCCCTGGAAAGATTTATTAAACTTTATAGATTATCTGGGTATGTTGGATGCTTTGACAATAAATGACTATTTTCCTCAAAGCAATTATCGGGAAAGTGTTTTAAAATGTTTTTTGTAGCTAAAGGCTACACTTTTGAGTGCGTGCTCAGTTGCTTAGTAGTGTCTGACTCTTTCCAACCCTTGGTTCCTCTGTCCATGGGATTATACTCTGAGTAGATACCATGTATTTTCATTGAGCCCCTGAAAAGAAGAAACTGCAAAAGAGAGGAATGATAAACCCTGCCCCACTTGTATTATTTACTCTAAGCCAATTTTGAGCCTAAAAGTGAGAAGACAAGGTGATTATTGGGAAATCTTTATCTGGAAAGTGTTGCACTTCTTGATCAAAGCACAAATCATTTAAACTAAGATGCCTGCCATGAAGCTAACCAGTGTCTGGGATGTCAACATTTTCAGCAGCAGGATAAGTAGCATCTTCACAAGTGGCCAAAGACAAATGATTTTCAGACCTGGATCAGGGACAACAGGTGAAAAGCCCATTTTTGGTTCTTACTAGTGATGCTTGCATGGAGGGGTATCTTGTGCTCTAGAACCCTTTGGCTTTCTGTCATTAGTCATTAAGAGACCCTTGGGAGAGTTTCTCCAGAAACTAAGGTGAAATGACCATGGTAGTCTATGTATTGCAAGGCCCTCTAAAGTTCTGAAGAGCTGCACAGCCTCTGGAAAAAACTAGCCCTGAAGTATTACAATACAGACCTAATAAATTTCCTCTTCTCCCTGCCCTTCCTCTTATGAAAAGTCCCTCTGTACTCTTCATATATTGATGATAGTTCTTAAATAGTGTATGTATGTAAGTGTATGTGGTATGTAGAAATCAATAGATCAAAACCAAATGGTCCTTTAAGTCTCAGGGTAGCATGCACTTAATCCATGGGCATCTTCAGAGTGGTCATTCTACAGGTGCTCTAGTAACCAATACTACACTGGTTTATGTATCACAGGAGGTGTTCCTTCCCATTTTTAATTCCTTCATGTCTTGCCAACCCTCCCCTATGTCAGAAGGAGAGTATTTGTGAAAAGTTCTGAAATGGGAGACTTGTACAAGGTCTTATTGCAGACCTTCAATGGCCTTCCCTAAAAGGATTTTAAAGACTTCATTATCTTAAGGGGACTACATAGCAAGTTACAATTAGGTAAACAGAGACTAGGGGTAGGGCAGAGATGGATCCATAGTGTGACCACTGAGATGGGTGAAAAAACAGGTTGACTTCTTAAGATTACCCAAGTACTTTTTGTGCTACATTTCTTTGAGACCTGGTCTCAGTTTTCCTAAGCAACAGTCTGATTATCTGAAACACTAATCCCCAGCAAGATGTGATGAGAAGAACAGTCCAAAATTCCTGTTCTGTTTCTGCTCTGCATGATTAGTAGGACTTGCATCATTATCGTTGGTATCATTACTTTATCTGCATTTTGCTTTTCTTGTCTGTGCAATGAGTGAGACAGGTTCTGCTATCTTTAAAGTACTTTTAGCACTGGGGAGTTGTTTTTTCTAACAGGCTAATCAGGCTCCAATTAAATCTAAAGAAGGCTTTCTAGAGAAAAAGGCAAGATTGGTTTGGAGCAAATTTGATGGCAAGAAATCAGAAAGATATTTGGGAACAAATAGAAGGTGGATTTCAAAGATCCTTACATCACAACGCTTAAGAGGCTGACCAAATTATCCATGCCTAGAACACTAGTGAATCCCTAGAGCAAAAGTTTCTTAAAAACAAGCCAACCAACCACCAAGTCAACCAATCAAGGTTGCCTGGGGCCTAACTTTAAAAACAAAAACCCAATAACAAACACAAACCTTGAATGCGCCTTCATTTCTATCCCATCCTTCCAGAATCTTCCTTTCACTATGGTGGCTAGATTACCTGTTGGGTAGTCAAAGGTGAACTCAAGTCTAAAGAAACAGTAAGTAAATATTGCTTCTTGAAAAGGACTTCTCCATAGTCTAAGGCTGCTGTCTGTGGTGTCACACGGAGTCTGACACAACTGAAGCGACTTAGCAGCAGTAGCAGCAGCATAGTCTAGAATCTTTTTTTTTTTTTTTTAAAGGATACGTGTAGACACTTTGGAGCTTCTCCTGTGTTTTCTTTTGTATGGTAATTAAATACTCAATCTGGAAGAAAACTGAACCTTGACTGAGCTAATGCCCAGGTGATCAGGTAGCTGTGTGAGTGGCAGACACTTTAGGGCTGGGCAGTTTTGCTGAACAATCTACCTAGGAGACGTTTTTTGGGCGGGAAGCAGTAGGGGAAGGGTGCCCAAAGCTAGTTTTGCCTTCAGCCAAGGCAAACTGAGAAATGTTTTAATGTTGCATTTTCAAGCGTTTGGATGTATCAACTTTCTCGGATGAGAGTTTCTAAAATTCCATAATCCCACCCATCTGCCAAACTAGCTGAGGTTGCCGGCTGAAGCCATTGGCGTAAATGTCTACACACAGCTGCGGGGGAAACAAGGTCATAGGGTCATGCAGGCTTGGAGTAGGCTGGTGCCATGAAGTCCAGGCAGGTGGCCTGCGCTCCGAGTGCCTGCCAGGTCCTACGGACTGGGGAAAAGGCAACTCAAGCGGCTGCCGCACAAGCATTTGCTGTGTCCCCAGTCAAGGGCAGATTGCTTGGAAATGACCCGGTTCCTAGTGTCTGGAATCTCCGAGCGCGCTCTCTGCGTGGATCGCGAACCCCTCTCGTCTTCTGGCGTTTGTGAGTAGGAGGGGAACGCGTCTATTTCCCAAGATGAGTTTACAGGGTGTAGCCGAATCTCACCGGCGTGCGGGAACCGGAGGGCTGGGGAAAGAATGCACGCGCATCTCTGCACCAGTTCTCAGGCACTGGGGAGCCAAAACTGAAACCGGACCCACCGGGGATAGTTCCCAGGGTCCTGGGCTCGAGTCCTGGGCCCACTTCTACGCTCTGCGGCTCTCTGAGGCCCAGGCTACCGGTGTAGCCGTCACACCGGCGCGCCAGCCAACATAGACGTGTCGCCGCCGCCGGGCGCGGCGGTGGGAATGGAGGGAGTGGGTCCAACAGGGTTGAGCCTTTCCCGCTCACACCCGCGTCTGAACCGCTGTGTAGCACCCGCTTCTCGTCTTCATTAAGTTTACCCTCCCTGCAGCTTGTCTCTTAGTGAGCATCATCCCAGCGCCGAAACCTGGAACACCCGGGACCACCCGTACCCAGAAAACGACCGGGAAGAGCAACCTCTCCTCCCGGATTCCGAGGACCCCGAAAGCGGCCTCTCCCCTTGAGTCAGGGGTTTCTCCACGCACTATCGGCCCAGACTCCGCTCCACCAACCAGGCCGGTGCAGCTGGCTCGAGCGGAAGAGTCCACGATTGGAGCGCCGGGCCAGGTGCGCTTGGCAAGGCACACGCGTCCGAGTCCGAAGCCTTCAGCGCTCTGCAGTGCGGAGACAGGGCACATAAGGGAACCACCAAGGACCCAGCGAGGGACAGCAGGCAAGCGCGACGGCCAAGGATCCGCCCTGAGCTTTTAGATTTTCCTTCCTCCCCACGCCCCTCGCCTTCGCCCAATCCCGTGTGCTGGAATCAGTTTCGCTCATTCTTTGGTATCTCCCGGTTTCCCTTCCCTCCACCCCTCCATCACTTTCGCACTCTATTCCGTCTCTTAAGTACTTCTGGAGATTTGAGATCATTCCTAGAGTTTTATTAGGAAACCTCCCCCGCCTGATGATTCTCAACCATTCAGGCAACCGACTCCTAAGGTGGTTGCCCCAGCCCAAGGGGAGACTGCTTAGTCGATTTGATTGAATGAGCCTTAAGGACTACTGCACACCCTACCTTGCTCATCAAAGAGATGAGCAAATGCCAGTCCCTCCCCCCTCCAAAACAGACACTCCCTCCGCCCCCATATACGAACAAACACTCCTGTGTGTCACCTCCTGAGAAGCTCCTCCTAGGAGAGGAAGCAGTCGGTCTGATGTTCTTCTGTCCTTAAACTCATGTGCTTGTGTCTTTGCTCTGAAATGCTGTCTTTCCTTGAAGGTGCGAAAGTACCTCCAAGGGATGGAGAAAATTAAGCCTGCCCAGAAGCTGAGCTGGGAATAGAATGAGGAGCTGGCCTACCTCCTTTTCCTCTTCTAAATGCGTTTTGGCTGACCGGTGGGCCAGGAGCCTAGAATATTGAGGCAGAATGCCTGCTGACTGTGACCGGCCTAGGTGGGCAGAAGGGGTGTTCTCAGCCTCTCGGCTTCACAGATCCTATTCCTAAGGCCAATTTTACTTTTTTAAAAAACTTTAAATTGGACCTAAAACTTTTAAAACATAGCTATTCTCCAGGGCAAGAGGATGAAGAAACTAAAGAGAAAGTTCTTTTAAAATTTTATTTTTTAAAACTGTCTAGGGCCAACAAAGGTCCATCTAGTCAAAGCTATGGTTTTCCCAGTAGTCATGTATGGATGTGAGAGTTGGACTATAAAGAAATCTGAGTGCTGAAGAGTTGATGCTTTTGAACTGTGGTGTTGGAGAAAACTCTTAAGAGCCCCTTGGACTGCAAGGAGATCCAACCAGTCCTAAAGGAGATCAGTCCTAAAGGAGATCAGTCCTGGATGTTCACTGGAAGGACTGATGCTGAAGCTGAAACTCCAATACTTTGGCCACCTGATGTGAAGAACTGACTCATTTGAAAAGACCCTGATGCTGGGAAAGATTGAAGGAGAGAGGAGAAGGGGACAACTGAGGATGAGATGGTTGGATGGCATCGCCAACTCAATGGACATGAGTTTGAGTAAAATCCAGGAGTCGGTGATGGACAAGGAGGCCTGGCGTGCTGCAGTCCATGGGGTCACAAAGATTTGGACACAACTGAGTGACTGAACTGAACTGAACTGAGGGTTAGAGATCTGGTAAGCTGTTCTACTTGAATAGCTAATCTGGTTATAATTGTTATTTACATATGCCTTTTCAGGGATTCCCAGGTGCCATTAGTGGTAAAGAACCCACCTACCAATGCAGGAGACATAAGAGCTGTGGGTTCAGTCCCTGGGTCTGGAAGATCCCTTGAAGGAGGGAATGGCAACCCACTCCAGTATTCTTGCCTGGAGAATCCCATGGACAGAGGAGCCTGCAGGGCTACAGTTCATAGGGTTGCAAAGAGTCAGACATGACTAAAGCAACTTAGCACGCACGTGTGCCTCTGTTGTCAAGTTGTGTGTATGTACTAGAATGTATGTGTGTACGTGTTTGCACACATAATATATATTTACACTTATATATGTATATATATGTACACACATGTGTATTATATATACAAATGTACATATCCATTCTAGTACACATGTAGACACAGAATTGGTAGACACTATTCTAAGTACTTTTCACATATTGACTTGGTATAATTCTCACAACCTACCCAGGAGGAAGCCTAGTAAGGATTCTACTCCATCAAGTTTTAAAACTGTGTGGTTGGTATGACTGTCATCTAGGAACAGAAAGCTGAGATTCAATACCATAAAGTAATGGCAAGAATAGTGCCTCCTAAGTCAGAAAGCTTGCTTGGAGTTCTGTGGCCTTTCCGTCTATGCATCTCAGTTTACTTTACTTGAGCTTGTGAATAATTCTACCTGTGAGCTTATCAAATAGATGTGTCTTGAAAAGCAAATAAAATCATTCATGTAGAAGCTTTTCATACTATCACACATGATAGACTTCCCAGTTGGTGAAAGAAATGTACTTTTAGCCTCAACTTATCTTCCTCAGATGGTCAAGAACTTTTATAAGAAATCCTCAGGTACCTTCCTCTATAACAAGTCTTGTGGCCTTGACTTTCTTTAATGATCTTTGTTCATTTGTAAGCAGAGGTGGGAGTAACAGCTGGTTTGGTTTTGTGGATGTGTATTTAACTACTCAATGTTTCTTCCTTATGTCCTAAAATTACAGAAGGGTCACTGGAAAAATATTCAAGAAGTAAAATCAAGCAAGCTTACAGATCCATCCAGGGGTATGTAGTTTTAATTGTCTTAGCCAGAATAATCTTAAATGGTAAGTACAATATGTTCCCAGTACTTAAAAGTTACGTGTAAACAAAACACCAAGAGTGAAAATGGCTGTAAGAGGAGGGCTAGTTATCATTTCCCTTGCTGTAGAAAAGATGAGCAAAATGCAGAACAGTAGCCCATTTCTCTTCCTGAGTACCATGTAACAAATGGCATCTTGCTTAGAAAGATGTCTTAGTGCTTAATGAAGACAACTCTGGGTCTGCAGATCATGGAGATCCATGAATGATACAAATCCATGAGTCAATATCTTGGAGGGGAACTCTGACTCCAGCTCATGTTTTGGACTGATGGTGAAGCTGAAGCTCCAATACTTTGGCCACCTAATAAAAAGAGCTGACTCATTGGATATGAGACGCTGATGCTGGGAAAGATTGAAGACAAGAGGAGAAGAGGATGACAGAGAATTAAATTGGTTGACATCACCAACTCAGTGGACATGAGTCTGAGCAAACTCTGGGAACTGGTGAAAGACAGAGAAGCCTGGAGTGCTGCAGTCCATGGGGTAGCAAAAGATCGGACATGACTTAGCAATTGAACAACAGACTCCAGCTTATGTTGTTCAGTGTTTTAAAATGTATTTTGAGCTATAATGCATTATTTAATTGTGCATTTCCCCTCTGTTAAAATGGAGACTTGAAGGATGGATGCCTATGCTATCTTCTCTTTCTCAAATTCTCCAGGGAGTAAATTTTTCAAGGAAATATTAAGAACCTTTGTAAACCAAGAATAGGGATGAGATTTGGAAGGGAAAAAACCACAGGAAGAGAGAGACTAACTCTATCAGATCTTCGGCCCTTCACTTGTTTTCAGATGTCTAGCCATTGATCCAAATTTCTTTTGTCCCCATCATTTTTTGTTTTTGCTTTTTTTCTTTCCTGAAAAAAGGCAGGGATGTGGGTTTTAGGGGAGAAATCCAGAAAACAGTCCCACCCTTGAGCAACATCCCAGAGCACATCAGCTGTGGGGGTTGGAGGCTGGAAAGTGTAGCATGATTATACTTTTCTTTAGGGACTCATCTCAATTGGGTGTGCCTGTGTTACACCATTGCTTGTGGAACTCAAAGTAGCTTTCTCTGTGTTTAGTAATTTTTTGGTGAAGTGTGAAACTTAAAAAAAAAAAAGCATTTGATGACTTTTCCCCTTCAAAACAATTGAGTTAAGATCTGTTTTCCCCTCTGGCCAGATTTCACTGGGTCTTTGAAAACGGAAAACATAGCCAAACAGCAACACCCAGCCCCCAAAATGATGCAAATCACAGTTAGAAAAATCCAAGTATCCATAGGCTCCTCTAGGTTCAGAGGTTCCAGTGTAGGAGGCAAATGAAGGTGGAGAAAAGAAAAAGAAAGGAATATCCCTGCAGGGTCTCTCCTAGAAAGAGAAGTCACTTAGACTTCTACATTAAAATATTTTGGAGAAAGTGTAAGTTAAACTGTTTACTTTAGCAGGGCTGGATAGAAGTCAATAGTGAATGCCATGAAGTTTATCTTCATGAACATATAATCTGCTCTCTGAATTCCGTCTCAGAACGCTGCATCCTCAGTTGTTTCTGCATTTGACTTTGTCAGATCTCCCTTAGTCCTTTCCCCTCCAGCAAAGAGATGATATAGAAAATTCCCACCAGTATGAATCAGTAGTAAGACAAAAAAGTTTGAATTTATTTGAAAGCATTTTCTTTTACCCCATTTGCATTTTGGGACTTAATTTCTAATTTTGGAACAATCTAAGGAAAGATGAGGCATTGGTTTGTAGAGGTACTCCCCTTCTGGGGGTGATAATGCCTGAAACTGCTTTCAAAATAGAGATCTTTGATTTTGAGACTGCACTCGAAAGTGCTTATTATACGCCTCCAAACATGCCTAAACTTAAAACCAGGGAAATATTTAGAAAACCTACCTTTCAAACATCTAACTCCATGCATAGTAAAGGGAATGGCAAAAAACTAACTCCGTGCATAGTAAAGGGAATGACATGGTATAAGACAAGTTTCATCAAGTTACATGATTGCCAGAAGCTCACATCTGAATTTCTTAAATCTTTCCAATAGTCAAAATACATCTTCTTTGGTATTAAGCCAATTTTATAACAGCTCAAAACAGGGACTTGGGACTGCAGATAGCACAAATCTCTCTCTTTTGGGGGATGGTGGCTTTTCTTTGAACACACTGCAGAAGAAAAAATTTAACTTTTAATAAGTACAGTTTCAGAGTCTTTGTCATATCAACTATTTATGACAGCCTACTCAGGGACCGATACTTTGGCCACCTGATGCAAAGAACAGATTCATTGGAAAAGACCCTGATTCTGAGAAAGATTGAAGGCAGAAGGAAAAGGGGATGACAGAGGATGAGATGGTTGGATGGCATCACCAGCACGATGGACATGAGTTTGATTAGACCCCCAGAATTGGTGATGGTTAGGGAAGCCTGATGTGCTGCAGTCCATGGGGTCGCAAAGAGTCAAACTCGACTGAGCAACTGAGCTGAACTGAACTGAACTCAGGGACCCAAGAGCATGGTCAACTGGAAAAATCAGGTAAGGATACTGAGAAAAAGGGGACCTCAGGTAACAACTTCTGTAATAACTTCAGACATTACAGAGACCCTAGAAGGAGTGATCTCATTAAATCACCTAGGTAGCTGTTAAAAATGTGGATTCTCAAACTCATCTCTAGAAATTGGGTAGATTTCATGAGAAGGAGCTGCAGAGGATGAGATGTTTAGATAGCATCATAGACTCAATAGACATGAATTTGAGCAAACTCTGGGAAATAGTGGAGAACAGAGGGACCTGACCTGCTGCAGCCCGTGGAGTTGCAGAGTTGGACCTGACCTAGTGACTGAACAACAGCAACAACAAGCATGAGAATCTTGCATTTTAAATAATCATTAGGTAATTCTAGAGCAGGTGGTTCTGGATCCACACTTTGAGAAACACACTGCAGGGTTAGAACAGCAACCAGTCCTATAGAAACTTCAATTAAAACAGGTGTGTCCTCAGTCTAGAAAATTGCTATGTCTCTGAAATACTGTTCATGGGGTTCTCAAGGCAAGAATACTGAAGTGGTTTGCCATTCCCTTCTCTAGTGGACCACATTTTGTGAGATGGAAATACCAGACCACTTGACCTGCCTCTTGAGAAATCTTTATGCAGGTCAGGAAGCAACAGTTAGAACTGGACATGGAACAACAGACTGGTTCCAAATAGGGAAAGGAGTACATCAAGGCTGTATATTGTCATCCTGCTTATTTAACTTATATGTAGAGTACATCATGAGAAATGCTGGGCTGGATGAAGCACAAGCTGGAAACAAGACTGCAGGGAGAAATATCAATAACCTCAGATATGCAGATGACACCACCCTTATGGCAGAAAGTAAAGAAGAACTAAAGAGCTTTTTGATGAAAGTGAAAGAGGAGAGTGAAAACTTGGCTTAAAACTCAACATTCAGAAAACGAAGATCATGGCATCTGGTCCCATTACTTCATGGTAAATAGATGGGGGAACAGTGGAAACAGTGACAGACTTTATTTTTCTGCGCTCCAAAATCACTGCAGATGGTGACTACAGCCACGAAATTAAAAGACACTTACTCCTTGGAAGAAAAGTTATGACCAACCTAGATAGCATATTAAAAAGCAGAGACATTACTTTGCCAACAAAGTTCCGTCCAGTTAAAGCTATGGTTTTTCCAGTAGTCATGTATGGATGTGATAGTTGGACTATAAAGAAAGCTGAGCATGGAGGAATCGATGCTTTTGAACTGTGATGTTGGAGAAGACTCTTGAGAGTCCCTTGGACTGCAAGGAGATCCAACCAGTCCATCCTAAAGGAACTCAGTCCTGAATATTCATTGGAAGGACTGATGCTGAAGCTGAAACTTCAATACTTTGGCCACCTGATGCAAAGAATTGACTCATTTGAAAAGACCCTGATGCTGGGAAAGATTGAAGGCAGAAGGAGAAGGGGACAACAGAGGATGAGATGGTTGGATGGCATCACCAGCTCGATGGACATGAGTTTGAGTTTTTTTCTGGGAGTTGGTGATGGACAGGGAGGCCTGGTGTGCTGCAGTCCATGGGGTTGCAAAGAGTCGGACACGACTGAGCGACTGAACCGTACTGAAATACTGAGGCTAAACTGAATTATACACTAAATTAAAAAACTCTTCAGTGACGTCTATCTTGGTTTCAGATCCATCCCCCCCCCCGCCCCCGCCCATTTCTGGTGTTTCATAACATGTCAACATTTTGTTGTTCTTTTCTCATTCAAGTCTGGTTATTTTGAACAGCAACAACAAAATATAAATGCATAAGAGCGCATGCTCAGTCTCTTCAGTCGTGTCTGACTTTGTGCAACTCTATGGACTGTAGCCCATCAGGCTCCTCTGTCCATGGGATTTTCGAGGCAAGAATATTGGAGTGGGTTGCCATGCCCTCCTCCAGGGGATCTTCCTGACCCAGGGATTGAACCCACATCTCTTACATCTTCTGCATTGGCAGGCAGGTTCTTTACCCCTAGCGCCACCCGGAAGCCCCTAAATGCATAAGAAAGCCTCTGTTAAACAAAACCTTCAAGCTACATCTTTATGGAAAAGAATTCAATATACATGGATTATCACCTCTTGAGGGATTTGATGCTTATTTTTTGGATTCTGATACAGTAGGTTGTCTAAAATTTGTCGCAACTTATTTGTATATATATGTCCACAGCCTCCACCAACTCACAGCCTGACACCAAGCTCCTAAGAGTTCTCTTTGCCCATGGATTTTGGATGGATTGTAGCAACAGAATTGAAAATCTCTTGAGCTGCTGTTCCAGCTCACCCGTCAACAACTGCTGCTCCTCTGCCAGCCGATGACTGAAAAGAGACTGCTGCTTTCTGATGGCGAGTGATTCTAAGCCACTAACTCCTGCTGCTGCTGCTGGTGCCAGGGCAACAGTCTCCTCCACTGGCTTCACCTCCCTGAATTTGCCACCCAGGACTCAGGCCTACATCTGAGGAGGTGAGGCCAGCGGGGCCTGGCAGCACGGTAGAAGGCCGAATTCACAATAACCCATCACTTCTGATGCTGCCCATTGTCCCTGAACACAATACAGGCTCCTGGAACCTTTTTAATGGAAATATCACTGTAATGATCCTATTGGGCTTCCAGATTTGTCAGAACATGCCTGAATTCAAGGGTAGATGCAGTTTAGGACTGGGACCAGAGCTGCAAGATCGTTTTAACGTCCACACAGTGCTTTACCAGCACAGAGAATCCGGCTAAAAAAATTAGATTAGGTTTCAAGAGATCTAACATCTAATCTCCTTCTGGTTCTGCCTTTCTCTAGCTGGGTGACCTTGGGTGAACTAACTTCACGGAGCCTCAGCCCTTTGACCTGTAAGATGAGAGGGTGAAAACTAGTTCAGAGCTTCTCAGACTTTGGGGTTAATAATAATTCCTAGGGCACTTGATAAATGGACTTGGCTCCATTTCTGGAGATTCAGAATGAAGGCAGCAATGGCCCATGTATAGGAATTTGCATGTTCATAAACCTATTGGGTGATTCTCTAATCACTTTTGGGAAATATTTGTCTAAAATCAGTGATTCTTGGGACTTCCCTGGTGGCCCAGTGATTATGACTCCACACTCCCAATGTAGGGGGTCTGGGTTCCATCCCTGATCCGAGAACTAGAGCTGGAATGCCAGAACGAGGACCCGATACAGCCAAATAAATATAAATAAGCATTTTAAATTAGTGATTCTCTACTCAGGTCTCAGAAACAATTGGAAAGTTTTTTAAAATGCTCATCACTGGTGCCATCCCAAATTAATTCATCAGAATGTCTGGGTCTGGGACCAGGCGTTGGTGTGTTTTGAAAGTTCTTTTGTCTGGCAAACGTGAACAATCGGTGAAACAGATTATCTCTAAGATCCTTCCTTAGCTCTAGATCTCGGACCTCCAAGCTAGGATTTTTGGTTTCACCACAACACCACAGTTTAGAAAATGGGGCATTCTGTGTGTGCTTTTACTAGTCGTTATGGTCTGCATTGTCATCCCCCTGTGAAATTCATGTGTTGAGTTCCTAACCCTTAGTATCTCAGAATGTGCCTGTATTTTCAGATAGACTTTAAGGAGGTAATTCAAATAAAATAGGATCTTAGGGGTGGATTCTAATCCACCATGACTGGAGGCCTTGTATAAAGAGACTTAGACATACACAACACAGGGGTTCAACCGTGTGAGGACACAGAAGACTGCTTCCTGGGAGCCATGGAAAGAAGCGTCAGACGAGACCAACCGGCCAACATCTTGACCTTGGACTTCTAACTTCCAGAACTGTGAGAAAATAAATTTCCTCCAGTCTGTGGTATTTTGTTATGATGGCCCTTGAAAGCTAATATATATATATATATATATATATATATATATATATATATATATATATAAAGTCAAACAGATTGGACTTCCCCAGTGGTCCAGTGGTAAAGAATCCACTTGCCAGTGCAGGTTTGATCCCTGGTTCATGAAGATCCCACACCACGGGGCAGCTAAGCCTGTGCGCCACAACTACTGAAACCATGCCATAGAGCCTGAGCCTGTGCTTTGCAAAAGAGAAGCCACAGCAGTGAGAAGCCCATGTACTGCAACTGGAGAAAGCCCTTATGCAGCAACAAAGACCCAGCACAGCCAAAAGTAAATAAATAACATTTTTTTTAATTAAAGAAAATAGTATTTGTCTTATTATTCATTCAGAACCACCTTATCTCTAATGTGCATGTGTTAGGGGCTCAGTTGTGTCCACCTCTTTGCAATGCCATGGACTGCAGCCCGCCAGGCTCCTCTGTCCATGGAATTCTCCAGGCAAGAATACTGGAGTGGGTTGCCATTTCCTGTCCAGATCTTCCTGACCTGGGCATTTAACCTTCGTCTCTTATGTCTCCTGCATTGGCAGGTGGATCCTTTACCACTGAGTCACTGTGATTTAATGTGTATTTCTTTTCAAAGTCTTGATTGGAGATAGGCTATGGAAATGCGTATTATAGTTGAGAATACTATGACCTCATCTTGAAGATGATGTTTTAAGCAGGACTAAGAAAATTTTGTGCTTTTTGCTACTAATAATAAATAACAAACCTGATTTCAATGTAACAATAAATCACTACCAAATTTTTAATGTGGTCATATAAATTTAATCTAAATTTTAATTAGAGCCCGTGTGAAGCAAAATTTATTCATTTTATTTCTGGGTTTTATTAGATAATTCTGTCCCCTATCCTAGTACATCCCAAATTTCTTATCTCTCTTTCTTAGGATTTCTTTAAGTCTTCATTTCAGTTGGGTCAACTAAGAAGGAAAACTACTCCAAGAAGTATTTTCATCATACCCTGGAAAACACATTTAAACTGTAAAGAAAAAGATATATTGCCACCTAGTGGAAAATAAGCAGAATCACTGGCTTGTAATTTAGATTTTTATCTACAAAATTGTTAGTACAAGAAATGTTTTCAAATGTTTTTGAATCATAAATAATTCTGCTTTGTTAGTGAAAGGATGTTTTCCAAGTTCAGCTGCAATATCACTTCTGACTTTTATATATTCTTTACTTTTATTTAGTTACTACTTATGTGCTTCCCTGGTGGCTCAGACGGTAAAGCATCTGCCTGCAATGCAGGAGACTCAGGTTCAATCCCTGGGTTGGGAAGATCCCCTGGAGAAGGAAATGGCAACCCACTCCAGTTCTCTTGCCTGGAAAATTCCATGGACTGAGGAGCCTGGTAGGCTACAATCCATGGGGTCACAAAGAGTCGAACACGACTGAGTGACTTTACTCACTTTATGTGCTAAGTCGCTTTAGTCCTGTCTGACTTTTTGCGGCCCTATGGACTATAGCCCACCAGGCTCCTCTGTCCATGGGATTCTCCAAGCAAGAATACTGGAGTGGGTTGCTGTGCCCTCCTCCAGGGAATTTTCCTGACCCAGGGATTGAACCCCAGTCTCTTATGTCTCATATCCATATACTAAATGCTGAGTGGTAAAGCTGAACTTTATTTTTATCAAAGATATTTAGCAAAAGTGACAAAAGCATTTACAGCTAAATATTTAAAACATTTACCACCCACAAAAGTTCAGTAATATATAGTAAGCAACCAGTGTGAATATAGCTGACTGAGCTTGGGCAAGTCACAGCTCTGAACCCTGTCCTCATCTAAAAAAAAAGTACGGTTGAGTGACATGACTTATAAGACATTTTCAATTCTAAAATGTTGAGGGTATATCTCTATAATACATATTTATAGTTATTAAGCTCAGGATCTTTGTAATAACTAGGACAGTGCCCAAACTTGGTTTAGAAAGCAGTGTTAGCGAGTTAGTAAGTGCATGTCTTTGGAGTAATGTTTCAGCACAGAACTGAAAGAAGCTTATTAATGGGAAGGAAGTTCCTATCTATTTATTTGGTTGCCAGGTTCCCCAGGGTTTTTTCCATAAGAGTAAGGTGACCTGGCTAATTTTAACTTCAGGAATTACAGTCTACCCAGCTAAGTTATCCTTGGAGCTTCTATTTGGATATAGCATCCTTTATTGTTTCCTGTCCTGAAGTTTTAGGAAGTTGCTAGTAACTGATTTACTGTTGTTGACCTTTAATAAGCACAAAGACTTTCTTACCATAGGCCAGGGAAGGCAAGGAGAGTTTAAAGATACTTCTTTTTCAATAGTCCTTGGTATGTCCCAAGAATGTCACAGTCTTTCACTGGTTAACCCTACTGTATGTATGCTCTCTGAAAAGGTCCTTTTTCAGGTGATGTAATTCAGGGAGCTTAAGTTATCAAATTGTTTTGGCTTAAATTGTTGGATATGATTTCTTGCTGTACAGCATTAATGTAGAAAGTCTTTCTTTTTCAAGTGGGATGGACTTACTGTGCAAATGTCAATCTCTCTATGGGAAATAAGCATGCTAACTTAGTAGGTGTTGTGAAATACTGCAGATACATAGTTTGCTATAATCATTCAACTTTTAAATATCCATGAGAAATTGCATTTATATGAGCTTTAAGAAAATAGAAACATACTAGTGAGTGGTTGATAGCAAACTTTTGTTTGAGGCTTCATCCAAAGATAAGGCAGCCAGAAATGCTAATTATATTATTTCTAGTACTTCCCTTCTCTCTCTCTCAGTAGTCACTCAGTCATGTCCAATTTTTTGTGACCCCCATGGGCTTTAGCCCTCCAGGCATTTCTGTCCATGGAATTCTCCAGGCAAGAATACTAGAGTGGGTTGCCATTCCCTTCTCCAGGGGATCTTCCCAACCCAGGAACTGAACCCAGGTCTCCTGCATTGTGGGCAGATTCTTCACCATCTGAGGCATCAGGGAAGCCCCAGTAAGTTCCCTTATTTCTCCCTTTTTCTGTCCTACCCTCACCCCCTGAAAAGAGGAAAGAAAGGAAAAATAAAAAGAGAGAGAGAGAGAAATGGCTAATTTTCCAGAGTAAACTTATTCTAATAAAGGCTCAGAAAGTTGCTTCTGACAGTTGAAGAGAACAGAGAAGACATCTAGGGTCTCATTTTTTTCTTCCTAGAAACTTTTTGTACTAATTGATTATTAGGTGCATATTGTATTTGTTGCCCATTCTATTTTCAAACAAGCAACACCGAAGAAAAATGATGTTCTCAGTCTCAAATATGCAGCTAGAAACTATGTGCCTTCTTAGAATATGTAACTTTCTCCTTTATTGTTTTTTCTACACAGATAACCAGATTCCCCAAGTTTAAGAGGTAAAAAATATCAGTTAACTATGTGAAATACTGTTTATTCTATCAGATTATATGGCTGCTTCACATCACTTTCATTGTCAATGTCACCAGCCTATTATATAGCGTCAAATTTCTCAATAGGAAGGTAGTTTCAGCAATAGAATATGAGAGAGGGGTACTGCATGCTTGAAACAACAGTTGTACTTGACAAGGACAAATTAAAGGTCATGACACATGTCATTAGGGAAGCAATTTCTATAGGTTTGGGGAGAAACTCAGATTGATCTATGACTTAAATTTCAACATAATTTAATATATCTGTTCCTTGAACAGATACATCTGTCAACTAATTACCATTATTGTTCTCTTTAAGGTAGCATTTTCCCCTGCATTGTACTAGAACAGTGTAATAATAATATGATTCCCTCTCTAGTAATCTATTATTATAATATTGTGTAATAATGAATGATTCCCTCTCTAGCAATCTAGACTTTCTTGGTGGCTCAGAGGGTAAAGAATCTGCCTGCAATGTGGGAGACCTGGGTTCAATCCCTGGGTTGGGAAGATCCCCTGGAGGATGGTAACCTATTCTCCACTTCCCTGGAGAATCTCCGTGGACAGAGGAGCCTGGTGGGCTACAGTCCATGGGGTGTCAAAGAGTCGGACACGACTGAGCGACTAAGCACAACAGCTAGTAATCTATTATGAAAACGTTCCATTTTGTCTAAAGAAGGCATCCTAAGTACAGACCCATGGAATGGGTACTTTGTAAGGTAACTTTGTTTTGACTGCCTTGATTTTTTTCTTTTTATTACCCAAATGCACTTTCATTTGATACACATTCCAGGGAAGCTGAATTTAAAAAGTCAAAGGTTTTTGTCATAATAAATGAAAAGAAATTTCTGAAGTCATACTTGTGAAATTCCAGGCATTTTCTATGGCTTCTAACAGAAAGCAGTTTTAAGATACTGAGATAATTTGGAAATATTGCTCACACTTAGAATTCTGAGTGTTAAGATAGAAACATGTCCCAGAAATACAGGCAAAATTGATTACGGTCCTTTCTGGTAAAATATTGGTCTGCCTAGGTATAAAATGTTATATTAACCTTCAGTTCTATTATATACATTTACACATGTGCATGATAATAAGCTTATTTATATTCAACCAAACATTCATTTGGCATGCAGCCTAGAGTACTCTAGTGTTGAAGAGTCAGTCAAACAAATGCCTGAGAGATTCAAAGTCTTTGTTCCTTTTTCAGTACCTCAAGTCAGAACAGTTGTTTGTGCTCTTGTTGCTGTACTCTGAAAAGCATCTTAATTGACAGGCTACACAAGCTGCCTAAACGGCTTTCTCTACCTTAGAGGTGGAGGCTTCATTTGGGGCTTGTATCTGCTGTCTTTTATAACTCTGATGACATCTGGTAGACAGAGTACCTGAAGAACTATGGCTGGAGGTTCATAACACTGTACAGGAGGCAGTGACCAAATCCATCCCAAAGAAAAAGAAATGCAAGAAGCAAAGTGGTTGCCTGAGGAGGCTTTACAAATAGCTGAGGAAAGAAGAGAAGCAAAAGGCAAAGGAGAAAAGGGAGGATATAACTCAACTGAATGCAGAGTTCCAGAGAATAGCAAGGGGGAATAAGAAGGCCTTCTTAAATGAACAATGCAAAGAAATAGAGGGGAAAAAAATAAACTGGGAAAGGCTAGAGATCTTTTCAAGAAAATTGGAGATATCAAGGGAACATTTCATGCAAGGATGGACACAATAAAAGATGGAAACAGTTCAGACCTAACAGAAGCAGAAGAGATTATGAAGAGGTGGCAAGAATACATGGAAAAACTATACAAAAAATGTCTTAATGACCTGGATAACCATGATGGTGTGGTCACTCACTTAGAGCCGGACATCCTGGAGTGTGAAGTCAAGTGGGCCTTGGGAAGCATTACTACAGACAAAGCTAGTGGAGGTAATGGAATTCCAGCTGAGCTATTTAAAATCCTAAAAGATGATGCTATTAAAGTGCTACATTCAATATGCCAACAAATTTGGAAAACTCAGCAGGGGCCACAAGACTGGAAAAGGTCAGTTTTCATTCCAATACCAAGGAAAGGCCATGTCAAATAATGTTCAAACTAGTGTACAACTGCACTCATTTCACATGCTAGCAAGGTAATGCTCAAAATTCTTCAAGCAAGGCTTCAACAGTACGTGAACCGAGAACTTCCAGATATACATACTGGGTTTAGAAAAGGCAGAGGAACCAGAGATCAAATTGCCAACATTTGTTGGATCATGAAGAAAGCAAAGGAATTCCAGAAAAATATCTACTTCTGCTTCATTGACTACATCAAAGCTTTTGACTGTGTGGATCGAAACAAAGTGGAAAATTATTAAAAAGATGCAGTTATTGGATTGCCTTAACTGTCTTGTGAGAAACCCGTATGCAAATCAAAAAGCAGCAGTTAGAACTGGACATCGAATAACTGACTGGTTCAAAATTGGGAAAGGAATATGACAAGGCTGTATATCATCACCCTGCTTATTTAACTTCTATGCAGAGTACATCCTGTAAAATGTCAGGCTGGATGACTCACAGCTGGAATCAAGATTACTGGGAGAAATATCAACCTCAGATATGTAGACGATACCTCTCTAATGGCAGAAAATGAAGAGGAACTAAAGAGCCTCTTGATGAAAGTGAAAGAGCAGAAAAAAAAGCTGGCTTGAAACTCAGCATTCAAAAACCTAAGATCATGACATCTGGTCCCATCACTTCATGGCAAATTGAAGGGGAAAAAGTGGAAGTGATGACAGATTTCATTTTCTTGGGCTCCAAAATCACTGCAGATGCTGACTCTGGCCATGAAATTCAAAGACTCTTTGGAAGGAAAACTATGACAAACCTAGACAGCATATTAAAAACCAGATATATTACTTTGCTGACAAAGTTCTGTACAGTCAAAGGTATGTTTTTTCCAGTAGTCATGTACAAATGTGAAAGCTGGACCATAAAGAAGGCTGAGTGCTGAAGAATTGATGCTTTTGAATTGTGGTGCTGGAGAAGACTTGAGAGTCCCTTGAGACTACAAGGAGGTAAAAGCAGTCAATCTGAAAGGAAATTAACCCTGAATATTCATTGGAAGGACTGATACTGAAGCTGATGTTACAGTACTTTGGCCACTTGATGGGAAGAGCTGACTCTTTGGAAAAGACCCTGAAGCTGGGAAAGATTGAAGGCAAAAGGAGAAGGGGGTGGCAGAGTATGAAATGGTTAACTAGCACCACTGATTTAATAGACATGAATTTGAGCAAACTCTGGGAGACGGTGGAGGACAGAGGAGTCTGGTGTGCGGCAGTCCATGCGGTTGCAAAGAGTTGGACGCAATTTAGCAACTGAACAACAACATTCAGATGTTGGAATTACTGATGACTTAGGGAATGACCACTGCCCTTCCTTGCTTTTCTAGGTTTTCTTCAGTTCAGTTCAGTTCAGTTCAGTAGCTCAGTCGTGTCCGACTCTTTGCGACCCCATGGTCGCAGCACGCCAGGCCTCCCTGTTCATCACCAATTCCCGGAGTTCACTCAAACTCACGTCCATCAAGTCAGTGATGCCATCCAGCCATCTCAGCATCAGAGTCTTTTCCAATGAGTCAACTCTTCGCATGAGGTGGCCAAAGTAATGGAGTTTCAGCTTTAGCATCATTCCTTCCAAAGAACACCCAGGACTGATCTCCTTTAGAATGGACTGGTTGGATCTCCTTGCAGTCCAAGGGACTCTCAAGAGTCTTCTCCAACACCACAGTTCAAAAGCATCAATTCTTCGGCGCTCAGCTTTCTTCACAGTCCAACTCTCACATCCATACGTGACCACTGGAAAAACCATAGCCTTGACTAGATGAACCTTTGTTGGCAAAGTAATGTCTCTGCTTTTGAATATGCTATCTAGGTTGGTCATAACTTTCCTTCCAAGGAGAACGCATCTTTTAATTTCATGGCTGCAGTCACTATCTTCAGTGATTTTGGAGCCCCAAAAAATAAAGTCTGACACTGTTTCCACTGTTTCGCCATCTATTTCCCATGAAGTGATGGGACCGGATGCCATAGGTTTTCTTACTCCAGAAAAAGATATTGGAGACAGAAAGACCGTGGCATTGTTCCAAGAGTTACTACTCTTGGTCGTGTCCTGTGCAGAATGTACTGTTGCTAAGCCGCCTAACTTTTCTGAACCTAGTTTTCTTCCCTGTAAACTGAACATTGGAAACCACATAATGTTGTAAAGATTGGAGATGAAGTTTGGAAGTCCAAGCCACCTAGTAGGCAGTAGGAGCATAACAATGATTATTTTCATAACTGCATTTCCTGTGTCTTCATGAGTTTTCTATTTCCTTGGGGTTTCTCAACTTCATAAATGGCTTTCTCCTTTTTTGTGAATGACCCGAAGAGTCTTTGGTACTCTGTATAAAGAAGAGGATGGGAAACTGGGAAGCTATGACAAATCTGGACAGCATATTAAAAAGCATTTTTTTTTTCCTACAGCAAAGCTTAGATAGTTTAACATAAAAATTTGTACAATAATTTTTAAAAATCTTTGGCCTCAGTGGCCTCTTACACACTAACTATGCCGCAGTCACCAGTGTTTGGGAGAGATCATTGGTCTTCAAGAACCATGAACTGACAGGATTTCAGCACAGTAAGTTTTCCAAATTGCAGCTTGTAGTACGCATGACAGTGAGCAAGGTCCTGGATAATACAGAGGAGGATGCCTAATTTAGACAATCTACTTTAAGTAAAAAAAAAAAGAAATTCACAGATACCCATCAGTTACTACTTTAAGGTTCTAATAGTGTCTTAATCTGAGAAACAAAGGCTTCACAAAATATGAGCTTACTGGGATTAAAAAGCATTTTTTAATATGAGGCTTCCTGGGATATGGATCATTTCTTGAGAATTGTAGGTGGAAAACTAAGACAAATAAAGTTGGAGTCTGAACTATGGATTCCACTTGACAGAGTAGGTAGCCCAGGAATGCTGGCCTTTAGGGCACACCGGCCAGACCTGTTTGCTCACTCAAGTTTAGAGCAAGCAGCATGGGAGGTCCTGATAAGCTGGCTTCTTAAGCATGTAAGGTAGGTTCTGAGCACTTGAACAGGCCGGTGAGACAAATTGTCAAGTGGTCCCTAGGAAGTCTGCATTAAAAAAAAAAGAATAAAAGCATGAATTTGATTAGCAAACTGTCCTATTAGAGCCCTAAAAGATGATTCTATTTAGAACACTTTGAAATCTCTTATGTTTAACCTTGGAAAAGAATTATCTTATCTATCTCTTTAAATAGTGTTTCAGGACTCTTTTTTTTTTTTTCTCCTAAATTACCTGGATGCTAGAAAAATTTAAACCAAGAAGGATGAAAAACTGGTGGTTCTGCAGTTTTCAATCTAAGGGAATTGACCAAGAAGAAAAAATAAAACATGGACAGTAGATGAAAGTAATACTATGCTCACACACTCATTTCATATTAATATTTCTCAGAATGGCTTCTAGAAGAGATTTTCCCATTACTGAAATCTTATTTTTCCCATAAAACTATGTTATATTAGTTGAAAAAGACCTGTAAAGTTTTCCTTCTGAAAATCTCCTCACCTCAAGATGATTACTGATTCATAACTTATCAGAACTTATTTTTTAATTAATTTTAACTCTAATAAAAAATTATGGTTTTTCTGGTTTAGAAAGTAAAATGATCATTCCAGGAATTTTCAGTGCTCTTTGAAACTGGTACAAGATTCCTGTGTTTACTTGGAAATATGGTTTCTGAACATATTTCCTTTTATATTTGAGAAATTTCATCTAAACTATTTTTGCTCTTTGAAAAAAAAATGATTCTCTTCTTTCTTTTAACAGTAATACCTTCAGAGTGATTTTAAAAAAGAAATCTCATCTTTAACTTGGTGGGGACCTCTTTTACTTTTACTATTTTATCACCCTACTGTAAATCAACATCTTGTTTCCAATTTGTGCTTTTTAAGAAATTTCCTTCAAGATACTGAAGTCAGGAAACAACTGGTGATGGTTTGGGTCACTTATTCATCAGAGAGTCTAGGCCCCTGCCGAGGATCCACCCTATTTTTTTTTTCTTGGAGTACAGTTGATTTACAATGTTGTGTTAATTTCTGCTGTACAGCAAAGTGATTCAGTTATACATATAATTATTTTCCACATTTTTTCCATTGTGGTTTGTCATGGGATATTGAATATATTTCCCTGTGCTATACAGTAGGACACTGTTGCTTACCCATCCTATATGTACTAGTTTTCATCTGCTGATCCCAGATTGTAGCTCCATCCATCCCCTGCATGCCTCTCCCTTGGCAACCGCCAGTCTATTCTCCTCTGTGTCTATTTCATAGATAAGTTCATTTGAGTCATATTTTAGATTCCCTGGATAAGTGATATCCTGTTCATTGTTCTCTTTCTTACTTGCTTCACTTAGTGTGATAATCGCTATCTAGGCCTGTCCAGGTTGCTGCTGGTGGCATTATTTCATTCTTTTTTATGGATCAGCCTTATTAGAAACCAGCAAGTGCTGTGGGTCAGGTTTGTTGGCGTGCCGTTGGCTGGCAAAGTGGGAGGTGAACGCAGTGAAGCACTGGGCCCACAGAGACAAGTGCTGACGGGAGCCTGTCCCTCATTTCTCATGGGTCTAGACTGTGTCTTCCTGCCCAACTAGAAATGCACTTTGGTCAATAAAAACTGTTCCATGTGTGAAACGTACTTTTTAAAGTTTATTTTAAATATATTAGATTATATCAGGAGAATTTGTGAACTCCTTTTGAAATAATGATTTTCAAATTTTTCAAGCCATCAAAATAAATACATTATGTTACTAAATGTGTTTTTAAAATATGTTATCCAGATTCATAACAAAACCTTTTATTTTTTTTTAATGGAGTCAGCTTTATACATGAAGCTAAGAGTCCACTAGAGGTCACTTTTTCAACTTATTTCCCTTAAAAATGGAAAAATTTAGCTGTGATTCCTGCCACTGAATCTTTTTTACATGCCTTTGTTTTCCATATTGGAATTTTTGACTCCTCCAAGAAAAAAATGTCTGTATTTCAAACATTTTTTCCCCTGAAATCTTTCTGAGACTGATATGTTCTTATGTTTCAAGCACATTTTCTATTGTGACATTTTAAATGATCTTAGATATCTAAGTCTATGTTAATTTTTGATTATTTAAATATCTCTATTTGAACATTAGTATCTAGAATACGTGTGACTATTTCGTAAAGTTTTCATGGATTTTACAATACTGTATTAGTGTGATTTCCCTGGAGGCTCAGTGGTAAAGAATCCGCCTACCACTGCAGGATACTCTGGTTTGATCTCTGTTCTGGGAAGATCCCCTGGAGAAAGAAATGGCAACTCACTCCAGTATTCTTGCCTAGGAGATCCCATGGACAGAGGAGCCTGGCGAAATATAATCTGTGGGGTTGCCAAGAGTCAGACATGACTTAGCGGCTGAACAATAACATTAGTGTTAAAGAAGTGGGTTAACTGCTATTATGTTACTAGTACCACTACTTGTGCATAAAAAGTAACTTTACAAACATATCTTTGTGTATATACAATCTTGTGTATTTTCCACTAAACCATCTGGCATAAAGTTATAATTTTCTGGCCTCCCAGTTCAATAAATGTCCTCTCCATAACTATATTGATTTTAAAACATTTTCAGTTATTAAAATTTACCCCAGATCAATGGTTTTTAAACTCAGAAATAATGCAGTGCAGTATCTCATTTCTCTATGAAATGGAGGCATTTAAAGGGAAATATTGTAGAGAGATTTATTCTTATCTTCCAAAAGATTGTCTCTGTATCATTCACTAGACACTCATTTATGTAAATGATTCCTTTAACAACATAGATCCCGTTAGCATAATTTTTACCAATGTTGAAAAGATCTTATTGAAGAAAATATTTGATATCTGAAAAAAAGTTAAAATCATTCTACATGTACTACTTAATTTTGATGGTATTATGTTATTTTCATACATGAATATAATACATGAATAATTTCTCTATTTAAAATACTGAAATATTACAAAAACTAGCTATAATCCAAACCTTCCCAAAGGTATGCCACTTTATATGTATTCTTCTCTGATGTAGGTCTTGTAATAAAGAGTTACATTTAAATGTTTCAAACACCTATTAATAGAATATATACCTATATTTTGCTTTATGTACACATGTTTTAAAGATAGATATAAGATGCAACAAATTGTTCTGTCATTTATGTACTTGATTTTGATTTAATAATAGGTGTTGGAATTATTTACAAGTTGGTTCCTATAAATCTCTCTCATTATTTTGATCTACAGCATGAAGTCTTTGAGAATGACTATAGTTGAATTCCCCATTTTCCTAGAGAAGTCCAGTTCATTTCCTTTTTTCTCTTAGAAATAGTGTGTGTGTGTGTGTGTGTATCCTCCTGTGTGTGGTCAAGCATTCCTCTCCACTGAATTCTATGAAGAGAATTGCTAGGTCATAGGGTAGAAGCATTGAACACATTAGTTGATACTGCCAAGTGGCTCTTCTCTCAGGGTCTCACCAATGCCCTCTCAGCTAGTAACAACTGGAGAAGAGCAGACTTCCCACACTGAAGCCAACATTTAATTTTTTTTGTTATTTCTATGGTATCTCATGTCTGAAATTGCATTTGCCTAGTTATTAGTACTATTTACATTCACCCTCTATCCATTCCTTTAGTGAGCATTTGTGTTTCCTCTTTTGTGCATTTCTTATTCATATTTTTTGCCCATTTTAATACTTATTTGCTTTTTCTTTTTAATCTCTAGGGGATTTTATGTATTTTGAATACTAAGTGCTTCCTAGGTGAAAGTGAAAGTGTTAGTTGCTCAGTCATGTCCGACTCTTTGTGACTTCATGGAGTGTAGCCTACCAGTCTCCTCTGTCCATGGAATTCTCTAAAAAAAAAATATTGGGATGGGTAGCCATTCCCTTCTCCCGGGGATCATCCCCACCCAGGAATCGAACCCATGTCTCCTGCATGGTAGGCAGATTCGTTACTGTGTGAGCCACCAGGGAAGCCTAGTTATATTTATGCAAATATATTTTTCCAGTTCATTTCTTGACTTTTAACTTATAATTTTTCTGTTGTAAAAAGTTTTTAATTTTTATGCTGTCAATTTACCAATTCTTTCTCTTGTAGCTTTAATTTTGGTATCTTGGTTAAGAAGATCACTCCAGGATTTCCTCGGTGGTTAAGAGTTCACCTGCCAATGCAGGGGACACAGGTTCAATCCCTGGTCCAGGAGGATTCCACAGGTCACAGGGCAGCCAAGCCTGTGCGCCACAGCTACTGAGCCCTGGGCCCTAGAGCCTGTGCTCCACAACAGAAGCCACCACAAGGAGAAGCCCACGCACTGCAATTAGAGAGAGGTCCCTGCTCACCACAACTAGAGAAAATCCTCTCACAGCAATGAAGAACCAGCACAGCCAAAAATAAATAACATTTAAAAAGACCACTTCTACTCGCCAGACCTATAGTTCATCCAGCTATCTTATATCTTATAGTTTCATCTAATTCTCATATAGTTTCATTGTTATTGTTGTCTTCAAATTTCATGAGGATTAGGTTTGTGTGTGAGGCACAAATCTCATTTCACTCTTTTTCCCAAATGGATGGTGAATATTCTTTATACCCTTTGATGTGTAGTTAACATCTTATTGACTTAAAATGTTATTCTCATGATAATGTAAATCTCCTACCTTTCACAGAATTATTTCTGGGCACTTCACTATTGATTGATCATTATTAATGGATACTTGTACAACACCACATTTTTTAAAGTAGCACACACTTTGCTATCTGGCATATCACACCCTTTTTTCTTCCTTAAAATGGCAAAATTAATAACAAAGTTACCTTCGCTATTTTGATTTACTCTTTCACATTAGTTTTTTTGTTGTTCTTAAACATTTATCTATTTATTTGACTGCTCTGGGTCTTCACTGTGGTGTGTAGGAAAACAGACACCATGTTTTCCTTATTTTCTTTTAAAGAAATGTATGTATTTATTTGGCTGTGCCAGGTCTTAGTTGTGACATGTGGAAGCTGCTTCCCTGACTCGGGATCGAACCCAGGCTCCCTGTGTCGGGAGCATGGAGTCTTAGCCACTGCATCATCAGGAAAGTCCCTCACATTGATTTTAGAATTGGCTTGTGAAGGTTACTGAAAAATCCTATTCAAAGTGAGAATTAAACTGAATGCACCACTGGTGTAGATTAAAATATAAAATACAACATGCCTTTAAACTACATATTAATTACTTTGTCCAGTTTTTCCAAAGAACATTGATGCTTAAAACTAACCAACTACTAGGTACCCCACTATTAGTCTTGACATTGTTATAATGAATATCTCCAACCAATGATAGTATAGGGAGTCTGTGATTTGTTCAACAGACATTTAAAGAATGCTCATTTTTTGCCAGGCATAGAAGATGAATATTAAAGTTAGAGGGACGTTATACCTCTGAAAATCTGAGTCGATTCCATTGTCATTGTCATATTCCAGAAGTCAAAACAGGCACCCAAACTTAAACATTTATCCCTGGTGTACCACAACAGTTCTAAACGTTCAGATATCCCCAGGACACTTGTGGAAAGTCCATCATGTCAATACAACTTCATATAATCTCAGTCTCTCACACTTGAGTGTTTCAGAATCTCTAGGTGACATGCTGTCAGAATGGACTGAATGCAGATAAGAAAGTCCACTTCTCTTTTAACTCACATAGTAAAGAGATTTATAGAAATATAAGACAAGTCTTCTCTTCCCACTAAATTACTTTTGACTCTGGGAAATATGATTATTCTTCATAAAATATATACAATTTCATGTTCTAAATTTCTCATACTAAAAGCCTTGGAGTTATCCTTCATTTCCCTATTTTTCTCCTATTCTTCATGCAAATTATCAATGAATCCTGTTGGCTCCACATCAGAATGTATCACAGTATGATACATATCTCATCATCTTTGCCACTACCACACTGCCTGGCCCATGCAAAGATGATATCAAGCCTGGATTATTATAATAACCTTCTATTGCTTCCCTTTAGTGAAGGCCTTTCCTAGCTTCACTGACTTGGTCTGGCTTAAATTTTATTTTTCCACCTATTTTTTTCTTTTTCTAAAAAAATCTTTTTGAAGTATAGTTGATTTACACTTTGCAATGTAGTATTAGTTTCAGGCACTGTGTCTCTTTACTAAACTTCCCCATCTTTACAAAATCATTTATTATTAACAGTCCACATTACAAAACTATTATTTGTCTATTTTTCTTGTTCCTTCCGAAATGTGTCTTGCAAATAAAATGCATTTCTACCAAAATTTTTCTTCATGAGTAAATCCATCATAAATTTCCAAGATGGAAAGGCAATTGTCTCCTTGTAAGAGTAGCAGTAGTAAATACTTTGCCTCTTCCAACTTTGGTCCACATGACTTGGTTTTCTGTTTTAAGTATTTGTATCTTCCAAACTTCAAATTTTTCTAAACAAGTAGAAACTGAATTATCTTTCTTCATATGTATTTTATCATGTAATGTTTTCATTTAGTTGAGTCATCAGTAATACACATTTCAGTGACTTTTATTTTAGAAGAAATATGGATAATAATAGAGTTTGTATTTCTTTATCATTTTATACTTACCAAAGCATTTCATTTACACTTTAAGTGATTCTCACTTAATCATCATAGTGACCCTGGAAATGGTCCACATATGTATTTTTTAGGCTTAAATTAATAAATAAAATTTTGTTCTGTGTAATTTTAACCATTTTTCTTTTTCTTTCTCATTTTATTAAGATATAATTGATGAGCTCTATAAAGGACAGAAATGGTATGGACCTAACAGAAGCAGAAGATATTGAGAAGAGATGGCAAGAATACACAGAACTGTACAAAAAAGATCTTCATGACCCAGATAATCACGATGGTGTGATCACTCACCTAGAGCCAGACATCCTGGAATGTTAAGTCAAGTGGGCCTTAGAAAGCATCACTACGAACAAAGCTAGTGGAGGTGATGGAATTCCAGTTAAGCTATTCCAAATCTTGAAAGATGACGCTATGAAAGTGCTGCACTCAATATGCCAGCAAATTTGGAAAACTCAGCAGTGGCCACAGGACTGGAAAAGGTCAGTTTTCATTCCAATCCCAAAGAAAGGCAATGCCAAAGAATGCTCAAACTACCACACAATTGCACTCATCTCACACGCTAGTAAAGTAATGCTCAAAATTCTCCAAGCCAGGCTTCAGCAATATGTGAACCGTGAACTTCCTGATGTTCAAGCTGGTTTTAGAAAAGGCAGAGGAACCAGAGATCAAATTGCCAACATCTTCTGGATCATAGAAAAAGCAAGAGAGTTCCAGAAAAACATCTATTTCTGCTTTATTGACTATGCCAAAGCCTTTGACTGTGTGGATCACAATAAACTGTGGAAAATTCTGAAAGAGATGGGAATACCAGACCACCTGATCTGCCCCTTGAGAAATTTGTATGCAGGTCAGGAAGCAACAGTTAGAACTGGACATGGAACAACAGACTGGTTCCAAATAGGAAAAGGAGTATGTCAAGGCTGTATATTGTCACCCTGTTTATTTAACTTCTATGCAGAGTACATTATGAGAAACACTGGACTGGAAGAAACACAAGCTGGAATCAAGATTGCCGGGAGAAATATCAATAACCTCAGATATGCAGATGACACCACCCTTATGGCAGAAAGTGAAGAGGAACTCAAAAGCCTCTTGATGAAAGTGAAAGTGGAGAGTGAAAGAGTTGGCTTAAAGCTCAACATTCAGAAAACGAAGATCATGGCATCTGGTCCCATCACTTCATGGGACATAGATGGGGAAACAGTGGAAACAGTGTCAGACTTTATTTTTCTGGGCTCCAAAATCACTACAGATGGTGACTGCAGCCATGAAATTGAAAGACGCTTACTCCTTGGAAGGAAAGTTATGACCAACCTAGACAGCATATTGAAAAGCAGAGACATTACTTTGCCAACAAAGGTTCGTCTAGTCAAGGCTATGGTTTTTCCTGTGGTCATGTATAGATGTGAGAGTTGGACTGTGAAGAAGGCTGAGCGCCAAAGAATTGATGCTTTTGAACTGTGGTGTTGGAGAAGACTCTGGAGAGTCCCTTGGACTGCAAGGAGATCCAACCAGTCCATTCTGAAGGAGATCAGCCCTGGGATTTCTTTGGAAGGAATGATGCTAAAGCTGAAACTCCAGTACTTTGGCCACCTCATGCAAAGAGTTGACTCATTGGAAAAGACCCTGATGCTGGGAGGGATTGGGGGCAGGAGGAGAAGGGGACGACAGAGGATGAGATGGCTGGATGGCATCACTGACTCGATGAATGTGAGTCTGAGTGAAATCCGGGAGTTGGTGATGGACAGGGAGGCCTGGCATGCTGCGATTCATGGGGTCACAAAGAGTCGGACACAACTAAGTGACTGATCTGATCTGATCTGATCTGATGGTATAAATTTAAGAGGTACAGCATAATGACTTGACCAACATATTTTATGGAATGATTACCACAACAGACTTAGTGAACATTCTTATATAGATTTTTTAAAAAAGAAAAAAAAAAGTTTTCCCTTGTGATGAGAACTCTTAACAACTTTCAACTTTTATAAGAACTTCATTGAAAATGATACAATAGGCTCCTTCTCCCTCTGCTAAAGAAAAGTTATAATAGAAAGACTATCAGGTCTTCATGGAAACAAATAAACATAGCCATTTTGAGGTCAAGTCAGTTGGGTTGATTGCCTCTTATGGTTAGTCACAGTCTAAAACTTATTTTCCAGCTCAAATGTAGAGTGTGAATAGTAGAGTGTGCATCACCTGGCTCAGTGGTAAAGAACCCACCTGCCAATGCAGGAGACACAGGAGATGAGAGTTCAATTCCTGGGTCAGGATAGACCCTGATGCCGGGTGCCCCAGTCTATGGGGTCACGAACAACTTAGTGAGCACACACTTGCTTAGCAGAACTGACAGTACTGCATGGTGAGAAAACATGCTGTGCATATATTACATAATATTTATAATTATATGATGTATAAATATGTCCCTGTAATTTGTAATAATTTGATAGAGGCTCTAAGTTTTCTATTCTTAGGTAAGTTCTAACAAAGGTCTTACTGCTTGCCGCCTTCTTTACATGTTATTCTGATGACCGATTTCTATTTTAAATTCAGATTTCTCTCCCTTCTGCTCACTTTGCATTCCTTAAGCAGGGACTCTCTAATTCTTGGAATACCTTTGAACCTTCACACTTTCTCTCTCTGTGGCTTCACTTTCCTTCCTTTTCCTTTCTCAAGTGTTCGGTTTCTCCACCCTCCGGCTGGGATTCTCTTTTTTGTGTCTGGGTGCATTGGATGCTGGCATGTGGGATCTAAGTTCCCTGATGAGGGATCGAACCTGCCTCCCCTGCTTGGAAGGCAGATTCTTAGCCACTGCACTGCCAGAGAAAAGTCTCAACTTACTTCTTTTTATTCTTTTAGGTAGTAGTTACCATGTTGCTTTTTCATACTGGCATCACTGACATGAGTTTGCGCAAGCCCTGGGAGGACTTGGTGATGGACAGGGAAGCCTGGCGTGCTGCAGTCCATGGGATCGCAAAGAGTCAGACACGACTGAGCGATTGAACCGAACTGACTACCATGTTGCAGTTTCAGGATACAAGTAAAAAGATATGGCTACTGTTAAAAAGAAGAAACATCAGTTATTGAAGTCACCAAGTAAAAGTCACACTGACCATTATCTTGGAGCTTAGACTAGAGGCTGGTGTCCCCAGTCTTAGGCAATTCCAGTGATCTCCCATACTACTTGAATATTATGAGTCATTATAGTGAATCTTAGGTTTCCCTGGTAACTCAGATGGTAAAGAATCCGCCTGCAGGAGATGAAGGTTCAATCCCTGGATTGAGAAGATCCCCTGGAGAAGAGATTGGCAACCCACTCCAGTATTCTTTCCTGCAGAATTCCATGGACAGAGGAGCATGGTGGGCTGTAGTCCCTTGGGTTGCAAGAGTTGGACACAATTTAGCAACTAAACAACAACAATAGTGGATCTTGGCTTGCTACTAGCAATGTAGAAGTGAGTGCCCCTAGTTTTGTAAGAGGCCAATAAGGGATATTATAAGAATTATGCATTCATGAAAGAAACGGAATTGTGGATATTGTCAATGTCTTAAAATAAATATCTGTTAAGTGTGCTAAGAAACCCTGAGGATATATTCTCTTGCTTATAGAGAAAAAGAAGCCTTATATTTTAGCTTCCACAGCCTCATAAAAATGATTCACAGCAAAATTTAGTTAGTTCAGTCGCTCAGCCATGTCCGACTCTTTGCACCCCATGAATTGCAGCACTCCAGGCTTCCCTGTCCATCACCAGCTCCTGGAGTTAACTCAAACTCACATCCATCAAGTCGGTGATTCCATCCAGCCATCTCATCCTCTGTCGTCCCCTTCTCCTCCTGCCCCCAATCCCTCCCAGCATTGGGGTCTTTTCCAATGAGTCAACTCTTCGCATGAGGTGGCCAAAGTACTGGAGTTGCAGCTTTAGCATCATTCCTTCCGAAGAACACCCAGGACTGATCTCCTTTAGGATGGACTGGTTGGATCTCCTTGCAGTCCAAGGGACTCTCAAGAGTCTTCTCCAACACCACAGTTCAAAAGCATCAATTCTTTGGCGCTCAGCTTTCTTCACAGTCCAACTCTCACATCCATACATGACCACTGGAAAAACCATAGCCTTGACTAGACGAACCTTTGTTGTCAAAATGATGTCTCTGCTTTTGAATATGTTATCTAGGTTGGTCATAACTTCCTTTCCAAGGAGTAAGCGTCTTTTAATTTCATGGCTGCAGTCACCATTTGCAGTGATTTTGGAGCCCCCAAAAATAAAGTCTGACACTGTTTCCACTGTTTCCCCATCTATTTCCCATGAAGTGGTGGGACCAGATGCCATGATCTTCGTTTTCTGAATGTTGAGCTTTCAGCCAACTTTTTCACTCTCCACTTTCACTTTCATCAAGAGGCTTTTGAGTTCCTCTTCACTTTCTGCCATAAGGGTGGTGTCATCTGCATATCTGAGGTTATTGATATTTCTCCTGGCAATCTTGATTCCAGCTTGTGCTTCTTCCAGCCCAGCTTTTCTCCTGATGTACTCTGCATAGAAGTTAAATAAACAGGGTGACAATATACAGCCTTGACAAGCTCCTTTTCCTATTTGGAACCAGTCTGTTGTTCCATGTCCAGTTCTAACTGTTGCTTCCTGACCCGCATATAGGTTTCTCAAGAGGCAGGTCAGGTGGTCTGGTATTCCCATCTCTTTCAGAATTTTCCACAGTTTATTGTGATCCACACAGTCAAAGGCTTTGGCATAGTCAATAAAGCAGAAATAGATGTTTTTCTGGAACTCTCTTGCTTTTTCCATGATCCAGAAGATGTTGGCAATTTGATTTCTGGTTCCTCTGCCTTTTCTAAAACCAGCTTGAACATCAGGAAGTTCACAGTTCATGTATTGCTGAAGCCTGGCTTGGAGAATTTTGAGCATTACTTTACTAGCGTGTGAGATGAGTGCAATTGTGCAGTAGTTTTAGCATTCTTTGGCATTGCCTTTCTTTGGGATTGGAATGAAAACTGACCTTTTCCAGTCCCGTGGCCACTGCTGAGTTTTCCAAATTTGCTGGCATATTGAGTGCAGCACTTTCATAGCGTCATCTTTCAGGATTTGGAATAGCTCAACTGGAATTCCATCACCTCCACTAGCTTTGTTCGTAGTGATGCTTTCTAAGGCCCACTTGACTTCACATTCCAGGATGTCTGGCTCTAGGTGAGTGATCACACCATCGTGATTATCTGGGTCATGAAGATCTTTTTGTATAGTTCTTCTGTGTATTCTTGCCACCTCTTCTTAATATCTTCTGCTTCTGTTAGGTCCATACCATTTCTGTCCTTTATCGGGCCCATCTGTACATGAAATGTTCCCTTGATATCTCTAATTTTCTTGAAGAGATCTCTAGTCTTTCCCATTCTGTTGTTTTCCTCTATTTCTTTGCATTGATCGCTGAGGAAGGACTTTCTTATCTCTTCTTGCTATTCTGTGGAACTCTGCATTCAGATGCTTATACAAAATTTACAGCAAAATTTACCAGCATGTAAAATTGGTTGATGTAATTAGGAATGATTAACTCAAAAGAAACCAGATAAGACATGATAACTGTCTTTAAACAGTTGAAGTACTATTAAATAATTAATAAATTATTTACTTCTGGAGGATTTTCTACTATATTTTTTTGCTTTTTATATGTTAGGTACTGTTCTGGGTGGGCTTCCCAGGTGGCACTAGTGGTAAAGAACCCACTTGCCAATGCAGGAAAAGTAAGAGATGGAGGTTCAATCCTTAGGTTGTGAAGATCCCCTGGAGGAGGGCATGGCAACCCACTCCAGTATTCTTGCCTGGAGAATCCCATGGACAGAGGAACCCGATGGGCTACATTTCATAGAGTCGCAAAGAGTCAGACATGACTGAAACGACTTAGCACACATGCATGCACTGTTCTGGGTACATTTACTTACGGAGGATGATAATTGGGCCAACAGTGGAAACATATTTTTATTGTTTTAAATAAAGTAAGGGAGATTTTGCCCCATTGTACATTTTCCCCTCTATTCAGATTATATTCTTTTTTATGGCTTAGCTACTCTAGGTGAAAAGGATATTTTCTCCATCCTTTGAAAGATTCTATCATGTATTAATAAGTTCTTCATATACTTATATATGAATGATATACTAAACGGTGCTGTGCTTAGTCGCTCAGTCATGTCCTACTCTTTGGAACCCTATGGACTGTAGCCTGCCAGGCTCCTCTGTATGCAGGGATTCTTCAGGCAAGGATACTGGAGTGGGTTGCCATTCCCCTCTCCAGAGGATCTTCCCAACCCAGGGATTGAACCAGGTTTCCTTCATTGCATGTGGATTCTTTATCATCTGAGTCACCAGGGAAGCCCATAATAAACGAGACTAAAGGAAATATATGAAATCTTCTACCACAGTGGTTCTCAACTAACGGCAGCTTTTCCCTCCAGGAGATATTTGACAGTATCTGGAGATTTTTCTTAGGGACATCACACTTTGGGTGAGGTGCTACTATGTAGAAACTTGGGATGCTGTTAAACATCTTATTAACATAATGTACAGGACAGTCTCCCCCAAACAAAGCAACTTTTCTGAGATTGAGGAATCCTGGCCTATCACAACAGTAGCCCATTTTACAGAGCTATTCCTAACCAGCCCTGCTTCCCAATCCTATTCTCCATGTCATAAGTAAATGTTAATTTACCCTTTCTCTTCGTTTTCTAGTAAACTCTTACTATTAGTTTCCCTTTCAGCCACTTGTATATTTGAGGTCAGCTTGATAAAGTATTTTTTCTTTTTTAATTTATTTATTTGGCCATCACAATTTGTTTGGCCTTGCCTGGTCTTAGTTGCAGCATGTAGGATCTAGTTCCCTGACCAGGGATTGAATCTGGGGCTCTGTGCATTGGGAACATAGAGTCTTAGCCGCTGGACCACCAGGGAAGTCCCCAACTTCCTAAAGCTCTTATACTCAGATGAAAGAGAGAAGTACATTTACAATGTTTCTCTTGTGCTCCATACATTTATCCATCTCCATCAGCTCCTGCTGCTCTATCTTCACAATGTATCCAGCATCCAACCGCTTCAGTTTCTTTCACTGAAAATACCACAGTTCAATCACATCATCTCAGCACTAGATGACTTCAATAGCCTTTCAACAGAACTTCCAACTTTGACTTTGTCCCTAATCTATTGTTCACCCAAGGGCCAGAATGACTCTTTGGAAAACTAAGTCAAATCATGTAATTTTGCTCAGAAACCTTTAACAGTTTTCTTTATCTCTTAGAATAAAATTCGCAATCCTTTCCATCATCTATAGGGTCACACATAATAAGCATCCCTTTCCTCTTTAACTGAAGGCTTCCTAGATCTAGCTTGAATGGTAAAGAATCTGCCTGCAAAGCTGGAGACCTGGGTTGGATCCTTGGGTCGGGAAGATCCTCTTGAGGAGGGCATGGCAACCCACTCCAGTATTCTTTCCTGGAGAATTCCATGTGCTGAGGGGCTTGGTGGGCTACAGTCCATGGGGTCACAAAGAGTTGGACAGGACTGAGTAACTTTCACTTTCCTCTTTTACCTGTTCTCCTATAACTCATTGTCTCTCTGTTTCTATCACATTGGCCTCCTTGATCTACCTGAATTGCATCAAGCATGTCTTTTTCAGAATATTTCTTTTCTCCATATCTGCACAGTTTGCTTCATCTCTCTGCAATGGCCATTTGTCAAAATTGTTCTTGAATACTCTATATTTAAAAAGCAACATTCTATCCTTCAAACAAATATCTCTATCTTGCTTACTATGATTAAGATTTCAGTGGTTTATTTATCATTATCCTCCCTTCACTGTGATGAAAGTTCAATAAAGGTCTAAGTTGTTTTGTGTTATTATTTAGTATAACATTTCAAGCACCTAGAACAGCACCTGATACAAAATAAACACTAAGAAAAAACTTTTGAATGAATATTGCTCTTGTTCAGTGGCTCAGTCATGTCCAACTTCACAACCCCATGGACTGCAGCATGCCAGGCTTCCCTGTCCTTCACCAACTCCCAGAGCTTGCTCAAACTCATGTCCATTGAGTCAGTGATGCCATCCAACCATCTCATCCTCTGTCATTCTCTTCTCTTCCTGCCTTCAGCTTCAGGGTCTTTTCTAGTGAGTTCGCTTTTCTCATCACGTAAAGTATTGGAGTTTCAGCTTCAGCATCAGTCCTTCCAATGAATATTCAGGATTGATTTCCTTTAGGATTGGCTGGTTTGATCTCCTTACTGTCCAAGGGACTCTCAAGAGTCTTCTCCAGCACCACAGTTCAAAAGAATAAACCTATCCTATACCTATAGGTTGACATTTTAAAAAGTGAAGTGAAAGTGAAGATCACTCAGTTGTGTCCAACTCTTTGCAACCCCATGGACTATACAGTCCATAGAGTTCTCCAGGCCAGAATACTGGAGTAGGCAGCCTTTCCTTTCTCCAACCCAGGGGTTGAACCCAGATCTCCTGCATTGCAGGCAGATTCTTTACCAGCTGAACCACAAGGGAAGCCCACTTAAAAACATTTTAAAAACCACCATTTAAAAATTATTATTAAGTGTGTGAGAAAACATAATATATTGTACAGTACTTAAATCAAACTCTGATTTGTTGCACAACTCTCTCCTCAGCAGGACTGACACTTTGGAATCCTGGAGGAACATCCTTTCATGTGAGACAATTTGTTAAAACAAACATGATAAAACATTGATGCAATTCTATCACAGTGAATTAAAATGTCATCTTATCGTATAGTTATGTAGTGACAAGGCAGAATCCAAATGCGGCCTAATAGCAGTCCTCAGTGACTCCTTATTTTATAGGACTTTTAATGCAATGTTCTGGCATCTGTGAATATTTACTCAATTGAATTGTATGAGAGAAGTGTTTTGTAATCATTTGTAATTAGCCATCTTGATATCTGGTCTCAACACAGCTACAGGGTAGATAGAATTGGGGCTGTAACAAGACACTTAATCTCTGAGGCTCAATCTAAGAACTCTGGGTTCTTAGAGCACTTGGGGACACGCAGATGTGCCTCTCAAATCGTGCTTCCTTGAGTAGAAACAAAGCAAAGCATCAACGATTGATGAAAAACAGTTATGACTAAAGTCCCTTTCTCTTTGTCTTCTCGCTTTGTGGCTCCTGCGTGTGGATTGCCTTCTGGCGTGGGAGCTCTGGGCGACTCACACGTCTGCTGGGGTACCGCCGGCTTCTCTGTCATCCTGCTGTGATCCCCTCAAGCCAATTTGGGGCTGCAGGCCACCACTTCCACTCTCATCCCATTTCCTGTTTGTTCAGGAGGTACCTGCCATCCTGCTATGACAGTCTGTTCTGCCCGGCTCTCTATCCCCACGCCACTGTCTCTGCGATCAGTAGTTCCTGAACTCTGGTTCCCAACAGCTTGCCAACAGCACACTCTGCCCTTGTCATCTCTCGCCTATCACACCTGCTGCTGCCACCTGTTCCGGTACCTTGCCAACATCTCCCCTACTGCCTTCAGTGCTGGCTACGCTCCTGCAACGGAGGAAGAATATTTTCTTCCTAATCAGTGGCTGCTGTTGGACAGTGACACAACCAAGCAGTGATGTCTGGGAAATATTATGTCGTCTGTCCTTGAGATAGTGCACTCACTCTCATTGTTGCCAAGACATTTAACCACAAAGCTCTAAGGTCTGTGGTGCTTACTGTTCTAGAACTCTCCCCACTGCCACCACCACCCGCCTACCCCCGCCAGCTTTCTAAGAACTGCAACCTCTACCAATCAACATAAGATCCAACTATTAACTCAAACTCCTCCATTAAGCTTGTTTTTAAAGTCTTCTTTGATTCTCATATCAAAATTTAGCTACAGGGAGACAAAGGGAGGGATATTTTGCCAAGTCTGGTTTCAGCATTACTGACATTGGCTAGGGTATAGAGATAAGTCAAAATCAAAGAGCCCTGTCACGTCTACTTTCCTTGTGGCTCAGCTGGTAAAGTATCTGCCTGCAATGCGGGAGACCTGGGTTCAATCCCTGGGTTGGGAAGATTCCCTGGAGAAGGGAAAGACTACCCACTCTAGTATTCTGGCCTGGAGAATTCCATGGACTGTACAGTCCATGGGGTCATAAAGAGTCGGACAAGACTGAGTGATTTTCACTTTCATTATGTTTACAGGTAAGTGTGAACTAAGCTCTTAGATTTTAAGGTGAATATTAAGTTGGTATACGATCAGTAAAAGATACATAATTAGGATGTTGATGGTTATACCGCATACTTCTGTGTGACGGGATGTGCACTATGATAGTCTGTTTTTTTTCAAAATGCCAAAGTGAAAACTGGGGATGAGAGAGACGGAAGGAAAATGAGTGAGTATGTTAGAGATTAACAAATTTTCAGAAAACAAGATTTCTTAAAAACTTGCGTATCTATAGAATAATAGAGTAATGGAGATGCAAAGATCAATAGAAATGAAGTGATATGAACATGTTATGTAAGCAATAAACTATTATACACATGTAAGGATTATTATAAGCAGGTTATTTCCAAAGTACAGCTTCCAGAAACTGATCTCTTAAAATGGCAGTCTATTTCCTTTAGGAAATGCTCTCATTTTAGAAAAATTACATCAAGCCAAAAGCTAATTTCACTTATACTATGTTCTAGAACATTTGATACAAAATAGTCCAATCTCATTAGCAAACCTTTCAAAGCAATCAAAGGTATAAATGTAAAATCTAGAATATCTGTGATTTGTAAAAGTGAAGAATCAAGAGTTTTGTGCTTAGGGGTCTGTGGAGAGATGTATAGCTTAAGTGATCTATTAATATACATTCAAATAAAAATTGCTCAAAATCTTTGACCCAGCTATCCCACAGAAATAAAATCAAAGGTACATCTGAATGTTTTGCATTGTAAGTAATTATAGTTAAGAAAATACTGGAAACAACTGAAACAACCACAAAAGAATATACATTTATTCTTTTGATCCTATGGAATATAGAGTGACTATTTAAGAGGATGCGTTAGATTCATATGCATTGATCTAGCCTAAGACAGCTGCCCTCGGCATGTTTTTATGTGAGGGAAGCACAACCATGTACACTATAGGATCTCATTTCTTAAAACAATCAGAAAAACAACCCAAAATACATAAATTTCGGGATATGTGTTTGAAATAGCATGGAAAAAGGCATGGAAGAATATACTATAAACCAACATTGATCACCTAAAAAAAGAGAACATCAGTCTTTTATATTTGAATAAGATTGTATTCTTTTTTACATTTAAATTATCTAATATCTAAAAAGAGATCAAATTGTCAACATCCGCTGGATCATGGAAAAAGCAAGAGAGTTCCAGAAAAACATCTATTTCTGCTTTATTGACTATGACAAAGCCTTTGACTGTGTGGATCACAGTAAACTGTGGAAAATTCTGAAAGAGATGGGAATACCAGACCATCTGACCTCCCTCCTGAGAAATCTGTATGCAGGTCAGGAAGCAACAGTTAGAAATGGACATGGAACAACAGACTGGTTCCAAATAGGAAAAGGAGTACGTCAAGGCTGTATATTGTCACCCTGCTTATTTAACTTCTATGCAGAGTACATCATGAGAAAAGCTGGGCTGGAAGAAGCACAAGCTGGAATCAAGATTGCCAGAAGAAATATCAATAACCTCAGATATGCAGATGACACCACCCTTATGGCAGAAAGTGAAGAGGAACTCAAAAGCCTCTTGATGAAAGTGAAAGTAGAGAGTGAAAAAGTTGGCTGAAAGCTCAACATTCAGAAATCGAAGATCATGGCATCTGGTCCCACCACTTCATGGGAAATAGATGGGGAAACAGTGGAAACAGTGTCAGACTTTATTTTTCTGGGCTCCAAAATCACTGCAGATGGTGACTGCAGCCATGAAATTAAAAGATGCTTACTCCTTGGAAGGAAAGTTATGACCAACCTAGATAGCATATTCAAAAGCAGAGACATTACTTTGCCAACAAAGGTCTGTCTGGTCAAGGCTATGGGTTTTCCTGTGGTCATGTATGGATGTAAGAGTTGGACTGTGAAGAAAGCTGAGAGCCGAAGAATTGATGCTTTTGAAGTGTGGTGTTGGAGAAGACTCTTGAGAGTCCCTTGGACTGCAAGGAGATCCAACCAGTCCATTTTAAAGGAGATCGGTCCTGGGTGTTCTCTGGAAGGAATGATGCTAAAGCTGAAACTCCAGTACTTTGGCTACCTCATGCAAAGAGTTGACTCATTGGAAAAGACCCCGATACTGGGAGGGATTGGGGGCAGTAGGAGATGGGGATGACAGAGGATGAGATGGCTGGATGGCATCACCGACTCGATGGACCTGAGTTTGAGTGAACTCCGGGAGTTGGTGATGGACAGGGAGGCCTGGCATGCTGCAATTCATGGGGTTGCAAAGAGTTGGACACGACTGAGCGACTGAACTGAACTGAACTAAATATCTGCAAACATAAAACATATTTTAAAAAGTGAATCTAACTCTGTGCTGATCTATAAATATACATGAAATTGAAGTTGCTTCTAGGATTTCTTCCGGTGTGGAAATTATACACTAATTTTCCCAGTTATAGTGATACATTTATACCTAAAGGACTCTCAGTTTTCATACATGCATCATTAGGATCCTGTTAATTGTTCAACTCTAATAAAATTCTGGCAATAAAATCTTTGTTTTTTTTTTTTAAGTACTCAATTTAAAAATTGGGTTGAAATTGGGACATCAAGGTAAAGAAAGTTATAACTTCCCAAAAAGGTGTAGTTCTTCCAATTCTATTTTCTGTGATAAACATCCTCAGATCATTCAATCAAATGATAATATTTTCAGATCTTTTGTACCATATTGGCTGTGATTCTCTGGCTCTATTTTGAAATATTTCTTCTGCTTTGTAAACAGTTATCTGTACTTTCTTAAAGTATCCCGATATTGCAATTGATTTTGAGAAGCCTTGACTCAATGGAAATTTACACTGAGATTGTGGCAAACTAACAATCCCAAAGGAATTGGGAACATTATTTTAAAATACAGCCAGAGAATCACAGCCAATAGGGTAAAAAAATCTGAGAATATTATTTGATTGAATGATCTGAGCTTGTTTATCATGGAAAATAGAATTGAAGGATTCCACCTCTTCTGGAGTTAATAATTTTTTTGACATTTACTTGCATGAATTCCCAATTTTAATCCAAATTTAAAATTGAGTCAATCATAAAGGAAATCAATCCTGAATATTCATTGGATGGTTGGAGGGATTGATGCTGAAGCTGAGCTCCAATACTTTGGCCACCAGATGTGAAGAGCTGACTTGTTGGAAAAGACCCTGATGCTGGGAAAGATTGAAGGCAGGAGGGGAAGGGGACAACAGAGATGGTTGGATGGCATCACCAACTCAATGGACATGAGTTTGAGCACGCTCCAGGAGTTGGTGAAGGACAGAGAAGTGTGGCATGCTGCAGTCCATGGGGTCGCAAAGAGTCAGACATGAGTGAGTGACTGAACAACACAACAGTCCCAAGGTCTTTCACCTGTGTTGTGTTTGTGAATGTTTTAATGCAAGCGATGTAAGAGTCTCTGCCACATCTATCTTGCACTTGAGCAAATGACTTTTTAAGGCTAAATGTCAGGCTTTATCATTCTCCATTTTCAGATTGACTGTGTTCATCATGTTAACATTTGAAAAGGAACTAAACTGCACATATAGTATGATTAAAACAAGGGACTTTTATGGTGATTCAGGGGCCAAGACTCCACACTCCCAATGCAGGGGGCAAGGGTTTGATCCCTGGTCAGGGAACTATTAAAAGATCCTGCATGCAGCAACTAATAGACCTCACATGCTGCAACTAAGACCTGGCACAGTCAAATAAATAAAAAAAATATTTTTTAAAATAAGTAAATTAAAAAAATAAAGAAGACGGGAAAGCAAAATGAAAAGAAAGTTATGTAAAAAATACATATACTTGTTAAAAGAAATTTAAAAAAGAAAGTGTAGTTGTGCTCAGTTATATCCATATCTTTGTGACCCCATAGACTGTAGCCCACCAGGCTCCTCTGTCCATGGAATTTTCCAGGCAAGAATATTGGAATGAGTTGCCATTTTCTACTCCAGGGGATCTTCCTGACCCAGGCATTGAACCTACATCTCCTGTGTCTCTTGCATTGGCAGACAGATTCTTTACCACTAGCACCACCTGGAAAGCCCCTGAAAAGCCCCTGAAAAAGAAAATAAACAGATCAAAATGACCATGAGTATGGCTGAGTGTTAAGACTCATAAGTGATTTGCTCTCCTCACACCGTTTTGATAATTTTCTTTCATGATATTTCAATGAAAAGTTACATTCTTTTAAATACAAAAAAATAAAATGACCTTCATCTTGTTTGTTTGAACAAACTGCTCTATATCTGATGATGACATAAGAAAAAAGAACTTGGGAACATTTAATCGTGAAGTAGCAAGAATTCCTAGTTGATAGATCTTGGGTGCCAATGTGACCTGTTTCCTGACCTAAAAGGATAAAAGGCAAAGGGAATAGGGGAGCTGTTGTTTAATGGGTTTAAATGCTCAGTTTTGCAAGATGAAAAGTTCCAGAAGTCTGCTTCACAACTGTGTGGCAGTATTTAATGGTGCTTAAACTAACATTCTTTTAAAATGGTCAAGATGGTTAAGTTTTGTTTTATGTGTGTTTTATCACAGTTAGAAAAAAGTGTGAAAGGAACAAGCTTCAATATTAGATATGGTGGATGGGAAAGGATCGGATCACTCAGAGCATCCTGGCTTGGTAGAGGGTGATTGTATTATTGGAAAAACTGAGTATGTATGAAGAGGAGGAGGGGCTTCCCCGGTTTGCTCAGCGGTCAAGAATCTGCCTGCTGTGCAGCAGACATAGGGACGCAGGTTTGATTCCTGAATTGCAAAGATAACCTGGAGGAGGAAGTAGCAACCCACTCCAGTATTCTTGCTTGGAAAGCCCCATGGACAGAGGAGCCTGGTTCATGGGATGGCTAAGAGTTGGACATGACTGAAGGGATTGAGCACTGAGCACTGATGAAGAGGAGCAATTTGGAGTGAAAACATTAATAGTGTGGTGGTCTGCACCATCTCTCCTTTTTCCAAGTATTTCAGCGTTGCTTTAATAAGCAGTTCCCTGTGTATCTCCAGGGTCCCATCTCATATGGGAAATGTTGTGCGTATCTGCTTTTCTGCTCCAGGGCTTTCCTCCAAGGCATGCTGTTGTGACCTGGAAATGGGAGGAAGAGGGAATCAATGGATAATTGCTCCAACTTCCCCATTCTTCTATAAGTTAGTTTTGAGGCAGGTTCTACATGGTGCCCAGTATGTCTCTAGTGAGTTTGAGCCCCAGTTACTGATGATGGTAATCAGTTCAGTAATCTATCCCTCCTTTTTTTTTGGCCTTTTCCTCAGGTCTGGCTTTATTCCCTCAACTTCCTCTTTCTGCTTTTCTGCTGTATCATTTTCTAAATAAACTATCTACACCCAAGCCTTGTCTCAGACTCTGAGTAAATCAAGATAAAGATATTGAATGATATTAATATTTAGGATACATAACATTTAAGAGTCACTGGGAGATTCATTGAAGATATCCATTAGAAGGTTAAAAATTAGTATTGTTGTACCAAAAGTATAGTCTTTCCATTGTCTTGATCCATTTTGCTCTTCATCCTTTCAATAATTTTTCTTTCTGCCACTCATTTACATTTATCATTGTTCTCTGCTCCTTCTCCTATTTTACTGTTTGGCTTCTTTTTTTTTAAAGTCTGAGATCTTAAGAAAATTCACTGAACAGAAATTTTGTTTAAAACACTTCACATTGTCCTTCCTCAAATGAATCATAGGTGACTGCCTACAGGTCTAGTTTCTGTTCAGAGATTATTTGGTCCCTCTTGAGTTTTTGGCCCCAGGATCACTCCAAATTTTTTCCTCAATCTGATTGCTCTGAATAAGGACATGTTCTCTTTTTTATGCCTTTATTTCATCTGATGCAAAGTAGTGTTGTTAAAAACAATGTGAACAAATATAATAAAAGATATTTTGATTCTACCTCGTCTTGTCAGTCTAAGAAAGGTTTGCTACTGTAACAAAGTAAGTTTTATTTTTTTTAAAAAACACCTCTAGGAACCCATTATGTCCATGTGTCATATCTTATTGGATGCACAGTGTTGGAAATGTGGTTAAAATCTGGAGGAATCATGGATCTTTGGCACTTTTCCAAATGCTAAAAGAAATTCTTGCAATAATGAAAGGTGCTTGTGTCTGGGAGAAGTAAAGTCATTCTGTTTAAATCAAAATTGTAGTTTCAAAGAGAACAAAAGGGGAAGGGTATGGAAGAGAAATTATGTTAATCCACTCCTGTAAGTTAGAGTCTTCTTCCTCTCCTCATGGCAAGGATGCTGTGATCATGTTTCCTTATCCTAATCTTTCTGCAATTATAGTGATCCCCATCTCCTGGGGTATCAGTTTTCCGCTGTGCTTTGTTTCTCCTAGTTTTATATCTACTCTCTGTTGTCTTTTTTCAGAAATAACTCTTTCCTACAATATTTATCACCTTTATAAGGTTTAGGGGACTTGGTTAGCTTGACAAGCTTAAAGAAACTCATTGGAAATTAGGCATTTAAATGACACCAATTCAAAAATTTTCTAACATTAAGCAAAAATATTTTTTAAAAAACTAGAATAATCTAGTTTGTGATTAATCGAGGTGGTGATTAAACAAAAGTCAGAGCTATCCTAAGATTGTATACAAGAAATGAATGACCCGTGCAGTTTACATAGTATGCAAAGCCATCTACTAACAATCAGCATCACCAGGACTAAGATATACTCTTTCCATTATTTAATGTGGTTTATTTGAAACAAGCCGCAATATTATAGACTGGTGGCAGGTCTGGTCTTGTGCCACTTATTGGTCTGTAAAGCCTGAGATAAGGTAGAGACAAGTGACTTTTTCTTGTTGATCTTGTGAGTTTGTAACATCTCTGTCTTTTTTTTTTTTAAGACTCATAGTGATTATCTAACCTAATTGCTTGTGCAGATTTTACCAGTTGAGAAAAGCCTGATAATATGGAGAAAGTGAGTAATGGTCAACCATGGAGTTGACTGATGGCAGAGCCAGAACCAGAAGCCATTCACTCCTTTCTTCACTTAGGCAACAAGTATCTCCTAGTACATTCTCAGTCACAGGCATCATGTGAATTCAACTAGGGACCAAAATAGTTTCCTCTGGGATGGAGTTCATGGTAGGGATGTCCAGGCTGTTGGAAGGTCCAAACGAGACGTAAGAAAGAGAACTTGAGAACACCTAATTGTGGAGTAGCAAGCATTCCTCATTGATAGGATCTTGGCTGCTGGTAATGCCCTGTTCTTTCAGAGCCTAGAAGTTTAAGAGGCTTATAGCTTTTGTCTCCTTTTACCTGATCTGTTTTTAAAGGATTGACTAAACCAGCACAGCTCTTTGCACACAGTAGAGTGAGGAACTAAGGAGAAATGGTTGGCCATGTACATTCCCTTGTAAAATCTTTCAGTACATAAGCCTTACTCTACATGTCTGCTGGTCCTGTAGTAAGACAAAGTGAAAGCTTTGTTAGCATCTTGGTTGTCTTTCTGGGCTTTCCAGGTGGCACTAGTGGTTAAAGAAACCATCTGCCAATACGGGATACATGAGACTGGGTCGGAAAGATCCCGTGGAGGAGGGCATGGCAACCCACTCTAGTGCTCTTGCCTGGAGAATCCCATGGATAAAGGAGCCTGGCAGGCTACAGTCCATGGGGTTGCAAAGAGTTGGACATGACTGAAGCCACTTAGCATGCACGCACACATGAACTGTTGCCTTTCCTGCCAGTGTTTGAACCTAGATCAACCTTTGTGGCCCAGCCTAGCTTAGAGCTGATTGTCCAGTGAAAGCTACTAAAAAGTGAAACTGATTGGAGAAGAGAGACCGGTGGCAGGTCTGGTCTCATGACACTTATTGGTTGGGAAAAGTTGATATGAGGAAGTCTCCATATTTAACTTTGTTTATGTGCTTTAGAAACCCTACTGCTTATGTTCAGCTATACACACTGATCTTTACTTTCACATAGGTTTTACCTGACCTTTAGAGGAAAATTGGTACAGTTGGTGCAGTGAAAAATTTAATAGTATTAGACTTATTTTATCCTAGTGGCTAAAAAAATTGTTGAAATCCATTTTTGGAGAGATTAGCAAGACCAACCACACTACCTCCCCCGCTTACAAACTTTTTTCTTTTTTAATTACAGTGTAATTGCTTTATAATGTTGTGTTAGTTTCTGCTGTAGAATGAAGTGAATCAGCTATATGTAAACATATATCCCCTCCCTCTTGGATCTCCCTCCGCCCCCTCATCCCACCCCTCTAGATCATCACAGAGCACCAAGCTGAGCTTCCTGTGCTTTACAGCAGGTTCCCACTAGCTATTTATTTTATACATGGGTGTGTATATGTGTCAATTCTAATCTCCCAACTCATCCCATCCTCTTCTTTCCCCTACTGATACAACCATTAAGGAGAGCAGTACAGAGCTTCCCTAAAAAACTAAAAGTAGAACTACCATATGATCCAGCAATCCTACTACTAGGCATATACCCTGAGAAACCATAATTCAAAAAGACACATGTACCCCAATGTTTACTGCAGCACTATTTACAAAGCCAGGACATGGAAACAACCTGAGTGTCCACCGAGAGATGAATGGATAAAGAAGACGTGGTGTGTATATAGTGGAATATTATTCAACCATACAAAAGAGTGAAATTGGGCCATTTGTAGAGATGTAGATGGACTTAGAGTCTGTCATGCAGGGTGATATAAGAGAAAAACAAATATTGTATATTAACGCATATATGTGGAATTTAAAAAAACGGTACAGATGAACCTATTTACAGGACAGGAAGAGAGACCCAATCACACTCTCCACTACGCAGTGTGGGAGATGGACTTTGGCTAATTATCTCATGAAAAGTCATGTAGGAAAAAGCGGTATAGATGCAAGTATGCTAAGTAAGAATCCTTTATAAAGAATGGGGTACTTTGAAAACACAGGCCGTCATGGGAGGACCTAATTTAGATTCGAGTGGGAGATGAATTAGGGAACACGCTTGAGAGAAAACAGTTTTTAAGCATCTTTTCTTAAAAAAAGAACAAAAGAGAAGAAATCAGTTAAGGAAAATTACAGAAAGTAAAGGGCTTATTTTAGAAATCAGAAGCACATGTACCTTTCTTCTAATATCCCCCCCCTCCCAAATTCTCTGTATTTTCCATTTAAAGGACTGAATCTGTTACACGTTACCATTTATATTGCATTACCTATATCTTGGTCTTCCCTTGTGGCTCAGCTGGTAAAGAATCCGCCTGCAATGCAGGAGACCTGGGTTCAATCCCTGGGTTGGGAAGATCCCCTGGGGAAGGGAAAGGCTACCGACTCCAGTATTCTGGCCTGGAGAATTCCATGGACTCTATAGTCCATGGGGTTGCAAAGAGTCAGACACGACTGAGTGACTTCCACTCTCACATATATCTTAGAGCCAGTTACAACTAAATGAAGGTCTTGACTGTGATGATGATTACTATACTATGCTTTTGTAAAACTGAGATCAATACACCAAAAAAAATGAAATTTTACTACATATAAAGCTTTCAAAGAAAGAGAACCAAAATAAAACAAGAGTACAGCATTGACTACTGTTGTCCAGTTGTTCCTTGACCTTCATATTAAGAAACAGCAAGTAACACAGAAATGTGCACAGGATTATGTGTGCTTCCTGGAAATTCTAATCCTCCCCTGGAGAATGGACTGTTTGCACTTGATATTATTTGAATGTTTTATGTTTCTATCCCAAGAAGGACTCTTTAATCTGCCTCTAATATGTAGACAGACTGGGAAAATTCCTGCAAGAAAAATATTTCTTGTGACATACAGACGTAACAAATGGAGTGGCATTTTAAAGCTTTATTCTGGCATGACATGACAGGTGTCTCTGTTATCTAGAAGAGATATGCTACCCGCGCTGGTAGAACACATGATATAGGTGCCTGAATGTCACCACTCCAGTAATGGGAAGATTTGAGTGATCCTTATTCCATAGCCCACAAAACTTGTGTACTATTGTTGTTAACTTGGAGGCCTGGCACTTCTCTGTGCGTCATCTGATGACACTGTCTCTGGTGTTTATGACAAAGGGAATCTGTTGCAATTTTTACCCATCAGGATAAAGAACATTTTCTTTTCCTTTCACAGAATTGAAGAAATCTGACTTAGAAAAGGAAGTTCCATTTAGATGCTTTTGTTGATTTGCACCAGAATGTAAAGCCCTATGGCCTCCAAAATGATTTCACCTGAAGTATGTGAGGAACAGAGAGATTGTATTTTGATGGTTAACGGTATCGAGGCAACCAATGTGCCAGGAGAGGGTAGTGCCACCTAGTTTATGAGCCTTAGCTCCTTAGCTTTTACACCAATCATCAAAACAGCACTTGGCGGCAGAGGTTATCACTGGTACCATTTCACCAATGAGGAGAGTGAGGCCCAGAGAGGTTCAGAAACTTGCTCCAGGTTGCAGAGCTAGGAGCGTTGTGCTTGTGCAGAAGACTGAATGTGCGTTTCACATGCCAAGATCAGGAGTGTTTGTGGAGAGGAGTAATGTTGTTTAATTCACCCAAGCAGCCCTTAAGACCGATGTTTAGGTGCATGTTGATTTCTTCATGTTGGGCCTGCATCTTGTGTCAATTCATATTAAAACCTCAGTATTGTATGTCCTGGTTCCCTGCCTTTAAACAGAAGGTATGTTCCTGTGATTCCCTTTAAGAAGCAGTAACCAAAGTGTCCCCCAGATTCTGCTTCCTTAATAATCCTCCTTTCAGTAGCAACAGATTGGGTGCAAAACAATTGCAGTGGAGGGTGCAAGAATTTTATTAATCAATGCAAAGGTCATATATATATATATACACACATATATTTTGACAGCACTGGGTCTTCATTGCAGCTTGTGGGCTCTTTGTTGCTGCCCTGGGGCTTTTACTTATTTATGGCACGGGGGCTTCTGGTATTGCGGAGCATGGGCTCTAGAGTTCCCATGCTCTCCAGTTACAGCACATGGGGCTTAGTTGCTCCACGGCATGTAGGTTCTTAGTTTCCCAACTAGGGATTGAACTCTCATCTCCTGCATTGGAAGGTGAATTCTTAATCACTGGGCCACCAGCAAAGTCCCGCCAAGGGAATATTTTTAATGATAATTTCAAACGTTTCAAAATGCTTGGTAATACACTAAGAGTGGTCTTTACCACTGAAATAGACAATTCTTTTATGATTTTTTTTTTTTTTCTTACAATGCATTGGCCTTTAAAATCTTTAGTCTGGGACTTCCCTGGTAGTACAGTGGGTAAGACTCCATGCTCTCAATGCAAGGGGCCCTGGGTTTGATTCCTGGTCAGGGAACTAGATCCCACATGCTACAACTAAGACCTGGCCCAGCCTAAACAAATAAATATTGTTAAAAAAAATCAATAAAATCTTTGGTCTTAGACATGTCCTCAAATTTTCCCTAAGTTGCCTTGTTATAGTACACCTGCAATCCTGTTGCTTATCTTTTTCCAAACAAATCAAAACACATTATAGATGAAGCTTAATGCAGTAAAAGACCCTAAAATACTTTTTAAAAAAGACCTTTTTTTTGTACAATATTTCTTTCTTTCTTTTTTTTTTTTTTGGCCATGCCACAGAGACATTTATAATCTTAGTTTCCCAACCAGGGTTGAAACCTGTGCCCTTTGCATTGGAAGCACAAGCTAAACTATTGGACTGCCTGGGAAAGCCCTAAAGAAAAGCTTTGAAAATTAATCAAAGGAAATTAAGTATATAAGGAAAACTCTTAAAGCTGACTAGTTTGTGTCTCAGTTTTACTCATGGAGAAGATGAGGTGGAAAAAGAGTTTGTTCCAAGTGATCTCCTCTGAGCCCTCAGTCACTGTGAGATTATTCAACTCCATCTATGGGAGATTATCATTTGATTTGAAGACTAGTAGCTTTCTGTGGGAAGAAGGCAATGGCACCCCACTCCAGTATTCTTGCCTGGAAAATCACATGGACGGAGGAGCCTGGTAGGCTGCAGTCCATGAGGTCACTAAGAGTTGGACATGACTGAGTGACTTCACTTTCACTTTTCACTTTCACACAGTGGAGAAGGAAATGGCAACCCACTCCAGTGTTCTTGCATGGAGGATCCCAGGGACGGCGGGGCCTGGTGGGCTGCCCTCTATGGGGTCGCACAGAATCGGACACGACTGAGACGACTTAGCAGCAGCAGCAGCAGCAGTTTTCTGTGGTGTCAAAGTGTCTGCTACCAAGGTGTTCCCATGTGGAAATCTGAAGCTAACTCCCTTTCCTTTAAAAGGCGGACAGGTTATCTGGGCAAATTCTCCAATCCTGCAAACTGCTGTACCTGCTAAAAGCCTTAGAGTCAGAAAAGATGACACACCAGTAACTCTTGCTGCCTTAGAAGTGTTAGTAGTATTAGGATCACTATTTGAAGAAGACAGTGGCCAGTACAGATTGGGCTTCCGATTTATTTATTTTTGGCCATGCTGCACGGCATGAGGGATTTTAGTTCCCGGATCAGGGATCAAACCAGTGCCACCTACACTGGACGCACAGTGTCCTAACCCCTGGGCATCCAGGGAAGTCCTCAGGTTGGGCTTCTTTACTTTGATTATCTTCCTTTCCTTTAGCTTTCCTTAGAATAAGGCCGATAAATTTCATTCATCTCATGATTCACAAATGTTCACTACAATTGTCTTTCAGCTGCTGAAATACCAACAGGGAATCATAATCCAACCTTGTAAAAAGCTGCTGGACCCAGCTCTTCTGTCACAAATTATGACACCCAAGTGTATTAAATTGATTTATTTTACTACCTGCATTTTTCCAAAGGCAGGATGAGTTGATTAAAATATCTTTATTTCATACATTGTTAGATTTTTTTTGTATGTTAAGGAAATGCATTATTTTGACAAATTTAACATAAACAATTCTAATTCTTATAATTATATAATTTGAATTATAAATTAAGTTTGCATACTAATTTCACATTTACAGTCACACCTGTGGTTTTATTTACTTCTCAAAACAAAGGGCACCTGAACAGAAATTATTACCTCTACTTTTACAGAGAGTGAAAATGAGGCTGTAAGGTTTGACTCATCACACTATTTACCTTGTGTATGTGTGTTTACATGTGGAGGTGAGCTCTGGAATTAGAGTATATTTGCTCTCATGAGAGATCTTTCTCACCATCGCTCCTACTGTCTTTACAAAATGAGCTGAGTTTTGAAGCCCTGCAGGCTTCCACTCTGCTGTGCTGGAATTTTTAAAAATCTGGATGCATGTGGTTTGCTTTGTTTTGTTCTTTGTACCACAGAGAGCCAGCAGGAATTCCCTGGTGGTCCAATGGTTAAGACTTGGACTTTTACTGCTGTGGATCCGGGTTTCATCCCTGGTCAGGGAAGTAAGATCCCACAAGCTGTGCAATGTCACACACACACACACAAGAGGCAGTACATTGCTGTCACACTGTCTCGTAGTCCATCCCCACTTTCTGGCTCCTGATCTCTCTGTCTTTGCATTGTCATCACTACAAAATTCTTTGAGAAGGTAAGATTTAAAGCCTAAACCTTACTTCCCCATTGGTAAGACTGGTGTCAACTCAATGGACATGAGTTTGAGCAAATTCCAGGAGATAGTGAGGGGCAGGGAAGCCTGGTGTGCTGCAGTCCATGGGGTCACAAAGAGTCCGACACAACTGAGCAACTGAACAACGACAACAAAAGGCTAACTGGTGTTTAGCATGTGTGTGTAAAACCAAGAACGAACTCTTATTTCTTTCCTTCCTTCTCTCCTCTCATGTCTAGGGTGGAGAGGGGTAGGTGGAGTTGTAAAGGAAACAAAGTGAAAAAATCAGAGGGAAATAATAGCAGCATCTCTGAGGCTGTTTTTCTCATTCAAAAACTATACAATGAAATAAAGTATCTGAACTAGAAGGCTGTTTCTCCTTGTTCTACTCTCCCTAAAGCCCCTGGAGGATAAACTGAGAAGTGGATATTTTAGTAATGAGCCCAGAATAAAGTATCTCAAGCTGGGGAGCAGACTGTCCGTCATTAAGTTTATTTATTCATTCAACAAATATTTATTGGGCACCCACAATATGTGTCAAACATCATTCTAGGTGGATGATAAATATTTGTAAACAGAAGATCCGTACCATTGTGGAGCTTACATGCTAGCAGGGTGAAAGAAGAAAACAATAAACATGACACTGAAGTAGATTGTATAGTGTATTAGAAAGTGATACGCACTTCAAGCACAGTTGTAAGGGTACTGCTCCTAGAATCAGACTGAGTCTGAACCTCAGCTCTACCACTTCCTAGCTGTGTAACTTGGGTAAGTTAGTTACCTTCTCTGTGCCCCAGTTTTCTTATGACTATAAAGTAGACAAGACAATGGCACCTACTCCGTAAGATTGTTATGTGCGTGAAATGAATTAATACCTGGCAAGAATGCCTGGCTGAGAGTAAGAAAGAGCCACATAACTGTGTGTTAAACAAATAGCTGCTATGAAAAAAATTAAAAAGAAAAGCAGTGTGAATATTATGGAATATGAAGAGTGTATGTATGTATTTTGTAGAGGATGGTCAGGTAATGTTTGAGAAGAAAACATATGAGCAAAACCTTGAAGGAGGGGACAGTTCAGTCAGTCAGTTCACTCACTCAGTTGTGTCTGACTCTTTGTGACCCCATGGACTGCGGCACGTCAGGCCTCCCTGTCCATCACCAACTCCTGGAACTTGCTCAAACTCGTGTCTGTTGAGTCGGTGATGCCATCCAACTATCTCATCCTCTGTCCTCCCCTTCTCCTCCTGCCTTCAATTATTCCCAGCATCCAGCATCAGGGTCTTTCCCAATGAGTCAATTCTTTGCATCAGGTAGCCAAAGTATTAGAGCTTCAGCTTCAGCATCAGTCCCTCCAATGAATATTCAGGACTGATTTCCTATAGGATGGACTGGTTGGATCTCCTTGCATTCCAAGGGACTCTCAAGAGTCTTCTCTGACACCACAGTTCAAAAGCATCAATTCTTCAGTGCTCAGCTTTCGTTATAGTCCAACTCTCGCATCCATACATGACTATTAGAAAAACCATAGCCTTGACTAGACCTTTGTTGGCAAAGTAATGTCTCTGCTTTTTAATATACTGTTTAGGTTGGTCATAGCTTTTCTTCCAAGGAGCAACTGTCTTTTAATTTCCTGATTGCAGTCACCATCTGCAGTGATTTTGGAGCACTACCCCCCCCCCAAATAAAGTCTCTCACTGTTTCCATTGTTTCCCCATCTATTTGCCATGAAGTGTTGGGAACAGATGCCATGATCCTAGTTTTCTGAATGTTGAGTTTTAAGCCAACTTGTTCACTCTCCTTTTTCACTTTCATCAAGAGGCTCTTTAGTTCTTCACTTTCTGCCATAAGGGTGGTGTCATCTGCATACATTAGGTTATTGATATTTCTCCCTGTAATTTGATTCCAGAGGAGGGGACAGAGTTAGACAAATATATTGGATAGTAGTTACAGAGGAAGTGACCTTGGTGAATGTCTTAAAGTGAAGGTGCCGCTGCTAAGCTTTGAGAACTGCCAGGCAGCAAGTGTAGTTTGAACGATGTGAGTCGGGTTCAATTAGGAGCTGGAAGTCCACTGGGAGGAGTTTAGCTTTTCCTTTAGGCATGAAATGAGAGGTGACTGAAGTTGTAAGGAGAGGAGTGGCAAACACTGACTTTCCTTTTTAAAAAGATTACTACCCCGCGTTGAAAATAAATTGAAAGGGTAGAAAAATTAAAGGCAGGGTCTTTGGGGAGATGGTGATGGCTTATACCTGGGTGGTTGCAACAGAGATGTTAAGTAGTGGGTGGCTTCCGCATATATTTGGAAGATAAAGCTGAAAGGAAGTCCTGATGGATTGCATATAGAGTGCAGGAAAGAGGAAAATCTAGAGTGAATCCAAGATTAAAAGTGCTCGTAATGATTTCCCCTGTCTGCTTTCCTTACCTACAATTTTATTCATCCACCCCCGTTTCCTCTTTGTATCTAATGCCAAGATAGCTCCGAGACGAGAAAAAGTCATAATATAGGGAAAGGAGAATGTATTTGTGAGAGATAGTGGGACAGAAGAGAGAAGCAAAATCTGTCTGGAAGAAGAATTTAAGGCTGATGGTTCCTCCCACAGAATATAGTGGAAAAGAGTTCCAACTGGAAAAGGATGCAAATGAAAAGGCTCGATGGCCCCATTTTTATATTTCCCAGATCTCTGGGCGATCTTCCACCAGATGAGGCAGGATCAAGACATTTCTCTGAGCTGGAATGTATTTCTATATATCTTAAAGATGGGGAACAAAAGGTTAGCAAAACTAAAAATAAATATTGGTGTTAAAATCCATCTTTGAAAAACGTAGGCTTATCTCCTCTCTCCTACCCAAACCTTCATGTCATTTCATTCTCTTCCTTCTTTGTGTGCGGACATAACCATGTTTAAACTAAACTGTTGAAGAATAATTAATGAGTGTATTAGTCACTCAGTCATGTCTGACTCTGCGACCCCATAGACGGCAGCCCACGAGGCTCCCCCGTCCCTGGGATTCTCCAGGCAAGAAACACTGGAGTGGGTTGCCATTTCCTTCTCCAATGACTTAGCAGCATGTCTGACTCTGCGACCCTATGGACTGTAGCCGTCAGGCTCCTCTCTCCTTGAAATTCTCTAGGCAAGAATACTGGAGTAGGTTGCCATTCCCTTCTCCAGGGGATTTTCCAGACCCAAGGATCAAACCTGCGTCTCCTGCACTATAGGCAGACTCTTAACCATCTGAACTACCAGGGAAGCTCAAATAATTAATAAGCACAGGAACTGACACTGACTTTTTCCAGTGAAGTCTATTAAGCTCAATCTCTACACAATCTCTCTTTATACCTATCTCTACACAAATGCAGTGCAGTACCATGAATGTGCTCCAAATGGTGATTTTTTTCAAGGAGGTTACATATGGAAAAACTTTCTTTGTCCTACTTTTTTTTTGCTCTCTCAACATTTCTTCCCAACCTCTTTTTTCTTCTTGCTTCCCATCCTCCACTTCCTTCAGCTGGATATTCATCCATAAAAGCCATTTACAGTTTGATGCTGCAAAGCACTCATAGCTGTTAAACTAGTCTCCGTTGGAAAGGAATTTTCCTCGAATCTGGCCACATTCAGTCACTCACTAACAGATGTTGTGGCCCCAGGCTGCGTTTCTGGGGAGTAGGTAGAGAAAGGGGAAGGGATTCATTGACATCCTCTGTCAGAAGTCAATAAGCCATCATTCAACTCTCCCAGGCCCTAAGCAGGTGCTCTTTCCTTTTTTCTGACAATAGCAAAGGTTCCCAAGACCCAGATGACAGTCTCTATGTTAGCACTTAATGGCTGTACTGACAGGTGCTTCTCTGTATAACCAGACAACAGGTGTTTGCCCGGTGCAGCCTGCCAAAAGCCAAGGAGCCAGAGTAGAAAACAAAGCCCATTTGTGAAAATGATTACTGTAATTAAGAGCTATGGCAATGCAAACAATGAAAACTCATACACTTTCTGCAACTCACAACCTCTCAAATTCTTTGTCCCCTGGATAGATGAAATGACAGACTACAAATCACCCAGCATTATAATGTAGTTTTAAAACGCTAAAGTTCTCGGTTCTTTGGGGAAGAGATTGAAATGATGATTAAGGCATCTTTTGAAACGACCCCTCATAAGGTTCTTCTTTTAAAGTGTGTATCATTGTACTCTTGGGGGATTACAAATCAGTGTATGCTGAAGGAGACTGCCTTTGAGAGAGGTATAATTTGCTTGAGAGCCCTATATACCCCTAAATAAAAAGAAATAGCTAAGCAGTATTCAAATCACAATATGTCTGGGGTGACCCTCATTACAGCAGAAGATCCAGTTCGATCCCTGGGTCATAAAGAGCCCCTGGAGAAGGGAATGTCTACCCACTCCAGTATTCTTGCCTGGAAAATTCCATGGATGGGGAGCCTGGGTCACAAACAGTTGGACACAACTGAAAGACTGAGCATGCCCCTGGGAGTTGAGCGGGGAGGCATGTGATTAGTTCAATTCTAGCTGTTACATACTGTGATTATTATTACTATTATTTTTGCCATCAGGAACGTCTTTATTTTAATTAATTTATAGAAGTGGAAAATATATTCTTTTTTCCAGTAGACAATATAATTTTTATTCATCATATATGATTTAAAAACTCTTATATAGGGGCTTCACTGGTGATCCAGTGGCTAAGTCTCTGAGCTCCTAGTGAAGGTGCCTGGGTTCAATCCCTTGTTGGGGAACTAGATCCCATACACTACAGCAAAGACTGAAGATCCCACATGCTGAAACTAAGACCCAGCAAAGCCAAAGAAATAAATTAATCAATTTTTAAAAATTCTTGCACAATTTTTGATTTTGTAGGTCTTTATATTCCTCTCTCCCAACTCCTTAGCCAAGTTTAAAAGTTTTATGCTTTTCATTTTGATTTTCTTAGTATTTAGTATTACATAGTAAAGATCATCGGAGAAGGCAATGGCACCCCACTCCAGTACTCTTGCCTGGAAAATCCCATGGACGGAGGAGCCTGGTAGGCTGCAGTCCATGGGGTCTCTAGGAGTCGGACACGACTGAGCGATTTCACTTTCACTTTTCACTTTCATGCACTGGAGAAGGAAATGGCAACCCACTCCAGTGTTCTTGCCTGGAGAATCCCAGGGATGGGGGAGCCTGGTGGGCTGCCGTCTATGGGGTCGCACAGAGTTGGACACGACTGAAGTGACTTAGCTTAGCTTAGCTTAGTAAAGATCATATTTTATTTCAGTAATTATTAAAGGGATAAGTAATGTATCATGAAAACAGAATAATAAATAACTTATATACTGCGGTTATTGAACACCTTTGTATTGTGATCGCCAAAAGGATAGTCCAAGATTTTTTAGCTAGCTATTTTGCAGTGTTAAAAAAAAAGAAAGAAAGAAAGATTGAAAGAAGTAAAAAGGGCAGTTCACAAATAATTCTTCTAGAGGTCATAGGAATGGGATGCTTTTTTTTTTTTTTTTTCCAAACCGCTTTTGGTTAAGCTGAAAAGTTTTTGGACTTCTCAGAAAATTCTTGATTTTAGAAAAAGTATGCAAGGAGTATTCCTCTAGAATGTTCTGCCTAAACTTTTCTTGGGGAAAAACTAAACTGACATGAAGCATCCACTTGCTATTGTTGATATCTTTCAAATGTTGTGTACTTCCTTTTAATGGTTGCATCTTCAATTTTGGTCCCCTTACCTCTTTAACACTGAAGAAAAATAAGCATTTTATTATGGGGAGAGGGAAATTTAGTATGTGTGGACTAGCTCTCAGACTTAGTATGAGAAATCAGCTTTGATCAAATTACTTTCTGAACAAATGGCCTTTGACTGGGTTGGTGAAAGGATAGGCCATGTGCCCTGGGTTTCAGCAGCTTCCTATCTGTTTATCACTGGTACCAGGCTTGGTCTCACTTCTGTTTTCTTCCTCCTGTCTCATCTGGAACAAGAGGGATGTCCTAGAAAAGACACTGTGCTTCCTTTCTCTCCTTCCCACCCCCTCCTGATTTTTCTTGAATGAGAGCCCATTTCCTTATGGTCTGTCTCTCTGGATACCAACCAAACATCCAGAATGCTAAAGCTATTCCAATACCAGCAACTCTAATTGACCCTCTTTTTATCTCATAGATGAGAAAAGTCTCTGATTCCTCATCCTCTTTGCCACCTAACCCACTTCTTATGGAGAATTAAGGCTGGAAGTACCATACCTCTCCACCTATGTTGAGAATGACCTCTCTAGACATTATCAGAGACACACTGTGCTGAGTGCTGAAGAATTGATGCCTCTGAACTGTGGTGTTGGAGAAGACTCTTGAGAGTCCCTTGGACTGCAAGGAGATCCAACCAGTCCATCCTAAAGGAGATCAGTCCTGAATATTCATTGGAAGGACTGATGCTGAAGCTGAAACTCCAATACTTTGGCCACCCGATGAGAAGAACTGACTTATTTGAAAAGACCCTGATGCTGGGAAAGATTGAAGACAGGAGGAGAAGGAGATGACAGAGGATGAGATGGTTGGATGGCATCACCGACTTGATGGGCATGAGTTTGAGCAAGTTCCCGGAGTTGGTGATGGACAGCGAGGCCTGGTGTGCTGCAGTCCATGAGGTTGCAAAGCATTGCACACAACTGAGCAACTGAACTGTGCGAGGAACAAAAGCAATCACTAAGAGCAAAGTGGGTTTTGCAGGGTATGGTGGCATTATCTCAAATCATGACCTTTCTTAGGGAGTTTAGGATTGAAATATACACCATCTGAGCCACCAGCGAAGCCCAAATTGTACACAATGCTGTATTTAAAGTGGATGACAAACAAGGACCTACTGTACAGCACAGAAAACTCAATGTTATGGGACAGCCTGGATGGGAAGGGAGTTTGCAGAGGACGGATACATGTATATACATGGCTGAATCCCTTTGCTGTCCACCTAAAATTATCTCAACATTGCTTTTTGTTTTTGCTTTTTGGTTGTGCTGGGTCCTTGCTGTTGCACGTGATATTTCTCTGGTTGCAGTGAATGAGGGCTACTCTTGCTTGTGGGCTTCTCATTTCAGTGTTTCTCTTGTTGCTGATCATAGGCTCTAGGTGTGCAGGCTCAGTAGTTGTGGCTTATTTGCTGCATGTGGAATCTTCCTGGGCCAGGGATCGAAACCATGTCCCCTGCATTGGCGGGAGGAGTCCTATCCACTGTACCACCAGGGAAGTCCTACTATAACACTGTTTAATGGCTATTAGTTCAGTTCAGTTGCTCAGTCGTGTCCGACTCTTTGCAACCCCATGAATCGCAGAACGCCAGGCCTCCCTGTCCATCACGAACTCCCGGAGTTCACTCAGACTCACGTCCATCGAGTCAGCAATGCCATCCAGCCATCTCATCCTCTGTCGTCCCCTTCTCCTCCTGCCCTCAATCCTTCCCAGCATCAGAGTTTTTTCCAATGAGTCAACACTTTGCATGAGGTGGCCAAAGTACTGGAATTTTAGCTTTAGCATCATTCCTTCCAAAGAAATCCCAGGGCTGATCTTCTTCAGAATGGACTGGTTGGATCTCCTTGCAGTCCAAGGGACTCTCAAGAGTCTTCTCCAACACCACAGTTCAAAAGCATCAATTCTTTGGTGCTCAGCCTTCTTCACAGTCCAACTCTCACATCCATACATGACCACTGGAAAAACCATAGCCTTGACTAGACGGACCTTTGTTGGCAAAGTAATATCTCTGCTTTTCAATATGCTATCTAGGTTGGCCATAACTTTCCTTCCAAGGAGTAAGCGTCTTTCAATTTCATGGCTGCAGTCGCCATCTGCAGTGATTTTGGAGCCCAGAAAAATAAAGTCTGACACTGTTTCCACTGTTTCCCCATCTATTTCCCATGAAGTGATGGGACCAGATGCCATGATCTTCGTTTTCTGAATGTTGAGCTTTCAGCCAACTTTTTCACTCTCCACTTTCACTTTCATCAAGAGGCTTTTGAGTTCCTCTTCACTTTCTGCCATAAGAGTGGTGTCATCTGCATATCTGAGGTTATTGATATTTCTCCGGACAATCTTGATTCCAGCTTGTGCTTCTTCCAGCCCAGCATTTCTCATGATGTACTCTGCATAGAAGTTAAATAAGCAGGGTGACAATATACAGCCTTGACATACTCCTCTTCCTATTTGGAACCAGTCTGTTGTTCCATGTCCAGTTCTAACTGTTGCTTCCTGAACTGCATACAGGTTTCTCAAGAGGCAGGTCAGATGGTCTGGTATTCCCATCTCTTTCAGAATTTTCCACAGTTTATTGTGATCCACACAGTCAAAGGCTTTGGCATAGTCAATAAAGCAGAAATAGATGTTTTTCTGGAACTCTCTCACTTTTTCCAAGATCCAGCAGATGTTGGCAATTTGAGCTCTGGTTCCTCTGCCTTTTCTAAAACCAGCTTGAACATCAGGAAGTTCATGGTTCACGTATTGCTAAAGCCTGGCTTGGAGAATTTTGAGCATTATTTGACTAGTGTGTGAGATGAGTGCAATTGTGTGGTAGCTTGAACATTCTTTGGCATTGCCTTTCTTTGGGATTGGAATGAAAACTGACCTTTTCCAGTCCTGTGGCCACTGCTGAGTTTTCCAAATTTGCTGGCATACTGAATGCAGCACTTTCACAGCATCATCTTTCAGGATTTGAAATAGCTCAGCTGGAATTCCATCACCTCCACTAGCTTTATACTCCAATATAAAACAGTTTAAAAAAAAATCAAATCACAACTTTTGCACTCATGTGTCACCAGCACAAAGAACTATGTCCTCCATCTTCCATGGCTGGCCCTGGACAGAATAAGGGGCTTCTAGTACTTTAAGAAGAGAATGTATTTTCTCCAATTGGACATCATGTGCCGAGGTAACTGGGGGACCTATAGTGCTTTGGGACTCAGTGCATGGATGCAGCAGAAGCTAAAGTTAAACTAGTCACAAAGTTAGTTGGAAAGCACCAGAGATTAGTTTTATGAGAAAAAGTAACTGATTCCATGCAGTCAATTCACAAAAGGTCTCCTTCTACTAGCAAAGGCTGCTTTGCTTTCTGACTTCACAGATACGGAGGAGACCAAATGCCTGTGACCATTTCAAAGCAGCTGCCTCTTCAGAGAGGAGTAGTAGGCTCTGGAGAAAGAGGAGGGGATCTAACCTCCGGACCCGCAGAGTTCCTAATCACTGGTCAGCACCCTGCCGGTGCGCCCCTCTTCTCTGCTTCCTTGCTGCACAGCCAGCCCTTCCCACCCTTCTCAGCCTGCTCCCAGCTCCTTTAGCCACAGGCTATTTGTTCTTGTAGTTGCTGCCAACTTGGCTGGTGAGAAGCCAGGCCTGGAGGAAACTGAGGGTCCTGGCAGGAACGTGGACTGACGGCTCCAACGGGGTCAGTGCCCGACTCCTCCCACAATGCAACTGTGCCCGCATCAAAAATCCTATGGAGCTAGAAGTCTCTGTGGGGTCAGCAGGGACCCTGTTAGCAAAAAAAAAAAAAAGCGATGCTGCTGTCTGGATACAGCTTCTGAGTGTGTGGAAGGGCAGCAGGAATGGAGAGGGAGGGCCAGACTGAAGCCCTTCACGAAGGAAAAAATTTCTGAGATCCTCTGGACTTTTGTCTGCATGAATCAAGCCAAGAAAACCAGCCCTTGCCTTGCACTGTAGCAAACCTATATTAAGGTGGCGCTCGTGAAAAAACCGACCAGCCAATGCAGGAGACAGACCCGGGTTCCATCCCTCCTTGGGAAGATCTCTTGGAGGAGGAAATGGCAATCCACTCCAATATTCTTTCCTGGAGAATCCCATGGACAGAGGAACATGGCAGGCTACAGTCCATAGGGTCGCAGAAAGTCAGACACAATTGAAGTGACTGAAGTGACTGAGCACCTCCAGCAGCAGAGATGTGTAGAGACTGACTGGCTCTGAACAGAAGCCTGTGTGAGGTCCAGAGGCTCCCCCTGGTAGCCTAGTTCTTGGGTTGGAGAACCTTCTGGGAAACTGGTGTGCACTGTCCAGGGTTGCTCATTCAGTCTCATTATCTACCTCTGGTCCTTCCTTCAACCCAGCATGAAGCACTATAGATATGATGGACCAAGTTTTGGCCTCACCTCTGGTCTCAGAGACCTCTGACCTCTGTTTCCAGCCAGAGGAAGATTGTAATTAGTAAGCTTATCCCTCAGGTGAAGGGAACCTTGGGCGCTGACCTCTTCATCCCCATCTCTTTCTCCCTAGACTTTTGAGTACCGATCTAAGGATATAAGTCATTATAGCTTGCTTTTCAATTGACTCCCGTCCCTAGAGACTGGAGCATAGGTACAGCTACAAAAAGCTAAGAGAAATTCACCTCCAGGTTCTCACGCAGAACTGGGGGAGGACTGGAAAGAAACTCAGGTGCTAGGGCTAGGAAAGGTAAGTCTAAGGAGATAGGGCTACCGAACCTGAGGCTGAGGGGTTGAGGAACTGAGGAAAGTAAATCCCAAGAATTGGGGACACAGCTGATGCCTGGATGATTGGTGGGACCCATTAACCTTTTGGTTAGTTTTTCGGTGACCCTTCCAGGGGGCGATGAGTGGAAGCTAGCCTTGGAGGACCGTTTGCTTTCTCTCTGCAGGCAGCCAGGAACACACACCTTCTCTCCGGCCTCGCTTCCGAGGCTGGGAGAGTGCAGGAATTAAAAACAGCATGGCGCACTGGCCGCGGGCACCTCCACCTAAGCCCTGGCGACCTTGACCAGGCTCATTGGCCTGTGAATGGACTGAGGGATCATCCCCAGTCAGGGGGCTTTTGATGATCGAGAAAAAAAAAAAAAAAAAGCCGTACAGGATTGCACTCTTTTGAGTAGAGCTGGTAGGAGTAGAGACCGGGTAGCCAAGACCATGAAATGAGAGTTTTTTAGACCTCAGATGTGTGGTGGACACAGGCTCAGCTGATCTGCTGTGCCCCGAGTTAGGCAGGGAGGGCGCAGGCCAGGATGGGTGCAGTCGGAAGCCAGGGGCGACTGGTCGACTGGTCCCTTTCTCTACGGAGCTGTGGAGGGATGGAGGGGGGCTTGGCTGTTCAGAGCAGAGGGCAGGTGCAGCCCTGTCTTCTTTCACTGTTCAGCTTGTTCTTTTTTTAACAACCCAAATACATGTTCAGCCCTCTTCTAGATTTTTAAAAGTCCAGTGGTACCCACTCTACATGCTCCTGCACACCATACTCATTCAGTTTTAATCGCAACTTCAAAAAAAAAAAACAAAACAAAACAAAACCCAGCATCCATCACAGTTGAGAAGGAGTCTGAGATCTGATTTGCCAGACTCAAACCACTCTTCTCCACTGGTCACTCCTCCGCTTAGCAATGCTCTGCTTTCCCTGACGTTTCACTCTCAGAGGAAGTCGGAGGGCACCTTCCCACCCTCCAGGTACAGCTGAGCTAAAACTTGAGCAAGTGTCTTGGCCTTCTGGGGTCATCCCTAGACAAAAGTTTGATCCCTAGCTGGAATCTTGCAGGAGATGAAAGGGATACAAGAATGGCTGTTTCACTGGGGGTGGGGTTGGAGAATCTGAAAAACAGAGGAAAAGAAAAGGAGGAATTTCAGCGAGAGAGGCTCAGCCTCAGAGTCTCTTTGGCCCTAGGGTTTGGAAAGGAGGTTGATGGTGTCTTCAAGGTCAGTCACTTTCCTGCTCTTTCAGCAGACCCCCAGGGAAGAGGAGGTGGAGACACAAGCAACTGGATTTGCTTTGGAAAATCTTTGTCACTTGAGGCATAGGTGGTATACGGTGTCACAGGCAGGGGAACTTACCGATGCCATGGGCCTTAAACCCTGACAGCTTTGTCAGAGACTCAAGGGCATCACCTGCAGAAGGCACAGTGCCCAGGCTCAGCATTCTTTACTCATTCAGCCTGAAAAGAGGTAATGTCAGTCAAGGAGATTGTTGTGAGGGACCACCTGTCCTCAATCTCCACTTTCAGGATTGCCTTGCAAGGATCTGCTTACCTGTGGTAGTTAAGCCGGAAGCCTAGAGCTTGAGCCAAGCACAGCAGAAAGAGAAGGGGTGTTTAGCCCAGGATGGCATCCTACATAGGGCTTCCCTGTTGGCTCAGACAGTAGAGAATCTGCCTGCAAAATGGGAGTCCTGGGTTTGATCTCTGGGTTGGGAAGATCCCCTGGAGGAGGGCATGGCAACCCACTCCAGTGTTCTTGCCTGGAGAATCCCATGGACAGAGGAGCCTGGCAGGCTACAGTCCATGGGGTCACAAAGAATTGGACACGACTGAAATAACTTAGCACTGAAGTGATTTAGCATCTTACACAGTATGTCAGGAGCATTGTGCCCAGGCCATACACATCTGCGAGTGATGCACCCTTTCTTTCCCCTCTCTCCCTCCACCCAGTGGCTTCACTAAGTTGTCCAGGTGACTTTCTGTTTACAGCTGCCTTGATGTTAAGTATTCCAGCCAAGGAAGATTACCAATCCTGAAAAACAAACAAGTGCTTTATAGGCTTCTAATTATTGAGATAGGATTCCTCAAGTGGGACTCAATAATAGAGGAAGCAAGTTCTTCCCATCAGTCTTAGACCTTATCGGGCCAAATCACCTTATCAGGCCAAATCACAGCCTTTTCATTAAACTGAACAGTGAATAATGTACTAGAATGTAGTTTCAGGCTTCAAATATGTTTCCAGACGGAAATATTTCAAGAATGTAAGCCAGGTATACTTCTCAGATAAATGACAGTAGGGGCATCGCCTACACGGGAATTCTCGGTTCTCAGGTTTCCTGAAATCCAGAGCGCGCATCATTAATCATTCAGTGGGGTCGGCCCTTCAGTCAGCGGCAGCTCTGAGTAAGCTGAAGCGAGCCGTGAGCTAATCCTTCCTGCCACGGGGATCCTGGCGCGAGAGAGGACAACTGGACAGTCGGTCACATGCGTCGGTGGTGCCCAGACCCTGCCTCTCTTGCCGGGCTCCGAGCACGGTGTGCGTGTGCGCTCACGCTCCGGAACGCAGACCCGGAGCTACCCAGAAGGAAAAACCGATTCGGCGGCAGGCGGCAGGATGTTTAGCGCTACCAAGAGTTTCCCAGCAGGAAAGCAGCTCGAGCCCTGGCGTTAATTGCTTAAGGTGGCTCTCTAAACACTGAATAAACCCACTCCTTAGCTCTTTAGTAAATCAGTAGCCACAACAACGGCCAGAGCCTTCTACCCAGCGCGCCACACCAAAGCCTTCCCAAGTTGGGCTGCGAATCCTTGTTTGGTTCTTGGCGGCCAACACTTGGAGCACGGGCGGGGGATTCCCCCCGGCCGGGATGAATCCCCCTCGGGATGCAGTTCCCGAGACACCCCCGGGGCGGGGATGGTGACAGTCGGGTCGGCTGGGCACCGGGGAAGTGAACTTGGAGACTGGATCCTGGGTAGGCGAGGGCGCGTTGCTGGGACGCCAGCGTTCCGCGGAGGTGCGAGAGGATGAGAACTCACTCACTCGGCATTTCAAGCCCCCATCCCAGGGGCTCGCGCGGGGCTGAATTCGGCGCCGCGTTGGCTTGAGTGGAGGTGGCCGTGCGGCGCGTGAGAACTGCTGGGGTGCGTGGCCCGGGTGCGCGCGCGCCGGGCGTCGGGGTGCAGCTTCCCTCCGCCCGGGTTCCCCTCCCATTCGCCCTCTCCCATCTCCTCCCTCCTCCACACCCCCGCCCCTCCCCGCACCGGCCGGAGAGTACACAAAGCGGCGGGTGAGGGGAAGCTTCGCAGGCGTGCACGGAGCAGTGAGATCACTGGCGTTATAAATATCCCAGTGCCAGCGCCGAGATCCGTTCGGGTGGCCTCCCTCTCTCTCGCTCCCCCCCTCTCCCTCTCTCTCTTCCCCGAGGCTATGTCCACCCGGTGCGGCGAGGGGGGCAGCGCCAGAGGCACGCAGCCGCGCAGGGGCTACGAAGCCCAGAACCAACCCTGCAAGATGCACTTAGGACCCCCGCGGCTGGAAGCATGAGCTTGTCCTTCCTCCTCCTCCTCTTCCTCAGCCACCTGATCCTCAGCGCCTGGGCTCAAGGGGAGAAGCGCCTCGCACCCAAAGGGCAGCCCGGACCTGCTGCCACCGAGAGGAACCCGGGAGGCGCCAGCAGCCGCCGGAGCAGCAGTAGCACCGCGACTTCCTCTTCTTCCCCTGCCTCCTCCTCCTCCGCGGCTTCTCGGGGCGGCCCAGGAAGCAGCTTGGAGCAGAGCAGCTTCCAGTGGAGCCCCTCGGGGCGCCGGACCGGCAGCCTCTACTGCAGAGTGGGCATCGGTTTCCATCTGCAGATCTACCCGGATGGCAAAGTCAACGGCTCCCACGAAGCCAATATGTTAAGTAAGTTGCTTGCTCTCCTCCAAAACCTGTCTTGAGCGGGTGGTGGGAGCATCGAGAGGGACCGCCGGTTATTCCCCAGGCTGTAAGCGCACCTTCCGGAGCCTGGGCCACTGGGATTCAGCCGGCCCTCGAAACAGCCGGGCGGGTTGTGTTGGAGGTGCGTCTGGGTGGCACGCACACCCTTACCGGTCTCGTGGGGATGGGGAAAGGCGATTCCTGAGGTACAGGCTACCCCGAGGCTGGTGCAGACAGGCATCTTGTTTCCAGCTTGCCCTGGTCCCAAAGAGGAGCTCCAACCTGTGCCCGGAGGAAAACCAAAAATCTTTCTCCTTGTTTAGTTTCTGTTTACCTTCTGCTTCTGTTTACCAGACTAGCATGTTCCACTGGGCAGCAAAGTGCACCCCTTTACCTGCCCATAACGAAACAGTTCTTTTAAAAATAACCAAATCTCACATACTCCCCTCTCACAACCGCTACCACAAACCCCAAATTGCTACATAATGTGTGTGCGTATATGTGTGTGTGTGTATCCGTATATGTCTCTTGTAGGTAGGTACATATTTGCACATCATATACATATAGGATATATAGGTATACCAGACAGGAGACCAGACGTTCTCTGACTGGAAGAAGACAGTGATCTAGAAAACTGGACACGTTTCGAGAGGGAGACGTGATGGACATTCGAATTATTAATTCTGGAGTTGGGTTTAGCAACGTTTAGTATCTTGAGACCATGACCAGACCTTGTGAGGAAGAGTGGCCGGCCTTTTGTCCTCCAAGGACAATTAAAGGAAAGTTCGGTATTTTAGAGAACATTTAGAGGCAGTTCAGTTCAGTACAGGTGAAAATTTTGTGGGTTTTTAAATTTAAGCCAAGTTTAAAATTTTCTTTCTTAGTTTAGCTCTCTCTCTCTTTCCCTCCTTCCTTGTCTCCTCCCTTCCACTCTGTCTGAGTTTCCAGACCATCACTGCGGTTCCTGATTCTTCTGTTTCTCCAAGGCAGCAGAGGGGAAAGATGTGTGGGACTGGGGACATCTCTGCGGACGTTTTCCTCGGTAGGGCCAGATGGCTCTTCCAGCCGGGGCTGGTCCAACAGATAGACTCACGGCCGGGCCTCAGGGACCCAGGGAGAGTGGAAACGTGGCCAGGAGACAGCGCACAGTCATCCGGCCCGGAGTGTCAGCCTGGTGGCTCCCAGGTGTACTTAACTTTCTCTGCCTCAAGCCAGTGAACTCACAGATTTCTTCTTAACCAAGCTCTGGAGGAGCGGGGGCGCCACTGCGGGGCTGGCAGCCGCCCCCACGGGGGGTTGGAGATGCGCATATCGGTGGGGGGGCCGGCTGGCAAGCTCTCTCTTGGGAGTTCAGGAGGCGGGAAGTGGAACGCTAGCGCGTCCACGCCTGCCCCTTGCCCCTGACTGCTCCTACCGCCTCTGCCTTCAGCTTGCTGTGCTGCCCGTGGTGAGGTGGCTTGGAGCACCGAACCCCAGAGAGGGCCTTCCGCGTCAGCCCTAGCGAATGCCAGGGCCTCCCACACGCTCTTCAGAGGGGACTGTTTGTTTTTTTTTTTTTTTTAAAAGAATGTATTTATTTTTGGCTGGGTCTTCCTTGCAGTGGCAGTCTTTCTGTACTTTCAGGAGCCCGGGCTACCCTTCCTTGTGGTGCATGGGCTCCTGATTGCAGTGTTTCTCTAGTTGCAGAGTGCAGACTTCACTAGTTGCAGTGTGTGGGCGCGGGAGTTGAGGCACAGGACTTAGTTGCTCAGGGGGATATGCAATCTTCCCGGACCAGGGATTGATCCTCTGTCCCCTGCTTTGGGAGGTGAACTCTTATCCACTGCATCACCAGGAAAGTCCGAGGGGCCTACTTTTGTGTTTTAAGGTTCATTGCACTCGTTAAACTTCTCGCCATATTTGGTGATAAAAGGCAAGGTCAATTAGGGTGAAGGGGAATTTCCGGAGATTTCAGGGTAAGCAAATGTTATGTCTAAGCAAGTGTTACTTCCATCTGTCCTCATTTTGTCCCACCCAGCTCTCCTTCCACCAGACATCAGAGCTCATTTCCCCACTTGTGGTAATCTTTCCCTCTTCCTCTTACAGGAACACTGTTTCTATTCTGTTCTTCCTGTTGTTCAGTAGCTAAGTTGTGTCTGACTCTTTTGAGATGCCATGGACTGTAGCCCACCAGGCTCCTCTGTCCATGATATTTCCCAAGCAAGAATACTGGAGTGGGTTGCCATTTCCTTCTCCAAGGGATCTTCCCAACTCAGGGGTCAAATCCACATCTCCTGCATTGGCAGGTGGATTCTTTACCACTCAGCCACCAGGGAAGCCCATTCTTCCTGTAGTTTATCCCCAAACTCAGCCTCAACAGAGAATGACTTCTATGTTCCCAAGGGAAGATTCAAAGCTAACCTGCAAGGAGCCACAGGTTGGATCCCAGAGTGGGTAAAGGAGGTGTTGGAGCGGGTTTTGGTGTGCTAGGAATCTCTGAAAACCAGACTCATTCCCACAGTATTTACCCTCTTCTCTTGGAAGAAACCACAAGAGACAAAGGTTTTTTGCAGCTTAGGCCTTTTGGAGGGGAAGTTATAGAAAAGTAGAGAAAGGGAAAATGAGAACAGATCAACAGAGAATACATTCAGCTAAAGAAGACATTGGCCAGTATTTATTTCCAAGGTACCTTTTATTTTAAAATCCACTTTGAAAGATATCTAACAAGAACAGACACAAAATGCTGCTTTGTTTCTTAAGCAAAACTAAATAAAAGTGCCTAAATAAAACTTTCTTAATTTAACTAAGAAATTTAACGCTTTCCTAATTCATTCCAGTTTATAACAGCCTTTCACAGTTTAGTCTGTATCTTTTGCTTGGCTTTCGATCAATTCACTTATTCATTCATGCATTTGTTCATGTACCCAACACAGGATACCTAGCTCAGCAAGCTTGATATTCTGGTTACTTGATATTGGGTTAGTTGGGATTTTTTTTTCCTTTGCCTTCTATAGGATTTTCTCACAGAGGAAAGTATAATTTGTTTAAATCATGGTGATTTTCAGCTTTGTGATGTCTGGAATGTCCTATACTGTATCATAAGATTTTGCTACTGTTGATCCATGAAGAATTTATAAAATATGTCATGTTTAAAAGGACAGCATGTAATTTGAAAGTTTAAAATGAATCTCTGTCTTTAAGTAGCTGTGAAAGAGAAACAAGATCTGCTAATTGAAGTTGGTCATAGACCTTTTTGAAGATAGCACATGATGGTTTCCTGATACATATGTAAACACAGGAGTTGTTTATGGACTATTGGTTGGAGTAGATGAGGAAACATTTGCCCAAATCTCTTAAGAGATGCTGAGAGAGCTTGGACCATGAGAACCATGGAGGATACATCAGTTTTACCTCATCATCTAATTCTATTGTCTATGAGTTAGCAGTGATGGAAAACACATTATTCTGACACAGCTTGTTACCTCTGTAAAGAGTCAAAACTCTGCCATGAAACTGCATTCTAACAGGTTCTTCTAAACTCCATAATTTTCTGTAATGTTTATCAGAAGAGAGAAATATATATGCATGTATGTTTCATGACTATCATTTGACATTAAAAATTTTCCAAAACCCTGAATATTTTTTGTTTTGTTATCAAAAGTACATTTCCCATAGATCTTGAAATATAATTTGTTTAGCTAAGGTGTACCACTTAATATAGTCTTAGCTTCTCATACAAGAGTTATCCCAAGTTTTAAAGACAAGAATCAAGCTCACTGCACATAAACTCTTATCATAGGAAATGCTAAGGAAGGATGAAGATGGGCAAGACAGGATAGATGATAGAATTCCACTACTGAATGAAAACAAAACTTTCCTTTAATTTCTACATTTTCAAGTTTAATTTCAATACAATGCTTCTGTTGGCTTATCTTGGGCCACTGAAGAAAAGGCAGTCAAGTAACTGTCAGTTCAGGGAGCAAAAGCTTAAGGCTATAGCTACACAAAGACTAACCGTTCACATAAAATTATGGAGATTACAGTCATTTATTTTGGCTAGCTTTTAAAAATCTGAATTCACTGTCAACCTTGTTATTAATGCACAGTCAACCTTTATATAGTCCCTGAAGCCTAAATAAACCAGAATCTATATGGAAAAACTCAAGTGGCAAATTTGCTAACTTAATGAAGACTGCTAAACTCAGATTTCAAGACTCAGATTTCAAGACTCAGATTTGATAATGACTTATCATGTTTGTTGCTGTGTGAAGCCAAGTAGAGAAACTTCAGCTTTAAATGATTTATCTTTGAGAGTTTTCAGATGCACTGTTGAAATCTTCTGAATACATGGAATATTTGTGTATCTTATTCACTGATAAAATAGAAAAAAGGGAGATGTCTACATAACTGTATCAACCATCATTGATAAAAGTCTTACTGTATTAAAAATTCTAGAGGGGACTAAGTGAACAAATCTAGATAGAGATTTTCTTATGGGAATAAGTTTACTTTGTAATGAACACCTAATGCTTGTAAGTAGATTAAGCAGTGCGAGACCCTGAATCCCTGCATCCTTCAACCTAGATGTCAATCCCAGAATTCCACCAACAGAGAATAATTCCTTCAATTTAACACTGCTTTTTACTTTTGATCCTCTTAAATGTGAGCACCCTAGGAAAGATAACACATTGTCACTTGTACTTTAATGTGAATTAATTTATACTGATCTCTCTCTCTTTCCCATTCCCCCTGCTGCTGCTGCTAAGTCACTTCAGTCGTGTCCGACTCTGTGCGACCCCATAGATGGCAGCCCACCAGGCTCCCCTGTCTCTGGGATTCTCCAGGCAAGAACACTGGAGTGGGTTGCCTTTTCCTTCTCCAATGCATGAAAGTGAAAAGTGAAAGTGAAGTCGCTCAGTCGTGTCCGACCCTCAGTGACCCCATGGACTGCAGCCTTCCAGGCTCCTCCATCCATGGGATTTTCCAGGCAAGAGTACTGGAGTGGGGTGCCATTCCCATTCCCCCAGCAGGACCAAAATAGCAGGAGATTACTAAGACATATATTCATACATGTGTACACATGGAGTATCCTGAAAAGGAAGAGAGGTAGTGAGATGATCAAAGAAACAATCCAACTTACAAACATTCACTGACTGTAATCTGAGACACTTGGCCTTCCACAGTTTTTCTTCTGGCTACCATTTGGGCTTCCATGGGAATTGTAAATTCCCATCAAATTTATTATTGCTGACTCCTAAGCGGAAATTACTAAAATTGAAAAAAAAAATCAATTTTAGAGAAATGCTTTCTGAAATTTATATACATGTGATTTAGTGCACATAGGTTTAAAACACTTAGAATTCTTTAATGAGTTATTGAGATTTGGCATAAAAATCAATAGGCCTGTGATCTTTTTAGGCAGGTGAGGGGAAAGAGGTTGAATTGTGGGGCCTGAAGAATCTACTCTAATATTCTATGAAAAAAGACATTGTGAAATTACTGTTGAAATGACTTTAAAACTATAATCTTACGAGTGTTCCCAATAGTACACTATAATTACATTAAAATTTAGAACATCATACCTAAGTTAACTTTTGAAAAAACAATTATTTCATTTAATCTCAGCTTGTTTCTTTCCTTCATTCTTCATAACTTGAAATAGAATGATTTTTGCAGAATTATATTTTCAAGGTTTCAATTAAATATAATTTTCTTAAAATTATAAAATCCTTTTATTCTCAGGCAATATATCATTTTTTTGTACTGGAACTTATAAGAAAAGAAGCCATGTAGTATGTAATAAAATAACATTTTCACACATATTGTTTCATCTTCCCCGTATTTAAAATTTATTACAATGCAAATTTTATATAACATATACATGCAATTGGGAAATGAGTCAAAATGGGTCTTTCTTAAAAATAGAATATGTTGTCGGAAGCCAGTTATATAAACAAAATATTAAACAAATATTTACAGAGCCCTTTTGTCTTGACCTCTTAAATGTTAACCTGCAAACACATGAGAATTAATGAGAATTTTTCCCCCCCACTAATACACAATAGATTACAAAACCAGGTGATTTTCCAGACAATAATACAGAAAACCTTTACCAGTAAAGAGCCAGGCGTTAATTGAGGGAAACATACAATCAAGTCTTTTCTACCAACTCCACATTGTCTGTTTTGTATCTGTCATTCTACACATAGATGATTTCTTGTGTTCTCCCTGTCTCATTTTTTAACAGATGTCTACATAGTATTCTCAATTGTATTTATCATCTCCAAAATATCAAAAATCATTAATGCTATTTTCAATATCACCCTGTAATTTTGATAGAAATATAACTTTGCATCAGATATTCTAATCATGCTTTATTAATAATATTATTATTGTACTACATTATGTAGTAAATTTATCTTTACAAAGCATTCTGTGTGCTTTGTTACTATTTGATAAAATGATAATGCTTCTAAGTCTTTGGATACGCATCACAATCAGTCTGTATCATAACATCTATTATAAATTGAATTTTGAAAACATTTTGAAGAAAAAAATTTCTAAGACACAGTGTTGTTTTGGTTTTTTTTTTAGGAGTTTTTTTTTCCTGAAAGCAAAAGTAATTCCTTTCCAATAGTTTTTAGATTTGGGGGAGTTCGTTTTAAAGAAACACCCACTAATAAAGTGGTAGTGGTAGTTTTCTTGAGATGTGTTTTATTTACTCCAGGCTAAGAACACTTATTCATAAGAACAGTAGTTTCCCTATGAACTTTCTGTTCAAGTATTTTTTAAAAATGAAGTTGAATAAATAAGTGGCAGGATTTGCTACAGTTATAGGTATTAGGTCACATTATGCAACATTTAAGTGCTCTATAAAGATACTCATGTATGTGTTTGTATGTATTATATACATGTATATCCACAATACACTGCTTCTTGTATATTGAATAATTTTATATATACTTCAAATACTGTAGGAGGAGATTACTATGTTAAGAAAATCTGATGAACTTCCCTATTCAACAGAGTCCTATTGAAATATGCTAATTAGAATATATGCTCAAAATACTACAGATTGAAATATTGAGATTTTTTTTCCTTCTCCCTTCCACTCCCACTTGCTTCCTTCCTTTCTTCCAAGGCAGGTCCCTTTATAGCTTTAATGAATAATATTTTATCTTTTTTATTTTTGCAATTTGATGTAGGCAGTTAACAAAAAGCCCTATGCTTTTCTCTTGTTCATATGGCATTACATATGAGTTTATGGTAAACAGGCAGGAATTCCAATTATATACAGACTATGAGTTTCAGCTTCTTAAAAATACCCTATGAACTGTAGTGTGCAACTCTTTTGACCCAGTGGATGTGAACTTCCAAGTTATTATAGGAGACAGAGGGACATAGACTTGGTAGTTCTCACTATGAAATACCAAATATAAATGATAACATAATAAAATACCTCATGAGATTTTTTCCAGAAGAGTCATTCAAAATGCAAGATGTCTCAAACCGTAATCCATCAAACACTTCATTGAGCTAACAACCCCAAATTATCTATGGTGCTTTCAATGTCTTGTTATGTGTAATCTTGAAATAAGCAACCACTAAATGATAGGGTATGATATATATTGATTTGTACTTTTATAATTATGGTCATTTGAGAAGAGGGATTTTTTACTTCATTGAATATTGTTTTCAAGGCTTCCAGTGATTTATATTAATTTTGAGTGCAGTTGTATGTGCTTTAATATTCAATGGACTGTCTTATCTTTGACCGAGCAACAATGCATGAGAATTATTTTGTAAAACATTTTAAACAGTCTTTTCCATTTCTCTAGAACTTGAAAAGATTCTTCTGTCAAACACTGATTATGAATAGTGACATCATTTTAGGAAAAAATGAGTGCTAATGAAGCACAAGCAAATTTTGAACCTTGAAATTTATCATTTTAAATGAATACTTGAGTGCTAAACCTTTTTTTCCTTTTACATAATAAATGTCACAATAAACAAGGATGTTCAATACTTTTTTAAAAAATCACAGTAATAAGGAATGGAAAGAGTCTCTGTAGAAATTTAAATCTTCACAATGATATATAGAGGAGTCTGTGTTTTATTTTGGGATTTCTGTCATCCTAGGTATTTTGGAAATATTTGCTGTGTCTCAGGGGATTGTAGGAATACGAGGAGTTTTCAGCAACAAATTTTTAGCGATGTCAAAAAAAGGAAAACTCCATGCAAGTGTAAGTAGAACTACTTTATATTTGTTAAAGGTGTTACAGAGATTTTACATGTGTAAAATGGAACGAGTGATTTTCCAAATTGATAGATAAGACAATTTGCCCAGAGAACTTTATGTTTTTCATTTTTATAAGATTATGTGTCCATTAAACCAAGAGAATTGTGTGTGTTTTTGTAAGTAATAATTTAAATATTTTATTTATTTGAAAAGATAATATAGAATCCACAAAAAGGTTTAAGGATAAGTTTATTTGAAAAAAGCATTCTCTAAGTGATTGTCATTATTTATGTCTTAATAGTGGTCCAAGTAAGGAGAAACATTATGGAAATACGATATTATATTTTAAAGTTACATACTGATGGTGATTGTGTAACCAGTAGATCATGTTATTAATTTTAAAAGCTACTTATTATGTCAAAAATGGAGTCTAAGTAATAAAACATATTTATTTTAATAAGTATGGTGGGAAGAAACCAATAATGAGATGATTTTGACCTTTAATAGAGAAATTTCATTTGAGACATTTTCATCTTGTAGTTTTTGTTACATCAAAAACAATTAGTTCTTAAAACTACGAAGACTGATTCTGCACTCGTAAACACTTTTTTTGGACTAGTTACGCAGTTTGTAATCAATTTATGAATTATAGATTTCTACGTTTTGTTCTGAAAATGCTCATTACTTGGGAAACACTAAAATGTTTTAAAGTTAGTAAAGTACATTTAGCTTAATTTTCCTGTTGAGAGTTTCTTTCATTAGTATTAGTGTGTATGCACAGCCCTTAAAGTTATTTATGCTTTGTCTGTGGTATACTGTTTTGTCACACTAAATCATTTTAAAAAGCAGTTCTTCTTTAAAGCTACTCCTTTAATCCTTATTCACTTTAATTCTTATTAAATTGGAGAAATATGACTCCCAGTTTTCAAAGTATATAGGAAGTTTTAATCGAGCGCAGTCAATTGAAACTTACTAATTATGATTTCTGCTTTACAGACTTTTAAAAAATTGAAAGAGAATTTCACTTGGTTTACTGTTTAAGACTTTGTTTTCCTTTCTCTAGCATCTAAAGGTGGCTTGTTAATAGCTTTTGAAGGAGATCATAAAACTGAAGCTATTTCTATAGTTATTTGGGGATTAAATGAGATAATATATACAAAGCTTTTTAGAACAATATTAGGTACAATGTAAGTGCTCAATAAATATTACCTATTATTAGATAATTCAAATTTAAATACAATAAACTACTATAATCTCAGTTTATTAAATCTTTGTTAACCTCTTCAATCATCCATTGCAAGAGTTATAACTAGATTTACTTATCTCATTTTCTGAGCAGATTATTTTATTCTAGCAAATTACAATATTCATAAAATAATTGCTCTGGTTTATAACCTATTTTAAGGGGCAAAGTTCTGTGGAAAGCAGGACATGCCAGTTTATTTTTAAAAAGATGTTCTAAAAATCCACACACAGAATGGAAAAGAATCATCAAATGCTTCTGCACTGAATAACTTTTCTTCGATCTACTTTGGTCATTAAAGATTGAAACACCTTCAAACTCTAAGCATTATAATAATATGCAATTCCTGAAAAAAATTTTCTGTTATTGGTTTGCTTATTTTGGGTGAAAATATTAATTTTTAAAATATTCTGATTCAAGCCTTAGCATATGCAAAAAATAGACTACCTTGGGCCAGCTTAAGGATAATTGTCGCAGCAAGCAAAGTATTACAAATGGATGCCAATTAGAAAGGTCACACTGAGAGGTTAGGATACATGATTCCTCTGTCAAATGCAAGTAACAAATTTCCAGAAACTTGACCCAAATGTCTAAGGAAGGCTGGCTGAAATAATGCAGATAATGCAAAAACAGCATCTGTTATTCTTTCTCATCTTGGCAGGCTAAGTTATTTCATGGAGTAATGACTTTTAAACAGTACAAAGCAAGCCTTGCTCTTGTCACTCATTGAAGCTCTTTGATATAAAAGTCATTCTGATGACTTTGAGCTGAATTGAAGATAAAAAATTAAGCCCTATGATTATGCGAATTTTTAAAAAACCAATTGTCCAAGCCCACTGTCTCTTATTTGAGCTTTTATTATTCTCTCGATAGACACCTAATTAGATTATAAAGTGAATTATTTTTGAGGAAGTTGAATTTAGGTACAGTATTAGCCCTAATGTTTATTAGTTATATGCCAGATGATTTCCTTCTTCTTTTTAGTTACTAGTTAAACATGTTGAAAAATTGTTCTTATAACTTTAAATATAATTATTTGATTTAGTTTGACTTTTGCAAAGTTTCATCACCACTAAAAAGGCTAAAATGCCTTACACTTTCAAGATTAAATATATAATTAAGTGAGTTGCTTTAAATTAATAATTGTGCAGAGCCATTTAAAGAGTAACTTTATAATCATTTCAAAAAATAGCTATATAAAATCATCATGTTGTATATCTTAAACTTACACAGTGTTGTATGTCAATTGTATCTCAATAAAACCGGAAAAATTTTAAATTAATGAAGAGTAACTTTGGGGTTCTATTTACAAAGTGTGAACTATAAATGTAAAGTAGTCATATAATTCTGGGGAAAGTAAACCCATAGTATGTCGAGAAATATTCATGGATTATAGTAGATTTTTCTTGTTTTATATAGTAACAATCAGACTATTACAAATTAGTTACTAGATAGAGATAAAATATCTGTATATTTCTTTCAAAGTTCTTTCACTCACATTCTCTCATTACCTGGTTAGGTGAGGCAACAGTCTCAGTCAGAGATGTTAAATATTTTCCTAAGTTACCACAGTTAACAAAAACTTGAACCAGAATAACATGCTTTAAAAATTCTCTCTCCATTTAAACGCTATAATGCTTGGTATGGAAAAGGTAGCTCGAAAGAAGATATTTTGTTTCATTTGGAACTATTTACACTATTTTCAGCTATTATTTTATGGAAATTAATAGTTGCATGTTTTAATAATATTTTTATGCTACATTTTAAAGAGTGAATTCTGTGGTTCATCCTTAGACTATTTTTGCTTTCTTCTCTCTCTTTCTCTCTCATTCCAAGCTCTTTGGGAGGATCTTTTTCCCCCATCTACTTCTGTGTCTCCTGTACCTGATTTTAAAGTCTAGAAAGGAGGAGACGTGTGCACCATGAAACTTATCACACTGTTTTGTAAATGTTGGTCATTCAGTGTGATGAGGAGCTGCATCGGGAACCTCTTTTAGGATGTACTCCCGGAAGAAAAAGGAGATCTGTTTCATTCACAGAAAATCATCTTTCAGAAAATGCTTCATGGTCAGTGGACACGAAGATGGTGAACAGTATTATCAGCCCAGAAAGCTCAGGTTTAGGCAACATTTATGCTGACCTCCTTTGTGTGCTAAGTTTGTTAATTCTGTAAGAGAAGTTTTATCTGGACTTCAGCCATCTCAGTGTGCTCTGCTCTGTGCACTCAGTCAACCAACACACTCATATTAATCTCCACGCAGCTCCGATTCAGACCTTTAACTGCTGCTGCTGCTGCTGCTAAGTCGCTTCAGTCGTGTCTGACTCTGTGTGACCCCATAGATGGCAGCCCACCAGGCTCCCCCGTCCCTGGGATTCTCCAGGCAAGAACACTGGAGTGGGTTGCCATTTCCTTCTCCAATGCGTGAAAGTGAAGAGTGAAAGTGAAGTCTCTCAGTCGTGTCTGACTCTAGCGACCCCATGGACTGCAGCCCACCAGGCTCCTCTGTCCATGGGATTTTCCAGGCAAGAGTACTGGAGTGGGGTGCCATCGCCTTCTCTGGACCTTTAACTGGAAGACCCTAAATAGACAATGCAGTCAGATCCCTAGTGTGCAGGTTTTTTTTCAGCAGCCGTTGCAAGGAGGAAGGTGTCTGGTCTTTTTCTCAAGATGCCTTGAGAATCATTGAGAGAAGCACGAGGTAATTGTTTCCCCAAGACCCTGAGGGTTAGTCAGAGCCTTCTCTGTGGCCTCTGTACTTTATCCACTTACTCCCAGGCTGAGGTACTAGGTGAGGCTGAGCACCCTTCTCTTTCGGTCTCTCTCTGCCTGCCTGTCTGTTCATGCTCCCTCCTCACTCTGTTCTTGCTCTCTTCTCAGGTTGCTTGTCTTTATCCAGAGTCTCATATACGGTGCCTTCCTGGATTTATCTGAGATGGGTCTGGATGTAAGAGAGGGAGATCTTGAGTCTGGTAGTTAAATTGTGTCATTCTTCTTAAACCGTATTGTTTTACTTAATCTTTCTATTCCTTGGCTTTATCAGCTGTAAAAGGAAGAAAATTAAACTAACAATACAGGGTGATAGTGGAGCATTTTAAATGAGATAATACATATAAAACACTTAGAATAGTTCCTGGAAAGTATTCAGCATTTAATGTTAGAACAGATCTTCCTGAATTTGCTCTCAGGCAGCTGTTTCATGATCCTATATCCCCTCTCTCCTCTTTCTGATTTTGGGGTCAGGCAGCTGTGACCCCCTTGGATATTTAGACCAGCCTCAAATCGCATTCATTATTGGCCTTTTTGTTCTTTTCTTTAGGTCCCAACTCGTCTTGCATACAGTAGCCTCTTATGTCCTGGGTTTTCCTTTTCCCAAGGAACTTAATTTGAAAGCAAGGATTTCCAATGGTCATAATCTCATAACTTTTTAAGATCCTTCTCGTGCATCGTGTTTTTTTCCCTTAAAAATCTAAATCTTAGAAAAAGTGGTTATCATGAATTTGTCAGTCTTTTCATAAACTATACGTGATCACCCATTGGTTGTTGGGGGAAAACATTTTAGCTTATTTTAAACATACAGAAAGAAGCATGTGGTGGAATTATTTTTGTTTCTCAGGGTTTTAGGGGATCATGCTTGGAAGGAAAGCTAATTGCAGAGTTTACGAAACAGGCATGGAATGTATGCTTGATCAGCCCTGAGCAAGGACTAGAAAAGCCTCCTTTCTTGGTTTCAGAGGGTGCCAGCTGGCTTGCCCAGGATGAGAGTCTGGACTGGACTTCCTGAGCTGGGGGCAGAGTGAGGAGGAGTCCGCAGCCCCAGAGCTGGGCATGTTTATTGAAAGGAGAAATGAAGATTTGAGTGATGGCTATCATCATCATTAAAAAAATAATTTATTGGCCTCTGTAAAGGAATTGAATAGAAACTTCCCTTATCCTCTGTGTTGTGCTGTGCTAAGTCACTTCAGTCATGTACGACTCTTTGGGACTATATGGACTGTAGCCCGCCCCCTCCTCTGTCCGTGGGATTCTCCAGGCGACAATACTGGAGTGGGTTGCCATGCCTTTCTCCAGGGTATCTTCCTAACCCAAGGATCAAACCCCTGTCTGTTATGTTTCCTACATTGGCAGGCAGGTTCTTTACCAGTAGCGCCGCCTGGGAAGCACCCCCATCTTCTAAGAACTTTCAATTTACACAGTAAAATTGAGTACCTAGTAACTCAGGCTAAAAAAAAAAAAATGGGTTCAGGATTCTACCTTTGCAGTAAATGTCAGTTTTCCCTTAATTTCACACTATGTTTATCTGGTTGTGCTGTGCTCAGTCGTGTCCGACTCTTTGGGACCCCATGGACTGTAGCCTTCCAGGCTCCTCTGTCCATGGGGATTCTCCAGGCAAGAATACTGGAGTAGGTTGCCATGCCTTCCTCTAGGGGATCTTTCCAACACTGAAGCTCTATTTTATTGAGGAAAATTACATGTAATGAATTGGCTTGTAGCTTCGGAGATCCATTTCAGCCTAAAGTGAGAGATGGTGTTCTATATCTCCGGTGGCTTGGGGAGTGGCACTTGTTTTTATCAGTATTTTAACATGGAGCAACTTTAGGGCAAGGTAGTACTGTACAGAAGCCTAGGAGATACCCTTGGATTTGCTCGTTGTTACTGAAAGAGCTTGAATCTAGGATTCAGTAGATGAGATTTAAGTCTTAGGCTTACCTTGGCATTTGGTAAATGTGGGGATTTAGAGGAACTAGTTTCTTTATTTTTCTGGCTGGAAAATCAGATAATAGCATCCTAATAGTTGTGGAATTATGTGAGAATGAAATAATATACGTAAAACACCTGGCCTCAATAGCCCAGCTCTTTTGAGCAAGGTGACTCAGACGGTAAAGAATCTGATTCAATGCAGGAGACCTGGGTTCGATCCTTAGGTCAGGAAGATTCCCCTGGAGAGGGCAACCCACTCCAGTATTCTTGCCTGGGAAATCCCGTGGACAGAGGAGCCTGGCAGCCTACAGTCCACTGGGTTACAAAGAGTCAGACATGACTAAGGGACTGAGAACTCATGCCTGAGCACTCACATATATTCCCTTGATTGCTCAGCATGAAGTATTGAGATACAGAATGGCCAGATTAGAGATTGCTAAGCAGGAAATATGGCCAAGCTCTGGAGATGGCACGGCTTGCCTACAACTGACCCATACAATACTTGTGAAGAGTAGGAGGCCACCTTCAGGGTGCGTGCTGCCCTGTTCTGGAGTTCTCTGCTTGGGAGCAGTTGGAGCAGGGTCTGGCTTTCGGCTTTCACTCACTACCGAAGGTTGGTACTTTTGTGCTGGGAACATCCTGTGCGACCGTACAAAACAGCCTGGGCTTAGGGCACCTGACCCGGGCAGTCCCATTGGCATGGGTAGTACTGGGAACCAAAACACACTGAAGGAACATAGAGGAACCGGAAGTAGGGATGCAGGCAGCAAGAAAGTGTTGTTTAGAGCACAATTTGGTCTATAACTGCGTTGATTACAGTCTATAAGAATAGTTTAATGATTTAATAATATTATATAGCCTTCGACAACATTTTAATTATTTGTATTTATTACTTAACTTTATAAAGTTTTGCAAGAGGCAAATCAAATAAAAAGTGAAATAAAGAATTAAAATTGATTAAATACCCCACAGACTCGAGGGTTTATACTCCAGGGCTTTGCTATTAGCCTGAATTCAATCCTCTTTATACATCTCTTTCATACGTCATATATTTACTTTGATAGTGGCACATAATGAGAATTGGGACCCTATTAACATGCCCTCAGCTCCCTTGCTATAAGATTCTCAATCATCTTAGAGCATGTTGACTAAGAAAAAAACTATATTAAAAGGTTTTAGAAAGTTTTTTTAAAATATTGTTTCAGAAAGAATTCTCTGGTTTAATTGACCTTCAGATTTCAATTAAGCAGACTTGTTCTTTTGTGGAATATTACTTTCTTTGAACTGAATTTGATTTTTCTTTTAAATATCCACTGTGTGCCCTCTCCCTGTGAGGAGATGAGTAGAATCAAGGCAAAGTGTTCTCCTAAGCCCAAAATTCTTGTTTTATTTAACAGCACTGTGTTGCCCCACCTCTGAATTATTTCCATAGTTTCAAGCAAAAGTAGTGTAATTTAGTTTTTATTTGTTCTGTCAATTAAGACTATTTTAAATTATATAGAAATCAGCCAATTTAAACATTTCATTTTAATTTTGCAGTTATGGCTTGTTGACTGTAACTTATTTTTACACTTGCAAAATCAAGGAGAAATTAAAGAGAAAAACACAGATAATTTAAGTCAACAAAGAACACAGGCAGAACCATATTAAATTGTCTTTCTTCGTAAAAATGGCAACCAGCAGTGTCTGGGATGTGATAGATGGTCAATAAACATCTATTGAATAAATTCAGAAAATAATGAATTAGAAACAAAGATAGGGGTTCTTTATGAACATGTTAATGATTGGTTTTGTTGTAGTGACTGATGGTGGTAGGATGAAGGTGATGTGTGTTCTGTTTTCAGTAGCTTATTTGAAATCTGATTCACCTCTCTACTTCACACCTGAACTGTAGATAAAGTCTTTATGTTGACTTCACTTTTTCTAGGGAAATAATCCAGTTCTTTTATTTATTTTTTAAGTTTTTGGTTGGAGGATGATTGCTTTACAATGTTGTGTTGGTTTCTGCTATAAAACAACATGAGTCAGTGATAAATATACATGAATCTTCTCCCTCCTGAGACTCCCTCCCACCCCCACATCCCATCCCTTGAGGTTATCACAGAACACCACAGCTCTATTATTTTAAAAGTATATATTTTGCTAAAGGAGTTTTTATAATTCCAAAAGAATTTCAAAGGTTAAACTTAGCCTGGTAGATTTATTATCTAAAATTGTATAATGGCAAATGTACATTTAAATAATTCTGCTGCTTGATGACTCTGCTATAGAGATGTTTAATGAGTAACATTAAGGATAGCCATGCACTGCTTCCCTGGTGGCTCAGGGGTTAAAGCGTCTGCTTCAATCCCTGGGTTGGGAAGATCCCCTGGAGAAGGAAATGGCAACCCACTCCAGTATTCTTGCCTGGAGAATCCCATGGATGGAGGAGCTTGGTGGGCTACAGTCCACGGGGGTCACAAAGAGTCAGACATGACTGAGCGACTTCACTTTCACTTTCATGCACTGCTTGGGGTTCCCATCTTGTCTGAAAAGGGCCAGGAATATTGATAGGAACAGTCAGTTTCTCCAGAAGAAACTAGATCCCCTGATGAAAAAAAACTCACTGAAATGTTCATTTCAAATGATTCTGTTCCATCGTAGCTGGAAGAATTTTTCAGACAAAACATTAAATTAGAAGTCAATTAAGAAAACCAAAACAGTCTGACTGCCTTTGCTTCTGTTTCAGTGTGAAGTTTGGAATGGCTAAGGGCCTACAAGTAGTGTGTGGGTCCTCAGAATTCTATCTCTATACCCCATGTGACAATTAAGTGCCCCTTGAAAGACCTAGAGCATGAACAGTCATCCTGGTAAAGGCTTCTCTTAAGAAAGAACATGAATCTTGAGCAGAGGAGGGGGAGAAGGAGAAAGTTTTTAGATGCAATAATTTTAGGGACAGTATTGCTATAGGTTAGGTGTGTGTATGCATGTGTCTGTTGGTCACATCAATTTAAAAAAAAATACAGGTTTCTTCTTTATTTTCATTGACACTGTTAGGAGAAAAAGGTTAAATTATACAGTGCTGCTAAGTCGCTTCAGTTGTGCCCGACTCTGTGCGACCCCAGAGATGGCAGCCCACCAGGCTCCCCCATCCCTGGGATTCTTCAGGCAAGAACACTGGAGTGGGTTGCCATTTCCTTCTTCAGTGCATGAAAGTGAAAAGTGAAAGTCAAGTCGCTCAGTCGTGTCCGACTCTTAGCGACCCCATGGACTGCAGCCTACCAGGCTCCTCCATCCATGGGATTTTCCAGGCAAGAGTACTGGAGTGGGGTGCCAACACTTTTTAAAAATTTGTCAAAATTGAATTAAGTAATCACTGCTGTCTTTATTTCAGGAAAATGATTTTTGTGTGTGTGTGAAACTGGGGTAGAAGTCAAGTCAAAGTATAATGTACTGTACATTAGAAATGTTATTCAGACATATTTTAAGAAAAAAAATCTGAGGCAGAATGAATATATGTGCTACTGTTTTTTAATGAAATCTTCCACACCTTTCTAAAATGCTTGTCCATTTATGTAGCAGAAAATATTCCAGAAGACTATTGCTGTTGTTCAGTTGCTAAGTTGTATCTGACTCTTTTCCACCCCGTGGACTGCAGCACACCAGGCCTCCCTGTCTCTCACTGTCTCCCAGTGTTTGCCCAAGTTCATGTCCATTGAGTCAGTGACACTATCCAACCATCTCCTCCTCTGCAGCCCTCTTCTTTTACCACATGACTATAGTTTTTATTTTACAATAAAACTTTGAGATTATCTAATTGAATGGGAGAGCACTGATGTCCTTTTAAGAGCTAAGTTGACAAATCTATGTTTGGTTTGTAAGAAAGCCTTTTTAATGGAAAGCCAATAAGAACAATAAATGTCTCCTCTTCTAAAGGAATGTCAGCATAGCACCCTTGTCCTAGGTATGGGCCAGTAGGTTAGGATGTGATGAGAGAAAGCCATAGACAATGGTTCTTTAAAACACTAGATTATAGCCTGCTAAAGACCCAGTCAAAGAAATTGCCAGTAGACAGATTCTCAGATACATAGTATCAGAGTCCTCAGATAAAGAGCTTTTTGACTGAACTACACTCTACACTTGAATGTAAATAACTTAGGTAGACTGTCATGTGTAAGATAAATGTGCTATTGGAAATACTCTGAGATTGGTTGTCTTCTGATATTGTCAGTACCTTTCAAAACTCAAAAATTCTATGTGGCCATCAACAGTAGGTATATGTAGATTGTTTTGCAGTGTTCAGACTTCCAGATTACAAGGTTGGGATCTGTACTGCAGAAGAAAGCTTGATATTATTAGAGAAGCAAGGAAACTAGAGGACTGTTAGTTCCAGTGTGGAACTAAAGCAGAGCATATTAAAAAGCAGAGACATTATTTTGCCAACAAAGGTCCGCCTAGTCAAAGCTATGGTTTTTCCAGTAGTCACGTATGGATGTGAGAGTTGGACCATAAAGAAAGCTGAGCACCAAAGAACTGATGCTTTTCAACTGTGGTGTTGGAGAAGAATCTTGAGAGTCCCTTGGACTGCAAGGAGATCAAACCAGTCCATCCTAAAGGAAATCAGTCCTGAATATTCATTGAAAGGACTGATGCTGAGGCTGAAACTCCAGTACTTTGGCCACCTAATGCAAAGAACTGACTTATTTGAAAAGACCCTGATGCTGGGAAAGATTGAAGGCAGGAGGAAAAGGGATGACAGAGGATGAGATGGTTGGATGGCATCACCAACTCAATGGACATGAGTTTGAGCAAGCTCTGGGAGTTGGTGATGAACAGGGAAGCCTGGTGTACTGCAATTCATGGAGTTGCAAAGAGTCGGACTGAATGACTGAACTGAACTGAACTGATGGAACCTCTATGATATATAAAGAATTATATATGTAAACAAATATATATTTTATATATATAATATATATGTAGTTGTTTAGTCACTAATTCATGTCCAGCTCTTTTTTCAACCCCGTGGACTATAGCCTGCTGGTCTCCTCTGTCCATGGGATTTCCCAGGGAAGAATACTAGAGTTGGTATTTAGTGTTCATATATATGGGTCAAGATCCTTAGTATTCCAAAGCCCAAGACGTTTGTACAAATGGTCCTCCCTGAAATTGTGAAACCTAGTCCAGGATAGGGAATTCTACTTCTTTGGGAGTTATGGACTCTTTTGTATTTGATGAAAGCCAAACTCCAGATCCTTTTCCTAGAAAAATATTTTGATTCTCACAATAGCCTTATGGCTGCACGTATTGTGAACAAGGAGCCTAAAGCTAAGAACTCAATTGGCAGAACTAGCATTTGATTGCAGGTCTATTTGGCACCATCTCGCGCTCTTCCCCTATGCTGTGTTCATTCAACTTCCTCAGTACGGCACACTGAGCCTTTTCAGAGCTGGTACTGGCCTACTTTGTCATCTTTATCTCTGGGTCCTTTCTCTATGCATCCTAAGTGAAAGTCACATTGAACAACTTATAGTAGCTTCCTGATGACCTGTGAACACACCGTTGCTGTTCCCTGAAAAACCTCTCATGTCACCTGATTACTATTATCTCATTGTACTTTGAGACTCAGCTCAAAAGTCACTTTTTCTAGGAAGACCTTCCTGCCCTCTTCGCTGCCACCTCTATCCTTTTAGATGCCTTGTACCCTCTGCATACCACTATCATAATTCCATTTATCAAACTGCACCGTGATGAATGTCTACTTCTTTGCTTATTCCACTGTTCTGTGAGCATTTTCAAGGGCAGGTGTGTGTGTGTGTGTGTGTGTGTGTGTGTGTGTGTGTGTAGAGGGAAAGAGAGAGTGATATCTGCCTGAAGTGTTGCTAGTGACTCCAAAAGGTAATTTTTTTCTTCCTGGCATCAAATAGACTCTCCTGTATCACTGTGTGAAGATGAATTTTTTCCTAAAGAACTCTTAACACATGCAATATTAATAGGGCCATATGCTACCCCTTTCTCAGCACCAGGAAGCACACGGATGAGACTGAAAACTGTATTCTTGTTTCAAAGGATAACATGACCCCATTTCTCTGAATGAATTCATGTTTTACCAGGCAATTGTTTCTTAGTAATATAGTACTATTTACTTTCTTGATGGTTTAGGAGGGGGAAAATCTTACGTTAAAAGTTAAATTTTTAACTAAAATTTTCAATGTATGTTAAAAAGAGCAACAGAATTTAAATATATTGAATTCCTGTTATTTTAATATACACTGATATTATTTCACAATTGTGTAATTCGTAGTAAACCACCAGCATTACAAAGATGAATGAAGTAGGAATATAGAAATGAAAATAGTAATTTTAAAGCAACTTTAAAAGAGGCAAATGTGTCTTTATAAAGAGAATGGAGTCGGAGTGCAGGGGCCAGTGGAATTCTTGTTTTTCTTTATAGTCTTCTATAAAGACTTCTTTATATTACATGCTGAAAATATTATCATTGCTTGAATTTCCTCCTCCTCTTCTTTTTTTTTTCCTCTAGGCCAAATTTACAGATGACTGCAAGTTCAGGGAGCGATTTCAAGAAAACAGCTATAATACCTATGCCTCCGCGATACACAGAACTGAAAAGACGGGGCGGGAGTGGTACGTGGCCCTGAACAAGAGGGGGAAGGCTAAACGGGGCTGTAGCCCCCGGGTTAAACCTCAGCACGTCTCTACCCACTTTCTGCCAAGATTCAAGCAATCGGAGCAGCCGGAACTTTCTTTCACAGTTACTGTTCCCGAAAAGAAAAAGCCACCTAATCCCGTCAAGCCAAAGGTTCCCCTTTCCGCACCTCGGAGAAGTCCTAACACCGTGAAATACAGACTCAAGTTTCGCTTTGGTTAAGACTTACTTTGGTTTTGTGATAAACCATGGAGTCTCCTCAGGAGTTTCTGCAGCTGTCCTCAGTGCTCTGAAGACAACTTCTTGGACACAGCTTCAGCTATATACTACACTGTATTGAAGTCAGGTCATTTGTTTCAGCTTGACTGAAACAAAAATGTTTTCTGATAGTAACTGAACTGGAATTCTTTGTACCAATATAGGGAGTTCACGACGACATAAAGCCTTTTGCTTTATGCTTGGTGCATACAGGGATTCTTTTTTGGAAAGTTCAACAGTGGGAACTATGTATTTTTCTGACTTTTACAGATCAACCTGAAGAAAACATACATGATACATTTTTATTTTTGGTTTCCAAAGAATATTTTGATGGAGATAAAAGTATTTTATTAGATTTTTTTTTAAAGTACCTCTGCATTGAGCATATTTTCTTACTTTTATTATTTCTAATTGATAAGATATGAAACAACCATTTTAATGCAGTTTATGAATTATAAATATGTTTATAGACCATTTTTAACATGTGGATTTCTTTTTCATTGTTCTCATTCATTGCACTTTTAATTTTTATTATGATTGTTTTTCTACCATACCTCAGATCATGTAAGTTTAATTTTACATCTTAAAATGTTTAAATTCTCTTCAACAGCACTAAAGGCTCAGCTTGTGTTTGTGTGTGTGTGTGAGTGTGTGTAAATTCATGATTTTATATATGGAATCCTGTCTCTGTGGTGGCTGGGCTATAATGGGTTAGAAGTAAGGAGAAAATGTAAGGAATTTTTGGTGGAATTAAAAGTTGAGGCAAGGAAAAGTATTAGAGGTTCAAGTGCACTGATTTTGCAGTGTTTATTGATAGCTAATTCTACCTTGCCTTCACTTCCCATTTTATCTACCCCCTGCCCTCATTCTTTAAAGCTGGAGAAATACATTTTATTGTGTCCATCAAGCATAGACTATGAAACCAGAGTGCTTAAAATACCTCTTCTATGACCTTCTGCTATCTCCACTGTATAGATCCACAGGGAGCAACCCATTTAGTGGAAAAACACGGAGAACCGAAGGAGATGAATCATGTAACAGTTATCCATGTCAAGTCCCATTATCTAAAATATTATTACTCAAACACTCTTTGAGTTTCCTATCCTAAAGGTAACCACCTCAGTGAATAGATCTGCCCTTTTATAAGGAAAATTTCTGATGTATATTTTTAAATAGTTGGCTATGTGACATGGGAAACTTAATCTGATGAGTTGAAAATGGCACTTAAATGTCAACCCAAATACTGAATGTTTGGTATAAGACAGAAAATTTAACTGAAAAGAATTTACATAATTTATTTTCTTGGGTAATCATTTTTATGGAGTTCTATGAGATAGAAGTATTTTCTTCAGAAAGGTGGCAATAAAAATGGTAAAGCTAATGTTTAAAAGTATGTCCCACAGGAAGAGCAAAAATTGTGCACAGGAAGTTTGTGATTTGTATTTAAGCACGTTTCTTTTCTTTTAAAAGATATTGCTAAACTGTTTTTTTTTTTTAGAAACACAGCATAGTTTATTTTGATTTACAAATGCAAAGTGGAAACGCAACAAAATTGAACTTACTACCATTTAAACAGATTGCTATGTTTCAATAGAAACTATACACATTATATATAATTTATATAAAATCCACCCATCAACTAAAACATCATATGTATATCTAGTATGGTGTTTTTATTATAGAACCAACAATCTGATTAAATGTTGTTTGCATTTAATGCATGACTTAAAAAAAATAAAATTCTACAAAAGTTTTAACTAATTTATATATTAAAAATCTCCTGGATTAAATGAAACAATGAAATTTTGCCAACAAAGGTGTGCCTAACTCTTATCTAATTATCATATTTTCTTACATACATGGTAAAAGCTAAAAATAATCCTCTAGTTTATTCTGATTTATTGTTTAAAATTATACACTGTATATCAAGTTTTTAGTGCACATGAAAAATAAAATTGCAGAACAGGAGAGCAGTAGACATGTGTCCCAAAATGGGCAAGGAAAATGCAGTATTAATGATGGCTAATAATAAAGTTAATACATATGTTGTATTGGGCAAATATTGCTGGTAGTTTATGTTAAACTAAAAAACACTACCTTATCTTGTAATCCTAATTTGATTTGATCAGCATATGGAAGTTAAAGTAGAATAGCTTTAGTAGAATATGCATTATGCAAATCAAGACTCATTAATTTCAAAATTTAAAGCAAAGCTAAAAAATATTTAAATTACACTTCTCTTTAGTTTACTGGCCATAAACAATTATATTTAATTAAATCTCACTGAAGCAGAAAGTTACTCAAAGTAATTAATTGAAAGAACTCATGTAGAGGAAATATGTATAATTCCTTACTAATATCTAGCACTTTTTAAAGGGGTCCTTGCTTATGTAGTTTTTGGTGATTTTGAAGTAACTAGACCTACCGAATAGTCAATAAAGTTATTTAATTGTGATTGTGTTCACCTAAAAATGTCAATGAATTTTACATTACAGTTTAGGAAACTTGTTCAGAAGAGAGACAACAAACACCTTCAGACTGACATTTCAGTTCTATTAATTATGTTTAATTTAGTTTCGATAATCTTTATTTGGAACATCAGTAGAGGTAAATAGACACTTTCAATTAGATGTAATAACACTGCGGTTTTTATTTCACAGAATATACCATCACTTTTTAAGGAACTCATTTGAGAGTGTGGCTTACATATACCTTAGTTCTTTTAGCTGAGTTATAATGACTCAGCTGTACAAGATTGTGTGGTGGTGATAAAGGGTACTGACAAAAGATTTTCCAAACTTAACAATTTTATCATCTTAGATAACTTTTATTTCTTGGGCCTGAGAATAAAACAACATAATTCTGGTAGGTAGATTTTCTATAAAGTTGATCTTGAAATAGAAAACTGAACAAATTTCTTAAATTAACACTTTTACCCTTCCAAAGGAAAGAGGCATTTAGCCATAACTTCTCACATTTTCAATAACAAAATGAAAATACTGCACTAACTAAAATCTTGAATTCTGGCACTATGTTTACAGCTGCAGAAAATTTCTTGTACAGTTAATTTTTAAAATAAAAACAATATTGTGGACACTGCAGCAATGGCAAGCTAACAGAAACATCTTGTCCAAAGAATTCTACACCTTCTGTAAGATTTATTTTATTGTTACATCTAAATTTTGATTACATAAAATCTATTTTTTAAAAATCAATCATCTTTTTACACCTTTTCAAAGAAAGAAACTTTCAGGCAAATGAACATGATTCCTCTATTTTTCTTTTAGAAGTCAGTCCAATTGTACTGAAATAGGATTATCATATGATTAGGCATTAGTGGAAGAAAAGCATTGCCTGCTCTATCTAATTCCCTGGGAGAACAGGGAGGAGAACCCAGCCTGAGTCAGTAGAGGCATTTTTTTTCATCTGAGAATCACATACAAAGTTCAGATGTACCATCAAACAATGGCACTACAAATCATCCGTGAGTATTTAAGCAATTTTATGTAATAAAAAGATAGAAATCAATAGCTCATACATACTTTTATTTCAAATCTTCTTTTGTCCTGACTGACACATATTTATTTATCCAAAGTCACTCTCTAGCCTTATTCCACCATAGGAACTTGAACGCCGTTTCCAATTTTGTCATCAATGATTATGTGAGCCTTAAACTGTTGAGGTACCAAAAAGAAGACATGGTCCTCTTCAGGTGGAACTTAAAGTCTGTCCAGATGAAACTGGACAGCCATGTGAAAGGGATCATTGAAGAAGTAATACGCTGTTATTTTCTAAAGGCCTTGTCTTACATTAAGAAAAAAATTGAGTATAAGAGATTTTAAATATAGGGATCAATCCCTGGCTTACCATTTTGTGAGGAATTTTGCAAATTTGTATTAATTGGTCAGGAATGGTCAGAGTAGCAACATTGTTCATAATAAATACCTCAAGATCTTAATTAAATATGTAATTTTTGAATATCTATGTTTTGACCAAAATGCCACCTTCTTCATGAAGACTTCTAGAAATTCATGAAGAAATATGAATGATCTTATCTTGACACCAGTCCTTCAAATAGGTATAGCTCATGACATAACTTTCCATCGCCTTTCCCTTATTATCCAATTAATTTAGTATTTTCTGAGATCCTGCTTAGCTGAGGCACTTAGCAAGTGAAATGTTTCTTTATTTGCTCAATACTCATTCAGTATGTTCCAGGCGGAGGTGAATAAACGTATTCATTGCTTTTGAACTTATGTAGAGAATATAGCTGCTCTCCTTGCATGCTGGCCAACCCAAATTCAGGCTAATAAAAAGAAAATAAGAAATGTTCTTAGGTGATAGCAATTTTGAATAATGTGTTCCCCTGACTTTAACATTTTGTGGAGGCTATTGGACATTCTACTTATTCAAGGCACTAGCTACATAATTATAGGTTCCTTGAATATGTTAGGTGCTCCAGAATGCTTATAGAATGGATAAAGGTGCTGAATAAGATTTATTTGATGAAGATGATGATGGTTAAGAGAAATTCCTGCAAGATATGAAATGGATCTAAACAACAAGAGTCAGAATACCGGCTGCCTCCCTCACTGTACATGGATTTCTCAAACACAAATCCCAAGCCCAGACTAAAAATATCAGGCACTCACAAGCTGCATTGAACTATCAATAAATTTAGTTACCGTATGAAAGTTCAATTTCATCCCCAATCATAAAAATAGGTGACAGTGCAAATTCCCCTCCTTTTTTTTTTTTTTTTGGCAGTTTGCAGGCCAAACCAGCAGTCCAGTGGGATGTCAGTAGGTATCAGTGGGAGAGTGAAGACATTACTTTTTGGTAATTTGTTTCTTGATGCTTCCCTTGCCCCTCCTCCTTTTCGCAGATAAACTCTCTCAGTGAAGTCCGCGTTTTTCTGTACCCTACAGAGAGATTAGTGAATGCATAATCACACAGTGACAGGTCCAGTTCCAATGTGTTTCTCATTAAATTCTCTGTCATCCCCTCTGTGGGAAACTGGGAAATTTATCAGATTTTCCTACAGGGAGGTGAATTTCTGCTGAGGAGGCAACACAGTGTCTTTTACTCTCCGGAGTGCAATTATGGCTCGGCTTCCACAGCTCCGCTTCGTTGACCATCAGGCTCTCTTTGGGGGAGGTGTGCATTCCATAACCTGTCTCCATGCTTTGAGACATGTTATATATTTACATTTTTTAAAGTTTGCTAGTTGTTCTACATTCTTCTCCAGAAAAGGCCTCTGAAAGCAAGGGGAAATATACTATTCAGTGTACCGGAAGAGGCGATACCAAGACCTCCCTAACAGTCACCATCCTAATAGAAAATGAGACAGAACGTGTTTAAATTCTAGAAGAGAAAAGCAGTTGAAAATTGTATGTTCTCTATTTGTTCTCTCTCTTTCTCTTCTCTCTCTTTTTTTCATACAAGATGCATTACAAAGGGGTGAAAACATGTTTTCTGTTTAGGTAATGAAAGAATGGCAGTCATGCCAATGACTCCTATAAATCTCCTCTGAGACCTGCAGTTCCTCTAAATGATGATTAGGAGGAACGCCATGCCCATTTCTGTTGCCACATTTGTTATGTCACTGAGTTCTAAAACTGGGTCAGCTCTGAGAAAGAGTTTGTTTTCACCTTAGTAATTGTGTTATCTGAGATCCTCAGCCTTTACCATCTGCACAGCAGGAGGACAAATGAGAAAAAGACACAGAGCCTGGCACTGGCACAGACACAAACCACAAGATCTCACTGCCACCTAAGGGAGGGGTTCCCAGGTGGCACAGCTGTAAAGAACCACCTGCTGATGTAGAAGATGCAGGAGACACGGGTCCCGATCCCTGGGTCGGGAAGATTCTCTGGAGGAGGGCGTGACAACCCACCCCAGTGTTTTTGCCTGGAGAATCACATGGACAGAGGAGACCGGGGGGGGGGGGCTACAGCTCATGCGGTCACTACAGCCCACGGCGGTCGCGAAAGAGTCAGACACGACTTAGTGACTAAACAACAATACATCATTGAAAGATAATCAGGAACCCAATAGAGCATGGGAAGCAGGAGGTATATTTTTCTACATGCATGTTAAGTTGCTTCAGTCGTGTTCGACTCTTGGTGACCTTATGGACTGTAGCCTGCCAGGCTTCTCTGTCCATAGACTTTTCCAGGCAAGAATACTGGAGCAGGTTGCCATGCCCTTCTCCAGGGGATCTTTCTGACACACAGATCAAACCAGCATCTCTTTTGTCTCCTGCATTGGCAGGTGGGTTCTTTAGGACTGGTGCCACTTGGGAAGCTCCACATTTTTCTACGGAAACCTCTAATTCTATCTGTCACAACACTGACCCGATAGCTGAGATTGGAAGATCAACGGCCATCTAATTTCAGTATTGCTTAGAAAGGGAAAAACGGACTTGTGCTTCTCAGCATCTGATATATTTCTCATGATGTAGACGTCCCTGGGATAGAACATGTGTGGGTTAAAAAATTGAAAGGGGAAAGTAGCCCTGAGTCTGCCGTAACTTTTCAGCTCTTTTCTACCTGTCTGCAGGAAGCTGGACAATTGTTAACCATTTAGCACTTAAAACACACACATACACCCACCCAATACACATACACACACTACCTCCCACCGTTGGTCTTAAAGGATTATATCAGCTCCTTCTGAAAATAGCCACTCCTTTGGGGGCTGCAAGGATTAGAGCAAAGCAACCTCCTCCAAGACATGTGAGGGGGTTGGCAAGTGTTGCTGCATCTACCTTGAATATTACAGAGGCACCCTTGCAGTGCTTCCAGCCAGCGTTCCTGTAACGCTGGCCTGCAGTCAATAAATATTTCATGTCTCTTGCCCCCAGGGTGTGCTCAGAGGACCACCCTGCTAGTGTCTGACTCGGTGCTCACAGCTTTGTGCTGTGGGCGGAAAGGTGGGTGTGGAGCCGGAGGCGGAAAGTGCAGGCAGGATCCAATGTGGTTAACATTTGGGATCATTGGTCTGGCTGTAGGGGATCTGCAGAATTCTTCATGTCAACACTCATTCTGGGAGACGGAGCAAGTCCATCAAGAGGATTATCATCCAGCATCAGTGTGACTCACTCAAGGGTTAATGGAAGGAAGCATTCATAAGAGGTGAGGTTGCAGATTCAGAGAGAAATAGAGGCCTCATGGACTTCTTAACAGGGCTTTCACTGTTGAGTGTGTGGGTGTGTGTGTGCTCAGTCGTGTCTGACTCTGTGTGACCCCATAGACTGTAGCCTACCAGGCTCTTCTGTCCATGGGATGTCCCAGACAACAGTACTGGAGTGGGTTGCCATTTCCTTTTCCATTTCACTGTTGAGGTAATATAGAATGTCATCTTCCATTTAGGAAGGAAACTCTCAGAATTTCCCAAAGGCAGGCACCCAGATGGGAAAGGGTTCTTGTCTCCTTGGGGCTTCCCTGGTGGTTCAGATGATAATGAATTTGCCTGTAATTCAGGAGACTCACATTCTATCCCTGGGTTGGAAAGATTCCCTGGATAAGGGTATGGCAACCCACTCCAGTACTCTTGCCTGGAGAATCCCATGGACAGAGGAGCCTGGCAGGCTACAGTTCATGGGGTCCGACAGAGTGGGATGTGACTGAAGAGACTGAGCACAGCACAACCTATTTAGATACACAGCTAAAACACCTAAAGGGAAACGAATAGTTAATAAATTGTTGGCATTTGAACCTTGGGCCCTGTATTGTTCTACGCAGATTCCTTCTTCAGTGCTATGACATTCATTTCCCAACTGCTGGAAATGTGCCCTTTGGCCCTTAGGGAACTGTCCCATCCAAGGTTATACCCACTCCCAGGGACACCATGAGGACAGTGATTTGCTGTTTCAGAGATTCAATAGCCTATCCCTCTTGCCAGAATTTGTAATAAAAATGGAGGACCATACTAGCTTCTTCACTTCCTTACAGGGAAGGATGTAGATAAAATACAACACATTCAGTTTAATTAAAATCCCAGGTATAAACAATGTTTTAGCATATTCAAATATTGCATGGGCACTCTGTATTTTTATTTATGAGGTTTGGCAACTATACTTATGGATGTTACTCTCAAGAGGACTCCCCAATAAACCTGTGTACTACTCTGAAGTAGCTTAAGATTATTTCCAGATAATCCATTCTTCAGGAAAAGATTGTTGTTGTTATTCATTCGCTAAGTCGTGACTGACTCTTTGGAACCCCATGGACTGCAGCACAGCAGGCTTCCCTGTCCTTCACTATCTCCCAGAGTTTGCTCAGACTCATGTCCATTGAGTCAGCGATGTCATCCAACCATCTCATTCCTCTGTCTTTCCCTTCTCCTCCTGCCTTCAATCTTTCCCAGCATCAGAGTCTTTTCCAATGAGTCAGCTCTTGCATGAAGTGGCCAAAGTTTTGGAGATTCAGCTGCAGCATCAGTCCTTCCAATGAATATTCAGGGTTGATTTCCTTTAGAATTGACTGATTTGATCTCCTTGTAGTCCAAAGAACTCTCAAGAGTCTTCTCCAGCCCCACAGTTCAAAAGCCTCAATTCTTCAGCCCTCGGCCTTCTTTATGGTCCAATTCTCATATCTGTACATGACTACTGGAAAAACCATAACTTTGACTATATGGACCTTTTGGAGAAGGTATTATGGTCAATAAACATCAAGAAGTACCTTGAGTTACAAAAATAACTTACAGAAGAACACGAAGAGATCTAGAAATTTGTCTTTCCACATTTGGGGGATCACAGTTCAACATTCTTATGGTCATAAAAACCTTTACACTCATAAACAATGCCAAATTCAGAAGTTTTGGTGGCTATACAAACTCTGAATTATTATTTATTCAAAGTGGGATCTAAAGGCATCAACCTTTCACTCCACCAAGATATTAGCTGTCAGTCTGCTTGTTTGTATGTTTTATGCTGAATGGACTGCATTTTCCTAAAATTATACAAGGAGTGTAATCATTTTGTGATTTATCACCAACATTTCTGAAAGTCTCTTAGAAAGTTTGTTACTCCCTCCTTCATGAAATACATTTTTTAGTTATTTTCCAAAGTGCCCCATTCTCCTGGTAGGTTTGCTAGGTCAGTGGTTCCTTCTTCCTCATCTCTTTGGCTAACTTCTCTTGCACCTGACTTCTAAAGCTTGCAGTTCCTCAGGGCTCAGGTTTTGGCTCTTTTCTACTCTCTCTTTCTCTCTCAAACTCACTCCCTGTGTAATCTCATCTCTGCTTTAAAAAACCGTCTGTATGCTGATGACTCTCCAATTGAAATCTCCAGCCTCAATCTCTCCCAGAGTGCCAGGCTCACACAGTCAACAGCCTCCTTGACATTGCTCCTTGGATGTCTAACAGGAATTTCAACCTTAGTATGTCCAAAACAACTCAACTCTTGTTCCTGAACCGGTTAAGCTTCCAGGCTTGCACAGTTTAATAAACAGCATGATGATATATTTAGTGATGTGAGCCAAAAATCTAGGAATAATTCTTGTGCCTCCTCTTTCCTTCATAATCCTCATCCTAACCCTCATCAATCTACCAGTAACTCCTTTTGCCCAAACTTTCAAAATAAATCCTTATTCCTACCACCCCTCTCTCTACTCTATACCTCAGTCCAAGCCACCCTCACTTTTCATTTCATTTACCCCTACAGCCTCTCAACAGGTCTATCTTTGTCTCATAAGAATGGATTTGACAGAGAAGTCAGAGTAAAATTTTTAAAACTTAAGTGCTGTCACTGAGCTGCTTAGAACTCTTGAGTAGCTTCTCCACCCACTAGAATGAACCTGGTCCCTTCTTCACTCTTCCATCACATCTCCACCCTCGGCCAGCCTCACTCTTTCTACTCCAGCCACAATGGCCGGGAATGCCTTCCCTTGAGTTCTTCACCAGTTGCATTCTCTTTCTCCTGAGAGCTGTCCTCCATGATGGTGCTGTTTAAAACCTCTTCCTGAGCTCCTCCATCATCTCCTCCTTAGTTTCTTTAAGCACATGTTACACACTCCTCAATGATGTTAAGTCCTTCTTGTGTTTACTGGATTCCCAAGGGGATTGTAAATAGTTGTCTCCCCCCAGTAGAATGTAAGCACCTTGAAGGAAGAAGCCACCCTGTTGGGTTTATTCACTGTGGTATCTCAGGCACCAGGCAATGTACCTGGCACATAGGAGTCACCCCATGTTTACTGATTGAATGAACACATACTATCCATTTTGTTGCAAGTCTTCTTTTGAAAAATGCTAATTTGTTCCAATTTGATGGATACAAAAAGGAACAACTTGAACAAAAGGTGAATTTGTGTTTGCCTATAGGTAATTCCAACCTGTCCATTCTAAAGGAGATCAGTCCTGGGTGTTCACTGCAAGGACTGATGCTAAAGCTGAAACTCCAATACTTTGGCCACCTCATGCGAAGAGTTGACTCTTTGGAAAAGACTGTGATGCTGGGAGGGATTGGGGGCAGGAGGAGAAGGGGATGACAGAGGATGAGATGGCTGGATGGCATCACCGACTCGATGGACATGAGTTTGAGTGAACTCTGGGAGTTGGTGATGGACAAGGAGGCCTGGCGTGCTGCAATTCATGGGGTCGCAAAGAGTCCGACACGACTGAGTGACTGAACTGAACTGATATGTAATTTCATCCGGGAGAAATATTCTGTATTTCAGATGAACCAAATTGCATCGATGTGCATAATATATACTGCACACTTCTCATGAAGTCAGCAAGCTACATCTGTCCACATCTGGGTTTACAACTTTCCACCTGATTCAGAGCACCACCTTCAAACATTTTATGGACGGAATTGTGTCTCCCGCACATACATATGTTGGAAGTTCTAGCCCCCAGTGTATTTAAAAATAGGGCCTTTAAGAAGATAATTAAGTTTAAACAGATGTATAAGAGTGCGGCCCTACTCTGATAGATCTCATATAAGATTGATGCCCTAATAAGAAGAGGAAAAGGCGGCAGAGAGCTCTCCCCACCCCTTACGGATACATGCGCATGCGCACACAGAGAAAAAAGGACACAGCAGGCAATCCGCTGAAGCCAGAAGGAGAGCCTTTACCAGAAACTGAGTGGGCTTGAACCTCAGTCTTGAACTATGAGGAAATAAATTTCTGTTTAAGTCATCCAGTCTGTAGGCTTTTGTGATGGCAGCCCCAGCCAACTAGGACAAACCACTTGAAAACTCAGAAGCCACATCTCTTCCAACAGCCACTCTATCACACAGTCCTGTGCTCTCCTTTCTCCTCTCAGCCTTTTTGGTATTTTTTCCTCTTCTTTTAAAAATTTTTATTTAATATTTATTTTTATTTCTTTGGCTCCACCACGTCTTGGTCATGGCATATGGGATCTAGTTCCCTGATCAGGGATGGAACCCAGACCCCTTGCATTGGGAACTCAGAATCAATCACTGGAGCACCAGGGCAGTTCCTCTCAGCTCTCTTTTATGATATAAGTATTGTCTCACATTTTTTTCTATGGATCTGTCTCTGTTACTCACCCTGGAAGCTTAACTATAAGCAAACTTAAAACTTTTTTAAGGTAAAATGACATATTTATATATTTCTTAAACATTTAAGGTATATAAACTGTGCTGAGCCACCAGGGAAGCCCCAAGTATATCCATATATTTGTGCAAATATAAATACATATAACTATATGGAGATATACATACATATATATATATATATATATATATAACAAATATATAGCAAAAAAATTATAGATGAAGCAAAAGATTGAAGCCTTAGGCATAAATTATAATGTATTTTCTACTATCCCAGGCAAGCTTCTGTCTTGTATTTTCTGATATTAACCCTTATTTTTAAACATTACCAATTATCTTTGGTACATTCCAGTTATGGAGTTGGTGATGGACAGGGAGGCCTGGCGTGCTGCAATTCATGGGGTCACAAAGAGTCGGACTTGACTGAGTGACTGAACTGAACAGAACTGAACTGAATTATCTTTAATCTGATCATTTTTGAAATGCTTTGTCTCTTTGTGGTGATACTTGCATTGGAAAAAGACATGAGGATATGACTTAGATAACTTCACTCCAAAGTCTTTCACTGACAGTGCTGTACAGATTGAAATTTTAAATGCTATATCAATGGATTCAATAAGTTAAGAGTTTGAGTCATGCTTTATTTCATTTTGAAGGTCAAATACCCATTATTATTATTAAATAATATCAGCTTCAAATCACACAGTTCAGCCTCAAATAAAAATATAAAGTAGATTGACACATAAACTATCATTTTATTATAGTTAAGAAGCCATGTATTTTATTATCAGATGATATTTATTGAACATGTGTGTGTGTGTTAGTCGCTTAATCTTGTCTGCCTCTATGCAACCCCATAGACTTTAGCCCACCAGGCTTCTCTGTCCATGGGATTCTCTAGGCAAGAATATTGGAATGGATTGTCATGCCCTGCTCCAGGGGATCTTTGTGACCCATAGATTGAACCCGGGTCTCCTACATTGTAGGTGGACTCTTTACCATCTGAGCCACAAGAGCAGCCATCAAACATGTACTGTGTGCAAATCTATAAAAATGACTAAAGAAGACTTCTGTTAGTTGTTCCATTTGCTATGTACATTCTCTATTGGGGGACCCATTGGGTGTACTGCTTGTAACAGGAAAAGTGGCAACTGGCAGATGTGAGTCTGTGTCCTAATCTTAGCCCTGCCATGAATTAACTGGAAGGGCTTGGACCTTTAAATGGGGCTTAATTTGATGATTCATAAAGTTTCCCAGAAATGTGAGCTGGTGTATTAGTTCTGTAGAACAGTGGTCCCCAACCTTTTTGGCATAAGGTACTGGTTTAGTGGAAGACATTTTACAAGTCCAAACATCTAAAATCAGGAGCACTGATGTCTGAGGGCAGGGAAGGATAGATGATCCGTTTCAAAGAGAGAGAGGGAATTAACTCTTCATCTCTTGCTACTCTTTGGGCTCTTGGTGGATTGAATGATACCACTTACACCAGAGAAGGTGATCTTCTTTATTCAGTCAGCCCATTCAAACATTAATCTTGCCTGGAAACATGCTAACACATTTTTAGAAATAATTTTTTAACCAGTCATCTGTGATCCCCGAGTTGACATGTAAAATTAACCATCACAGCTGGGTTTTTTCTGTTTCCCCTTCAGCCCAGTTTCCTAGTTGGCTGCATTTAAGGCTGAACCACTGTTCAGGTTGTAAATGATATTGTGGAGAACACTATTCTTCCACCAGAACTCCACAGACCTCTGTAAGTTTCCTTTAGGAAGGCTCTAGTGGGAGAAGAGGAGTAAGGCAAAGTCTTCTGTAAGAACACATAGAACATGTGTGCACTCAGGAATAATCTACTTAATAATAATTACACACTATGAGGGGAGAAGGGGAGAGAATGTGTATAAGACATGGTTAGTTTAATCAATACAGTTAATTGAATGAATGAAACAAATTGCCAATGATTTCCTTACTTTCTTTGCTGGTACAGGCCAGCTCTCCAAGGTCTTTTAACAACATTCCACTGTAGGGTAGAAGGAGTTGATGAATTATTTCAATTCATAGGTAACCAAAACTTTAAACTCTCCTACTAGATTTAAGGGGCTTCCCTGATAGCTCAGTTGGTAAAGAATCTGCCTGCAATTTAGGAGACCCCGGTTTGATTCCTGGGTTGGGAAGATCCCCTGGAGAAGGGATAGGCTACCTACTCCAGTATTCTTGGGCTTCCCTTGTGGCTCAGCTGGTAAAGAATCCACCTGCAATCCAGGAGACCTGGGTTCAATCCTTGGGTTGGGATCCCTTGAAGAAGAAAGGTTCTCCACACCAGTATTCTGGTCTGGAGAATTCCATGGACAGAGGAGCCTGTCCATGGGGTCGTCAAGAGTTGGACATGACTTAGTGACTTCACTAGATTTAAATCTTGTTTTCAGTTTGACTTTCTCAAAATAAATCACACTTCCTAATACAGCGTCTATCAATCTACTGATATAGAAACCCAATTCTCTTTTAAGACTTATTTTTCTTTCTTATAGTGAATTATTTCCAAATTAAAAGAAAGAGGGAGAAAAATATAGTAAGATGTAGGAAGTTGCCTCTTAAATTGCTTCTAAGGCACTATCCAAATTTAAGCTTTTAAAATCACATAAAACTCACTAGTTGTAAACATGGTGATTGACCAGCTACTATATTACTTATAATTTTAGTCACTTTTTGAAAATCTCACTGAAATGGAAAACCATAGTAATAGCCCTCAAAGGAACTGACCTTAAGACATGCTTCAATATTTCGGTGATAAGCCACACATTCAAATAGTGAGGTATTCATTCAGAAAGCTTGTGATCTTTTCTCTGAGAGAGCTAAGATTCATTTCCCACATATCTTGAGTGGGAGAAATGAGAACACTATTGTTATCAACAACAACAAAATGAGTGGATGGCTGAATTCTACAAAAGATGGTCTGTTTTGTCTTCAAAATACAGTAGAAGGGCAAAGGAAAGGGCGCTTTAGGAAAAATGACACATATTTTTAGCAGAAATTATGACCACTCATGTCATCCAATAAAAAATATGTCTCATCTACATAATAGCTTCATGCTTACTATTGTGCTAATTGAACTATGTACTTTTGATGCATTCTCTATTCATGTGAAAGTGTGGGTAACAAGTGATAAAAGTCAACAGTCACGGCAATTGGACACACTGAAAATCTTTCTTCTATGACTCTGAGTCAGTCTCCTCAGTGGATTACTAAACACATTCCAGAAATCTCATAAGTTACTACTGGTCTAAAAATGGATATAATTAAAGATGAGTAAACCTACCGCAGAGCTTGATGTAATCTTTTAGGGTAATTAACCCAAACTATTTACAATGGATTTTTATTCCACTTTTCTAAAGATTGCATATATGTTATTACAAGTTCATATATCTTTCCATTACAAAAGCAACTCCCCCTCCCACCCCCCACCGCCCCAACATAGTCACACAAAGCGAAGAGATATCTGCATTGTAACAGTTTTAGAGCAGGTAAGTCCAGTAACCATGGTTGTAAGTTTGATCACAGCCAGACCAAGATCTGGGGATACTACATGAATTTCACCACATCAGAAATTTACCAGTATATATCTCTAGGTTTGGGAGTAGTATGATTTGGATTGATAATTTCCAATGAGATATTGTTACAGGGAAGAGCTGACTCCATATTGGATCTGCTGCTTTCACTTTAACATTTCTTCCTGTTGCTTTTTTCACTAAAAGGATACTGTTTACACATAAAGACCTGCCTTGGGGAGCTCTGAAACCTCTGCCTAAAGGTTAAACCATTATGTCTTTGTTCAGGATCCTGTCCATCTGTGGATGGATACAGGAAGGAAAAAATTAACACATTCTCTCCCAAAGCTAGCCATTCAAGGAGATATTTGTAAGATAAATGGCCCGTTTAAAAATTTTACCTCCTCACCTCCCCCCACTCTCTGTTCTATAAAAGAACCTGGCATCCAGACCCTGATAAGATGATTATTTTGAGATATTAGTCTGCCATCTTCTCAGTTAGCTGAATTAATTGACCTATCATGCAGTGAGCAAAGGGAGCTTGGACTCAGAAAAAAATATGCTTGTCTCAACTAAGTTGTTTTTATTGCTATGCCACAAAGTTGCTTTACATGGTGGGGGAAAGGTGACTCCTTACTAAAATTCTCTCTCTTTTTTTTTAAACATCTGATTATGGCCAACCTAGATAGCATATTGAAAAGCAGAGGCATTACTTTGCCAACAAAGGTCTGTCTAGTCAAGGCTATGGTTTTTCCAGTAGTCATGTATGGATGTGACAGTTGGACTGTAAAGAAAGATGAGCACCGAAGAATTGATGCTTTTGAACTGTGTTGTTTGAGAAGACTCTTGAGAGTCCCTTGGACTGCAAGGAGATCAAACCAGTCCATTCTAAAGGAGATTAGCCCTGGGTGTTCTTTGGAAGGAATGATGCCAAAGCTGAAACTCCGGTACTTTGACCACCTCATGTGAAGAGTTGACTCATTGGAAAAGACTCTGATGCTGGGAGGAATTGGGGGCAGGAGGAAAAGGGGATGACAGAGGATGAGATGGCTGGATGGCATCACTGACTCAATGGATGTGAGTCTGAGTGAACTCCAGGAGTTGGTGATGGACAGGGAGGCCTGGTGTGCTGCGATTCATGGGGTCGCAAAGAGTCAGACACGATTGAGCAACTGAACTGAACTGAACTGAAGTGTTATTAAATTCTAGAAAATAAGGATCCTTTTCTTGCTGTCTGGTAGTTTTCTCTTAACTCAAACTCTTAACTTTCCATAGTAAGGCTTTCCATTCTATGTGGATTCACTAAAACACCTATGAAATAAGGCCATTTCTGGATAATTAGCTCTGTCTTTTCCTTCATAATTGACCATTACTTCTTATAGTCCAGCTACAGTGCTCAGGGCTTTCACCCTATCTCTTTAGCCCTCATAATCACCATATGGAGTGTGTAATTTCCCCCTTTTCGGGTTGATGAAACTGAGGCTGGGGGATTAAATCTTCCAGGATCACAAGGCAAAGTTGAGAGTCAAATCAGGTTTGTTTTTTGCCCCTGTCTTCCCCAAGTTTTAGCTTAAACAGTGTGTTCATCCTTGAAATTCTGTTATATATTACATCATTCAAAACCTAAATGCTTCCCTCTATTGAGAGTTATAGGAGCTGGGTTGGGGTGTCTAGGGTTTAGAAAAGAAGAGCAAATAGTCAGATGTAAATTTGACTTCCTGACTCTGCATGTTAGAAGTTTGTGAGTCCATGTGCTGGTATATAGAAGAGATGTAACAAAATGAGAAGTAACAAAAATGAGTAATTGGATAAGGATTACAAATATTGAATGACATGGTGTTGGAGAAGACTCTTAAGAGTCCCTTGGACTGCAAGGAGATCAAACCAGTCCATTCTGAAGGAGATCAGCCCTGGGATTTCTTTGGAAGGACTGATGCTGAAGCTGAAACACCAGTACTTTGGCCACCTCATGCAAAGAGTTGACTCATTGGAAAAGACTCTGATGCTGGGAGGAATTGGGGGCAGGAGGAGAAGGGGACGACAGAGGATGAGATGGCTGGATGGCATCACTGACTCGATGGATGTGAGTCTGGGTGAACTCTGGGAGTTGGTAATGGACAGGGAGGCCTGGTGTGCTGCGATTCATGGGGTCACAAAGAGTCGGACACAACTGAGCGACTGAACTGAACTGAACTGATATCACCTTGTATATCTGGAGATGCCCACTGATCTTTTAGGGTATTGAATCCTTTTTTTAACTTGTCCATTCTGATTTTTGGTGAATGACACACCATTTTACTTTCTGTAGTTACATCTAGATATCAGGGATTAATGCCATCTTTAATTTTTTAAGTTTTACATCAAAGAACCAAAAACAAATGGTAGGAATCAATTATCATAAAACTCAGGACCTGCATCCTGTTGTTGTGATACCTTTGTCTCATTAAAGTGTGACCTGATTGTAGCTGAGGAGTTGTTGAGAATATTTCCCTTTTTCTTAGCTGTCAAAATTCAGTTGATACATCACAGATCCCTAAAGCTATGTAGGGAACTCTTCCCTTAATTCCATTCGCTTCATTTCTAAGCATCTGTAATAGTCACGGCTGGGTTCAGTGAGAGTTCTGCTTGCCATGAGTGTGAGATCATGCCCTAAGTAATTATAGTGAGCGTGCAATGAAAATATGTGGTAAGTATAATGTCAGGAAATCATGCAAATTTTATTATCATCAGTGAAGTGGTGGCTGGTGGAGAACTTGTCAGTATTCGCAACTTGAGGCTTCTAATTACCCTGATTTACTTGTAGCTCCATTCATAATCTTGCTGCTGTGTTGCTCCTGACAGTACTTTTGCATTTTGCAGGAAAGAGATAATACCACGTAAATAATTTAAAAACAATAAATCATTTAGAGTGGCTTTAAACCAAAACCTAATGCAGTAGCTGGCTGAGGACTTGCTACACTTGACAGGTAGCTGGCATGCAGAATTCATCTATGCATCATAAGTATTTACTTTAAAAATTCCCCAATCCAAATCAGGCAGGTTGAAGAAAAAATAAGACCTAATCCTCCTCCGTCCTGAAGAGTCCATTTTACCTTCTTGAGGCAAAATGGGAAAGAGAGAAATTAAGTTCTGTATAGGATAGTAGTTCTACTTAAAACACAGATTTGCTGAGTTATGCTTGCTAAATGACTAATTAAGGCTGAGTCTACCAGCAGAGCTGGCTGAGTGTTGGAAGAGTTACACAGACACGCCTGTGGCAGCACCCCACCCCTCCCTACCCCCCATTTCACCCCTTCTTCTCCTCCCCGGCCCCCACTATAAGGAAAGACTGGAAAGACTGGGAGCAGGAGGAGAGAGCTAGCTGATACCTAACCAACTCCCAGCTACTTGCAGGGGAAGTGGACGCTCTTTCTCTTTGGTTATTTCTATTCACACAAGACAAAGCAGATAATGAAAAGCAGAAACCCATCGAGAAAAGCTTCAACTCAAAGAAAAAAGGTAGGACTCCTTCCATTATGCCGGAGGGAGTGCTGTGTCTGCCAGCTGCCTTTGGACAATTGAGTTCCTACTGGGTGCCAAGCAGGTCATTATCTCTTTTAATCCTCTCAACAATTTTCTGAGGTAGGTATGATTATCCCCTTTTATAGATAAGGAAAAAACCTGAGTTAGATTAAGTAATTCCCTGAGATCACCAGCTAGGGAAGTGACTTTCGGAATTAAGTCTGAATCTGTCTGACTCAGGCGGCGTTTTCCCTCCATCCCTTTCTTTGTACTCTCCATCCCTCTCTACAAGCCTGATTTCTTGCTTCAGTTCAGTTCAGTCGCTCAGTCATGTCCGACTCTTTGGGACCCCATGAATCACAGCACGCCAGGCCTCCCTGTCCATCACCAACTCCTGGAGTTCACTTAAACTCACGTCCATCGAATCGGTGATGCCATCCAGCCATCTAATCCTCTGTCATCCCCTTCTCCTCCTGCCCCCAATCCCTCCCAGCATCAGAGTCTTTTCCAATGAGTCAACTCTTCGCATGAGGTGGCCAAAGTACTGGAGTTTCAGCTTTTGCATCATTCCTTCGAAAGAACACCCAGGACTGATCTCCTTTAGAATGGACTGGTTGGATCTCCTTGCAGTCCAAGGGACTCTCAAGAGTCTTCTCCAACACCACACTTAAAAAGCATCAATTCTTCGGCGCTCAGCTTTCTTCACAGTCCAACTCTTACATCCATATGTGACTACTGGAAAAACTATAGCCTTGACTAGACGGACCTTTGTTGGCAAAGTAATGTCTCTGCTTTTGAATATGCTATCTAGGTTGGTCATAACTTTCCTTCCAAGGAGTAAGCGTCTTTTAATTTCATGGCTGCAATCACCATCTGCCCTGATTTTGGAGCCCAGAAAAATAAAGTCTGACACTGTTTCCACTGTTTCCCCATCTATTTCCCATGAAGTGATGGGACCAGATGCCATGATCTTCGTTTTCTGAATGTTGAGAGCTTTCAGCCAACTTTTTCACTCTCCACTTTCACTTTCATCAAGAGGCTTTTTAGTTCCTCTTCATTTTCTGCCATAAGGGTGGTGTCATCTGCATATCTGAGGTTATTGATATTTCTCCCGGAAATCTTGATTCCAGCTTGTGCTTCTTCCAGCCCAGCATTTCTAATGATCTACTCTGCATAGAAGTTAAGTAAGTAGGGTGACAATATACAGCCTTGATGTATTCCTTTTCCTATTTGGAACCAGTCTGTTGTTCCATGTCCAGTTCTAACTGTTGCTTCCTGACCTGCATACAGGTTTCTCAAGAGGCAGGTCAGGAGGTCTGGTATTCCCATCTCTTTCAGAATTTTCCACAGTTTATTGTGATCCACACAGTCAAAGGCTTTGTCATAGTCAATAAAGCAGAAATAGATGTTTTTCTGGAACTCTCTTGCTTTTTCCATGATCCAGCAGATGTTGGCAATTTGATCTCTGGTTCATCTGTCTTTTCTAAAACCAGCTTGAACATCTGGAATTTCATGGTTCACGTATTGCTAAAGCCTGGCTTGGAGAATTTTGAGCATTACTTTACTAGTGTGTGAGATGAGTGCAACTGTGCAGTAGTTTTAGCATTCTTTGGCTTTGCCTTTCTTTGGGATTGGAATGAAAACTGACCTTTTCCAGTCCTGTGGCCACTGCTGAGCTTTCCAAATTTGCTGGCATAGGCTGCATGGGCGCAGGAGGGCTGAGAGGAGCTACTCCACGTTCAAGGTCTGGAGGGGCGGTGGTGAGGAGATACTCCTCGTCCAAGGTAAGGAGCAGCGGCTGTGCTGTGCTGGGGCAGACGTGAAGAGATACCCCCAGGTAAGAGAAACCCAAGTAAGATGGTAGGTGTTGTGAGAGGACATCAGAGGGCAGACACACTGAAACCGTAATCACAGAAAATGAGTCAGTCTAATCACGAGGATCACAGCCTTGTCTAACTCAATGAAACTAAGCCATGCCATGTGGGGTCACCAAGTCAGGCTTTCTATACAACATTGTACTTCCAACAGACTTGTGGCTGCCAAGGGGGAGTGGAATGGGGGAGGGAAGGATTGGGAGTTTGAGGTTAGCAGATGCAAATTTTTATATATAGAATGGATAAAGAATAAAGTCCTACTCTATAGCAAAGGGAACTATACTCAATATCTTGTAATAACCTTTAATGGAAATAATCTGAAAAAGAATATGTATACAATCTGAAATATAATATAATAATCTGAAAAAGAATATATATATGAGAGTTAGACCATAAAGAGAGCTGAGCACCAAAGAATTGATGCTTTTGAACTATGGTGTTGGACAAGAGTCTTGAAAGTCTCTTGGACAGCAAGGAGATCAAACCAGTCAATCCTAAAGGAAATCAGTCCTGAATATTCATTGGAAGGACTGATGCTGAAGCTGAAACTCCAATATTTTGGCCACCTGATGCGAAGAACTTACTCATTGGAAAAGACCCTGATGCTGGGAAAGATTGAAGGCAGGAGGAGAAGGGGACAACAGAGGATGAGATGGTTGGATGGCATCACTGACTCAATGGATATGAGTTTGAGCAAGCTCTGGGAGTTGGTGATGGACAGGGAAGCCTGGTGTGCTGCAGTCCATGGGGTCGCAAAGAGTCAGACATGACTGAGTGACTGAACTGAACTGAACTGAGATATATACACCACATACATAGGGTAGGCCAAAAAAGTTGAAGTTAATTTGGATTTTTCAGTAAGATATGGGAAAATTCAAAAAAACTTTCTGGCCAGCCCAATATATATCTGAATCACTTTGCTGTACAGCAGAAGTTAACATAACATTGTAAATCAACCAGTCCTGGGTGTTCATTGGAAGGACTGATGCTGAAGCTGAAACTCCAGTACTTTGGCCACCTCATGTGAAGAGCTGACTCATTGGAGAAGACACTGATGCTGGGAGGGATTGGGGGGCAGGAGGAGAAGGGGAGGACAGAGGATTAGATGGCTGGATGGCATCAGCAACTCAATGGACATGAGTTTGAGTGAACTCCGGGAGTTGGTGATGGAGAGGGAGGCCTGGCATGCTGGGATTCATGGGGTCGCACAGAGTCGGACACGACTGAGCGACTGAACTGAACTGAACTGAACTGAATACTTTAATTAAAAAAAAAATAAAGGATCCCTCTTCCACGCCTCCAGAAAGGGTCCACTAGCCTATTCTGTGAGCACCCCACAATAGGGCACACACATAGATTGCTTGAAACAGATGACTTCTGTTTTTGTTCTATACATTGCTACTTCCTGTCCCCCTCCCTCTACAAATAATCTCCCCAAGTTCCCAGCTATCCTGTTTTTTCATTAGGTGTTTCTCTTGGGGGAGACCTCACTAGACCTGTTAAAATGCCTTTTTTCTTCTTCTGAAATACCAGCAGTTAAATATTTATTTCTTTAGATTAATGATTTTCAAACGTTTGCATAAGAATTACCTGGAGCACTTGCTAAAACACAGATTGCCATCTTGTGAATTAAATATACTTTGTGTATTTACAAATATACAAATATACAAAGTATAATACTTTGGCTCCTAGTAGACACTCAATAAATGTTATTTCCTTTTTTAGTCTACATTTTAAATTATCCTCACATCTTCCCAATGTGAGGTTTACCCTGATGTTCCCCAGTCTTTGAATATCAATTTCCTATTAACAAACAACAGGTTTCTTTTATTAATGCATTTAGAAAAAGGAGAATAAAGGGTATTTCTACCCATTTATTTGTACTGCAAAAAGAAGCAAAATATACCTGGCATCAAGAGACAGTGTGGTGTAACTACAGCTGTGCTGCCTTTATGGAAAAAGGTCATGTCTTTAGAAGGTTACTCTGTTCAAAGTCATTCAAACTTTGTTTTGAGGGAAAGAGGGCTGCTCTTTAAGAACTGAAAGTAAATGGCAGAGTCTAGCTGATTAAATGTGCCAGAACCTCTCTAAAGCTATGGAGAGGGAAGCACGTTTGATAGAATTTAGGTACTGATCAGAAGGGGCCTTGGCAGTTAGTTGTCAAAGAATCTTGCCTTCCATGGGGAAGATCAGTAAGGAAGAAGGAAACTGGTGAGCTTTATCAACTGCTCAGAGTAGTAGTTTTTTTTTTTTTTCTTTTAAAACTTAATTTCACTTGTTGTTTGTTATTTATTTATTTATATATTATTGGTTGTTCTGGGTCTTCGTTGCTGCGCAGGCAGGCTTTTCTCTAGTTGAGACGAGGCAGGGGGCTACTCTTCATTGCGGTGTGTGGGCTTCTCACTGAGATGACTTGTTTTGTTGCTAAGCACAGGCTCTAGGAGCATGGGTTTCAATAGCTGTGGAGTACAGGCTTAGTTGTTCCGAGGCATGTGGGATTTTCCCAGACCAGGGATCAAACCTGTGTCCCCTATATTAGCAGGCAAATTCCCATCCACTGTACCACCAGGGAAGGCCCTAGAGTAGTAATTCTTTCAGTGTGTCCCCTAGACCAGCAGCAATAGCATCTCCTGTGAAATACGAATTCTCTAGTTTCATCCCAGACCTAACTGAAGTAGAACCCTGGGCAAGGGCCCAGATCTGTGTTTTAGCAAGTCCTTCAGGGGATCCTGCTGAACAGGAACATTTAAGAACAGTCTTAGGGCAATTTTCCTAAAGAAAGACACAAAAGTGTAGATAGTACACTGACCTAAGATATGAGCTGTGACTCTGGTGTGTTATCTCCAGTGGAGTCTTTCATAATGACACTTTAAAAGTAGAGCAGGAGAAAGTTCCAGGTGATTCTCAACCCTGGCTGCACATTTGAGTCACTTGGGTCCCTTTGAGAAATACCACCAACCATTTTGGGCTATATCCTAACAATTTCATTTTCCTTGAGGGGGGCTCTAGGCTTTCATATTTTTAAGGCTTGCTCAGATGCCTGTAATGTGGTGGCCTGGGTTAAGAATATCTGTTGTAGAGGCTTGAAGTTTGGAACTTGGGATACCATTAGAAAAATTTACTGATATTACTTTAAAGCATAACTTAAGTACTGCATGATAACAGCTACCAGTTAGGTGAGTTATCAGAACTCCTGTCACAGTTAGGAGATGGTCTAGGAGTGGGAAATGGTAACCCATTCCAGCATTCTCACCTGGAAAATTTCATGGACAGGGGAGCCCGGCAGGCTACAATCCATAGGCTTGCAAAGAGTTGGACACGACTGAAGCACGTGAGTATACACACGTGCTAGAGTGCAAGGCCATTGCCACTGTTCCTAGTTAGCAGCCTTTGCAGACTGCTGGGCACATGCCCAAGTAGAGTTGTGTGCCTTGAATCGAGCCCACTGCCCTTTTTACAACTATCCCCTGTGTGAAGGGAAAGTAATAAGACTCATGGAAAAAGCTTGGTCTCAGAGAAGGAAAATCTGCCCAGGAGTGCCAGCTTCACCACTAGCAAGACCTACAATGAGATCATATATAACTTGAGTGCTCTGCAGCTGTGTCCTTGTCTGTACTACTCAGTAGGCTTCCTTCAGCTCTAAAATAAAATCTTTACTCATACCATGGCTTCCCTGATGGCTCAGTGGGTGAAGAATCTGCCCGCAATGCAGGAGACATAAGAGACACTAGTTTGATCCCTGGGTTGGGAAGATCCCCTGGAGAAAAAAATGGCAACCCACTCCAGTATTCTTGCCTGGGAAATCCCATGGACAGAGGAGCCTGGCAGGCTACAGTCCAGAGTCATAAAGAGTCAGACACAACTGAGAACTAAGCACACACACACACAGAGCTTCTTTAGTTTCATGCAAACTGGACAATTGCACATTTGTCTGTTAAGAGCCAACATGGTCTGAGGCATCACAGATCTCTAACCTTGAGTCTTACTCCTTTGACTTTTTATTAAAGCAAAACTTTCCCCTTTGGATAAATAAGATGGATGCATGCATCCATGCTAAGTTGCTTTAGTCATGTCCGATTCTTTGTGACCCCACAGACTGAAGCCCGCCAGGCTTCTTTGTCCATGGGATTTTTCAGGTATGAAGAACCCACTAGAGTGGGTTGCCATGCCCTCCTCTAGGGGATCTTCCTGTCCCAGGGACTGAACCCGAGTCTCTTATACATCTCTTGCATTGTAGGCAGGTTCTTTACCACTAGTGCCATCTGGGAAGCCCATTAAGATGGATGCTCTAAGGGAAACACAGAAACTGCTGAAATTAAGTTCACACTATGAACTGAGAGTGTTCATTTTACCTCCTTCAACTGTAAAATCAGTTGAAAGCAATCCATTCAGGTACCTGTACTATCATGTTTTTGTAAAAAGAATGGAATTGATTCTAGAAAGTACGAAGCTTCTCTGGCTGCCTTTAAAAAAAAAACAAAAACTACTATTAGATGTGCTTAAATTTTATTTCATGATACTTTTTGTTTATGAAGCCAACTTATAAGCTGAGAAAGGCTTGGACATTCCTGTCCTCTCATAAATGATGCTCCAGATATTATACTATTCTGAGAGGTACCATATGAAGCGTATCATATAATTATCATGGTCCATTCATTATGCTTGGTTTCAACTGATGTATTTGGAAACCATACAAGGATCAGATTCTAAATGGAGTACTTAGGCAGGAGATAGACATGACCTCTATCTTTATTGCTCACATACTCTATCCTTCTTACATGGTAATATTGTAAATCTTACTTCTTCTGTAGCAGAAAATAATTCTTTTCCTATCTCTCACTAGCTCTCTCACCCTCCCCTCCCCTTTTCATTCTAATTTAACATATCTCCAAGTATTATTAACTCTGAAAAATTCACTTAAGATGTTCGTGTAAACATTTATTTATTTGGCTGCAATGGGTCTTAGTTTCAGCATGTGGGATCTTCAGTCTTTGTTGCGGCTTGCATGGTCTTTAGTTGCAGCATGCAGAGACTCTAGTTGTAGCACATGGGATCTAATTCCCTGACCAGGGATGGAATCTGGGCCGTCAGCATTGGCCATCTGCACTGAGTGCAGAGTCTTAGCCACCATACCACCAGGAAAATCCCAAAGTTCATGTAACCTTTAATTTTTTCCAAGTCATAGGTCAATTGATAAATGCCAATTTTCATTCATGTGCTTTTGACAAGCTTCAAAATACATATGTCGGTATGCATATATATATGTGTATGCACACGTGTGTGCGCACACACACACACACACACACACACACAAGCACATTTGCAGCCTTATTAGCAAAACCATTCCCTTCTCTTTAACCAAACCACGGTCTTGAAGGCAGGCACATGCGCCAAGGCAAAAGGCTGAACAAGGAAGTATGAACGGGAGGAAATGAGACCTCTCCTGGTTTAAGATGCACAGTACTTTCTAACTAGCATGAAAGACTGTTATCACAGAAGATAGAGATGTATGTACTAGCTATCAACAAAACTCTTTTACCTAACTGGCAGATGAGATTGAAAAAAGCTACTGTGATTCAATAAGCAGTGCCTAGTTGCACCTCTTCCATATGGGTCTAGGAAGCTTACGAAGAATATTTTTTAGTTACAACAGCTATTTAAGATCATGTATTGAAACATGATGACTCTGGACGCATAGCTTTGAATTGCTATACCACAAAAGGTTAGAAACATTATAAGACACTCAATCACTTTGCTTTCAATTAAAATATATTATAGAAAAATTATGTACTATTTGTCAATAACCAAAATTGTTTAAAATGTTATGAATTACATTAAAAAATTTTTGTCCATACTCTAGCCATGTGAGACCTTAGTTTCCCAAGGGATTGAACCCATGGCCCTGCATCAGAAGGTAGGGTCTTAACCACTGAACCACCGGGGAAATCCCGTGAATTACATTTTTATCTCATCCTTTTAAATTTCATATATATTTATAACACATACATTATATATAATATGTATTACATATTCATCTTTCATGTTTATAAAGGAAGGTCAGCTATATAGGGGACAACCTATAATAGAAAATTAGTAGCAAAAAGGACTGTAGGTGAATGAATTAGAGTATTGAGTTCATCCACAAAGGCAACTATAGTTTTTTTAATATAAAAACAGATTTAAAAAATAATAATCCAAAACCTCCACACATCTTATTGAAATGTTTCTGATACATATTAAGAGTTTGACAAGTAGAGTTACTTTGATGGCATAATTTGCATAGTACCTGTGAGAATTGGGGAATTAGATGCTAAGACTTTCCACAATCCATTTTATAACCACTGATGATCAATCATACCTCCTGTTTTCTCTTCCATCATATCTGGATATAAACAAAATTTCAGGTGAGAGAAATTTCAAGCTGAAAAACAGAAGGGTGGACCAATAGGTAGATTGACGTACAGGTGGATGAGTTGAATCATTCCAGCCCCACCCGTTGCCTTACGTTTTAAAATCAACTCCATTAATAAAAGAGTATTTGAACCCAACCCCCAAATTTTATATCTTTATAAATTACATAAAGTACTATTGTACCAATATATTATTATCAATAATATGTATCAAAACAGAGTAAATATTTTTATATTGGCTTATAGCATATCTAAGGGGACTATTTTTTTGTATTACTGAGTTTTTTAATCTACCTTATCATCTCCCCCTATCTTTCACCAGGTATGAGATGTAGTTTTTGTTCAGTGAACACTTTTTTGAACTCCTACTATTTCCATATACAATACTAAGATCTCTAGGTGATAAATATTTGAAATAGGCTTGTCATATCTATCTATTGTGTGCCCAGTATCTCTGAAAAAGATGCATCCTGGACATAATAGAATAGCCCCTGTTGAATAAATGTAGTCATATGGTTCAGTGCAGGCTGTGGTTTGTTATTTGCCAGTCCTCTATCTAGGGAATACTGTCTTCCTGGAAGTAAGGGAGATAATAAAGTGAATGCTAAGGTAGAAAAGTTAGAAAATTATGTATAAAAGTGTTAGTCATTCAGTTGTGTCCGACTCTTTGTGACCTGGACTGGACTATAGCCCACCAGGCTCCTCTGTCCATGGAATTCTCCAGGCAAGAATCCTGGAGTGGGTTGCCATTCCCTTCTCCAGGGGATCTTCCCAACCCAGGGATTGAAATTGAGGCTCCCACATTGCAGGCAGATGCTTTATCATCTGAGTCACCAGGGAAGCCCATGTATATACATCATATATAGCATATATGTACTTTATATGTAAATATATATGCTTTTATACAGCGTATGTGGAGAAGGCAATGGCACCCCACTCCAGTACTCTTGCCTGGAAAATCCCATGGGTGGAGGAGCCTGGTAGGCTGCAGTCCATGGGGTCGCTAACAGTCAGACACGACTGAGCGACTTCACTTTCACTTTTCACTTTCATGCATTGGAGAAGGAAATGGCAACCCACTCCGGTGTTCTTGCCTGGAGAATCCCAGGGATGGGGGAGCCTGGTGAGCTGCCGTCTATGGGGTCACAAAGAGTCGGACATGACTGAAGTGACTTAGCATACAGCATATGTAGTATATATATATGTTATTTATCTTGTAAATTTAAAATGTTTCAGGAATATTAATAGTAGACAGTATCAATGTATATGAGGAAATTATAGGATATTCCTGTTAGCTTTCAATGCTCATTAAAATAAATGTGAGTATAAGACAAATTATTAGCTAAGATTTTCAGATAAGTACATTAAGAAAGAAACAATTCAAAGTCTATTTGAGAACTTACCATGTGCCAAGCATTGTGCTAATTTTTTCGATGTGCATTTTCTCATTTCATCTTTTATGATAATTCATAAGCTAAGTAGTTCTATTACTTTCAGTTTACAAAGAAGAGATTTTGTGATTTACCCAATATGACAGCCATGAAAGGGTAGATCTGAGATTAAAATTCAGATTATCCTGGTAAATAGCTAAGGCTCTGGAGCCAATGCTAGACTGATTTTCCTACCTCTTTACTAACAGGGATGCTCCAGTGTTTTCACAGATTAAAATCAACAGTATTTAAATACAGTTTATGGGGGCATGTTCGGATAAGTTACTTGTAAGTAAGCATTCTTGCGGTTTGTTTTGTTATGAATTAATGATAACTTAGGCTGTCAACTCTGCCAAACTTTAATATATGTTTAATATATGTTTGATAACTGTTTTTATAATTGTTAAAGCTTGGTCTTAAAAAAATGTCTGAATGGTAATGGTCAAAAACATGAAATACAACCAGCCAGACTAGAAGACTAATTACTTAAACCGTCCCTGTGATTATATATATTTCCTTTATAGACACACATAATATGAAAACATCTCAGAACAGGGGTGAAGTTCTATCATAGATTAGTCTGTTTCCTTCTGATGAGGAATTTCAAGCTCATCCTAAATGCAGGATCTTTCTCTGTGTGTCACTGCCTAACTTCCAGAAAAAACTCCTTAAGAGAGATTTTCTCAGAGCAACATCATGGCCATATTCCTTATAATATACCTTGGTTGCGGGGTAACCCCACCTCCTGGGGGCAGGAAGTTGCCCCTAAACTCAATATCCTCCTTGGTAACATACTAACCCCTCAGCTGAGCTCCTTAATGAGTGCCTCAGAAACATAATTCTGTGAAGACAGCCATATGGGGATGATAGATGCATTTTGGACAGAGACAGAGAGACATGTTGAAAGCCTCACAGTGTTCCCAGAATCAGTTATATAATTCTTGACTAATTTTTATTGCTTTGCTATCAGTCTTGTGCCAAATTCTGGTAGTATTTTTTGTTTGTTTGTTTTTTAATTCAATGTGCTACAAAGTGATTGAAGGAGAGGTTTTCTAGGTAGAGGAAAAATTAGCCATAAGTGACAGGTATGTTTTGTGATGTGGCGGGGGGCATGTACATTAAAACTTTAATTGGCCTTTTGTGGACTGCTGTTCTAGTCTCTCATTTATATTACTACAAACTTACTGCCATAGTGATGGGACATTGCTTTTCTGTGCTTTTTTTTTTTTTTTAGAAAAAGAGATTAGTATTTATTTATTTATATGTTTTTGGCTGGGCTGGGTTTTCATTGCTGGACCATTCAAGGGCTCCTCATCGCCCTGGCTTTTCTTGTTGCAGAGCACGGGCTCTGGGGCACGCGGGCTTCAGTAGCTGTTCCATGTGGACCCAGTAGTTGTGGCTCCTGGGCTTTAGAGTACAGGCTCACTAGCTTAGTTGCTCCGGGGCATGGGGGATCTTCCCAGATCAGGGAAGTCACCGAGGTCTCCTGCATTGGTAGGCAGATTCTTTACCACTGAGCCACCAGGGAAGCCCTGCTCTTCTGTACTTCTGATTGCTGTGTAAACCCTATTCTAAAGAAATTTGTCTTATTTTACTGAATCACATACTCCTGGCCTTGGGATTGGTTAGGTAGCCTAATCCTTTTGGCATAAATGGTAATAACATTTTAATTTTTTTGCAGAAAGGTGGCAGTTTTACTGTGGGAAGTAAAGCAGTCAAAGGAAACAATTGTCCAAGCATAATTAAAGAACAGAGAACAAAAAGAGAAGAAATATTTTATCAGAGAGTCACATATTAGTGAAAAGTGCATGCGGGCATGCTCAGTCCCTCAATCCTGTCTAACTCTTTGCAACCCTGTGGACTGTAGCCAGCCAGATTCCTCTGTCCCTGGGATTCCCCAGGCAAGAATACTGGACTTGGTTGCCATTTCCTACTGCTGGGGATCTTCTAGACCAGGGATTGAACCCACGTCTCCTGCATTGACAGGCAGAGTGTTTACCGCTCTGCCACCTGGGAAGCCCATTAATGAAAATAGATTTGATAAAATGGAAAAATTCATGTATAAATTCTTACATCTGGACTTACTACATTCAGTGATTTCATTTAAGGTCAAATGTAGTAAAGGATTCTTTTAAAAGCATTACTAAGAAGTAAAACTTTCACTATTTGAGATAATATGTATTGTATATAGAAAATACTAAGGAATCAACTAAAACTTCCATTAGAAGCAATGGACAAAATCAGCTGGGTTGTGGCATATAAGATAAACATATAAAAATCTATATATTGTATGTACATATAAGAGTATATATTCTAGACTCTTGAAGTGAACAATCCAAAAACAGAATCTAAAACGCTTTGATTATAAATAACATCAAAAGAATACAATGTGGGCTACAGTCCATAGGGTTGCAAAGAGTCAGACATGACTGAGTGACTAACACTATCTTCATTTTATTGATAAGATGGCATTATTTCCCATACTGATCTATAGATTCGACAGTCCCTAGCAGATTCCCAGTTGGCTTCTTTGTAGAAATTGACATGCTGATCCTAAAATGAATATAGAAATTTAAAGTACTCCAAATCATCCAAACAATTTTGAAAAAGAAAAATTGGAGAATTACACCTAATTTCAAAGCTTACTACTACAAAGCAGCAGTTACTAAGACAGCATAGTATTGGCATAGCATAGACATATAGATTCTATAGAAAAAGACCCAATATATCTATGGTCAAAAATGATTTCAATAAAGATGCCAAGACCATTTAATGAGGAAAGAAGTGTCTTTTAGACAAATGTCAGTGGGACAACTGAATATCCATCCACCTTGAAAAGAAACATTGGACTACTACTGAATACTCCATGTGAATATTAACTGGAAATGTGTTTAGTAGAAAATATAAAACTATACAATTCTTAAAAAAATATGGGTCAGCCTTCATGACCTGGACTTAGCAATGATTTCTTAGTTGTTGTTGTTGGATGGGGATGTAAAATGGTGCAGCCACTTTGGAATCTTTGGAAAGTGTGGCAGTTTCTCAAAAAGTTAAGCATGGAGTTACTATATGACCCGAGAATTCTAATTCCAGGTATATATTAAAAGGAAATGAAAACACATTCATACAAAGACAGACGCATTCATCTTCACAGCAGTATTATTCACAATAGCCAAAGCATAGAAACAACCCAAATGTCCATCAGCTAATGAATGGATAAACAAAATGTGATATATTCATAAAATGGAATGTTATTCTCAAAAATAAGTATGAAGTATAGATACACGCTATAACATAGATGAACTAGATGCTAAGAGAAGGAAGTCAATCACAAAAAAGCATGTATTTTGAGATTCCATTTACATAAATTGTTCAGAATAGGCAAATGTATAGAGACAGAAAATAAATCAGTGGTTGCCTAGAACGGGGTAGGAATCTGACTGGCTGGAGATGATAACTAAAGGGTACAGGGTATCTTTGGGGAGTGATAAAATGTTGTAAAACGAATTGTGTTAATTGGTGGCACAACTCTTTGAATATACTAGAAACCATTGAGTATACACTCTAAATTTGTGAAGTGTATGGTATGTGAATTATATCTCAACAAAGCTGTGACCAAAACAGCATTATTTCTGAGGCAGCAGTCACACACTTTTAATGTAAGTATCCAGCCCCTTCAACATGGGTTTTCCAGTTACACCTGTGCAAAATAAGGAAACATTTTTTAAGAGAACTTTGGTTTGGATGAAAAAAACATCCAATGTACTTCAAAAATATGGATTCATTTAAACTTTGGTATGTCACGAGCTTATTAGCATTGTGAAGTTAATGGTTGTAAAGGTCAAGGGATGTGAAATAGGAGAACAAATTCTTTAGACTTTTTTTTTGTTTTTTAACAGGTGCACTGTATCCAGAGAAACAGTTGGTGTAACCCTTACATCCATCTTTTTTGTTGATATCTCAGCAGAAAATACTATTTTCAGAAAGTATTGTCTTGCCAATGAGTTATACATTTACAATCTATCATTCTTGCCCAGCTATGAAAATAATCCTAGGGCACTACACCAGAATCCTGAAGAGCTGGTGCAAGAGCCAATTCTGTTTGCTTCTTGCCTTTCTTTTGCCTCTGAGCCTTTTTACTTAATAAATCTGAAAAATGTATTAGTCACAGTGGTTTTGACTCTAAGCTAAAGCTCTAAGTGAGCTGTTGCACTTCTGAACTAAAATTTCCCCGCTCTTTGCCATCTCTCACCCTGTGCTTTTCCAGACCTAAAATGTCAAAGTATCAGGCAGATGGAATTACATTTGGAACGTTGGTTTGGTAGGGAATAACTCCATGCTTTTAGCAGATCTGTAATCGTAGTATTTTTAAAAACAGTAGACTGCTAATAAAGGACTCATTGAAACCAGTTCTCTGTCTCAAGTAACTATTGTATTTAGATAAAATATTCAGTACTATGAAACAAAATCAGTACTGGCCATTTTCTAAGGTGTCTAGGAAGTTATTGTAGGCCAGATTTTTGTCTAGCAAACCTTTAGAAGAAAGGGTTTTAGGTAGATGGAAATACTTCAATACTTTTTTGGGGGGTGCATCTTGGCTAAAGAAACTAAAACACTTCTAACCTTATTTCAGCAGAACATTAGAGTAGCTTCCTTTCTGTCAGGGCCTTGTGCCCATGAAGCATCCGGCAAAGACATTCTGTTATACCTTTGAAATGACTGGCATTATGTTTCCTTTACCTATTGAGCTTAGTCGCTCAGTCTTGGCCAACTCTTTGTGACCCGATGGACTGTAGCCTGCCAGGCTCCTCTGTCCATGGGATTCTCCAGGCAAGAATACTGGAGTGGGTAGCTTATCCCCTCTCCAGGGGATCTTCCCAACTCAGGAATCCAACCAGGGTCGCCCGAGTTGCAGACAGATTCTTTACCAGCTGAGCTTTTTACAAAAATTGCATTTCTGTGATTGGGAGTGCATTTTTTTTTTTTCTTGTTGAATTTTGGACCTCCGTGACTACAATTATGTCTCATTGCATTGCTGACTCTGGCTGGGGAAAATGTGAGGATGAAACAGAGCCAAAACAACTGACCAGGAAGTAGGAGTCCTTCTGGCTTCTAACACCGGCGTCTCTGTCACTATCTCTGCCTTTGGGTGATATTTCCATCATCCAACAAATATTTATAAGCACATACTGTGAATGTACAAAGTATCATCTAGATGTCTAAACTCATAAGATTTCAGTTTCTTCTGCTGTAAAATGAAACATGATTTTTAAGCTGTAAAGCTGATTATTCTCTTATGATCCAGAGAGCAGAGGTTAACACACTTGACCTCAGTTCTAGGGAACTCAGAAATTTTACCCATATTTGTACACTTAGTACAATACTTTCTCATTCATAGAGAAGTTCTCTGTTTTTAAGTGATGTTTTGTACATGCCTTAAATTCAGTTTTGAAAGTCACTTTAAATGAAAATTGTGTGTGCGTGCTCAGCCCCACAATAAAGTCAGCAATGGAAACGTGACACTGGACAACTTATGGTGTGGTGTCACAATTTTAAATGGCTGGAAATTCCCTCTACTCTGAATAGGGAGAAATGACAAGATATTTTGTTAGTCTTGAAAAACTGCTGGATTCTAGCCCATCTGCTTTTTTATTCTTCTTCCCTTTTTCAAGTAAAAAAAAAAAAAAAGACCAAATGCAGTGAGGACCAGTCTGGCAGTGGCCCAGTCGTGACTGGCAAGTGTTCTCAGTTGCAGTCACAGTACGTGTTAAGGGCCACTTTGTAGACTGCCCTTTGTGGCTTTAGCTCTGCTCACCATCAGTTGACTTCCTTGTGGTGGGAAGTCGGAAGGAGAAAACTGAAGCCTGGGCCCTGTATTTTTCAGTGGAGCCTACTTTTCTGCCCCCGCTCTTCCCCAGACTTAAGTGGCCAACAGAACACATTCACCCAGGTGTGAGTCCTTTCCTCTTGGACTGGGCTTTGGATACCGGGATTCCAGAATTCTCCGTTAACTGAGCCTCCACACTGCAGGTGTGCGGACTTTGCCTGAAGGGTGGTCATGTCAGCTGTGGACCCTGATTAAACCTCTACGTGTGCATTAGGGATGAGAGGAGAGGGGAGAACTGGGCTCCAAGCCATGGAAACAGTGGGGCTGGGCCTGAGAGTAGATATTCACCACTCTTCAGAAGACATTCTCCTATGAGTATGTTTCCATGGTTACACCCTCTCTTCTACAAGGAGCACACATTTTCAGAACAATTTAACTCTAAACCCTGGGCAAAATGGTAAACTTGGTTAAGACCTCCCTTTGGGGGATGGGAATCATTGGTGCAAAAACAAGAACTGTAACATTTTAGTAGTGGGGAGAGGAAATATCAAGTAGAAGGAGAAAAAGGATTTGGGAGGATACTGGAAATATTTCTTGTCCTGGGGGGAAATAATATGGATATTCACTTTGATATAAATCATTCCGGGTATTTTTCTTTAGGTGTGCTACAATTTTCAATAAAAGCATTTTTTACATTTTTAAAAAGCTTTTTAGAAAAAGATTCTTTGGTTCTTTTTTCTAAAAAGAATCTTTTTAGAAAAGATTCTCTGTGCTGCATTTATGTATATCTCTCAGTCACGCTGGTTATTTCTTCTCAACACCCCATCACACTGTATTCCCATATGTTTATCACTATATGCTCAGATGCTCAGTTGTGCCCAACTCTTTGCAACCCCACGGACTGTAGCCCACCAGGCTCCTCTGTCCAAGGGATTCTCCAGGCAAGAATACTAGACTGGGTTGCTATTTCCTTCTCCAGGGGATCTTCCCTATCCAGGGATCAAACCTGGGTCTCCTGCATTGCAAGTGGATTCTTTGCCAACTGAGCCACTAGGGAATCCCTGTTTATCACTGACTTCCCAAGTGGCACTCGTTGTAAAGAAACCACCTGCCAATGCAGGAGATGCTGGCTGCTCTTAATTGCCTACCAAAGAGGCTACCTCTCCTGGGCCAAGCTCACTCCTTCCATTCCTCATCCTTTCCTACCCTTGGTCAATGTGACTAGGTCTCCATTTGTTCCAGGAAGTGCTGTGCTGCTCTTGGTAGCTTAATCAATGAATTAAATGTATCTTTAATGATCCATTTACTAATTAATGTGTTCTTTGTTCCAGGCAACAAAAAGATTCATAATGTTGAAATTTACTTCTGCTCAGAAGGCATTATAAGGAAAATAACCTCCACAGGGCTTCCCTTGTGGCTCAGCTGGTAAAGAATCCGCCTGCAATGCAGGAGACCTGGGTTGGGAAGATCCCCTAGAGAAGGGAAAGGCTACCCACTTCAGTATTCTGGCTTGGAGAATTCCAAGGACTATATAGTCCACGGGGTCACAAAGAGTCGGACATGACTGAGTGACTTTCCCTTTACTTCACTTGAAAGGAAAACTCAGAACTTCCTGAGTTTTAGGAAGTAGAATCCTCTGGGGAGGAATGTTCCCTCAGGGTCCCTGCTTGCTTGGATTTTTCTCAACCTGTTACAGTTTCTATCACTTTGTTACAGTCACCTGTGGGCCTCTCTCCCCCGTGTGCATACAATTTCTTGTCTGTAGGCAAACTTATTTTTAACACCTTTCCCCCCCCCCCATTCTAAATACTAAAGTAGTACTTAGTATTTAGTAGAAAGAATGAAAGGATTACAAAAAAACATAAAAATCTTGCTTACCAAGCGCCATCTGTTCTGCTATAACACAACTGCTGAAATTTACGAAATCTTGAGTTCTCAATAATCACGTAGGGAAATGATTATTCCAATAGGAAAAGGTAGGAGTGGGGGCAAGAAGAATTGAGTCAAAACAACAAAGTTATTTTAAGGAGCAACACTAATGATCCTTGGCTGGAATTTCAGGTAGGCTGCCAGGGGAGGTTTTGGCTGGCAGGCCTGATGCCCTTCAAACCACACGATATTACAGCTTTCACCTGTGGGTGAAGCTGTTTCTGCAGGGCACCATTGGCAGACGTAGAAGTAACCCTTAGATGTTGCTTTCCGGTTGGGGAGCCTCAGGCAGGAGCGCCACCCACAGGAAGCTGGAATAAATGCATTACTCGCGGAAAGATGAAACAACAAAGAGGAAACATCCATCTCCAGACCAGAAGCAATGCCCAGGGTCATAACTGGGAAAATAGGGTAACATGTGGTGAAAAGACAAAGTTAGATTGTAAATGGAGGAATAAAAAAATTCAGGAATAGAAAGGTCAGAAACTGGGTGGAACACAGCGTATGGTGCATGCTAAGTCGCTTCAGTTGTGTCGGACTCTTCGCGACCCCGTGGTCTGTTGCCCTCCAGGCTCCTCTGCCCATGGGATTTTCCAGGCAAGAATAGTGGAGTGGACTGCCATGCCCTCCTCCAGGGGATCTTTCCGACCCAGGGAATGAACGGGCATCTCTTACCCCTCCTGCATTGGCAGGCGAGTTCTTTACCACTAGTGCCACCTGGAAGGCCAGAGCACAGTGTATAGATTAGGGCAATTGGTTCTGGACCAAGACCCTTGAGTAGTGATTACAAACCAGCTTCAGGACTTCTTCGGTTGCCCAGTGGCTAGGACTTTGTGCTCCCAGGGCCTGGGGCCCAGGATCAATCCCTGGTCAGGGAACCAGATCCCACATGCTGCAATTAAGACCTGGCACATTGAAGTAAGTAAATAAATGAAGAAGCCAGCTGTCATGTGATGTCTTGGGTGCAGAGCTTATGGACTGAAGAGCTCTTGACTTAAAAAATAAAGAAAGAGGGACTTCCCTGGTGGTCCCATGGCTAAGACTCCGAGCTCCCAATACAGGGGACTGGGGTTCAATCCCTGGTCAGGGAACTGGATCCCACGTGCTGCAACTAAGACCTGGCACAGTCAAATAAATAAAATTTTTTTTAAAGGAGGAAAACATGGCCTCTGTTTTATGTAGCTCATTTCTATTAATTAACTTCATTGTTTAACTGTGACTTGAAGCTATAATTTATTATCAGTGTCTCTCAATAAAGTAAGATAGAAAGGAGTTATAGGATTTGACTATGGTTCCCAACTAAATAAAAATAATTGAGGCTTGACTTTTTTAGAACCTAAACAAACACTTTCTCTCTTAAATGTTGGATTCGCAGGAAAATGGCCTTATTTTTTTCTTGACCCAACAACAGGTTTGACAAGTGAAAGCTACTCAGTCATGTCTGACGAATTCTCCAGGTCAGAAGATTGTGGGGTAGCCTTTCCCTTCTCCAGAGGATCTTCCCAACCCAGGGATCAAGCCCAGGTCTCCTGCATTGCAGGCAGATTCCTTACCAGCTGAGCCACAAGGGAAGCCCAAGAATACTGGAATGGGGAGCCTATCCCTTCTCCAGGGGATCTTCCTGATCCAGGAATCGAACTGGGGTCTCCTTCATTGCAGGTGGGTTCTTTACCAACAACACGTTTAATTACTTTTTTTCTCTTAGTATCCAAAACCTATTAATTAGAGTTTATTAGCATGTGGAGCGGAGAAGGCAATGGCACCCCACTCCAGTACTCTTGCCTGGAAAATCCATGGACGAAGGAGCCTGGTTGGCTGCAGTCCATGGGGTCGCTAAGAGTCGGAAACGACTGAGTGACTTCACTTTTACTTTTCACTTTCATGCATTGGAGAAGGGAATGGCAACCCACTCCAGTGTTCTTGCCTGGAGAATCCCAGGGATGGGGAAGCCTGGTGGGCTGCCGTCTCTGGGGTCGCACAGAGTCGGACACGACTGAAGCGACTTAGCAGCAGCAGCAGCAGCATGTGGAGAAACAAATCAGTTACATAATCATATATATTATAATGATCAATAAATTATATAAGCCTATAATAGAAAATGTGCCAGTATTTCATAAAAATAATATAATTCTTCACTCTTGAATAATTATGCAGGCCAAACTTCTAGAAATCAGTAGAAGTTTTAATTTCAAAATTACTTAGCCTATTTTTAGTTCATTTTAAATTAACAATTAGATTTCCTCCTGCGTATTAATAATTATTTGGAAATGTTGAGTGATTTAGGGCAGTCAGAATGTTTGCCAACAGTCACATGTTCTTGGTAGCTGCTATTGTAGTCATACTTTAAGGCAAATATTAGATTTTTTAAATTAAAGTAAGAGACAATATTCTTAAACTACATTTTAAAAAAGTTCAGGAATCTACACGTACACTCTTTCTGGAATATGTAATCTACTGGGAAACATTATGAAAGAACATAACATAAAAAAAAACTCTTTTGCTCTCCAGAGTGGTTATCATGAAAGGCTCTCAGAGTACTTTGCCATCAATTTTTATGATCAGCCCTTTACAAAAACCCTCAAAATCCAGTAATTGACTCATAAACTAAATAGTAAGTGGAAAGGGGAAAAATTAGGAAGCACAGCGCATTACACATGGTATCATAAACAGAAGCCTAAGTTACCATTATTAATGCATTTGGTTATTGATAAGCATGCATACGGAGCCACATTTTTTGTGATAAAACTTTATCACAGATGCACAGTCATTTCAGGTCTGTTGCTGCCATCATCTCCTCGGTCTCAATGTTCTAGAATGCAAATCAGAGACATTAACACTGAGGTATGCTGGGAGGAAACGGTTTTTAAAGAAATTTGAAATTTTGAGACTAGCAAAAATTTTGAAAAAGAAAATATGAGCCAGTAATTGCATATGTCTGTAGATATTCTGAATGGACATGGAAAAGGGGTAGTTTTAGAAGAAAGGTAAAAAGAATCTGAGAAATAAAAAGGTTTACGGGTCCAGACAGAAAAGGCAGCAGCTGGAGATCCATTAACGTGGTTGTACAAGAACACGTTTGTGTCATATTCATTAAAATAACTTTACATTTAATGTGCATACTACTGAAACACTATAGTTGCTAGAAATATTCTATCTTGGTTATTGACATTAATATTTTTGTGTGCCTTTGGCTAAAGTTGACCACATCATTTTGACCAATGGTTGACAGCATCTATTTATATAAGCTTTTCATTTTTCTTCATAAGTACGTGCTATGGTATTAATATGTTTAGTGTTCATATTATTTGGCAAGGGTTAGCTTTATCTGTCTGAATTATCCTAAAAATAATATTCATCTAATTTGTTTTTGTATTTAAAAATTAAAGTAATTATTGGGTGGATGTATTGGGTGGGTAGTGGTGGTAGAGGCAGGTGGAAAAAGGAGAAGAAAAGAGATAATTATGAAGAAAAGAAAAGATGGGAAATACACATTTTTTGACACTGACAAAAAATCTTGCCAAGCATACTGAGATTTATGGTTATAAAATAACTTAGTACAATATGTGTTTTCTTATTGCATGGGGGAGCAATTCTACTCTTTCCCCTTCTTCTCAGAGACTTTCTTTAGGTTAAATCCAAACACTTAATAAACACATATGTTATGTTATATCACACAATTTTCCATCTAGATGTGATCTTACAGACCATCCAGTTCTTTTAGAGAAGACAAAATTATTTTCTGATTTCTTAAAACAAATTCCTGCATTCTTTCTATTAAGTCTGTTGTTCACACACAGGACCAGTTTTTTTCACCTATATCCCACTCTGTATACTGTAAATATTTTTTATCATTTAGCTCCTATAAAATTGAATTGTCCTCATTTATTTAAAGATGTATTTCCCAAATCTGCTTAATTTATCTCCTTCTTTCCCTCCCCTCAACCACTTACCAGTTCAGGACCTCTATCCCACTTGCCTAAATTGTGATATCCTTGAAGATGTGAAGGACCAGGTTTTATTTTTTGTGGCACTTTCAGAGCCTTTTGAGCTTCCCAAGTGACCCTAGAGGTAAAAAAAAAAAAATCCACCTGCCAATGCGGGAGACGTGGATTCAATCCCTGACTTGGGAAGATCCCTGGACAAGGAAATGGCAACTCACTCCAGTTTTCTTGCCTGGAAAATCCCATAGACAGAAGAGCCTGCAGGGTTACAGTCCATAGGGTCACAAAGAGTTGGGCCCAAGTGAGTGACTGAGCATGTACGCACACACTGTGCCTGATCCAGTTATGTTAAATTATTGCTGAGTGATTAACTTTATTGCTTTGATGAGTGTCAGTGGCAAAGATGGACCCAAACATCTCTTTTTGTAATTCTTGTGATAAGTTTATCCATACTCAGAGAATGTTGGATATCCTGGAGAATTAGAGCCAAGCTCAATGAGTGAATTAGCTCTTAATGGAGTTGGCGTCCCTTCCTTAAATGCTTCTTCTAGAGTGTTTAATGAAGACTAATGAAGGTTAGGTCCTCTTTTTGTGTTGGCTTAGTTGTGAGTGGGGTTGTTGTATTATTACCATGGCTGCAAAAACACTTTGCTACCTGATGAGCTCTGACATTGTATTCAGAGGCTAGAAAGAAGATGCTGATTTAAACTAGATCAGGTTTCTCCTCTGAGGAATTCTATAGAGGTCAGTGAGTATTTTAGAGGTGCTAAATATACTCCTCAGAAAAGCAGCTTGTTCCCACCTTGTCTCTAGAGTTTTAAAGATGTCACTTCTTATTTTCTCCAGAAATTTCATCTGAAATTTTTTTTACCTTCAAATCAGTACCTAATTATTAGAGTTTATTAAATACTTGCAAGCTTTCATTAAAAACCAACCACATCACTGTATTTCTTATTTTGATCTAAAATGAAAATCTTTTGACTCTTATTTGAGGATAAAAAGTGCTCAGTTGCGCCTCTATATACTTTATCCCAGTAGTTTCTGGAATCCGTCTCTTCTACACGTAATGTGTGAGACGGTGAAAATGTCAGATGAAGGAATATGGAGGGCCTTGTTAGCCATGTTTTAAAAAAAAAAGAAAAGAAAGAAATTTTAATTCGAAGGCAGTGGAAAGCCAATGGAGGTTTTCAGAGAAGTGTGATGAAATCAGATCACTGTTTTTAAGTAAACCCTCTAACTCAGTTGTGAAGAGTGGAATGGAGAGGGTGCCCAAGGGATCTAAGGAAACCAGAAAAGAGGCTATCTTTGGAGTCTAGATGTCAGTTTCTGGCTTAGACAAGAATGCAAAAGCAATGAGGTTGGAAAGAAATCAAAGCTTTAAGTGATATATTTGGGAGAATGAAATAATACAGGTCATGTATTTCAGGGGTAAAGGAGAGTCAAGGTCACAACTGTCTTCCAGGTTTCTTCCATGAACCATGGAGAGAAGAGAGAAAGATGTATTCTGAAGGAGGGAATACATGTGGAGCAGCAAGTTTAGGAAGCATGGAAGAGAAAAATTCAATTGTATACTCATTTTCATCTGGTGATGTCTTGTAGGCAGTTGGACTTGTGGGCTGGAGCTCAGGAGAGTGATCTGGCTAGTTATATAAACCTGAGAATCATATGCATGTAGGATATAAGTTATGGATATAGATATACAGTAAGTCCCCTACATACGAACCTTCAAGTTGCGAACTTTCAAAGATGTGAATGTATGTTCCATCACCGTCAGGCATGAGTGAAATTGCAGCTCGTCCTCTCTCTCCTATTGCTGACAATCCTTCAGCTCTACCATCTCCCACCTCCTCTCCCTCCTCCATCAGTAACTCTTGTTGCCTGTCACTTGATGCCAGCCACCTGTATGCCAGCTGTTGTACTGTGCTACTGTATTTTTCAAGGTACTGTACTGTAAGATTAAAAATGTTTCATTTCTGTTTGTTTTTTATGTATTATTTGTGTGACAAGTATTATAAACCCATTACAGTACAGTACCACGTGGCCAACTGTGTTAGTTGGGCGCCTAGGCTAACTTTGTTGGACTTATGAACAAATTGGACTTATGATTGTATTCTCAGAGTGGAACTTGTTTGTACATAGGGGACTGACTATAGTCTCAGAACATATAGAGGCAAGAAAAGGCCCAGAAGAGAACTCCAAGACCATTGAACTTTTAAAAGCCAGTTAAGGGGAAGAGGAGCCTGCAAAGAACACAGCAAAGACAGCTAATAGAAAATCAGCCATCTAGTTGACCAAAAACAACTGGTCAGAAATGATGTGATGGCAACTGAAGGAGAGTTTTGAAGAGACGAGAGTGGTCACAGACTCATATGCCCCTGAGAGTGATGTAGTATGAGAATAGAAAAAATTGCCTAGGAGGCCTTCCCTGGAGGTTCAGTGGTTAATACTTTGAGCTCCCGATGCATGGGGCATGGGTTTGATCCCTGGTTGGGGAACTAAGATCCCGCATGCCACTCAGCCAAAAAAAAAAAAAAAAGCCTAGGATATCATCATTGCCTGTGATCAAGATAGTTTCAGTGGACCAGTGCATAACACTAGATTGGGAAGGGCTGAGCAGAAACTGTATGGTTAGAACATGGGAATAGGGGCGGTTGCTGACTCTTTCAAGAAGCTTTGCTGTGAGAGATGAGAGAGCTTGTAGCTGAAGTGGACTGTGGATTGGAAGGCTTGCTTTAGGGTTCATTTGCTTGTTCTAAAAATGGGGAAAGAAGTGGGGGAGAGAGAAAAGGAAAGAGAGAGGAAGAGAGATAATGATACAGGAGTGAGAAGGGATAGTCAAAATAAGAAATCCTGAGAAGGCAGGAGAGAGCCAGGGTAGAATGAAGGTCTAAGAAGAGGTGAATCTCTTCTTTTGAAACCAAAGGGAAGAAATTGAAGAATTGATATGTGAGTAATCTCGTAGGATATCTAATCTGATGCCTTTTACTTCTGTTGTGAAGTAGGAGTTAAGATGATCTGCTTTGAGACAGGAGGATATAGGGTTAAAGAGAGAAGACAAAGGAGGAAAAGTCACTGCAGAAAATGAGTGATTTGAAGGGAAAAACACATAGTAAGATCGGGGGTGGTGCCGAGCAACCATCTGAAACTGGCAGCTCTGCACTGGTCGCGGTGGCCATCTGTTCACCTGCGATGCCTTCTGAGAGCGTTTGGCCCCTCAGCGGGAGTGGTGCATTTGGGGAGAGCCTGATATCCATGTAGGCAAAGAGGTTGAAGGAATTTTCAGTGGAATTGCTAGGAAAACCTTAGAGAGTCGCTGAGAGCCCAGTTCTGAGAAGATTGTTGCAGCTACCGTATCCACCATTTATTCCAGAAAAGAGATGGTGAAGGCTTAAGTCTATGGGGTCACAAAGAATCGGACATCACTTAGCAGCTGAACAGCAACAACAACAAAAATCCCATAGCACAGTAACTTCCAAACTTTTATTAGCTTCTGTCACCTGTCAGCCCCATTCCTGGTAGCAGTTACCTCTGGTCTTTCTTCTGGATCCTTCCCTTTACGTTGTCAGAGGCCAGGAGAAAACTGGAATTATGACACATGGACATATCACATCTGCATGAGCTAGAAGCTGTGGAACCAGAACTCCAGCACTTTAGAATAACAGACGATGTGGAAGTCCAGTGATCTCATCACAAGAAATAAATTCAGTGTTGTTTTTATTACAAAGTGCAAAAGAGCTCTCCTTGACTGATGATTAAGCACTAGTCCTCATCTGCAACCCACAGGAACTTCATGAGCAATAGGGCAACGTCAGACACAAGTCTCTTATCCTTTTAGAGTGAGCATTATGTTTCTCTTTCTTACAATATGGTAATGTATTAAGTGCAGTTTAATAGAACCTCAAGTTCTTACTCAGAGTGTTTAGCATCTTATTAGCATAATAAACAAGGCATTTCGTTTCTATCATGTCAACTTACCTAAAGTATGTTTTCTAGTCACTTTCCCAGATACCATGGTATATTGCTGGATATTTGGAAATAGAAAAGCAAAAAGCTTAATTGGAAATTTTTTCATACACTTCCACTTATACTTTGGTAAGTATAATACCAAAGCCTTTTTATTTCAAAGAGATAATGATGCTTAGATTTTTGCCTACATTCCCATGACTTTTATTTTTATATTGTGTCATTTTTTAAACTCAGTAAACTGAGCTAAGGGCTTCCCTGGTAGCTCAGTGGTAAAGAACTCATTTGCCAATGCAGGAGACGTGAGTTCGATTCCTGGTTGAGGAAATGGCAACCCACTCCAGTATTCATTCATGTCCTGGGAAATCCCATGGACAGAGGAGCTTGGAGGGCTACAGTCCATGTGGTTGTAAAAGAGATAGACATGACTTAGAGACTAACAGCAACAAAACTAAGCTAAATATGGTATATATTTTGTTATTCTTACATAGCACATGTTTCTTTCATCTTTTGGAGTATTGTTGTGAATATAGATATTCCTTGCTGGTCCTCTTGCAAAGAATGAAATATCCAGGATTGGGTGCTAAATTCAGGTTTCCATCTTTAAAAATCCTGGACTACAAGTAGGAATGCATGTTACCCAAAATAACTGATCATAACAAAGACTTTAAAATAGGAAATAGAGATCTGCCAAAGCTCATTAATTTCTCAGGCACAGGTCTGAAAGTGCTTTTAAACTTAAATTGAAGGTCAAGAAAAATACAATTGACTTAGGCCTACCATCATTCAAGCTTTTTTTGAGAAGTAAGGCTGAATTGATATTTTTTTCTTCCACTATGTATAACTTTGGCCACCTCATGCGAAGAGTTGACTCATTGGAAAAGACTCTGATGCTGGGAGGGATTGGGGGCAGGGGGAGAAGGGGATGACAGAGGATGAGATGGCTGGATGGCATCACCAACTTGATGGATGTGAGTTTGAGTGAACTCCGGGAGTTGGTAATGGACAGGGAGGCCTGGCGTGCTGCGATTCAGGGGGTCGCAAAGAGTCGGACACGACTGAGCAACTGAACTGAACTGATGTATAAAGAAACTAATTTGTTGAAAATCATCCTCAGTGTTCTCCGTTGGAACACATTGCTAGATTCATTGACTTGAAGCATTTTCATGATTTTTTAAATTTAGATGTTTTAGGGATTCCTTCATCAAAGAGCTGATGGCCAAATGGTAATGTTTAATGAGGTTTCCACCAAAAATACATAGTCACAGTGGATCCTAATAGAAGAATATACAGGCAAACAGTAATCTCAGATTTTACTAACATATAGGTCCTTGTAATCAAATTGCTATGGTTGAATAAACCCAAAGATTCCACCTGCAATGCAGGAGACACAAGAGATGTGGGTTTGATTCTCTGGGTTGGGAAGATGCCCTTTAGGAGGAAATGGCAACCCTCTCCAGTATTCTTGCCTAAAAAATCCCATGGACAGAGGAGCCTGGAGGGCTACAGTCTATGGGGTCGCAAAGAGTTGGACACTACTGAGCAACTGAGGATGCCCACGAGTGCCCGTGCACACACATACACACAGACAGACAGACACACAGTTTCCCCAGATTCTTTATGGTTTCTCAGAATGCATGAGATCATGAAGGAGGAAGACTTCAAAGCTGATATGATAATATAAGCACTCTGGAGGCTTCAACAGTGACATGTTTTGTTTGTACGTGATCATCAGTCGTTTTCTTCGTACCCTGTCTTACTCTAAGATTATTACCTCTGCAAACTCTTCATTCAAGCATTCAAAGCCTTCCTACCAATTTGTCTCCTTAGTCAGATTCCTTCCTTCTGTGCTCCTTCCCGGGTTTCTTTTTCCTACACAGGACCCAATCTTTCTTTGCCTCCACATCTTGGAATACGCCACCCCTTTTTCTTCTTTATTTGTGCTGATCCACGTTCCCTTTCACAATTTGACATATATATGTATTTCTAATAAATACAAAACCCCAACTTTGATAGTTAATTCCATGTGGCCCTTCAAACCTCGATTCACCTTTCTCTTTCTGGGAAAGCACGAGTAGTGAGTTGTTTTGCTATTTTTATCTCTAAGACTTTGGCCAATCCACTTAGATTCATTCTGTTTCCATATTACGAATAACGCTAGTGCTACTTTCCTGGTGGATTTGTAGTCATGATTAAACAAGATAATGCATATAAAGCATGCATTTAGAACAGGGCTGGCACATGATAAAATTTTAATAAATATTATCATACTAAATTAAATATATATTTTCTAAGCCTTTCCTTGTGCTCAGTTCACTCAGAATAATGAGGAGACATTAGATAATAGAGAATACTGAGACCTAGATAATCCAGACAGAGAAGGCAATGGCACCCCACTCCAGTACTTTTGCCTAGAAAATCCCATGGACGAAGGAGCCTGGCGGGCTGCAGTCCATGGGGTCGCTAAGAGTCGGACACGACTGAGCGACTTCACTTTCACTTTTCACTTTCATGCATTGGAGAAGGAAATGGCAACCCATTCCTCTTCTTGCCTGGAGAATCCCAGGGACGGGGGAGCCTGATGGGCTGCCGTCTCTGGGGTCGCACAGAGTCGGACACGACTGAAGCGACTTAGCAGCAGCAGCAGCAGATAATCCAGAATCCTGAGACCTCTGTCTCTTATCAGGTAGAATGCCTTAAGCCACATGGATTTTTCCCTCAGTCTTGAGCTATTTGAATTTTCATGTCTTTTTAGGCATTAGATGATGTCAAAGTGTTGGTGGTTGTTAATTTTAGCACAGATACTAGCTAAAGATGTAATCCATTGTTGGTACTTAGGACAGTGCCTAGCACGCAGGGTGCACTCGATAACTGGTATTATTATTATTAATGTCATTGTTGTATTATGAGTGTCCAGGGCTTTTTTCTCCTTTCTGTTCTCCTAAATCAAGACTACATTGTATTTAAAAATAATGTCCAAAGTGCCACTTAAAATGTAATTAATTAAAAGACAAGTTACTGATATCCTAGAGATTATTGTTTCCAGCACTTAAAATCAGAACATTCATGACATTCTAATTTTGAGAGGGCCTTTTTAAAGTAAGAAAGCTAACTCAAGGTGAAGTATCTTAACAGATGTTTTCATTAAAAATTTTTTTGCACTTCTGTGGAAAGCTTCAAAATTAACTCGGTAAGTACTTAGAGAGCAACTACCACAGACTCAAGTGTTGTACTATGTGTTAATTCCCAAGGATGATTTGTAGAACATTAAAATCCAAAAATGGATTCTGAAAAATTTTGCCAGCTGCCAGGGTGGATTACTTTAAATCCATGTTTTCAAAATGTAAAACTCTGTTCTAAAGGAAAAGTCTTTAGTAAAAACCTTTGCTTTCTAATTTTCCACAGATATTTTACCCTTTAAAAGAAGGCAGCTTCCACAGGCCAAGGTCTTTGTGTGTTTACTGAAACTTAAAGGTTAAAAAAAAAAAAAGTTAAAACAAGCGCCTGGGGCCAAAAGAAGTCTTCAAAGATATTTTCGTTCAGTTAGTTTCCTTTGGGAAATTCATAAATTCTTTCTCATGTCCGAAAATTAGCAGTAACTTAAAAATAGGTGGCCCAGTGGTAAAGAATCCTCCTGCCAATACAGGAGATGTAAGAGACGTGGGTTCGATCCCTGGGTCGGGAAGATCCCCTAGGGAAGGGAATGACACCTCATTCCAGTATTCTTGCCCCGGAAATCCCATGGACAGAGGAGCCTGACAAAGCTACAGTCCATGGGGTCTTGGAAAAGAGTCGGGACTGACTTAGCAACTAAACAACAACAACAACAACAACAATTTGAAAATGTTATTAATGTTTCTTTTGTTAATGGATTTATTCACAAGTCCATTTCTAGAAATTTCTGTTTTGAGACACTCTGCAAAAATGGACCTTCAGTTACCAGAGAACTAACCTTGGTAATCTGGTCCTTCACAGCATTGATTTAGAATGAGACTAGAAGCTCTGATCTGTAGTATTTTGTCTACATATCCTGGCAGGAGTTTCACCTTTTCAAATTTTGGATTGCAATTGCCTCTCTTCCAGGACTACTCATTTTTATCGAAGTGCGCGTCTACTGAAGTCGTCAGACCTGAACTTGGGGAGGGTAATTTGAGACAGCTTTCCTAGGAGTGAGGCGGGAACCTGAAACCGTAACCAGACACGGGGGTGGGATTAACGCCCCAAACTCCGCACCGGTTTCTAACTGATTGGAAGGGACGAAGTGGGTGGAATCTTCTGACCCTGCCCCCGGGCCTCCGTAGCTAGGGACGCTTCGGCCACGGCAACAGCGATGGATCAGGACGAAGCGTTGACCACCGTGGACAATATAGTCACGCAGTTCAACACCTACGAAGATTTCCTGGACTCGCAGATCACGACCCTGGACTTGTACTACCTGGAGGTAAGGGCAGCCGCCCAGTAGGGTGGCCACCGCCTTTGCGTTCCCTGGGTCCGCGCACGATCCTGAGCCCCCGGGTCGTGGGGTGTTCGCCCCCTGGCGGTGAATCTTGGGGACTGCAGGCGCGGCAGTTTCCTGACCGCGGCTCCAAAGCCACCGCGGTGGAGTGCCGCCGTGTCCGTGTCCCTAACCCGCCCCCCGCCCCCTCCACTACCTGGGTCTGAGCGGCATTCCGGCCCCTTTGTCCGTGGCGCCGCGCAGACCCGTGCCCGTGCGCACGCGCACACACGCGCCGCGGAACTTCAGTTGTCTGCCCAGCGCCGCCCTCGCCGTCTCCTGGCCGCCCCGCTTCCAAAATCCTCCCTCTCCGAGCTGAGGGGCTGGATTCGGAGACCCGCGGAGACCCTTCCGGGGGCTGCAGTTCAGGTCTGACACCCTGTTTCTTTTTGCCAGTTTGTACCAAAGAACAGAAGGCAGTATCCTTCCAGGTGTATCTCGTGTTCTACTGGGCATTTGGTTCCCTGAACTGTCATCCCCAGCCAGTTGGTTCAGAAATCGCTTTAATTACAGGTACAGTTACAGCTCCCTGTAACTGCAGGCATAAGCTGACTCCTGTTTACCGAGTTGATGGAGCACAACTGTTGTTGACAGTTAAAAAAAAAAAAAAGCCTGCAACACAGCAAAATCGAATGTAATTGGGATTGGCTACAGTCCTTCTCTGGCTTCTTAAAGGTGTTGGGGATGGGTGGGGAGCAAGTGGGGGACTGGGAGGAGGGCAGAATGATAAAGTGCTTGGCCTCCTGGAGGAGAATCAGAATGGGGGGTGGGGTGGATAATGGGCTGCGGGTCCTGAGAAGCAGGATATGGACCGAACGTCCCTGTAGCCCTGATATAGTCCCCAGACCAGGCCGACTAAACGGACACTGACTTGGAAATTCTGCTGTTTTGGAGCCAAACCCCGGACCCCCAAGTTGCCCCATATTTAGGCCAGAGAGAGCAAGCACTGCTATGTGGGTCCACTCCACATGTGAGTCTGAGAAGGATCTGTATCCTGCAGTGAACTCCACAAATACTTATTCACCACAACAGTCATTCTGTCTTTTAGTGGATTGAAATTTTTGGATTTGGAGTCCAAAATGATTGTATTAAAACTTAGATTTTACTTCAGTGGGGATTCCAAGGTCTGAAAAGTGCTTCTTCAAAACACATTTATGTGCTACATAGGAACATAATTTTTTAATACAGTATATTTGACATGTTCACAATGCTTTCATTTATTTGTATATCCTTAGCTGCACTGGGTCTTTGTTGCTGCACTGTAGCTTTCTCTAGTTGTGGTTCTCCGGCTTCTCATTGCTGTTCCTGGGCTTCTTCTTGCCATGGCTTTTCTTGCTGTGGGAGCACGGGGTCTAGGCGTGAGGGCTTCAGTGGCTGCTGCACAGGCGCTCCGTAGTTGGGGCTTGCCGTCCCTGGAGCTTCAGTTCAGTTCAGTCGCTCAGTCATGTCTGACTCTTTGCGACCCCATGGACTGCAGCACGCCAGGCTTCCCTGTTTATCACCAACTCCTGGAGCTTGCTCAAACTCATGTCCAGGGAGTCGGTGATGCCATCCAACCATCTCATCCTCTGTCATCCCCTTCTCCTCCTGCCTTCAATCTTTCTCAACATCAGGGTCTTTTCCACTGAGGTAGTTCTTCGCATGAGGTGGCCAAAGTATTGAAGCTTCAGCTTCAGCATCAGTCCTTCCAATGAATATTCAGGACTGATTTCCTTTATAATTGACTGGCTTGATTTCCTTGCAGTCCAAGGGACTCTCAAGAGTCTTCTCCAACACCACAATTCAAAAGCATCAATTCTTTGGTGCTCAGCTTTCCTCATAGTCCAACTGTCACATCCATACATGACCACAGGAAAAACCATAGCCTTGACTAGACAGACCTTTACTGGCAAAGTAATGTCTCTGTTTTTTAATATGCTGTCTAGGTTGGTCATAGCTTTTCTTCCAAGGAGCAAATGTCTTTTAATTTCATGGCTGCAGTCACCATCTGCAGTGATTTTGGAGCCCCCCAAAATAAAGTCTCTCACTGTTTCCCCATGTATTTACCATGAAGTGATGGGACTAGATGCCATGATCTTAGTTTTTTGAATGTTGAGTTGTAAGTCAACTTTTTCACTCTCCTCTTTCAGTTTCATCAAGAGGCTCTTCAGTTCTTCACTTTCTGCCATAAGGGTGGTGTCATCTTCATATCTGAGGTTATTGATATTTTTCCTGGCAGTCTTGATTCCAGCTTGTGCTTCATACAGTCCAGCATTTTGCATGATGTACTCTGCATATAAGTTAAATAAGCAGGGTGACAATATACAGCCTTGTCATACTCCTTTCCCAGTTTGGAGCCAGTCCATTGTTCAAACTACTGCACAATTGCTCTCATCTCACATGCTAGCAAAGTAATGCTCAAAATTCTCCAAGCCAGGCTTCAGTAGTATGTGAATCATGAACTTCCAGATGTTCAAGATAGTTTTAGAAAAGACAGAGGAGCCAGAGATCAAATTGCCAACATCTGTTGGATCATCGAAAAAGTAAGAGAGTTCCAGAAAAACATCTACTTCTGCTTTACTGACTATGCCAAAGCCTTTGACTGTGGATCACAACAAACTGTGGAAAATTCTTAAGGAGATGGGAATACCAGACCACCTGACTTGCCTTCCTAGCGCTTCAGGCTTCAATAGTTGTGGCACATGGGCTCAGTGGTTTCAGCTGGAGGGCTCTAGAGCATGGGCTTAGTAGTTGTGGCTCATGGGGTTAGTTGCTCTGAGGCATGTGGAATCTTCCCAGCCAGGGATTGAACCTGTGCCCCCCTGCGTTGGTAGGTGGATTCTTACCCACTGTGCCACCAGGGAAGTCCAGGAACATAATTTTAAGGAAGTAGAAACATCTCACTTTAGTCCTATCTTTTCCATGAGCAAATTGTGTGACCTTGGGCAGAAAATTTGATCTTTCTGGAATTATGTGTTAAAAAAAAGCCGGGTGGTATTTCCAACATATTGTCTGACTTCAAAATCAAGCTTTTAATATTTTATACAGATAATATAAAGTTAAAATCATGAAGGTTCAGTTTTATGCCTTGCAATGGAAGTCACTGAAATAAATGAGGGGCAAAAAGTAGTGGTGCCAAACAGTGTTTGAATGTAAATTTTTGAATATCTAATAAATAATAATGAAATATAGACAATAAATACCCCAATAGGATATAATTATCTTTGTAGCACATGTGCACAATTGCCAAGCTTCAGCTTAATATTGTTAAGAAAGGTTTCAATTTTTTTTAAGGCAGAGTTTTTCATGTGAGTTAGCAATGAAACTTATTGACATTGATTAGGAGTGAGAAATGAAAACTTTGTGTTATATTAATCATAATTTCAAAGGTCTCCAAAATGGAAAATGATGACTATGTTTGGGGGAAAGGTAAAGAAATTTGCTTTTACATTTGATGTTAGTTAAGCCATTTGCTGTCAGCCAACTTCTTTCACTGGCCACTTTAGTGCTGGCATGATGGGCACATGGAGGAAGACAGAGGCTACACAGGGACCCAGTGGCATGGATGCCCTCTTGCAAAGGATGGTGTTGCTGAATATCCGACTCAAATGACAGGCGTTTGACTGTCAGCAACCAAGTTGAATACCTGCAATATCGCACCATTTCTCAAGGGAACCAACCAACCACTTGGTGGCAAATTGACCACATTGGGCCCCTTCAACTTTGGAAAGGTCAACAGTTCAATCTGATAGGAACAGATACATTTGGTAGTAATGGGTTTGCCTCTTCTGGCTGTAGTCATAAGTCTGCTCCACTATCTAATGGCCTATGGAGTATTTTTTTCTCTTGGAAAAAAGCTTTTAAATATCATGAAACTATATCAAATGTTTTCCCCTTTCATGATGGAGGTAGTCAGGGGTAACTAACCTGCTACCAAGTGATTGGATAATCCCTAAGACTTGGGCTTTTCATTTTCTTTTCCCATAGCGTTCAACACACTTAGAAGCAACCAATGCCATTATCTTTCTTATTGCCACTAAATTATACTCTGGCAAAAAACACTTGGTTACCCAAAGCCCTGACTTCATTGCAGGTCTGTAAAGTTGATAAATTAAAACTTGGCCTCTGCACTTCACTGACTACAGCATAATCTTTTCTACTGTAAAGAGGGCTTGTAATACCTTTAATAAGGTCAGAGAACCAATTTTAGGTAACCTAGAACCATTCAGTTCAGTTCAGTTGCTCAGTCGCGTCCCACTCTTTGTGACCCCATGAATCGCAGCACGCCAGGCCTCCCTGTCCTTCACCAACTCCCAGAGTTCATTCAGATTCACGTCCATCGAGTCAGTGATGCCATCCAGCCATCTCATCCTCTGTCGTCCCCTTCTCCTCCTGCCCCCAATCCCTCCCAGCATCAGAGTCTTTTCCAATGAGTCAACTGTTCGCATGAGGTGGCCAAAGTACTGGAGTTTCAGCTTTGGCATCATTCCTTCCAAAGAAATCCCAGGGCTGATCTCCTTCAGAATGGACTGGTTGGATCTCCTTGCAGTCCAAGGGACTCCCAAGAGTCTTCTCCAACACCACAGTTCAAAAGCATCAATTCTTCGGTGCTCAGCTTTCTTCACAGTCCACCTCTCACATCCATACATGACCACTGGAAAAACCATAGCCTTGACTAGATGGACCTTTGTTGCAAAGAAATATTTGCAAAGAAATAGAGGAAAACAACAGAATGGGAAAGACTAGAGATCTCTTCAAGAAAATTAGAGATACCAAGGGTACATTTCATGCAAAGATGAGCTCAATAAAGGACAGAAATGGTGTGGACCTAACAGAAGCAGAAGATATTAAGAAGAGGTGGCAAGAATACACAGAAGAGCTGTACAAAAAAGATCTTCATGACCCAGATAATCATGATGGTGTGATCACTGACCTAGAGCCAGACATCCTGGAATGTGAAGTCAAGTGGGCCTTAGAAAGCATCACTACGAACAAAGCTAGTGGAGGTGATGGCATTCCAGTGGAGCTATTTCAAATCCTGAAAGATGATGCTGTGAAAGTGCTGCACTCAATATGCCAGCAAATTCGAAAACTCAGCAGTGGCCACAGGACTGGAAAAGATCAGTTTTCATTCCAGTCCCAAAGAAAGGCCAAAGAATGCTCAAACTGCTGCAGAATTGCACTCATCTCACACGCTAGTAAAGTAACGCTCAAAATTCTCCAAGCCAGGCTTCAGCAATACGTGAACCGTGAACTTCCAGTTGTTCAAGCTGGTTTTAGAAAAGGCAGAGGAACCAGAGACCAAATTGCCAACATCTGCTGGATCATGGAAAAAGCAAGAGAGTTCCAGAAAAATATCTATTTCTGCTTTCTTGACTATGCCAAAGCCTTTGACTGTGTGGATCACAATAAACTGTGGAAAATTGTGAAAGAGATGGGAATACCAGACCACCTGACCTGCCTCTTGATAAATCTGTATGCAGGTCAGGAAGCAACAGTTAGCACTGGACATGGGACAACAGACTGGTTCCAAATAGGAAAAGGAGTACGTCAAGGCTGTATATTGTCACCCTGCTTATTTAACATATGCAGAGTACATCATAAGAAATGTTGGGCTGGAAGAAGCACAAGCTGAAATCAAGATTGTCCGGAGAAATATCAACAACCTCAGATATGCAGATGACACCACCCTTATGGCAGAAAGTGAACAGGAACTCAAAAGCCTCTTGATGAAGGTGAAAGAGGAGAGTGAAAAAGTTAGCTTAAAACTCAACATTCAGAAAACGAATATCATGGCATCTGGTCCCGTCACTTCATGGGAAATAGATGGGGAAACAGTGGAAACAGTGTCAGACTTTTTCTTTTGGGTTCCAAAATCACTGCAGATGGTGACTGCAGCCATGAAATTAAAAGACGCTTACTCCTTGGAAGGAAAGTTATGACCAACCTAGATAGCATATTGAAAAGCAGAACCATTCAATCTGTCCTTTAAATTTCCATTCCTCTGGAATCATTGCCAATAGCCAACTGTGACTCATTCAGGGTTCACTAAGAGAAGCAGAACATGCACACACACACACACACACACACACACACACAGATGCAAATATGTGTGTGTCATGTATATTTACCTTTTTATAGAGATTTTCCCCTGCACCATTATGAAAACTGTTTAAATGGTTGAAGACGGGCTGTTTCTTTAGTGTCTGGAAACTGAAGTCATTAGGACAGACAGCCAGGAAGTAAAGTTACCTTACTTTAGAGAAGTGGGGGAAACGAGGGGAAATGGACCTATAAAAGTGCACTAGAATTCATAAGGACAAACTGGAACTTGGATCAGGCTGTCACCTTTTCTACACTTCCAACTTTGATGGTAGGAGGAGATCTGCAGAAGAAACTAATATCTTTAGTCATGGAGATAAACATACTCATACACCTGACCCAGGAGTTGGAGGAGGTAAAGGAGAAGATCCTGTAAGAGCTAGAACAATATGGTTGCTCTTCTTCTATCATCCAAATCTATTGCAAATGTCTCTTGGGGTCCAACCTAACTGTAACTAACTAAGGAAGGAAAGTTATGGAAACAAAGCTCTAACTTAGCTAAGTTGACAGAATACAGCTTTCACTGCATCTACCACATTTTACTTTTCACAAGGAGACTGAATTAAAGTATAACTTATATAATTAAAAATTAATAAAAAGAAAAGCATGTAATTTTCTTGAATCATTTATAGGATTTGTATAGCCCTGACATCAATCCATAAAATGATAGCACAAAATGGAAAGCTAAAGACTAATTTTACTTACTGAGTGAGAAATGAATCTAGGAATATAATAAGAAACAATAGATCAGAGACTGCTAAATACTACTCTTAAGTAGTATGGTTTATCATAGGAATGCAAAGATGAACTCACACAGGAAAGATAGCACTTCTCATCAGAAGTAATACAAGCCATGGTATAATGGGATAACATTCTCTAAAGTGCTTAAAGGTTAAAAAGTCAACCTGTAACACTAATCCAGCAAAAATGTCTTTCAAAAATTAAGTGAAATAACTGAAGAAATCAAAGAGAAAACAAGTTCCTGAAAAAGATAAAAGAGAAGACCAACAATCCAAAATCTAGGGGATGAAAGCAAAAGCAGTTCTAATAGGGAAGTGTATAATGAAAGAAGCTTTTTAGGAAACAAGAAAAATCCCAAATAAGCAACCTAAACTTGCACTTAAAGGAACTAGAAAAAGACAAACAAAACCTGAACTGAGTAGAAACAAAGAAACTAAAGATCAGAGGAAAAAATAAGTGAATAGAGACTAGAAAAACAATAGAAGAGATCAATGAACTTAAGTTATTTCTTTGAAAGATAAATAAAATTGATAAACTTTTACCCAGTCTTATCAAGTAAAAAAGAGAGAAGGCCCAAACAAAATCAAAAATAAAAAAGGAAATGTTATAATTGATACTACAGAAATACAAAGAATTGTTTAAGAGACTACTTGATGCTTTTGAACTGTGATGTTGGAGAAGACTCTTGAGAGTCCCTTGGACTGCAAGGAGATCCAACCAGTCCATTCTGAAGGAGATCAGCCCTGGGATTTCTTTGGAAGGAATGATGCTAAAGCTGAAACTCCAGTACTTTGGCCACCTCATGCAAAGAGTTGACTCATTGGAAAAGACTCTGATGCTGGGAGGGATTGGGGGCAAGAGGAGAAGGGGACGACAGAGGATGAGATGGCTGGATGGCATCACTGACTCGATGGACGTGAGTCTGAGTGAATTCTGGGAGTTGGTTAAGGACAGGGAGGCCTGGCGTGCTGTGATTCATGGGATTGCAAAGAGTCGGACACGACTGAGCGACTGAACTGAACTGAACTGATGAACAACTGTATGACAATAAAACGGAAAACCGTGGAGAAATGGACAGATTCCTAGAAATGTACACTCTCTCAAGTCTGAACCAGGAAGAAATAGAAAATATGAACAGACCAATTACCAGTAATGAAATTGAATCAGTAATAAACTAACTCTCAGCAAACAAAGTCCAGGAGCAGATAGCTTCTCAGGTGAATTCTACCAAGCATTTGGGGAAGAGTTAACTCCTGTCCCTTTCAACACTTCAAAAAATTAAAGCAGAAGTAATGCTTCCAAACTCATTCTACAAAGCCAACATCACCCAGATACCAAAACTGGACAAAGATATCACACACAGAAAAGAAAATTATAGATCAATATCCTCAAAAATCCTCAACAAAATGTTAGCAAACTGAATTCAATAATACATTAAAAGGATCATATGCCATGGTCAAATGGGATTTATTCTAGAGATACAAGGATGGAGCAATACTCACTAATCAATCAAAGTGGATTAATATTCACTAATCAAATTTCATTCAACAATTTATTAATATGACGTTATTAACAAATTGCTGAATGAAAATGATATGATCATTTCAATAGATGTAGTAAAAAGCTTTTAACAGTATTCAGTATCCATTTCTGATAAAGACTCTCAACAAAGTGGGTATAAAGGAAACATACATCAAAAAAATAAAGGCTATATATGACAAACCCACAGCTGTCATCATACTTAACAGTAGAAAGTTGAAAGCATTTTATCTAAGGTCAAGAATAAGGGAAGGATGCCCACACTTGCCACTTTTGTTCAACAAAATATTGTAAATCCTAGTCATAGCGATTAGAGAAGAAAAAGAAAGAAAAAGAATACAAATTGGAGAGGAAGAAGTAAAACCACCACTCTTTCCAGGTGATATGATACTATACATAATAAATCCTCAGTCATGTCCAACTCTTTGAGACCCCATGGACTGTAGCTTTCCAGGTTTCTCTGTGCATGGAATTCTCTAGGCAAGAAAACTGGAGTGGGTTGCCATTTCCTTCTCCAGGGGATCTTCCCAACCCAGGGATCGAACCTAGGTCTTCTGCATTGCAGGCAGATTCTTTACTGTTTGAGCCACCAAAGAAGCACTACAGGTGGATTCTTTATCATCTGAGCTACCAGGGAAGCCCCAATAAATTCTCATACACCATCAAAAAATTACAAGAACTCATCATAAGATTAAGTAAAGTTGCAGTATACAAAATTAATATGCAGAAACCTGTTGCTTTTCCATATGCTAACAGTGAACTATCTGAAAGGGAAACTGAAAAAACAATCCTGTTTGTAACTGCATCAAACAGGACAGAATACTTAAGAATGAATTTAACTAAGGAGATAGATTACCTGTACTTGGAAAACCATAAGACACTGATGAAACCAAAGACAACACAAACAGATGGAAAGATATACAGTGCTCATTGGTTGGAGGAATTAGTATTGTTAAAATGACTCTACTACCCAAGACAATCTACAGATTCAGTGCAATCCCTATTAAAATACCAGTGGGATTTTTCATAGAACTAGCACAAATTCTAAAATTTTATGGAAACACAGGAGATGTCAAATATCTAAAGCAACCTTAATATAGAAAGAACTGGATTTAAAATTATACTGCAAGGCTCTGGTAATCAAAATAATATAGTATTGGCACAAAAGCAGACACAGATCAATAGAACAGAAGAGTGAGACCAGAAATGAACCCAGACTTTAGTGGGCAATTAATCTATGACAAAGAAGACAAGAATATACAATGGGAAAAGGCAGCCTCTTCAATAAATGCTTTTGGGAAAACTGGACAGCTGTGTGCAAAAAGGTCAAACTGGAGTACTTTCTTATACTGTGTACAAAAATAAATTCAAAATGGATTAAAGACCTAAATGCAAGACTTGAAACTATGAAACTTCTAGAAGAAAGCATAGCCTGTATATTCTTTTACACTGGTGTGGGAAATACATTTCTGGATATATCTGCCCAGGCAAGGAAAACAAAATCAAAAATAGACAAATGGTACTACATCACATTAAAAGGCTTTTGCATAGAAAAAGAAACTATCAACAAAACAAAAGGCCGCTTAGTAAATGGGAGAAGATATTTGCAGATGATACATTTGAGAAGGGGTTAATACCCAAAATATACAAAGAACTCATACAATTCTACATCAGAAAAACCCAAACAAGATGATCAAAGAAATGAGAGGTAATCAGAATAGACATTTTTCCACAGAAGATACACAAATGGCCAGCAGATGTATGAAAAGTTGCTCAGTGTCACTAGTCATCAGTTCAGTTCAGTTCAGTCGCTCAGTTGTGTCCAACTCTTTGCGACCCCATGAACCGCAGCACGCCAAGCCTCCCTGTCTATCACCAACTCCAGGAGTTTACCTGAACTCACGTCCATTGAATCGGTGATGCCATCCAACCATCTCAACCTCTGTCATCCCATTCTCCTCCTGCCCTCAATCTTTCCCAGCATCAGGGTCTTTTCAAATGAGTCAGCTCTTCACATCAGGTGGCCAAAGTATTGGAATTTCAGCTTCAGGATCATTCCTTCCAATGAATATTCAGGACTGATCTCCTTTAGGATGTACTGGTTAGATCTCCTTGCAGTCCAAGAGATTCTCAAGAGTCTTCTCCAACACCACAGCTCAAAAGCATCAATTCTTAGGAGCTCAGCTTTCTTTATAGTCCAGCTCTCACATGCATACATGACTACCGGAAAAACCATAGCCTTGACTAGACGGACCTTTGTTGGCAAAGTAATGTCTCTGCTTTTTAATATGCCGTCTAGGTTGGTCATAACTTTCTTTCCAAGGAGTAAGCGTCTTTTAGTTTCATGGCTGCAATCACCATCTGGAGTGATTTTGGAGCCCCCCAAAATAAAGTCAGCCACTGTTTCCACATCTATTTGCCATGAAGTGATGGAACGGATGCCATCATCTTAGTTTTCTGAATGTTGAGCTTTAAGCCAACTTTTTCACTCTCCACTTTCACTTTCATCAAGAAGCTCTTTAGTTCTTCTTCACTTTATGCTATAAGGGTAGTGTCAACTGCATATCTGAGGTTATTGATGTTTCTCCCGGCAATCTTGATTCCAGTTTGTGCTTCATCCAGCTCAGCATTTCTCACGATGTACTCTGCATATAAGTTAAATAAGCAGGGTGACAATATACAGCCTTGATGTATTCCTTTTCCTATTTGGAACCAGTCTGTTGTTACATGTCCAGTGCTAACTGTTGCTTCCTGACCTGCATACAGGTTTCTCAAGAGGCAGGTCAGGTGGTCTGGTATTCCCATCTCTTTCAGAATTTTCCACAGTTTATTGTGATCCACGCAGTTGAAAGCTTTGGCATAGTCAGTAAAGCAGAAATAGATGTTTTTCTGGAACTCTCTTGCTTTTTTCATGATCCAGCATATGTTGGCAATTTGATTTCTGGTTCCTCTGCCTTTTCTAAAACCAGCTTGAACATCTGGAAGTTCATGTATTGCTGAAGCCTGGCTAGTCATCAGGGAAATGCAAATCAAAACCACAAGGTAACACCTCACAAATTTCAGAATGGCTGTTATCAAAGACAACAAATAACAAATATTGATGAGGATGTTGAGAAAAGGGAAACTTCATGCACTGTTGAAGAGCATGTAAATTGCTACAGTCCTCGAGAATTTAAAACTGGAGCTACCATATGATCCAGCAGTTCTACTCCAAAGAAAATGAAAATATTAATTCAAAAAGACATAGGCACCCCTATGTTCATTGCACTATTATTTGTATTAACCAAGATATGGAAACACCTAAGTGCCATCAACAGATGAATGAATAAAGAAGATGTGGTTACAATAGAATATTACTTAGCCATAGAAAATAATGAAATCTTGCCATTTCTGCCAACGTGGATGGACCTAGAGGGCATTATGCTAAATGAAATAAATCAGACAGACAAAGACAAATACTCCTTGATCTCACTTATATGTAGAATCTAGAAAATCAAAACGAACAGCTATATTTAACAAAACATAAGTAGAATCATAGATACAGAGAAGAAACAGGTGATTGCCAAACGGGAATGAATTAGAGGGAGGAGAGAAATAGATGAGGGATATTAAGAGATAAAGACCTCCAGGTGCACAGAATTGCGTGAGTCCTGGGTATGAAATGTACAGTGTGGGGAATAGAGTCAATAACTATGTAATATCTTTGTATGGTGAGATATTTGTTAATTAGATATCATGGTTATTGTTTGATAGGAATATGAAATCTCCTTGCTGTGTAACTGGAACTAACAGTGTTGTAGTTTGTTCAATGTACTTTAAAACGAACAAACAAACACACTTTTAGAAAAAGAGAGCAGATTTGTGGTTACCAGAGATCGAGGAGGGTGGAGGGAGGGGGAATTAAATGAAGGCCAGTGCAAAGGTACAGACTTGCAATTACAAGATGAATAAGTACTAGGGATATAATGCACAATATGACAAATACAATTAATGCTGCTTTATATCATTTTTGAAATGTGTTGAGAGTAAATCCAAGAGATCTCATCCCAAGGGGGAAAAATATATATTTTTCTATTTCTTTAATTTGGTATCTGTATGAGATAGATGTGAACTAAACTTACTACAGTAATCATTTCATGATGTATATAAATCAAATCATTATACTGTACACCTTGAACTTATATAGTGCTGTATGTCAATTATATCTCAGTAAAACTTGAAGAAAAAATTAAGGTGAAATAAATATTTCTTTAGTTAAAAAAGCCAAGATAACTTGTTGTTAGCAGGCCTGTTAAAAAAATATTTATTTTATTTATTTGGCTGTGCCAGGTCTTAACTGCGACACAAGAACGTGTGAACTCAGCAAGTTGTGGCATGTGATCACCTAAGTTGCAGGATGTGGGGTCTCGTTCCCTGACCAGGGATCGAACCTGGGCTCCCTGCAGTGGGAGCATGGCGTCTCAGCCACTGGGCCACCAGGGAAATCCCTTAGCAGACCTTTCCTACAAGAATTGTTGAAGTTTTTGAGGTAGAAGGAAAATCGTGTATCTGTAAGAAAGTTGGATCTACACAAAATAATGAAAATCACGAGAAATGCAAATGAATGAATGAATATGTGAATGAATAAAACTATTTTATTTCTGTTTCTTTAAAGATAAGTTATTTAAAGATGATTAACCATTAGAGAGATGACTTGTGACTCCACCAGTTAGAACATGGTAATGGTTAAGTGGGGAAACAACTTCAACTTTCTGCTTGATCTTGTCATTTGTTAAATACAAAGAAGGCTGAGCACCAAAGAATTGATGCCTTTGAACTGTGGTGCTGGAGAAGACTCTTGAGAGTCCCTTGGACTCTCAAGGAGAGAGATCGAACCAGTAAATCCTAAAGGAAATCAACACTGAATATTCATCGGAAGGACTGATGCTGAAGCTGAAGCTCCAGTACTCTGGCCACCTGATGCGAAGAGCTGGCTCATTGGAAAAGACCCTGATGCTGGGTAAGATTTAACGTAGAAGGAGAAGGAGATGACCAAGGAGATGGTTGGATGGCATCACCGACTCAATGGACATGAGTTTGAGTAAGCTCCAGGAGATAGTGAAGGACAGAGAAGCCTGGCATGCTCCAGTCCGTGGGGTCATAAAGAGTCAGACATGATTTAGTGACTGAACAACAACATATTTGTGTCAATGAGCACAGAACTATCCAAATAATTCAGTGTGGCTCTGGTAGCGTACACAACAATAATTCACTCCATATGCAAAGTTAATAGTGCAGTTGGGTTGGGTTTAATTCAATCACTGATGAATTATATGTGATGAACCATGGTTCCTTATACCTGGCTGGTTAGTTCCATAGCACACTGTGGTATAGAGCAGAAAGAGGTATAAGAAAAAGAAGAACTAGTCAATACAGCAACTTTTTAATGGTCTTTATTATATAAAATGCTTTGTTGACCACAGGCAACTTATGTTTTGCTGCTAGAAGAACCCCACAGTCTCACAGAGCTCAGCTATAAATTCTTCCTCTGAGCTCACTTTTAGTAATGTATTTAAGAAAATTTATACTCAAGTCATCTCATTTTTTTCTAAATCAAACTCAAAATCCGCATCCCTTTTCTATTAAATGTTGACTCCACTAGGTGGAGGCATTTGCTCAGTTTTGTGGTTCAGAGGAAAGTAGCCTGGGATAGAGAGTAACGCGAGCAGGGGAACAAGTCAAGAAAGAGCCCTGGCAAGCCCTGCTGCTTTGCATTGTCTTCACTTGGCAAATGTACCCATATTGCTACACAGGTTTCAGTATTTGCTTTTAGTGTTTAGCAAAGCAAGGTAGTCAGGTTTTCCACGTTGATAGTATCTGAATTTTTTATTTTGTTTGAGTAGTTTGAACTTTAAAATAGCCACTGTGGGTTGAATAGATTATTAACCATGAATTAAGTTTTCTCATTTTAATTCTGCTAGACAGAAAGTGAAGAAGAACTAAAGAGCCTCTTGATGAAAGTGAAAGAGGAGAGTGAAAAAGCTGGCTTAAAGCTCAACATTCAGAAAACTAAGACCATGGCACCTGGTCCCATCACTTCATGGCAAATAGATGGGGAAACAGTGGAAACAGTGGCTGACTTTATTTTTCTGGGCTCCAAAATCACTGCAGATGGTGACTGCAGCCATGAGATTAAAAGATGCTTACTCCTTGGAAGGAAAGTTATGACCAACCTAGACAGCATATTCAAAAGCAGAGACATTACTTTGCCAACAAAGGTCCGTCTAGTTAAGCCTATGGTTTTTCCAGTGGTCATGTATGGTCATGTTGGACTATAAAGAAAGCTGAGCTCCTAAGAATTGATGCTTTTGAGCTGTGGTGTTGGAGAAGACCCTTGAGAGTCCCTTGGACTGCAAGGAGATCCAACCAGTCCATCCTAAAGGAGATCAGTCCTGGGTGTTCATTGGTAGGACTGATGCTAAAGCTGAAACTCTAATACTTTGGCCACCTGATGGGAAGAGCTGACTCATTTGAAAAGACCCTGATGCTGGGAAAGATTGAGGGCAGGAGGAGAATGGGATGACAGAGGTTGAGATGGTTGGATGGCATCACCAACTCAATGGACATGGGTTTGGGTGGACTCTGGGAGTTGGTGATAAGACAGGGAGGCCTGGCGTGCTGCAGTTTATGGGGTCGCAAAGAGTCGGATGTGACTGAGCGACTGAACTGAACTGAACTGAACTGAGACAGTTCTTGCATTCAGCAGTGATGTATTAAGTGAGGGTCTGTAACAAAATAAATGCTATTTTCACGATATTACAGACATTTTCTGTTTAATTAAGATGGTAATAAAGGGATAATATAAAATGTTAATATACATGTTGTTATATAATACTTAGGGGTTTCCTAGGTGGCACTAGTGGTAAAGAGCCCACCTGTTACTACAGGAGATGTAAGAGACATGGGTTTGGTCCCTGGCTCCAGAATATCCCCTAGAGGAGGGCATGACTACCCACTCCAGTATTCTTGCTGGGAAAATTCCATGGACAGAGGAGCCTGGTGGGCTAGTGTCAATAAGGTCACACAGATTCAGACACAACTGAAGCGACTTAGTGTGCATGCACAGACAAGTAATACTTAAGCCTTTATATCGGTAACTTCTGGTAAAATATCACCTCTTCAATGGGGAGATGCTTGTCTCTTTTGAATATGCTATGCAAGTAACAGAAATGTGTGTGACAATTTTTAAAATAACTGAAATATAAAAGGTCCAGAGAATTGTAGGGAAATATATATATATATATATATTTTTTTTTTCTTTTCAGTTTGAAGCTTTTTGTGGTCATCTTGGGTTTCTACTTCTCTGTTTTTATTGGTACCGACATTATATGGAAACAATATCCTTCTACTCAAATAGGAAATTCATCTGCTCTGTGCTTTGTATTTGAAGTTATAATGCCCCATGTCATCAGTTAATTGACTTCAAGGAAGTAGCTCTCTGAAGTATTGAACTTTCTGAAAGCAATCCAGTTTTCTTTTTTGTGCAGTTGCTTTTTATAAAGTCTTTTTTGTGTAAATACTATTGTATAAATACTATTGTCTCTAAGTTTTATTGTTTTAAGGATACTTTATTAATTATCTACAGCTCTTCTCATAAATTGATTAAAAACATAACAGACTTTTGTCTTCCAGTCCCTTAGAGAAAATTTAATGCATGATGTTATTATCATTTTTTTGTCCCATCTTACATCTCTGGGAAAGGGATAACAAATCAGATGTTTATAAAATTACTGTTGGAAAGAATTCCAACTTTTCATGTCTAACATATCTTGTCTCATTTAAATAACACATTTGCTTTTTCATTTGAAACAGTTATTCCGTATACATTGATAAAACATCTCATTCATCCACAAACCTAACAATCGATCTTCTTTTCAGGATGAAGGTCTGGCCCGCCAGTTGGTGGAGCTAGGCTACCGAGGTACTGGAGAGGTGGTGAAAAGAGAAGATTTTGAAGCAAGGAAGGCAGCTATAGAGATTGCAAGGTTGGCTGAAAGAACTCAGAAAAAGTAAGTGTCCATGTTCCAAACCGATTTTATATTACATTGTAGAGTCTGTGAAAAAAATCCAGTTTTGTTGGCATTGTGGTAATTTAGAAGCACTGGTTGGAACCGGTAGAACTTGGAATATTCTAAGCATGTGTTGTGCAGATCAGGGATTGGAGGAACTGTGGTATGGTTGCAAGAAAGCCACAGGCAACTGTGAGCTACTAAATTAAAAAATATCGATACTGAAATATGGTCATCATACCAATAAAGTCCTATTAAAACATAATTCTATATAATTGGCTTTACACAAAAACTACGAGTGATTTTTGCCTTTGTACTTTTGAGGCCTGTAAATCTTTGGCTTCATTTACATTCTCACGTTTTTGTAAATACTGATTCACTGGATTCTATTAGCAATCACTGGCTTTTGTTAATGTGACTCATACCTGGTTATATGAAATGTGAATTTAATAAAATACATTAAATGTATTAGGAAAGAGAGGTACATCTAAAGTGAATAAACAAGTAAGACAATTTGAAAAAGACTTGATAAGTGATTACCTATTTTCTTTTTAAAAGTTAACACTTAAGTTGTAAATGCTGGAGAAGATAATTACTTCGAAATTGGTATATTATTCTTGCTGTTGTTTAGTCATTAAGTCATGCCTGACTCTTTCTGACCCTATAGACGTAACCTGCCAGGCTCCCCTGTCCATAGGATTTCCCTAACTATGGTTGATTCTTGTTGATGTTTGACAGAAAACAACAAAATTCTGTAAAGCAATTATCCTTAAAAAACAAATAAATTAAAAAAAAAGAATACTGTATCTTCCCGACCCAGGCATTGAACCCACATCTCTTGCATTGGCAGGCGAAGTTTTACCACTGAGCCACCAGGGAAGCCCACATTATTCTTAGGTAACATTTAAAAAAATACCCAGTAATTACGAGTAGAAATCTCCCATGGATTTGCTATAAAAGTAACATTTGGTAGTGGACTGTGAATCCGTTCTGGAAATGTGCAGTTTTAATGGATCTTTCCATTGAAGTAGTGGTTCTTGTACTTCAGAACCATAGAATATTGGAATTTAATATGCTGACATTCAGTAATATATTAGTCTTCTATTGCTGTCATAACACACTGCCACAAACTGAGTGGCTGAACACTACACTAATGTATTTCTTCATCGTCCTATAGGTCAGAAATCAGAGTACAGTGGCTTGGATGGATTCTCTGCACTCTGTATCACAAAGTTGAAATCGTGGTGTTGGTTAGACTGAGTTCTTTTCTGGAGACTCTGAGAATGAATCTGCTTCCACACTCATTTGGGGCTTCTGTGATAGCTCAGTTGGTAAAGAATCCGCCTGCAGTGCAGGAGACCCCTGTTCGATTCCTGGGTCAGGAAGATCTGCTGGAGAAGGCTACCCACTCCAGTACTCTTGGGCTTCCCTTGTGGCTTAGCTGGTAAAGAATCCGCCTGCAATGTGGGAGACCTGGGTTCGATCCCTGGGTTGGGAAGACGCCCTGGAGAAGGGAAAGGCCACCCACATACGGGATGGGCCCCACATGTTTCCTCTTGCCCCATGTGGGAGTTCCTTTGTTCCCTTCTCTGCTCAGGTCCATTGTCGTGTTATTGGCAGCAGCGCCAGCAGAGTCTGGACACCAAACATGTCCTGTACCTATTATGCTGAGGATCACTTTGAAAATATGTGTGAACATCTGCCTGCCTGCCAACTGGTACCGACTTGAAAACACATGATTCTACGATGAGATTATCTTAGTTAGCTTCTCTAATGTGTGGGCAAGCAGCCCCATGCAGATCACAACCCTATTCTCCAGCAATCATAGAGCACTCATCGGCAGCAAGAGTATGTCACTTTCTTAGAATAGTTTCATGGATAAAAGTGGCCGGTTAAAGATATTGGGAGAGAGTATTTTGCTGGAAGAAAGCACAAGGTTGAAACAAATTCCTTAGTTGTTCGCTTCACAAATACTCATAGACAACTGTGCTGCCCTAGGTGTTATGCTAGGTACGGGGGCTGTTATAGAAGAGTTATTAGTCCCTGCCCTCCAGAAAACTGAGGTCTGGATAAAGAAAAGACAGTGATGTTGCTGGTGGGAGTATACATTGGGAAATAGTTTGGTGGTTCTTCAAATAGTTACCATATAACCCAGTAATCCCACTCCTAAGTGTATATCCAAGGGAATTGAACACTTCAGTTCAGTTCAGTTGCTCAGTTCTGTCCAACTCTTTGCAACCCCATGAATTGCAGCACGCCAGGCCTCCCTGTCCATTACCAACTCCCGGAGTTCACTCAAACTCATGTCCATCGAGTCAGTGATGCCATCCAGCCATCTCATCCTCTGTCGTCCCCTTCTCCTCCTGCCCCCAATCCCTCCCAGCATCAGAGTCTTTTCCAATGAGTCAACTCTTTGCATGAGGTGGCCAAAGTACTGGAGTTTCAGCTTTGGCATCATTCCTTCCAAAGAAATCCCAGGGCTGATCTCCTTCAGAATGGACTGGTTGGATCTCCTTGCAGTCCAAGGGACTCACAAGAGTCCTTTCCAACACCACAGCTCAAAAGCATCAATTGAACACTTAGGTCCACTGAAAAACTTATACAGCAATGTTCATAGCAGGATTATTCATAGCAGCCAGAAAAGGGCAGAAACTCTGGGACTTTCCTGGTGGTATAGTGGTTAAAACTCTGAGCTTTCAGTGAAGTGGGTATGGGTTCAATCCCTGGTCAGGGAACTAAGATCTCACATGCTGCATGGCATGGACAAAAGAGGGAAAAAAGGAAAAAAAAAAGGGGAAGCAATCCAAATGTCCATCAACAGATGAATGGATAAAAAAATGTAATATACATAGATAACAATGGAATATTATTCAGTCTTAAAAAGGAGTGAAATATTCTTCTCTGCTATGACATGAATAAACTTTGAAAATATTAGATTTAGCAAAGGAGGCAGGTAAAAAAGTTTATAAATTATATAGTCCCATTTATGTAAAGTGTCCACAATTGGTAGATCCATAAGGACAAAAGTAGATTTGTGGTTGTCTTTGTCAAGGTCTGGAAGGAAGAGTGAAAGAAGAATGATTGCCAGAGGGTATGGGGTGTTTTTCTGGGGTGATAGAATGTTCTGGAATTAGATATTGGTGATGGCTGTACAGCTTTGTAACTGTATTAAGAACCATTGACTTGTGGACCTTGGAAGTTTGAATATTGTGGTTTGTGAATTATATCTCAACTTAGGAAGGCAGTTACAACAGAAGGTAACATATGCTATCATAGGTCTCACAGCAACACCCTGAAGTAGTACTAAGTCAAGATTTGAATGTGAACAGGGAAGGCTCTTCTTAAGGCATGTCAGCTGAATTTACTTTTAAAGGGCAAGTAGGAGTCAATGAGGAAGACAAGGGTATGAAGATGGACACACATTCAGTTTGCCTCAATTCATGATAAACTTGCCTTCTTCACAAATCATCCTCTCTACCTCTTTGTCTTAATCTGTGCCTAGTCCCTTGCTAAGATGTCCCCCCACGTCCAACCCAAGTTGTACCAACTGGAGGTCACTCATTTCCACATTAACTGGGTTGGTGGCAGTGGTGGTCGTGGGTGGGCTCTGCATTCTCCTAGCTCCCTCAGCCTTTGCTTCAAAGCCCTCTGTGCTTCATTATCACATAAACATCATCTCTCATCCCCCATCCACTGAGATTCATGCCAGCTGGGTAGCTGCAAGGCAGAGACTTTTTGTAAAGGTTGGAAAGAAAGGATGGGATTAGTTTAGCTGGTGTTTACTGAGGTAGCTCCCCTCATAAGTCCTGGAGAATCTCTATTTGTAGTGAGAAGTTCAGTTGATTTCCATGGGTGATAGAGAAAAAGATGTTGACTGTACTCAGGTTGAATATTGGATTATTGGGGTCTAGTTAGTAGTTAATATCTGAGTAGTTATATCTCAGCCCGAACACTCTCCTGGATGACCTTGTAAGATTGTCAGTCTCTTAGCTTTGGGCTAGTTTATGTTTTTAGGAGATGAATTAGCTTTTCTTTAAACTGCTTCTGAGATAATGACCTTATTTTTACTGAAATGCAGAATCTGAAACACAGAGGGCATAAATAGTAGCCTTGGAGGAACTGAGAATTGTACTGCTTGGCTGTTGCCATCTTCTTGAGAGACTTTGTGATGCGCCTTTGGGAATTCCTGTAAAGAGAGCTTGACAGGCATCTCAGATGCCGAATATATAGGGATCCCTGTGATCTTTCTTGCTGAAATAGAGAGGATATCTGTGGTGATTTGGGCTTCCCAGGTGGCTCAGTGGTAAAGAATTCACCTTTCAATGCAGAAGATGCAGGAGACCTGGGTTCGATCCCTGGGTTGGGAAGATCCCTGGAGGAGGAAATGGCAACCCACTCCAGTATTCTTGCCTGGGAAATCCCATGGGTAGAGGATCCTGGTGGGCTACAGTCCATGGGGTTGCAAAGAGTCGGGCATGACTGAGCACACATGTATGCATAGTGATTTTGGAGAAGGCCCTATATTCTTTTATCCTTAAGTACATCGGGGATTAAATTTAAAAAATTGGACAAGTCCCCAACCTTTCTTATTCCAACCAATTGTCAGCTTATCATCTGTCCACTATTTCTAAGTGAAGTATGCTTCCTCAATTTATTTTTAAAAATAGGAGTTGGAAGTATCTATTAATTGATAGCATACTTTTCCTGAAGATGATGTTAGATACAAGGTCAAAATTTGTTTTATGATTCACTTTATGATCAAAAGGGAATACCACATGCTAGTGAATTAAATGAATTTCTGTAAGTTTAATGTTTTCTGCTAGTTAACATCTGATTTCTATAAAATGTTTCACCTTTTCACTTTGTTTCAAGTAGTTTATGCTTTTAAAGTCATTCTTGTGCATTTAATAGCGCTCAAGCAAGAAATCTAGAGTTGTGGCTTGTCTGAGATTAGCCTCTCCAGGAAGCAGACAGTGGGGGTCAGAAGAGAGAAGGTTTGCTGGGGAAGGTAACACCTGTGAAAGGGAAAGTGGGGAAGCAGGACTAAGCAGGGTCAGAATCTTCTTCTTTTTTTTTTTTTTAATGTTTATGTATTTATTTGGCTGTGCTGGGTCTTCATCGCCACATGTGGGATCTTCAGTCCTGGTTGCGGCACTCAGGATGTTTTTAGTTGTACCATACAAACTAATGGCAACATGTGGGACTGAGTTCCTCGACCAGGCATCAAACCAGGGCCTCCGGCGCTGTTAGCGCAGAGTCCTAGCCACTGGACCACCCAGGAAGACCCAGGGTCAGACTCTTTTTTTTTGGCCAGTAAACAACTTAGTCTTTTATTTGCCCAAGGCCAGCTGTTGCAGGCATTGAGGCCCCAAGACTTCCAGAAGGGATGGGGGAGGGGGTGAGCCATCCTGTCTCCCAGGTGCTGCCTGCCCCACCCTGCTTCCTGGAGGAGATGGGAGAGTAGATAGAGGGGACCCTTGCACCATCAAGTATATCCTCAATTTTGTGTGTGTCAGTTGCTCAGTCGTGTCTGTCTCCATGACGTCAGGGACTGTAGCCCACCAGGTTCCTCTGTCTAAGGGATTCTCCAGGCAAGAGTACTGGAGGGTCAGACTTCTTGATACCAAAGTTACAAAGACTCTCCCAGCACCTCAGAAAGCTCCAGAGTAAATGCTGTTTGTTAAAGTTTGGGTGAAGCGTTCAGGCCCTTAGTACCACTTTTGTATTTAGTCATTGCCTGAGGGTTGCCCTCCAAGTGTGATCTCAGCTTGAAACTGAGGCAGATCCTGGAAGGGTTAACAGCTGGAGGCTGTCATTTCAGCATCTTCCCGCAGTCAGGCAGCAAGGCCTTTTTCCAAGGGGTATCTGAGTGCCATGTCCCCATGCCTGCTACGGATCACCCCATGTGACGTATGGATCCATTTTATACTTGCAGGGAGCAGCTCTTCCACAGCACCAAGGGCCTTTCTCCCAGAGAGGTCATTCACAAGAGGAGAGTTAGTGGGATGAGCTACAGTCCCCATCACTGGTGTTGGTTTGGGGGCCAGAGGTGGTTCTCATCATCTCATTCTTCTACTGTTCATCCTGTATCCTCTGTCTTCAGCTGTCACCTCTGTTAGTCTCAACCATAAGATGATGCAGGCCATGGTAATCCTACTGTGCTCATGTTGAAGTTGCTGAATTTCTAATCCTCATTTAAAATTCTGTTAGGAAGTACCAAGAGGTACTTGGGTGGGCCACTCAAGTTTGTCGCTTGTTACTCTTTACCCCCATTCTGTAACAGCAGTGCCATCTCTCTTGCCGATCAGCAAGAGTAACTCTTCACAAGACAATGTCTCTCCATCTTGTTTGCTGGGATGTGGGCACAAGAAACTTAAGAGTGCTCACATGGAAGTCAGAGTTTGTAGTTCAGTGACACACTTGCTGTTTTTCCTGGTAAGAGTATTCTCAAAGACAGCGCCCTATCCTAGAACAATATTGCTTCTGAGCTGGAGATTCAGCTGTGCGTCCTGTGGACTATTCCAAACAGTTTTAGGCTGACGACTTCTGATGGGGCACTAAGTGATTTGGCCAGAGGATCCCATGATTATGAGCTCTCTCCCACACCTTTTTTTTGGTTGTACAGTGGGTTTCCTGGTTGGGGTGCTGTGTTGTATTGGATTTCATGCCTGTGGATTAGGCATTTTGTAGGCACCCAGATAGTGGTGCCAGCTAAGGTCAGGTAGGCAGCAAAAAGCACATTCGTATCAGGAATAGGTAGGTGTTCCCATGGAAATAAATTTTTGTCCTTTCAGGGGACAACAACTGTCAACAAGAGTTCATTGTTCTCCTCGAGGACTAATGCCCTCCCAGAGACTCAACATTGGTCTCTTTTGCTGGAAAATTGGACCTGGAGAAGTAGAGTAGCTAGATCCGCCATAGTGAGTGGGAGTCTGCTGTTGGGTCCTTGATCTGTTGTACTTTGTTGATGTGTCTATCATGCTGATGTTGAGAAGACTGCTGACAAGGCTGAGTGACATCAACTGGCTGAGCCCTTTTGTCTGTTTGGTTGTTTAGTGCATCATTTTTGACGGGTGTTATAAGAATCTTCACACTTGTACTCATTACCCTATATCCATCCATGTGACACCACCTCAGATATTCTTAGTTTCCACCTTTTTTCTTCCCAGTTTCCTGCCCAGCCACTTAGCCCATTCACCATTGCCTATGAGTCTTTGTTTCTCTTTATCCTTATGCCTATTTGTTTTTCCTTATCGTTCTACACAGAGATGTATAGGGATGATCAGGGACTTCTCTGGCAGCCCTGTGGTTGAGACTCCATGCTTCCACTGCAAGGGGTGTGGGTTTGATCCCTGCTTAAGGAACTAGGATCCCACATGCTGGGCAATCAAAAAACAAACAAACAACAAAAACAAAGTAGATGATCAGATGTGTCACTGAAAATTCTGCCTATTGGGAAAAGTTTTCTTTCTCACTGTAATTTACAGACATTCCTAGATTTTATGGCTTGAACTGGATTCTCCAGCAAAGGTTTGTTTAAATCCTGATCCCCAGTATCACCAATACCACAGCATGTGACCTTATTTGGGAATAAGATCATTGCAGATATGACCAGTTGTTGTTGTTCAGTCACTCTCTTGTGTCTGACTGTTTGTGACCCCATAGACTGCAGCATGCCAGGCCCCTCTGTCCTTCATTATCTCCCAGAGTTTGCTCAGATTCATGTACACTGAGTTGGTGATGCTATCTAACCATTTTATCCTCTGCCACCCCCTTCTCTTGCCTTCAATCTTTCCCAGCATTTGGGTCTTTTCCAATGAGTTGGCTCTTCACATCAGGTGGCCAAAGTATTGGAATTTCAGTTTCAGTGTTAGTCCTTCTGATGAAAATTCAGGGTTGATTTCCTTTAGGATTGACTGGTTTGACCTCTTTGCTGTCCAAATGACTCTCAAGTCTTCTCCAGCACCACAATTCAAAAGCATTAATTCTTCAGCATTCAGCCTTCTTGATGGTCCAACTGTCACATCAGTGTGTTACTACTGGAAAAATTAAAGCTTTGACTCTATGGGCTTCCTTGATAGCTCAGTTGCTAAAGAATCTGTCTGCAATGGGGGAGAGCCTGGTTGATTCCTGGATTGGGAAGATCCGCTGGAGATGGGATAGGCTACCTGCTCTAGTATTCTTGGACTTCCCTTGTGACTCAGCTGGTAAAGAATCTGCCTGCGATATGGGAGACCTGTGTTCGATCCCTGGGTTGAGAAGGTCCCCTGGAGAAGGGAAAGGTTACCCACTCCAGTATTCTGGCCTGGAGAATTCCATGGATTGTATTGTCCATGGGGTCACAAAGAGTTGGACACGACAGTGACTTTCACTTTCACTTTGAATATATGGACCTTTGTAGGCAAACTGATGTCTCTACTTTTTTATACACTGTCTAGGTTTGTCATAGTTTTCCTTCCAAGGAGGAAGCATCTTTTAATTTCATGGCTGGAGTCACTGTCCTCAGTGATTTTGGAGCCTAAGAAAATAAAATTATAATCAGTTAACTTAAGATAAGTTTGTATTGAAATTGGGTGGGCCCCTAATCTAGTATGACTGGTGTCCTTATAAGAAGATGGCCATGTGAAGAATCTGCATGCAATGCAGGAGACCCCAGTTTGATTCCTGGGTTGGGAAGATTAGCTGGAGAATGGATAGGCTACCCACTCCAGTATTCTTGGGCTTCCTTCGTGGCTCAGCTGGTAAAGAATCTGCCTGCAGTGTGGGAGACCTGGGTTTGGTGTCTGGGTTGAGAAGATCCCCTATAGAAGGGAAAAGCTACCCACTCCAGTATTCTGGCCTGGAGAGTTCCATGGAGTGTATAGTCCATGGGGTCAGAAAGAGTCGGACATGACTGAAAGATTTTCACTTCACTTTCATGTGAAGACAGATACCTAGGGAAAATGCCATGTGACAATTAAGGATTCAAGTGATTACAGATGAAGGAATGGCAAAGATTTCCAGCAAGCCACCAAAAGCTATGAAAAGCAAGAAAAGATTCCCTTAAAGTTTCCAGAGTAAGTATGACCCTGCTGATACATCTTGATGTTTGGATTTTAGCTTCTGAGCCTATAAAGGTGATCAATTTCTGTTGTTTTAAGCCACCCAATTTGCAATGCTTTGTTGTAGTAGCCCTAGGACGCTACTACACTGAGGAAGTCTTTATCTTGAAAAGCTTTGAAGTGGCAGATACCCACAGTTTTTAGGGTTTACTCTGTCTTTCGGAGTGCATGTGTCTTATAAAAGGTATGTGATGGCCGCCTCTTGTTCATTCTTTCAATCAGTGTGGTGTCACTGGTGGAATTAATCAATGTTATGTTCTGTGGAATGTCCAGTTGGCCCAGATTCCATTGTGAAAGGGGATAGTTACTGTAGCCCCGAGGCAAAACTGTGAATGAGTATTGTTGTTGTTTATTGTGAATTCATTGATTTTGACCCCATTTCCCAATTGGCAGAGAAAAGGACTCACTCACCAAATCAATAGCTATATGCCATGTATCTGAAGTCATAATTTGTTCTAGCAACTCGCACAACAAATGCAATCAATACTATGACTTGAATGAGCTTGTGGTAGTCTACAGTCATTTTCCAGGATCCAGTGTGGGGATTGTGCCAGTTGCTAAGTGTGGCAATCTGAATTAGATGTTTGGATCAATGATCCCTGGGTAGATCAGTAAGCACAGTGGACCTGTTGTAAACTGACCCTTTCGTCAAATGGCCAGGACTCCGTCTGTTATCTCCTCCCCACGTGCCTTCACTCTAATAGTGGGACCATGAAGATGCTTTGGATCTCCAGATACCAATCTAAGCTGTGACCCTGCACCCAGTAGTCTATCAGCTGTCTTGGTATTCTCCTTTCTTTAGTGTCTGTTAATCTAAGTAAATGGTTGAAGATCCCTTTGGCAAAGAACAGAGGGACTCATTGCAACAGATACTTGATATTGGGTTACAGGTCCATTCCTCTAGGATAGGGTAACTTCTTCAGTCAGCAGGTTCCTAGTCCAATACTGGATCAGGTATGGATATTGGGCAAGACGTCCTAACTTCCTACTGTGATGGCTTCCTTCAACCTCAAATAATCAGCTTTGATTTCTTATTGTGATACACATTGAGTAGTACCTTTGTTGATGGAGCATCTGTTTTGCCCCAAGGGATGACATGTTCAACACACCAATTGCATGATTTTCTCCATGTGAGGGTCCTAAGTGGCCACTCTGAGCTTGTTGATCAAGTCCCTGGATTAAGCTCTTTATCTGAGTCTGCAAATTATGATATTGATAAATGCTCAGTATTAACTAGCTTTATATTATAACATCACTGAGATTACATTCTCAATTTTTCCTCCTTTCCTCTTTCCTTCTCTCTGCCTCTCTTTCACTTTTTTTCCTTCCACCAGTCTTTCCCTCCCTCCCTTTCTCTCCAACAAGCAAGTGATTATAGAGGGTGCTGATCTTTTTAGGAATGTCATGTCTATCTATACCTGTCAGCCTATCAGCAAATGTATCCATATTATTATACTTTCAGTTCAGTTCAGTTTGGTCACTCAGTCGTGTCTGGCTCTTTGTGACCCCATGAACTGCAGCACACCAGGCCTCCCTGTCCATTGCCAACTCCCGGAGTTTACTCAAACTCATGTCCATCAAGTTGCTGATGCCATCCAACCATCTCATCTTTTGTCAGCCCCTTCTCCTCTTGCCTTCAATCTTTCCCAGCATCAGGGTCTTTTCAAATGAGTCAGTTCTTCTCATCAGGTGGCCAAAGTATTGGAGTTTCAGATTCAGCATCAGTCCTTCCAATGAACACTCAGGACTGATCTCCTTTAAGATGGACTGGTTGGATCTCCTTGCAATAGTCCCTTTATAGGCAAATTCAAGGATGTCTTCTCAGATTCACCTTACTTGCTTGACTTCTTCTGATGCCTTTAATAGCAATTTGGAATTATCCATTTCTTCAAATATTTCCTACCTTTGACTTTTATTACCTTTAACCTTCCGTTTTCTTCTGTGTTTGCTATTGTCTACTAGCTTTGCTGTATCTTCTCCTTTCTCACTAACTTGGATCTCTCCCAAAGGACAGTTCTTCTTTTTTTTTTTTTTTTCCACTCTTTATATTCCACTGTTTTCATATCTCAAACACTTAACGTTTCCAGTTTCCTAAACCAGATCTCCAGTCCTGACATCTTTCCTGGGCTTTTAGTTCCATGTTTGTTTTTTAAATAACTGTGTTGTTAAACCAATACCAAAATACCAAAAAGTCTTACTGTTGTTCCTTTATAGAGATCCACTCCCCATACAAAGATTCCTTTTTAAGTGCTGGTAATACCATTTTAGAAAACTATAAGCATTATATTTTACAATATCTTCAAAAGACTATTTGTGAGCAATTCTAAAAGACAATTGACACTGGATTTCTGTTGAGTCCTTTGTTCAGATTTGTTCCTACCTTCATATATTTTTCACTCTTATTACATCTTGCTAATCCAATTTTTATTCAGATTGACTTAGTTTATTACAATATCACATGATTGCTCAATCTCAACTTTATCATCTAATACTATGCTGCCCAATCATATGTCTGTGGAACAGCCTTCAAAACATTTTCTTTCCTCCCATCCCTTCCTCTTTCCATTCTTTCTTCTTTCTAGCTTGTGCTCATGCTCAGTCGTTCAGTCATGTCTGACTTTTGTGAGCCTATGGACTGTAGCTCTCCAGGCTTCTCTGTCATGGGATTTCCCAGGCAAGAATACAGAATGGGTTGCCATTTCCTCCAACATGGGAATCTTCCTGACCCAGGGATCAAACCCACAGCTCCTGCATCTCTGCATTGGAGGTGAGTTCTTTATCACTGAGCCACCTTGGAAGCCCCCTCTTTCTATCTTCAACATTTGAATTTTCATCCCTACAAAAGGATATTAGGTGGCTTGCAAGAGAAATAGGAATATCTCATAGCAACAAGACTTTGAAAGGTAGAAGATAAAGTAAAGGTGGAAGAAATGCAATGAAGCTGAGGTTGTATGCCAAATTTGGGAAGGTAATTCAAAGAGGAAAATATTTACATTACATAATTCATATGTCCACTTGGAACAACAAAACTATTGATAAGAAGTGTAGATATTCCTGGTTCTAAGAGCTATAGGGGGAGAAAAATTTTCCTCGACCATCTTAGAGTCCCTGAATGGGTTTGAAAATTAAACTGGCAAGCACATTAACAGGAGAAAAGGATACAAATGTATTTAATATAAGGAGCCTTCAAGAGGAAATAAAAACCTAAAGAAACAGACCTACGTAGTTTGTACTAGGTTTGATGAAGAGTGGACAGTTGTCAAGGAATATGATCGGTTAAGGAGCATGAGATAATTACAGTAAACTGGAGAAACTTCGCAAGGCTTGTTTGTTAGGATTCTTTTTGGCACTTCTTTGTCCTCAGAGATGCAGGGATTTTTCAGTACCCACAAATCAATCAGTATGATATACCACATTAACAAATTAAAGAGCAGAAACCACATGATCATCTCAGTAGATACAGAAAAAACTTTTGACAAAATTCAACATCCATTATGGTAAACTCTCCAGAAACAACACTGTAAGTTAAGTATATTTCAGTAAAACTTAAAAAAACTACCAAGGTATTTGTTTCAGAAAGCAAAACTATGTCATGCCTAAGTCTCTTTCATTTAAGGATGTCAGAAACACAGTTTAGTTGATTTTGCTCTTCTTTCCATTCCATGCTGTTTCCTAGGGTAGGTATATAAGGAGAAAGAGGAATGTGATTAGAAATGAAGGATAAAGTAGGAAAACATTAAATTTTTTTTCATTAGAGAGGAGCCTAGCAAGGACTCATGGAAAATAAGTAAACAAAGCAATAGATATTTTCCACAGTGCTATATACATTGCTCTCGTCTTTCAGCATATTTGATTAACTAATTTGCTTAGCTGACAAATTATTTTTCTTATTGGTTTTAATTTTTATTTGATGGGAAAATTCCTTTTAACCATCAAAGAGAAGGATGGTTTGATCTAGGAGAAGGATGGCAGAACCCCATTACAAGGGTCCTTTGATCTACTTAGAGATGTTCATTTCTAGTAATCAGTGCATAATAAGGAGGGGTGTTAGAAGAGGGATAAACAGGGTTTTTCCAGTTTGTTATGGAGTCAGTTCATTACATCATAAACACCCCTGTTTGCCTCAAACACATTTTCAAGGGTAATTGTAAACATCCATTGAGAAAATAAAATATGTTTATATATATATATACAAATATATACATAAACATTTCATGCCTAATATTCAGATAATTTAAAAATTTTATACTGTGAATTTTATTAGCAACAGTATTCATTTTATAGATGAGTAATAAGCATTAAGTTCTTTCAAGTGCATAGAATCTTGCTAGTAGAATGATTCTAATCAAGATGATTAAAAGTGATCTTTTAAAATTCAAATGTTGAAACAATTTCCAGATGTGAACTGATTTCTTGACTTGACACAACTTATACATTCTAAAAAAAGACAAATTTTCTTTTCAACCAGAGGGGTTTTTGTCTGTTTTTGCCATAACATTAAATGATTATATGTCACATCCTTGAAACAAATTATTGTAAAACTACTAGATTTTAACACTAAAATTTAATTTCTGTAACTGTTAGGTTAATATTATGACTTTAAAATTTTGTACTTGATTTAGTTTATATATTCTCTTTTTATTTACATCTATATGTGATTGCAGCCATGAAATTAAAAGCTTACTCCTTGGAAGGAAAGTTATGACCAACCTAGATAGCATATTCAAAAGCAGGGCATTACTTTGCCAACAAAGGTTTGTCTAGTCAAGGCTATGGTTTTTCCAGTAGTCATGTATGGATGTGAGAGTTGGACTGTGAAAAAAGCTGAGCACCAATGAATTGATGCTTTTGAACTGTGGTGTTGGAGAAGACTCTTGAGAGTCCCTTGGACTGCAAGGAGATCCAACCAGTCCATTCTAAAGGAGATCAGTCCTGGGTGTTCTTTGGAAGGAATGATGCTAAAGCTGAAACTCCAGTACTTTGGCCACCTCATGCGAAGAGTTGACTCATTGGAAAAGACTCTGATGCTGGGAGGGATTGGGGTCAGGAGGAGAAGGGGACGACAGAGGATGAGATGGCTGGATGGCATCACTGACTCGATGGACATGAGTTTGAGTGAACTCCAGGAGTTGGTGATGGACAGGGAGGCCTGGCGTGCTGGAGTTCATGGGGTCGCAAAGAGTGGGACACGATTGAGAAACTGAACTGAACTGAACTGTAGATGTATCCGTATATCATAGATCAATGATGTATACATATATGGGCTTCCCAATTGGCACTAGTGGTAACCCACCTGTCAGTGCAGGAGACATAAGAGACATAGGTTTGATCCCTGGCTCGGGAAGATCCCATGGAGGAGGGCATGGCAACCCATTCCAGTATTTTTCCCATGGACAGAGGAGCCTGGCAGGCTGCAGTCTGTAGGGCTGCACAGAATTGGACACAACTGAGGTGAGTTAGCACGTGTGCGCACACGCATGTGCACATGCACGTGTGCCCCCCCCCACACACACACATATGTATTTAGAAACAAACTTTCATGGCAGTGAATCGTTTGCCAGTACAGTGATCTGTGTATATTTTGTGTATAACACAATAATTAGTCATATTTTAAGTATCATTTGCTAATATCTGCCAAGCACTGTAGAGCATTTTATGTGTTTTAACTTAGTTAATGTTCACAACTGTTTTCGTGGATATAAGTATAATTACCTCCATTTTACAGTGGAAAAACTCAGTACATAGAGTTTACAAACAAGTTTAAACAGCCCTTAAGAGGCAGATGTGGGGGAAAGCTCAAGCAGTCTGGTGTTGGAACCTGGATTCTTACACTCTGGATTCTACACTCTCTTACCTCATATAATGAAATGTGTCATTAAATGCCATATCCTCAGAACAGAGTGCCTTCCTCATACGTTGTTCTCTGTATTCTCAATCTGTATGTGTTATGACTGAGGTAATATTAGAGTGAAATCATAAGCACCAGTACTACTTGATAATATTGAATTGGGAAAGGAAGTCACGAAATGCAGGTTTATCTTTATCAGAATCCAAGTAACTTGTCTCATTCACTTTAAGTAACACATTGGGCAATAGAGCTTTTTGATGACTAAACCTTCATGTCCTTAATATGTTTACTTTAACACAATATTAAGTCAGTTCTGAAAAGGTGCAGGTGTGTTTGGGTAGCTTTTCTCTCTAAGTAGTGAATTTGTAACATTAGCAATAATGTTTTTGCACCTGGATTTGGACGGCGATAACAGACTTTCTCAGCCTAAGAATAAATTTGGACTCCTTTAAAATTTTTTTCCTCCTCTGATTTAAAAATATTCTAAACCTAAATAATTTTGGAAAACCCCACAGCAATAAATAAAATTTGTTTACTTAGGTGCAACAAAATATTTCCTTGTAACAGGGATTGTTTCTACTTGTAATAAGTTTATAATCTTTAAGCAAAAGGGGCTAGATTCAAGGCCGTCATTTGTTTGTGGAGTCCGAGGCTGTTATGCACAGGCTTAAAATGATTCTGCTCTTGTGAATCCTTTTCCTCTTTTACTTCAATATTAACTGGTAGTTCTGATTTGTTTCTTTTGTGAACATGAAGCTTGTTCCTTATGTAGAGTCTGCACTGGCCTTCTTTTTGTTTGGAAAACTCTTCTGCCTAATTGATCATTATGTTGTTAGTTTCCTTTTGTCATTCAGATCACAGTCCCTATCTCCATATCTCCATAGAGGCACCCCAGACTTTAGCCATGCAGTCGCTCACTTCAGCACTGCTGTTTTATTCTTCTCTGAGGTCAGAAACTTCATAGGTTTTGTTTGTGTTGATTGATAAAATGCAGTTTTTCTTTCTTTTTTTTTGCATTTCTTTTTCTTGGGGATGGTCTTGATCACTGCCTCCTGTACAATGTCATGAACCTCCATCCATAGTTCATCAGGCACTCTATCTATCAGATCTAGGCCCTTAAATATATTTCTCACTTCCCCTGTATAATCATAAGGGATTTGATTTAGGTCATACCTGAATGGTCTAGTGGTTTTCCCCACTCTCTTCAATTTAAGTCTGAATTTTGCAATAAGGAGCTCATGATCTGAGCCACAGTCAGCTCCCGGTTTTGTTTTTGCTGACTGTATAGAGCTTCTCCATCTTTGGCTGCAAAGAATATAATCTGTTTATAATAGCCAGGACATGAAAGCAACCTAGATGTCCACGAGCAGATGAATGGATAAGAAAGCTGTGGTACATATACACAATGGAGTATTACTCAGCCTTTAAAAAGAATATATTTGAATCAGTTCTAATGTGGTGGATGAAAATGGAGCCGATTATACAGAGTGAAGTAAGTCAGAAAGAAAAACACCAATACAGTATACTAACGCATATATATGGAATTTAGACAGATGGTAATGATGACCCTATATGTGAGACAGCAAAGGAGACACAGATGTAAAGAACAGAGTTTTGGACTCTGTGGAGGGGGGTGATTTGGGAGAATGGCAGTGAAACATGTATAATATCATATGGGAAATGAATCGCCAGTCCAGGTTCAATGCAGGATACAGGATGCTTGGGGCTGGTGCGCTGGGATGACCCAGAGGGATGATATGGGGAGGGAGGTGGGAGGGGGTTCAGGAGTGGGAACATGTGTGTACCTGTGGTGGATTCATGTTGATGTATGGCAAAACCAATACAATATTGTAAAGTAATTAGCCTCCAATTAAAATAAAATTAAAAAAACGAATATAATCAGTCTGATTTTGGTGTTGGCCATCTGGTATGTCCATGTGTAGAGTCTTCTCTTGTGTTGTTGAAAGAGGGTGTTTGCTATGACCAGTGTGTTCTCTTGGCAAAACTCTATTAGCCTTTGCCCTGCTTCATTCTGATTCGAACTCCAAGGCCAAATTTGCCTGTTACTCTAGGTGTTTCTTGACTTCCTACTTTTGCATTCCCTATAATGAAAAGGATATCTTTTTTGGATGTTAGTTCAAAAAGGTCTTGTAGGTCTTCAAAAACTGTTCAAGTTCAGCTTCTTCAGCGCTACTGGTCGGGGCATAGACTTGGATTACCGTGATATTGAATGGTTTGCCTTGGAAATCAACAGAAATCATTCTGTTGTTTTTGAGATTGCATCCTAGTACTGCGTTTTGGACTCTTGTTGACCATGATGGCTACTCATTTCTTCCAAGGGATTCCTGCCTACAGTAGTAGATACAATGGTCATCTGAGTTAAATTCACCCATTCCAGTCTATATTAGTTTGCTGATTCCTAGAATGTCAAAGTTCACGCTTTGATCACTTCCAATTTGCTTTGATTCATGGACCTAACATTCCAGGTTCCTATGCAGTATTGCTCGTTATAGCACCAGACCTTGCTTCTATCACCAGTCCCATCCACAACTGGGTGTTGTTTTTGCTTTGGCTCCATCCCTTCATTCTTTCTGGAGTTATTTTTCCACTGATCTCCAGTAGCATATTGGGCACCTACCAACTGGGGAATTCATTTCTCAGTGTCCTTTCTTTTTTTCTTTTCATATTCATGGGGTTCTCAAGGCAAGAATACTGAAGTGGTTTGCCATTCCCTTCTCCAGTGGACCACATTATCTCAGACCTCTACACCATGACCCCTCCATTTTCGGTGCCCCCATATGGCATGGCCTAGTTTCATTGAATTAGACAAGGCTGTGGTCCCTGTGATCAGATTGGGTAGTTGTCTGTGATTGTGATTTCAGTGTGTCTGCCCTCTGATGCCCTCTCTCAGTGCCTACTGCCTTACTTGGGTGTCTCTTACCTTGGACGTGGGGTACCTCTTCATGGTTGCTCCAGCAAAGCGCAGCTGGGCCTCCTGACCTTGGACATGGGGTAGCTGCTCCCCACCCCTGCGCCACCCAGCCACTGCCCCTGCACTGCCCAGCTGCCGTCCCTGCACCGCTGGATGCAAAAAATGCAAAAAAGCAAAATGGCTGTCTGGGGAGGCCTTACAAATAGCTGTGAAAAGAAGAGAAGTGAAAAGCAAAGGAGAAAAGGAAAGATATACCCATTTGAATGCAGAGTTCCAAAGAATAGCAAGGAGAGATAAGAAAGCCTTCCTCAGCGATCAATGCAAAGAAATAGAGGAAAACAATAGAATGGGAAAGACTAGAGATCTCTTCAAGAAAATTAGAGACACCAAGGGAACATTTCATGCAAAGATGGGCTCAATAAAGGACAGAAATGGTATGGACATAACAGAAGCAGAAGATATTAAGAAGAGGTGGCAAGAATACACAGAGCTGTACAAAAAAGATCTTCATGACCCAGATAATCATGATGGTGTGATCACTCACCTAGAGCCAGACATCCTGGAATGTGAAGTCAAGTGGGCCTTAGGAAGCATCACTACAAACAAAGCTAGTGGAGGTGATGGAATTCCAGTTGAGCTATTTCAAATCCTAAAAGATGATGCTGTGAAAGTGTTGCACTCAATGTGTCAGCAAATTTGGAAAACTCAGCAGTGGCCACAGGACTGGAAAAGATCAGTTTTCATTCCAATCCCAAAGAAAGGCAATGCCAAAGAATGCTCAAACTACCACACAATTGCACTCATCTCACACGCTAGTAATGTAATGCTCAAAATTCTCCAAGCCAGGCTTTAGCAATACGTGAACTGTGAACTTCCAGATGTTCAAGCTGGTTTTAGAAAAGGCAGAGGAACCAGAGATCAAATTGCCAACATCCGCTGGATCATGGAAAAGCAAGAGAGTTCCAGAAAAACATCATCTATTTCTGCATTATTGACTATGCCAAAGCCTTTGACTATGTGGATCACTACAAACTGGAAAATTCTTCAGCAGATGGGAGTACCAAACCACTTGATATGTCTCTTGAGAAACTTGTATGCAGGCCAGGAAGCAACAGTTAGAACTGAACATGGAACAACAGACTGGTTCCAGATAGGAAAAGGAGTATGTTAAGGATGTATGAAAGTGAACAGTGAAAGTGAAGTCGCTCAGTTGGGTCCAACTCTTCACGACCCCATGGACTGCAGCCTATCTGGCTCCTCTGTCCATGGGATTTTCCAGGCAAGAGTACTGGAGTGGGGTGCCATTGCCTTCTCCAGTGTTCTTGCCTGGAGAATCCCAGGGACGGGGGAGCCTAGTGGGCTGCCGTCTATGGGGTTGCACAGAGTCGGACACGACTGAAGTGACTTAGCAGCAGCAGCAGCAGCAGCAAGGATGTATATTGTCCCCCTGCTTATTTAACTTATATGCCAAGTACATCATGAGAAATGCTGGGCTGGAATCAAGATTGCCGGGAGAAATATCAATAACCTCAGATATTCAGATGACACCACACTTATGGCAGAAAGAAAGGAAGAACTAAGAGCCTCTTGATGAAAGTGAAAGAGGAGAGTGAAAAAGTTGGCTTAAAGCTCAACATTCAGAAAACGAAGATCATGGCATCTGGTCCCATCACTTCATGGGAAATAGATGGAGAAACAGTGGAAACAGTGGCTGACTTTATTTTTTGGGACTCCACAATCATTGCAGATGGTGATTGCAGCAATGAAATTAAAAGATGCTTACTCCTTGGAAGGAAAGGCATGACCAACCTAGACAGCATATTAAAAAGCAGAGACATTGCTTGCCAGCAAAGTGGTCATGTATGTATGTGAGAGTTGGACTATAAAGAAAGCTGAGCTCTGAAGAATTGATGCTTTTGAACTGTGGTGTTGGAGAAGACTCTTGAGAGTCCCTTGGACAGCAAGGAGATCCAACCAGTCCATCCTAAAGGAGATCAGTCCTGGGTGTTCATTGGTAGGACTGATGTTGAAGCTGAAACTGCAATACTTTGGCCACCTGATGTGAAGAGCTGACTCATTTGAAAAGACCCTGATGAGGGGAAAGATTGAGGGCAGGAGGAGAATGGGATGACAGAGGTTGAGATGGTTGGATGGCATCACCGATTCAGTGGACATGAGTTTGGGTAAACTCCTGGAATTGGTGATAGACAGGGAGGCCTGGCATGCTGCGGTTCATGGGGTTACAAAGAGCTGGATACGACTGAGCGACTGAACTGAACTGAACTGATATGCATTATTTTTTCCTCAGCCACATGTAAGCTCTGTATGAGCAAGTGTCTTTCTTTTGCTCACTACTGTCTCACCAAAGTCAACTATAGTCCTGATGAAGAGCAGATTCTCAGCTACTAGTTGAATTACATGACTTTGTGATTCAGGAGTTGAGAGCGCCCGGTGCTGGATGTGTTTTGGACAAGGTAACAGTAAAATGGGCTTCGCAGGTGGTTCAGTGGTCAAGAACCCACGTGCAGTGCAGGAGACATGGATTCAATCCCTGGGTCAGGAAGATCTCCTGGAGAAGGAAACAGCAATCCCCTCCAGTATTCTTACCTGGAAAATTCCATGGACAGAGGAGTCTGGTGGGCTACAGTCCATGGGGTCGAAAAAGAGTCAGACGTGATTCAGAGACTAAACAATAGTAAAATGGCTTGTCATCCAATCTGTAACACTAATGTTTGTCTAGTATGGACAGTCAAGTCCTAGATATGACACCCAGAGCTTTGCAACATAGTTCAGCAACTTAACCCATGTACTTGAACCCACATTGTTAAAAAAAATTCCCATCACAAAACCTATACCTACATACATCTTTTAAAACTTTACTTCTCTGTGAAACTATGTACTTAGGCAAATTGCTTCTAAGTTAGATTGCAAGTCAGTGGCAATAAATAACAAGTCAATTGTCAAGTAGCAACTATATATATATAACATATATAGTATATAAATATACATAATATAAAATTTATATCTGTTGTATAAATACACATTACATAAAATTTTCCATCTTAACCATTTTAAAGTGTACGGTTCAGTAAAGTATATTCACATTATTATACAACCAATCTTCAGAACTTTTTGGTCTTGCAGAACTGCAACTGTATACTTGTCAAACAAAATTCACTCTTTCTCCCCCTCCCCCAGTCTTGGCAACCACCATTTTACTTTCTGTCCCTGTGAATTTGACTACTCTAAGATATCTTATATAAATGGAATCATACAATATTGTCTATTTTATGACGTCTTGTTTCATTTAACATAATGTCCTCCAGGGTTCATTCACATTGTAGCATGTCTCAGAATTTCCTTTGTGACTTCCTGAAGAGTATATTATCATTATTTTTTAAGTACTTTTCCAACTCTTGAAAAAGTATTAATTATATCCTGGATATAGTTATTTAGCCTTGACAGTAATTATTAATATCAACTCATATGCTTTTTTAATTAGTTGATCAAAAACTACAGAATTATGAGTGATATTTTTATTGTACCTACCCATCAGGATATGCCGTGTCCTTTTTTTTTTAATAGGTAAGAAGTGGATTTATTTAGAGAAACATACTCCACAGACAGAGTGTGGGCCATCTCAGAAGGTGAGAGTGGTGCAGAAATATGGCACAGTTAGTTTTTTATGGACTAATTTCGTAGGCTAATAAATGGGAGGATTATGCCAACTGTTGTGTGGAAGGGGCAGAGATTTCCATGGATTGGGTCCCTGCCCACTTTTTGGTCTTTGATGGTCAGCCTCAGAACTGTCATGGCACCTTTGAGTGTGTCGTTTATTTTGCTGATGTGTTGTTCTTGTTCAATCATTAAGTCCCGTCTGACTGCAGCACTCCAAGCTTCTCTGACCTTCACTGTCTGCTGGAGTTTGCTTAAACTCATGTCCATTGAGTCAGTGATGCCACCAACCATCTCGTTCTTTGTTGCCCCTTTCTCCTTTGCCTTCAGTCTTTCCCATTATTGGGGTCTTTTCCAATGAGTTGGTTCTTTGCATCATGTGGCCAAAGTGTTGGAACTGCAGCTTCAGCATCAGTCCTTCTAGTGAATAATCAGTATTTATTTCCTTTAGGATTGACTGGTTTGATCTTCTCGCTATCCAAGGGCCTCTCAAGAGTCTATTCCAGCAACACAGTTCGAAAGCATTGATTGTTTTGTGCTCTGCTTTCTTTATGGTCCAACTCTCATATTCATACATGACTATTGAAAAAACCATAGCTTTGACTATATGCACCTTTGTTGGCAAAGTGATGTCTCTGCTTTTTAATATGCTGTCTAGTTTTGTCATAGCTTTTCTTTTAAGGAGCAAGTGTCTTTTAATTTCATGGCTTCAGTCACCATCTGTAGTGATTTTCGAAAATAAAATCTGTCACTGTTTCTATTGTTTCCCCATCTATTTGCCATGAAGTGATGGGACCAGATGCCATGATCTTAGTTTTTTGAATGTTGAGTTTTAAGCCAGCTTTTTCACTCTTCTCTTTCACCTTCATCAAGAGGCTCTTCAGTTCCTCTTAGATTTCTGCCATTAGAGTGGTATTATCTGCATATCTGAGCTTGCTGATATTCTCCTGGAAATTTCTCCAGCTTGTGATTCATCCAGCCCAATGTTGCACATGATGTACTCTGCATATAAGTTAAATAAGCAGGGTGACAGTATAAAGCCTTAACATACTGCTTTCTCAGTTTTGAACCAGGCCATTGTTCCACATCCAGTTCTAACTATTGCTTCTTGGCCTGTATACAGGTTTATCAGGAGGCAGGTAATGTGGTCTGGTATTCCCATCTCTAAGAATTTTCCACAGTTTGTTGTGATCTACACAACAAACTGATGTGTTGTGATGAGTGTATACTGAAATTCAAGGTCGAGTGGAAGTCAGCTCATCTGACATCTTGGACCCATTTGGTTCCAATCAGTTTATGTTATGTTCCCGCCCTATGTCATTCTTTCAAAGGCTGTGCCCTGTCCCCTTCCCTTTTCATTCCTCCCTCAGAGATTTCACTTCCATATTCTTATGGGAACCAGAGAGAGAATACATCGTGTTTTAACTGAAAAGTAAAAATGGTTAAATCACACCAAGGACCCAAGAGGAATAATTTTAGAGAGATGCAGGGATGTCAGTATATTCAGCAGTCAGCTTATTTAGTGGATCTTGTACCTTTGATCCCAAAATGTCAGAAGCATGGGTCCTGGGTGCATTCTTCTGGCTGAGGCAGGGATCTAATGGAGAGAGACAGGCAGGCTTGAAACCAGCAGACTATCATTTCTGTACTATCCTATTCACTAAAATGAGTCACGAGGTCATTCCGGATTCAAGAGATGGAGAAAAAGACTCTGCCTCTTATTGGAAGAAGGTGCGAAATTATATTGCAAAGGGCATAGATGTAGGGAGAGGCATGAAGTATTGAGCCCATTTTTGTAATAATTTGAGCCATTTTTATATTCACAACTTAGCCTACACCCTGAGTTCTTCATTCACTATCCTCTTGCTCTCCTTTTAATATAGTTTTATATGTGTGTTGCTAAAAAGTAGAGTTTTCATTTTAATTGTTTTGACTTTATAAAAGATGCTATTGCTAAATGTTTGCTTTGGGGATTTACTTTTTCACATAGTATCTTATTACTAAGAATAATTCATATTGTTGTGTGTTGCTATATTTTGTTTCTTTTTTTCTCTTCTGTATAACATTCTATTGATGGTATCAGCACTGAGTCTTAAACATCCTTGTTGATAGGGGTTTGGGTTACTTATGGGTCTTGCTATTGTGAACAGAGCTGCTATGAAAGTGTCTCCTAATGGATCTTTCTCCTGAGCAATATGCCATTTACTGGAATGTATCTGTTATAGAGTATGTGAATGTTTAATTTTATTTCCAAGGTGGTTGAACCAATTTGCCTGCTGCCACCAATTAATAGTGTATCTTTTGGCTCTCCATCCCATCCAATCCCATCCTTGTATGGTCAGAATTTATTTTTGTCATTCGAATATTTTAAAAATGACTTCTCATTGTAGTTTTGATTTGTGCTCCCTAATCACTAAAGAAATTGAATCAAAAGTGCCTTTGTATGTTTATTGGCCATATAGGTTTCTCTTCTGTGCTTTTCTTATTTTCTTGTAGGAATATTTTATTTGTACCTGCTTCAGCTTTATATAATTCCAGTAGCTTCTTCTAGTTTGCAGTTTGTCTTCTTTAGTTTAAGGTGTCTTTTGATAGAATCTGAAATTAACTTTGATGTGAGGTTATGAAGGGTCATAGGGTGGGTCATACATTTGCATTGTTATACATAGAACAGAGATGCATATTGTCCTCTCTTCCATACATTCCTTAGATTGTGTTCTGCTATTTGAGGGAATGGTTAAGAATGACAAATACCCATAAGAGGCTCTGAAATTATGGGACTAATTGGGAAGAAAATTCCCTATTAAAAAAAATAATTTTTAAAATGAAAGCATAGTCTTTCTTCTACTTTTTTCTTCAAATCATTGTAACATTTTTCTTTTCACATCTTTCAGTTTTCGCATTCCTAAGCAATAAAATGGACTTTCCTGGTGGCTCAGATGGTAAAGAATCCACTTGCAATTCAGGAGACCTGGGTTCAATCCCTGGGTTGGGAAGATCCCCTGGAGAAGGGAATGGCTACCCGCTCCAGTATTTTTGCCTTGAGTGGACAGAGGAGCCTGGTGGGCTATAGTCCATTTGGTTGCTGAGTCAGATACAACTGAGTGACTAACCACACATATAAGCAATGAAGTGATCAAGTGATGGTTTAAAACATAAACAACTGATAAATATATGTGTTATGGAACTATTCTAGCTTAACATGTTTGTGATGGGAGAATTTGTACATAGTTTGGTATCTTCATGATGGTAAATAGAAAAAGAAAAAAATTATGAGAAATTTAACTGGTTTCAAACATATTAATTTATAATAGTTCAAAAATAGTTATTGCCAATTCTAATACCCTTAGAAACATATCCCTTGGTACATGCATTCAAACATTTAAAGCAATACAGGGGTCAGAAAATGTTTAACGTGTATTATTAAGAAGTAGAGTCTAGATTAAAATTGTGAAATTCGAATTAGATTTAAAATGTGTGTTGAGTCACCATTTTCACAAATTCATTGACAAATTCATCTGTAACTTTTAACTTTTCAATTATTACATGTTTACAAGTTACTCCTATAAAATCTGTTAGGTTATATCGTCTTAAATTAGAAGAAAATGGATTTCTATGTACATGTGAAGAAAACAGATTTCTTAAATGTCATCAAGAGGTAAACATTGACGGTTATTTCATGGATTGTATGAATTTTGATTTTGTTTTCACAGCTTTTATATTTTAGCTTTTATAGAAGGTAGAAAAATGTTCTGAAGCTGTGTGCTTCTAAATTTGGTCCTTACTGACAGGGAGGAATTATTTGAAGCACCTGAAATCTGATCTGAGCCTTGGAGAAAGGTACCACAAGATGATAGCATACATGGTTACAAAGCAAGGAGGATTAGCAAGAGCAATATATTTTTGGAAAAAAGGGCAAGCACACCACTTGGAATGTTTTATCAAGAGAGGGATACAGAAGTGAAAAGTAATCCTTCTGCTTTATTTGGCATTATTGCTGTGTTCGATTTTGGTCTTTGCATTTGGCAAAGTATATGGAGACTCTGGAGAAGGTCCAGCGAAGATCAGCAAAAGTGATGTAAGGAATGGGGACCAGCTCCTATGAGAGGGCTCAGTGGGATCAGGACTGTTTAACTTGGAGAAGGGAAGACTAAGGGGTGATTTAACTGTCTTCAAGTATTTGAAAGGTTATTATATAGAAGATGCAGAACAGATGTTCTTTACTTCCACAGGAGAGCAAATAAAAGGAAATAGTTTTAAATTGTAGCAAGAGAAAAAGTTCAGTTGGTCATAAAGATGGACATAACTATGAAGAAGGGATTAAACACTGAAACAGGTAACCAAGGAATACAGGGAAATTCAATCCTTAGAGATCTTTAAAACTAGGGATGGATAGCCATCTGCCTAGGAAGCTTTAAGTATCTTCCACCTCAGTGCAGTGAGTTACACTGTTTCTCGTTTTGAAACTCTTCCAACTTGGAGATTCTATGCTCGTTGTTTGTACTCTTGGAGTTACCTGAAAGACAGTCAGTTAGGAATAACTATCTATCCAAGGACAGAGGCTAAATCTCAGAAAAGGCAGAGATCAAAGGGCTACCTGGTGTTCCCCTGAGTGTCTCTGATCTCTTCCTAACCCCACAGGTATTAGTGAGTGGATGAGAGAGGAGAAACCTGTTTCTCACCTGTTCATTTGTAGAACTATGTGTAGAAAGAACTATATATGTTCTTTCTTCCTAGAACTTTCTCAGTATGCAGTGATTATTTACGAAATTATGCTAGCTACTGTGATACGGAAGGTCAGGCATTGTACTAAGTTATCTCAGTCGTAGGGAGGTGGCATGTTTCTTCTTTCATAGATAAGGAAACTGAGACTTCAAAGAATTAGCTTAAGGTCCTTCAACAAGTTAGCAAGAAAAGTATTAATAGGACTCCTTTTAGGACTTCTTGTTTGTCTCATTGTTCTAAGGAGAGGTTATACTCATGTAGAAGTATTTTCCAAGTTATATTAATTTTGTTATATATTATATTTATATATATATACTTTACATATTAATTTTGTTAATATTTCCAATATTAACAAAAGTTAATGGCAACTTTTGTTAATATTAAGAATAGAATATGGGTACAAAAGTAATAACATTCATTAGGAGAATATAAGGAAATATGTGTTCAATAAATAATGACCAAGACTTTGATTTGAAGTTGAATTTGGTGATGTGTTGTGATATGTGTCATAATTAAGGTGCTCCCCTTCACTAAAGCAGCAGCACTGTATGTAACCAAAGATGATTATTTCCTTTGGCCTTTGGATCCACAATTAGGACAACTGAATAGTGGGCCCATGAATCACAAATTTACAATTTGTGATTTACAATTTAAGTAAACTTTGAAGTTTGAGCATCTACATTTCCTAAAGACATGAGAGACATGGAATATTGCAAACTTCCATAATTAAGTTAAACACAAAATGATAATATAACTATTTTAGAGTAAATTTAAATGAATAAAATAGTATGTGTTTGATGTTTGATTCACTGATTCTTCACGGTCCTCCATCAGTGCTTCATTTAAATTTATCACAGCCTAAAGTTTGTATAGAGTTAATCTGATTTTTGTATTTCTAGTAAAAAAATACTTCTGGGAACATCCAACCAGATGTAAAAAATCAATTTTCTAAACTAAAAATTAGCAGTGAACATACTACAGCATTTATCTTGTTTTTTAGAAAAATAATACCTTTCCCATTAATTTATTCAATTAAAAACTTTAAAGGCACTACAGCTAGGTGTTGGGAGCTCTTAATTTGTTAGGGCAGTAGGAGTATGAATTCTTCTACCCTGTTTTGTTGCTGTTTTCATTTCTATGATTCTTGGGAAGCTTATCAGCCAAATAATGTTAAGAGCACTTGAATGCTATTTTCTGGAATAAAATTTCTCTTTGCCTAATGTCTCTTTTATATTCTGTAATTTAGACTTCTTCTACTTCATGGTAAAGAGAAAGAAACAGGTAACATTTATTGACCACTCAGGGTTTCCCAGGTAGCTCAGTGGTAAAGAGTCTGCCCGCTAATGTAGGAGACGTGGGTTCTGTCCCTTTGTCAGGTAAGATCCCCTGGAGAAGGAAAGGGCAACTCACTCCAGTATTCTTGCCTGGAGAATTCCATGGACAGAGGAGCCTGGCTGGCTGCAGTCTGTGGGATAGTAAAAGAGTCGATCGTGACTTAGCGACTAAACAAGAAAAATTCAGCTTTCATCGTCAGTGCCACTGAAGGCATCATCTATGGTGTTGTCAACGCAGTGGTCTCTTTCAGGTGTTCCTGTAAATGCTCTGCCAGTACTGTCAAATCCTTATACTCATCCTACTGAGTGGGGCTTTGATTAGGCTTCTTTTATGGAATGAGAAACTGAGTGTGTACTGTGTAGACCACAGTCACAGAGAGGTTAACTAATGCCCCTTGTCACTCAGCAAGAAAATGGAGAAGTAAGGATTCATGCTCAGGCAATCACATGACCATGCTTTGGACTTCATACCATGTTGCCTGCTCTTTTGGAGACTGTTTGCTTCTGTAAAATCTTATCATTGTCATTTCAGATGTCCCAAGTTTTCTGCACTTTATTTCTAATTAATAGCCTGAATCAGTTTAGAGTTCTTATTTTTTTTTGCTTATTAAACACTAATCATAAAACCTTTACAATTCAAATAAATATTTGTTTATTCTAAGCTGTGATTTAAAGGGACGTATTTTGTATGACACATTTTAGGGTAAAAGTTAAACATGAAAAAACTCCTTTTGTTTCGTTAAGGAACTTACAGTTCAGAGAGATTAACACGTAAATTCAGCTAGATATATTTCTTGAAGCAGAATGTGCTAACTGGTATAAGAGAAGTATAAACAACATATTCCAGAAGCACAGAGGAGGGAGAGTTTCATTCTCATGAAGGAAGTGTAGAGCCATGGAGCTTGCCATAGGGTGAGAGAGCTAAAGGATCTGTATTAAATAGGGTAACAACAAGACATGTGGGCACAGACAATGTGCAGGACAGGGAGGAGGGACATTCTTTCCAGTGGCTTATGCCCACTGAGGATATGGGGGGATGCGGCACCATGTAGATTATCTCTCTCTTATTCGCTGGATTACAAACATCAGGAAACTGTACCTTGACACCCCCACACACACACCCACCCACCCACCAATCTGGCTACTCACTTTTTAAAATCAAATCTCTGGTTAAAGTAGGCTCAGTTAATTGGGATGGTGATTGTTTTCCTTAATAGGTATGCATTTTTAAACCTCAAGAAGATTTAAAACAGAGTGTAAAAGCGTTTAAGACTCAAAATTTTAGAGCACTGGTATCTATGTGTTAAGGAAGAGTCTTCATAATTAGTATTGTATTTGCTTAAAATGAGCAGATCTTGGGCTTTTAAGATGATATCCTAGTAGCTTCAAGTTAAAATGTGTAATTGAGTAAGTTGTTTCAGCTTGTTGTTTTTTGTATAAAAGTTTCTAAATTTATATGTTGTATTTGGACATTTAAGGCCTTCTCTGATAGCTCAGTTGGTACAGAATCCACCTGCAATGCAGGAGATCCCCCGTTTGATTCCTGGGTCAGGAAGATCCTCTGGAGAAGGGATAGGCTACCCACTCCAGTATTCTTGGGCTTTCCTTTGTGGCTCAGATGGTAAAGAATCCACCTGCAATATGGGAGACCTGGGTTCGATCCCTGGGTTGGGAAGATCCTCTGGAGAAGGGAAAGGTTACTCACTCCAGTATTCTGGCCTGGACAATTCCATGGACTATGTATGTCCATGGGGTTACAGTCAGACACGACCAAGCCACTTTCACTTTCAGGATATTTAAGAAAGCTTAAGATTTCCCTTTTTATGTGTTTAATTTACTAAATATATAAAAAATACTTAAGCATTTTAGAAAGTTTTTTCTTAGTAAGACAAAGTGTTTAAAAAGGAAATTGAATATATTGAGTTTATGATGTACTTTAGTATGTGTGAAGGTATTTAGTTTTATAAATAGATCCAAATGTCAACCAAAAGATACTTAAATAGACCCTTAGAAGTTTCTCAGCTTATCACTAAGATTTATTAGCAGAGTTTAAAAGGCTAAAAGATGGTTGTTTGTATCCCAAAGCTGCCTGTGTGATGACATCAATAATAGTGGAATAAGTCTGATTGGAATGGGTTTAAGAGAGAATGGAAGGAGTGGAATTAGAGAGCAAGATCCGGATATTGGTGTCATTACTTAGGTACTGACTGTGGTGCTGGCTGCAGCTTTGAGGTCTCACCCTTAGATGACTGTGCACGCAGCAGACTTCCTGAGAAGAGACCAGGGGTGGGGGAAGATAACAAGGCTGTGTATGAGTGAATTCACCTGTGATGCCTCCCAGGACGGGATTCAGGAGCTGGAGATACAGCTATACCGGCAGGTGCTCACACCTACAGAGGTAGCTTATTTCCTTTCAGTTCAGTTCAGTCACTCAGTTGTGTCCGACTGTTTGCGACCCCATGAATCACAGCATACCAGGCCTGCCTGTCCATCACCAACTCCTGGAGTCCACCCAAACTCATGTCCATCGAGTGGGTGATGCCATCCAGCCATCTCATTTTCTGTCATCCCCTTCTCCTTCTGCTCCTAATCCCTCCCAGCATCAGGGTCTCTTCCAATGAGTCAACTCTTCGCATGAGGTGCGAAGTTTCAGCTTCAACATCAGTCCTTCCAATAAACACCCAGGACTGATCTCCTTTAGGATGGACTGGTTGTATCTTCTTGCAGTCCAAGGGACTCTCAGGAGTCTTCTGCAACACCACAGTTCAAAAGCATCAATTCTTTGGTGCTCAGCTTTCTTCACAGTCCAACTCTCACATCCATACATGACCATTGGAAAAACCACAGCCTTGACTAGACGGACCTTTGTTGGCAAAGTAATGTCTCTGCTTTTGAATATGCTATCTAGGTTGGTCATAACTTTTCTTCCAAGGAGTAAGCGTCTTTTAATTTCATGGCTGCAATCACCATCTGCAGTGATTTTGGAGCCCCCCCCGCAAATAAAGTCTGACACTGTTTCCACTGTTTCCCCATCTATTTCCCATGAAGTGATGGGACCAGATGCCATGATCTTCATTTTCTGAATATTGAGCTTTAAGCCAACTTTTTCACTCTCCTCTTTCACTTTCATCAAGAGGCTTTTTAGTTCCTCTTCACTTTCTGCCATAAGGGTAGTGTCATCTGCATATCTGAGGTTATTGATATTTCTCCTGGCAATCTTGATTCCAGCTTGTTCTTCATCCAGCCCAGCATTTCTCATGATGTACTCTGCATATAAGTTAAATTATTTCCTTTATCAAAACCCTATTTGTAACATGCAGATTTCTGAGGCTGAAACTCACTCTACAAGAGTGAAAGAAAAGCAAGAAGAGTCTGGAAGGGGCCAAGAAATTGGAGGAATGGTGAAGAATAGGTGCCTTAGAATTCTGTATGAAAAGGATGCAGATTTCTGCATTTATAACATGAAGATTTCTGAGGCTGAAGCTCACTCTACAAGAGTGAAAGAAAAGCAAGAAGAGTCTGGAAGGGGTCAAGAGTCTGGAAGGGGCCCCAAAATTGGAGGAACCATGGAGAGTAGATGCCTTAGAATTCTGTATGAAAAGGACAGAAGCCTGTTTGGTGGCTCAGTCTCAGAAGGCCAGAGCCCAGGAATTGTGAAGTCAGGAATGAAGCTTACTTTTTCTGTCTCTCCAGTGTCTCATAGTTCCTCACTTCTGCTTTTGTGTGCCTGTCTGTGTCATTCTTTTCAATCTTTAGCTACAAACCTGCTCCACTATTACTCTGGGTTTATGCCTTAAAGTGACAGATGCAGCCTTAAATGTCTCTCCATTCAAGCCATCAGAAACTCATAAAAGTTGTGAGTCACAATGGCAATAATTGTGACGGACCTGGATCCAGTTACTTCTGGCTGAGAGAGCAAAGTCTAGGGTCCATTGCCCTCTTAAGAAGCATGAGAATCTTTGAAAAGGAGACTCAGTTGTTGTCTTGGAGTGTGATGCGCCTGCAGGAAATGGGTGGGCAGTTGTGGTGCAGTGGGATATGGCTGGGAAGTGCAGCTAGAGAAGAATATTATTCCAAATCTAATTTTTAGATAGAAACCAGTTCAAAACTTTATCCTTAATAATCAAAGGATTTTTACATAGTTCTGAAGTAGTTTTTCATTACGTTTAAGGAAGAAAATGAAGCACAGTAATTAGGTTGGTGGTTTTCAAAGGTTTTTGCTTTTCCTTCAGCAGAAACTTTTTGCCACTGAAATCTCATGTGTAGCACCAAAAGACAGAACAGATGTGGGTGGAGTGCTATTGCAGAAGTATTTTCAAGGGGCATGGAACCCTCCCTGCCCCATCCTTTGAAATATATATGTTATATCCTAATAGGTTCCATCTTCTATTTCTAGTCCCCTTTCTACCCATAACATCCACGTGAAACTATCCTTGGGGTACCTTAGAGGAATTGCATCTTTCTTGGCATGTTTATTTTGATTATACATATTCTTCATTTGGGGTGAGGTATCTGTTAAGGTCTTAGGTCCATTTTAAAAATCAGGTTGTTTGTTTAGTTTTAAGAGTTCTCTGTATATTTTGGAAAACTGTCCTTTATCAGATGTGTCTTTTGGAAATACTGAAAGTCATGACTTGCCTTCTCATTTCTCTCTCTGTTGGCTTTTTGAAAAATATTCTTTTCTTGAAAAACTGCTGAAAGCATGCAAAATTATCATTAGTATAAATGCTGGAAAGGCAGTTGATACCCATATTGCCAGGGTTACTAAAAAGTTATGTCCAGTCAAGTTGAGTCGCTCAGTTGTGTCCAGCTCTTTGAGACCCTGTGGACTGCGGCATGCCAGACTTCCCTGTCCATCACTAACTCCTGGAGCTTACTCAAACTCATGTCCATCGAGTCAGTGATGCCATCCAACCATCTCATCCTCTGTCGTCCCCTTTTCCTCCCACCTTCAATCTTTTCCAGCATCAAGATATTTTCTAATGAATCAGTTCTTTAATTCAGATGGCCAAAGTATTGGAGTTTCAGCTTCAGCATCAGTCCTTCCAATGAACATTCAGGACTGATTTCCTTTAGGATGGACTGGTTGGATCTCCTTGCAGTCCAAGGGACTCTCAAGAGTCTTCTCCAACATCACAGTTCAAAAGCATCGATTCCTCCATGCTCAGCTTTCTTTATAGTCCAACTATCACATCCATACATGACTACTGTTAAAACCATAGCTTTGACTGGATGGACCTTTGTCAGTAAACTAATGTCTCTGCTTTTCAATATACTGTCTAGGTTGGTCACAGCTTTTCTTTCGAGGAGCAAGCATCTTCTAATTTCATGGCTGCAGTCACCATCTACAGTGATTTCACAAATATCTTAATTATATGATGTGTTTTTGATGGTCTCTTTGATTTTACCATCAAAATTATGGTTTTGTTACAGGACAAAATTGTCAATACTATGTTCTAATTATTATTTACCTCATACATATTTTATTATTTTAATTTCTATATTGTTTTATTTTTGTTAGCTTTTGACAAAAGACCTACTATCCTGCTTTTGAACATTTATAATTTAAGATATTTGTCTGAAATGTGTTAAAAGCAGATATATTCTGTATCTCAGCATATTTGGTATAAATAGCTGGACTACTTATCTGTCTGAAATTGTAAATTCACACATTTCTGTGCATCAGAAAGAAAAGAAATATGGCAAGATTTTCTGTGGCATTTACATAAACTTCGTCTCACCTCTCACTACTTTGAGTAAAATGAGCACAATTCTTATAAAATTCTATTTTAATGAGAAAATTAGATAATTGTTGTTGTTTGGTTCCTCCAGTGAGAGTCAGGCTTCCCTGTCTTTCACTGTCTCCTGGAGTTAGCTCAAACTCATGTCCACTGGGGCTTCCCTGGTGGCTCAGATGGTAAAGAGTCGGCCCATAAAGCGGGAGACCCAGGTTCTATCCCTGGGTCAGGAAGCTCCCCTGGAGAAGGAAATGGTAACCCACTCTAGTATTCTTGCCTGGAGAATCCCATGGACAGAGGAGCCTGGCAGACTGCAGTCCATGGGATTGCAAAGAGTCGGACACAATTGAGTGACTTCACTTACATGTCCATTGAGTCCGTGATGCCTTTCAACCATCTCATCCTCTGTCGCCCCCTTCTCCTCCTGCCCTCAATCTTTCCCAGTATCAGGGTCTTTTCCAATGAATTGGCTCTTTGTATCAGGTGGCCAAAATATTGGAGCTTCAGTTTCAGCATCAGTCATTCCAATGATTATCCAAGGTTGATTTCCTTTAGGATTGACCGGTTTGATCTCCTTGCAGTCCAAGAGACTCTCAATCATCTTCTCCAGCACCACAGTTCAAAAGCATCAGTTCTTCAGTGCTCAGCTTTCTTTATCCAAATCTCACATCCATACATGATGTGATAATACATGGAGTTATTTTATAAATATAAAATACTGGAAAAGACCTTGATGCTGGGAAAGATTGAAGGCAGGAGGAGAAGGGGATGACAGAGGATGAGATGTTTGGATGGCATCACTGACTCTATGGACATGAGTTTCAGCAGACTCCAGGAGTTGGTGATGGACAGGGGAGCCTGGTGTGCTGCAGTCCATGGGGTCACAAAGAGTGGGACACGACAGAGTGACTGAACTGAATAAGTGATTTTATAAATTACATCATCGTATTATAATTACTGACTTAAAATGAGTTTAAATGATCTCCTGTGTATAGATGCTGAAGCTTGGCGGTTTGGTAAAGGCCCATAACACTGACACTCAGAAAAGAAAGGCACTGACAGGAGTGCTATCCCAGCAGCTCATCAGCAGTAGAATAGCCCCGTCCTGGATGTGAGGTCAGATGCAAATGCTCTGATGTTGTGCTGCTGGCTCTTTCCTTGAGGTGGTACTCAGCATGTTTTGTTTCTGTTTTGGCAATATTAGGTCATTTTTTCCTATTATAGAAGGCTTAGTTTCACAATTGGGTGGCAATTCGAAATCCAATTATCTTTCTGTTTCATTACATTAAAGAGTGTTTCCAGAGCTTTGCGCCCAAGATGCTGGGTGATGCCTTGCCATGTATTAGGGAGGTTTTGACAAGAGGGTGGTTATGACATGTCTCATGATTCTATGCCTCCCAGCCACCCTCTCTGCCCTTAGATCTTATGTTCTGCTCTGTTCCCATTAAAACGCAGCTCTGGTTTGCTTCTCCCTAGCTTATAAAGCCTCTGACAGCTTTCCCTCACTTATTGTTCTAACCTACTTTTCTATCTGATTCCTCACAACTCATCTTAATGTTTTTGTTGTTCAGTTGCTCAGTTGTGTCTCTTTGCGACCTCATGGACCACAGCATGCCAGGCTTCCTATCCTTTACCATCTCCCAGAGTTTGCTCAAACTCATGTACACTGAGTTGGTAATGCCATCCAACCACCTCATCCTCTTTCATCCCTTTCTCCTGTCTTCAATCTTTCCCAGCATCAGGGTCTTTTCCAATGAGTTGACTCTTCACATCAGGTGGCCAAAGTATTGGAGTTTCAGCTTTAGCATCCGTTCTTCCAATGAATATTCAGGGTTGACTTCCTTTAGGATTGACTGGTTTATCTCCTTGTTGTCCAAGGAACTCTCAAGAGTCTTTTCCAACACCGAAGTTTGAAAGCATCAATTCTTCAGTGCTCAGCCTTTCTTATGGTCCAACTCTCACATCCGTACATGACTGCTGGGAAAATCACAGCCTTGACTATATGGAGCTTTGTTGGCAAAATAATGTTTTTGCTTCTTAATACGCTTTCTAGGTTTGTCATAGCTTTTCTTCCAAGGAGCAAGCGTCTTTTAATTTCATGGCCTTAGTCACCATCCTCAGTGATTTTGGAAACCATGGAAATAAAGTCTGTCACGGTTTCCATTGTTTCCCCATCTATTTGCCATGAAGTGTTGGGAACAGATGCCATGATCTTCATTTTTTGAATGTTGAGTTTTAAGCCAAGTTTTTCACTCTCTTCTTTCACCTTCATCAAGAGGCTCTTTAGTTCCTCTTTGCTTTCTGCCGTAAGTGTGGTGTCATCTGCATATCTGAGTTTATTGATACTTCTCCTGGCAATCTTGATTCCAGCTTGTGCTTCATCCAACCCAGCATTTCACGTGATTTACTCTGCATAGAAGTTAAATAAGCAGGGTGACAGTATACAACCTTGATGTAGTCCTTTCCCAAATTGGAACCAGTCTGTTGTTCCATGTCCAGTTCTGAGTGTTGCTTCTTGACCTGGATACAGGTTTCTCAAGAAGCAGGAAATGTGGTCTAGTATTTCCATCTCTTTAAGAATTTTCCACAGTTTGTTGTAATCTACATGGTCACAGGTTTTGGTGTAGTCAATGAAACAGAAGCAGATGTTTTTCATGAATTCTCTTGCTTTTTTTTAATGATCCAACAGATGTTGGCAATTTGATATTTCATATTTATAAGTATTCATATTTATTTCATACTTACTTTCACTAAAATAAGCTGCTCTTTGTGGCTCACATCGGGTTTTCACTGATTGCTTCTTTGCCTTTTCCCAGCCCGTTGTTTGTTCATTTGTTGAAAAACTATATATTGGGGCTGCTTCCTGCCAGGCACTTGTTCTTCTAAGAAGACCTCTTTCTTAATTTCCTCATATACTGTACAGTCCCTATTATTCAAAACCCAGCTGAAACACTTCATGAAGCCTTTTAAGATACACCTTGATAGCCCAATTCTCCTTTTTTTCTGGGAACTCATTACCTATTGTCATATTATCTGTATTTTTCTCATGTCACATTTTCTCTAGTCACATTCAAGTTTATGATCATGACTTATGAAGGCTTTTAGCGCTTCTGTTTGATTATAATCTCCTTGAGGATATAGACTATGTTTCAGTCCTTCTGCTTCCCTCATAATCCCTTGCACAGTACTTTGTAGATCATCATAGGCATTTGTGGGATAAATAACCAAAATTATATTTTAAACTAGTTTTAATTCAAATTGATTTCCATCTTGAGAAATTAGGAGGCCAGTATATCTACTTTATGACATTTTGTGGTCTTGGTACAGCAGCTTTCTAAATCATTAGCAATTACTGATTACTTACATTCCCATGAATTTTTATTTCCCTCTGTCTTGTGATTCTCTTACTTAAAATGTTTAGATAAGAAAGGTAAGTAGGGGAAATAATTTAAGACCAAATCAAGTTTTAAACCTCAGTTCCCCAAATTCATTGAAGAGGGGACTCCACGAAAGAACTTTACATATTTTTGACTTAATTTGTGTATGTATGTATTTATTTTTTTTATGAATGGACTTTCAAGGGCCTGGGAACTCCATGATATTCTGTGCAGATCTTGCAGTGGGTGAGTCAGTGGTTTTTATCCAATGCTCAAAGGTGCCTTTTACACAAAAATAAAGCAAAACAACAGTAACAAAAACCCTACTATTCTCATTGGTCTTCTTTATCCTCTTACTTTATCCTGGCATTTCAAAGAGTGTCACTGTATGTGAAAGGCTTTTGAGGAATTAAATCCTATATATGAATTAATTTTAGAGATTATTGTTGTCAGCAAGAGTCCATACCATAAAAATAGTCACTTGATATAATTCTATAAGATCATTCATCACTAAGACTTAGAGAAGTGAATGTCAAAGTTGTTTTTTTTCCCCCATCTTAATGAGATAAAATACAGTGATATGAATTTAACGGTCCCAAAGGCTGGTGCACAATGTTCAAAGAACAGGTGATTTGTTCCCTATATAGTAAAAGAGTGAAAGAATGATTCCTTGCTTGAAGCTGGCCAAGGCTTAAGGAAACAGAGAATGCGGTGATTCTGGGATGTCACTCTCGGTCCACTAAATTTGGACTTGTAACTATCCAGCATAATTCAGTGCCCTATAAAGTTGTTGGTATTTCAGACCTGATGGAAAACAGTCCTCTGTAGCTGAGGAAATAGTTTTCCCCTTTACTAATCTGAAAGCATTGCTTTTTCCAGTGCTACCCAAATTAAGAAGAGAATCTTCAGCTTAGCCCTCCACTTCATGGTAATGAACTTCGTTTCTAACTGCATCTCCTGGGACTTTCTTATGCGGAATCCAGGTTTCTTACAAATGAGGTTACTTGCAGGGCCTTGCACTTTCTTAGCTTTTTACTTTTCCTCATCTCGTTTTTTGTTTGTTGGTTTTTTCTTAAATGGAATTAACTAACTCAATTATTTATTTAACCATTTTTTATTGAGTAAGTACCCTCTACCAGGACTGAGCACCAGGGATTCAATGATAAGATATAGTCTTCAGACAGTCAACACCTTGCCCTGGCCATGTAAGTAATTAAATAAGACAAAGTATTACTAGGTAGTCTGGGAAGATCCCCTGGAGAAGGAAATGGCAACCCACTCCAGTATTCTTTCTGAGAGAAACCCATGGACAGAGGAGCCTGGCAGGCTACAGTCTGTGGGGTCACAAAGAGTCGGACATGACTTAGTGACTGAGCAACAACAACAATCAGTAGATGATCAGTATAAATTTTATATATGTGAAGATGTATATAAAATCAGCCTTACAGTTATTTATACGTTTTCTTGTAGAGAACCTATTTTCTTCTGCTTGGATACTTTTACTGTGTATGTGTATATATACACACACACACATACACATATAAATATATACACCAGACAAACATTTGGACCATCTATTAATACATTTTTACCTATATGCCCTTCTTGAAAATGTTATTTTAATAAGTATTCTTTCTAGTCAGCTAATTTTTTACAAGGGAACTGAGAATATTCAATGGAGAAGACAGTCTCTTCAATAAATGGTGTTGGGAAAATTGTAAATTCACATGTAGAAGAATGAAACTGGACTCCTATATCATACCATCACAAAAATAAAATGAAAAGTATTAAAGAGTTTAATATAAGACCTGGAATCATAAAACTCCTAGAAGAAAATGTAGGAAAAAGTCTTCCTAAATCTTTGCAATGATTTTTTTTAATATGTAATCTAAAGTACAATAAAGTAAAAACTAAACAAGAAAAATCTAGGAAAAGAAAATGGCAACCCACTCTAGTATTCTTGCCTGAGAAATCCCATGGACAGAGGGGCCTGGTGGGCTTTAGTCCATGGGGTCACAAAAGAAGCAGACATGACTTAGCGACTAAACAACAACACATCAAACTAAAAACTTCCATATAGCAAAAGAAACAACAACAAAATAAAAAGATAGCCTACAGAATGGGAAAAAATATTTGCAAATATATTTGCAAATTATAAATTTGATATCCAAACTATATAAAAAACTCATACACCTCGATAGCAAAAAAAGAAAAAATCAATAAAAAAATGGGCAAAAGACCTGAATAGACATTTTCCAAGGAAGCTTCATGAATGGTCAACAGATAAATGAAAAGGTCAGCTCAGTATCACTATTAGGGAAATGCAAATAAACACCACAATAAGATGTCAACTCTTGCCAATTAGAATGGCTGTCATCAAAAACATAAGAGATAACAAGAGTTTATGAGAAGATGAAGAAAAGGAGAACCTCTATGAACTGTTGGTGAGATTGTAAACTGGTACAGCCCTTTGGAAAACAGTATGGAGGATTCCTCAAAAGAATTAAAAATAGACCTATTATGATCCAGTAATTCCATATATTCCATATATCTGGGACTATATCCACAGGAAATGATAACACTGTGTTGAAGACCTACCCACTGCTGTCCATAGCAGCATTATTTATAATACTTAAGACATGGAAACAACTTAAGTGTCCATCAACATATAAATGGATAATGGAAAGTGGTGTATATTGGTAAAATGAAGTATGGTTTAGCCATTAAGAAGGCGAGCCTGCCTTTTGTGATGACATGGGTGTACCTAGAAGACATTATGTTAAAGTGAAATAAAGTCAAACAGAAAGGCAAATACTGTATAGTCTCATTTATATCTCAAATCTAAAAGAAGAAAAATAAATCTGAGCTTGCTGTATAAGAGATTAGATTTGGAGTTACCAGAGTTGGGTGGAAGTGGGAGGGGTAATTGGAGGAAAGTGGTCAAAAGGTACAAAGTTCCAGTTCTAAATAAGTATTGGTGATGTAACAGACACATGATGACTAACACATGATAGCTAAATTTGGTGACCTGGGGTCCTTTCCTCAATGTTTGGGGTCCTCCTCTGGTTCCTGGGATCTGCTAAGATGGGTGGTGGGTTCTGGAGCAGCCCCTGGCAAGTTCTGGACAGTGTGAGCTGCAGTCCCTGTGTCTTCCACTAGGGGGGTTCTCCAACTCTCTTCCTTGAGGATGGAAGCCAATTAGATGTCCTGAGAGCTCTGGGACTTGAGTTTTCGGGTCATTTCAGTCCATCTCGGTTGGGCTAGAGTTCCAGGAGGGGCAGTCTGCTGGGCAGACCCCTCTTCTGACTGGTGTAGCATTTCTTTCTCTGACTGGGCAGCACTGAGTGAAAGGAATGGTGCTGACATACTGATTATTGGTAATTCACTCACGCATGTCAGTGAACAAATGCAGGATTCTGGGAGACTGAAAGAGTCTTGTGCTGGGACCACTTGGGTGTAGGTATTGTCACTGTGTTCCAAATGTGGTGCTGCCTTGAGGTTATGCATCCTGCAGCACCCCTGCCCCCCACCTCTGCTGGCATCCCCAAAGGCCACCCACCTCTCTGCAGGTGGTCCTCCTAAGTGGCCAAGTTCCTGCCCTCTGAGAACTTCAGAAATCATTGCTCTCAACAGCAGTGGGCCCTCTTGATTGGTATCCTATTTTGTCTCAGATCTATGTAGATGCATGTTCTCCTAGTCAATCTTCAGCCATGTTGGAAGGGAAGGACATTCCTTGCTCCAGTGGGACTCTTCTCTCACCGAACATGGTTCTTCTTCTAACCAGTGCTCTATTGTCAGTATGTGGGAGGTGGGATTGCAGTTTCAAAAGAGTTCACATTCGATGAATTCAGTAATTATATCCAGAAGACTTCAAGAAGAGACACTATTGGAAGATGTTTGCTCTGTGTTATAAAGCTCTGAAGATAAATTTATCATGACCAGAAAAAGGATTATTATTCACACTTTCCTGCATGCTCTGGGTAAGACTTGCTTGTGTAAAGCAAGTGTCATCTTTTGAATGTCACTGAATGCCAGCATTCATGAGTGGCACCAGGGATGAAGCAACTTCCTTAGGAATGATTCAATTAGCGTGAAAGAACTGGTACTGGAAAAATAGAGAGGCAAATATTGTTTCAATATAAACAAGTTCCAGTCATGGTGATATGAGTAATAATAGCGTTTTTACCTGTTTCTTGCCAAAGGAGATAGGAAATTCATCAAGAACATGAAGAGAGAGTTCCAGGACCTGTTCAAGAAGAGATGGTACCTAAACATGAAGAGGAATTGTCACATGTATTATTGGAGTGAACTTGAGTTCACTTGCCAACCGCACAGCAAAGCCAGTCTACTGACACTATTGAGTGGTAGTAAAGGAAAGTACAGCATTTATTGCAGACAGCAAGCATGAATGGGTAGCTTGGGCTCAAAAGGCCTGAACTCCCTGATGGCTGTCAGGGAAGGGTATTTAAAGGCAACATTTGGGGTGAGAGTCTGTTTTTTGGAACTCAAGGAAGGCCGAGGAGACTAAAGCTTTTTTTCCACCACGGAAACCCTTTTTTCTCCCAGGGAAGCCCTACAAATGGCGGAGGACAAAGAAAGGCTTTTGTACTCAGGAAGGCCCCACAGGGTCCCACTTGGTTTCCGTCTCCCTCTTTCTTTGATATTTCTCAATCCTAAGAGGAACAGAGGGCAGGACAAGAAAAAGACTAAAGTTTTGGATAGAGAAGTTAATTGTAAACCCAGTTTTTGGGACACCCAGATTCACATGCATTCATTGGACCCTAAAAAAAAAAAAATTAAGTGCTTGTTTTCTACCCATTTTCCTCAATTGTCATCAATCACTAGACATTGTATAGACTCATGAATTTTTGAAGTAAATTATTTAACCAACTGGGTTATATAGATGGGGACCTGATACATTCTAGGGGCAGACCAGCCAAGAATCAGCATTTGTCCACGAATTATTGGAAGATATGGTATCATCTGTTCTTGGAGACTGTTCTGTTTATTACTATTAGTCATTTTTACTCTCAGGGCCTCTTAAGAGTTTTTAGGCCTCTCTCAAGGCCTAACCCATAATTTCTCACATGATTTTTTTTCACATTGTACACTGAGGATGTATGATAGGCTATCAGTAAATAGTTGTTGAGTGAATAGTAGTTGCTTAATACATGCCTGTTGCATTGAAAAGGATAACTGTATAACAAATGGCACAGAGAAAATTAGCTCTTACTCGTGGTAACTATTTTGCCTTTGGAGAGTGATAAAAAGTATTTTACAATTATAATCTAGCACATTAACTGCTGCTGGTGCTGTTAAGTTGCTTCAGTCATGTCCAACTCTGTGCGACCCCATACACGGCAGCCCACCAGGCTCCCCTGTCCCTGGGATTCTCCAGGCAAGAACACTGGAGTGGGTTGCCATTTCCTTCTCCCAAGGCATGAAAGTTAAAAGTGAAAGTGAAGTCGCTCAGTCCTGTCCGACTCTTAGCGACCCCATGGACTGTAGCCTACCAGGCTCCTCTGTCCATGGGATTTTCCAGGCAAGAATACTGGAGTGGGGTGTCATTGCTTTGTTTGAACACATTAACTACTACACTTAAATTTCTGAGAATACACTTACATAGTTCTGGAAAAACCTTCACTAGATCAAGGATTATTCTCACCCCTTCTTTTCCTTGGGGAGAACTGATTCAGGCTTGTGTGAAGAAAGTGTTTAGTGTTGTTTCTTGGTTCTGTTATCTGTTTCTTGGTCTTTTCACTTAGAATCTTTATAAAACAGGTGTATAAATAGAATTGTTTTCAATGAAAGGGAACCTTGCCCTTCGCAAGCCTCTGAACAGTTGTTTTCTGCACCTGCAGCAATAAAATTTGAGAGAGATAATGTATTGAATTTTAATCACATGCTGCCTTGTTACATATTCACTGTTTAAAAACATTCCGTTTATCCTGGAGTTGTTAGTAAAAGGGCGGTGTTGCCATTAAGCCACTGAATGGCCTGGGGAGTGATTTTACACTGGGGAATGATTATAGTCTTATGTAAAAATAGCAGACTCTTAGGTTAAAGTGAAAAAGACTGGTAAAAATGCTTGATGAAAGCCGTGCTCACTAGAAATGCTTCAATTGAGTGTGTGTGTGTGTGTGTTTAAAATTATAGATGAAGTTGGATTTTTATCTCAGTACGCAGAAAGGGATCATTAAGTCTACAACTATGAGTATTAAAATTTTGATAATATTATATATTTAGTAAAACTGGTCTCTGAAGCGAAGGGGAACATGTTTTGCCACACTGAAATATGCCTCTTTTTGGCATAAGGATCCTCTTTGCCTGGTCTTTTTTAAGAAGCAGCAGATACAGAGAAGTTTCAAAAACTGAATAGAAGTAGGAGACGTTTGGGCTTTCAAGGTGATGCTGGTCGCATGGACCACAGCCTGGTCTAACTCAATGAAACTAAGCCATGTCGTGTGGGGCCACCCAACACGGACAGGTCATGGTGGAGAGTTCTGACAAAACATGGTCCACTGGAGAAGGGAATGGCAAACCACTTCAGTATTCTTGCCTTGAGAACCCCATGAACAGCATGAAAAGGCAAAAAGATAGGACACTGAAAGATGAACTCCCCAGATCAGTAGGTGCCCAGTATGCTGCTGGAGATCAGTAGAGAAATAACTCCAGAAAGAATGAAGAGACATAGCCAAAGCAAAAACAGTGCTCAGTTGTTGATGTGACTGGTGATGGAAGTAAAGTCTGATGCTATAAAGAGCAGTATTGCATAGGAACCTGGAATGTTTGGTCCATGAATTAAGGCAAATTAGAAGTGGTCAAACAGGAGATGGCAAGAGTGAACATCGATATACTAGGAATCAGAGAACTAAAATGGACTGGAATGGGTGAATTTAACTCAATGACCATTATATCTACTACTGTGGGCAAGAATCCCCTAGAAGAAATGGAGTAGCCATAATAGTCAACAAAGGAGTCCAAAATGCAGTACTTGGATGCAATCTCAAAAATGACAGAATGATCTCTGTTCATTTCCAAGGCAAGTCATTCAATATAACAGTAATCCAAAGCTATGCCCCAACCAGTAATGCTGAAAAAGCTGAAGTTGAATGGTTTTTGAAGACCTACAAGACCTTCTAGAACTAACACCCAAAAAAGATGTCCTTTTCTTTATAGGGGACTGGAAAGCAAAAGTAGAAGTCAAGAGATACCTGGAGTAATAGGCAAATTTGGCCTTTGAATACAAAATGAAGTAGGGCAAAGGCTAACAGAGTTTTGCCAAGAGAACGCACTGGTCATAGCAAACACCCTCTTCCAACAACACAAGAGAAGACTCTACACATGGACATCACCAGATGGTCAGTACCAAAATCAGATTGATTGTATTCTTTGCAGCCAAAGATGGAGAAGTTCTATACAGTCAGCAAAAACAAGACCAGTAGCTGACTGTGGCTCAGATCATGAACACTTTATTGCCAAATTCAGACTTAAATTCACGAAAGTAGGGAAGACCACTAGACCATTCAGGTATGAACTAAATCAAATCCCTTACAATGAAACAGTGGAAGTGACAAGTAGATTCAAGGGTTTAAATCTGATAGAGTGCCTGAAGAACTTTGGATGGAGGTTGTGATATTGTACAAGAGGCAGTGATCAAGAAAAAGAAATGCAAAAAGGCAAAATGGCTGTCTGTGGAGGCCTTTGCAAATAGCAGAGAAAAGAAAAGTGAAAGGCAAAGGAGAAAGGAAAGATATATCCATTTCAATGAGGAATTCCAAAGATAACAAAGAGAGATAAGAAAGCCTTCCTCAGTGATCAATGCAAAAAAGTAGAGGGAAACAACAGAATGGGAAAGACTAGACATCTCTTCAAGAAAATCAGAGATCCCAAGGGAACATTTCATGCAAAGATGGACTCAATAAAGGACAGAAATGGTAGGGACCTAACAGAAGCAGAAGATATTAAGAAGAGGTGGCAAGAATACACAGAAGAACTGTACAAAAAAGATCTTCAATCTTCATGACCTAGAAAACCACAATGGTGTGATCACTCCCCTAGAGCCAGACATCCTGGAATGCAAAATCAAGTGGACCTTAGGAAGCATTAGTACGAACAAAGCTAGTGGAGGTAATGGAATTCCAGTTATTTCAAATCCTAAAAGATGATTTTGTGAAAATGCTGCACTCAATATGCTAGCAAATTTGGAAAATTCAGCAGTAGCCACAGACTGATAAAGGTCAGTTTCCATTCCAACCCTAAAGAAGAGCAATGCCAAAGAATGTTCAAACTACCGCACAGTTGCACTCATCTCACATGCTAGCAAAGTAATGCTCAAAATTCTCCAAGCCAAGCTTCACCAATACATGAACCATGAACTTTGAGATGTTCAAGCTGGATTTAGAAAAGGCAGAACCAGAAATCAAAATGCCAGTATCTCTTGGATCATCGAAAAAGCAAGAGAGTTCCAGAGAAACATCTCGGTTCAGTTCAGCTCAGTTGCTCAGTCATGTACAACTCTTTGCGACCCCATGAACCACAACATGCCAGGCCTCCCTGTCCATCACGAACTCCTGGAGCCTACCCAAACCCATGTCTATTGAGTTGGTGATGCCATCCTCTGTCATCCCCTTCTCCTCCTGTCCTTAATCTTTAGAGCATCAGGGTCTTTTCAAATGAGTCAGCTCTTTGCATCAGGTGATGAAAGTATTGGAGTTTCAGCTTCAACATCAGTCCTTCCAATGAACACCCAGGACTGATCTCCTTTAGGATGGACTGGTTGTATCCCCTTGCTCTCCAAGGGACTCCAAAGAGTCTTCTCCAACACCACAGTTCAAAAGCATCAATTCTTTGGTGCTCAGCTTTCTTTATAGGCCAACTCTTACATCCATACATGACTACTGGAAAAACCATAGCCTTGACTAGATGGACCTTTGTTGACAAAGTAATGTCTCTGCTTTTTAATATGCTAGCTAGGTTAGTCCTAAATTTCCTTCCTAGGGTAAGCATCTTTTAATTTCATGGCTTCAATCACCATCTGCAGTGATTTTGGAGCCCAGCAAAATAAAGTCAGTGACTGTTTCCACTGTTTCCCCATCTATTTGCCATGAAGTGATGGGACTGGATGCCATGATCTTAGTTTTCTGAATGTTGAGCTTTAAGCCAACTTTTTCAGTCTCCTCTTTCATCAAGAGGCTCTTTAGTTCCTCTTCACTTTCTGCCATAAGGGTGGTGTCATCTGCATATCTGAAGTTATTGATATTTCTCCCAGCAATCTTGATTCCAGCCGAGCGTTTCTCATGATGTACTCTGCATAGAAGTTAAATAAGCAGGATGACAATACACAGCCTCGATATACTCCTTTTCCTATTTGGAACCGGTCTGTTGTTCCATGTCCAGTTCTAACTGTTGCTTCCTAACCTGCATACAGGTTTCTCAAGAAGCTGATCAGGTGGTCTGGTATTCACATCTTTTAAAGAATTTTCCACAGTTTATTGTGATCCACAGTCAAAGGCCTTGGCATAGTCAATAAAGCAGAAGTAATATTTTTCTGGAACTCTTTTGCTTTTTCGATGATCCAGTAGATGTTGGCAATTTGATCTCTGGTTCCTCTGTCTTTTCTAAATCCAGCTTGAACACCTGGAAGTTCTGCTTTATTGACTACGCCAAAGCCTTTGACTGTATGGATCACAATAAACTCTGGAAAATTCTTCCAAAGATGGGAATATCAGACCACCTGACCTGCCTCCTGAGAAATCTGTAGGCAGGTCAAGAAGCAACAGTTAGAACTGGACGAGAAACAACGGACTGGTTCCAAATAGGAAAAGAATTACGTCAAGGCTATATATTGTCACCCTGCTTATTTAACTTATATGCAGAGAACATCATGTGAAATGCCAGGCTGGATGAAGCACGAGCTGGAATCAAAATTGCTGGGAGAAATATCAATAATCTCAGATATGCAGAAGACAGTACCATTATGGCAGAAAGCAAAGAAGAACCAATGAGCATCTTGATGAAAGTCAAAGAGGAGAGTGAAAAAGTTGGCTTAAAACACAACATTCAGAAAACTAAGATCATGGCATGCAGTCCTATCACTTCGTGGCAAATAGGTGGAGAAATGATGGAAACAGTGAGGGACTTTATTTTTCTGGGCTCCAAAATCACTGCAGATGGTGACCACAGCCATGAAATTAAAAGACACTTGCTCTTTGGGAAAAAAGTTATGACCAACTTAGATAGCATATTAAGAAGCACAGACATTAATTTGCCAACAAAGGTCCATCTAGTCAAAGCTATGGTTTTTCCAGTGGTCATGTATGAATGTGAGAGTTGGACCATAAAGACAGTTGAGCACTGAAGAATTGATGCTTTTGAACTATTGTGTTGGAGAAGATTCTTGAGAGTCTCTTGGACTGCAGGGAGATCCAACCAGTCCATCGTAATGGAAATCAGTCCTGAATGTTCACTGGAAGGACTGATGCTGAAGCTGAAACTCCAATACTTTGGCCACCTGAACTGGCTCACTGGAAAAGACCCTGATGCTGGGAAAGATTGAAAGCGGGAGGAGAAGGGGACGACAGAGGATGAGATGGTTGGATGGTATCACCTACTCAATGGACATGAGTTTGAGTAAGCTCCAGGAATTGGTAATGGACAGGGAAGCCTGGTGTGCTGCAATCCATGGGGTTGCAACGAGTTGGACACGACTGAGTGACTGAACTGAGTGGAAAAGAATCTGCCTTCCAGTGCTGGTGACATGAGAGATGTGAGTTAGATCCCTAGGTCAGGAAGATGCCCTGGAGAAGGGAATGGCAGCCCTGTCCAGAATTCTTGCCTGGGAAATCCCATAGGCAGTGGAGCCTGGTGGGCTACAGTACATGGGTTTGCAAAGAGTGAGACACAACTGAGTGACTAAACGGCAGCAGCAAGAAACGTTTGCATTCATAAGGGAGATCTCCATTTTTAAGGATGTTTCCCAGCTCTAATGGGAAGAGGAGGATATCCAAATCTCTAGAAACTCTTTATCAGTGGAGAAGGCTGTAACTTAAATCTGCATAACAACCATGGTGGTGGTTTAGTTGCTAAGTTGTGTCTGACTTTTGTGACCCCATAAACTGTAGCCTTCCAGGCTCCTCTATCCATGGGATTTCCCAAGCAAGAATACTGGAGTGTGTTGCCATTTCCTTCTCCAGGGGATCTTCCTGACCCAGGGGTTGAACCCACATCTCCTGCATCAGAGGTGGATTCTTTACCCACCTAGCCACCAAGGAGGCCCTGCATAACAACCTTAACCTTGCTTATTGTGCTTTGCCTGATAATCTCCCATGACTGGCTCCCTATCTCCCATCTGTTTAGCTGGAGATGATGCTGTTTAGCTTAAGATGATGCTTGGGCCATTTCCTGGGTACTCAGTTTTCTTGGACATCTCCCATATTTGTAAGAAGTGTGTATAGTATTAAGCTTCTGTTTGTTTTCTCCTGTTAATCTGCCTTTTATTATAGGTGTTCTCACCTGAGAACCTAGACGGGTGGAGGGAAAATGATAATTTGTCCCCTGAACAACCAAAGACAGTTTCAGTGTTCCTATGGCTGTTAGTTTTAATTTTGTTGCTGGACTTTTTAAAAAAACATTAGACTGAAGTTTATCATATCGACTATTTCCACACTCTTTAACCTGAACAGATTCAATGTTTATTTAATGGAGATTATTTCAGTTATTTTTAAAGAGATTAGGAGAGGAAAAAAGTTGTTTTTATTAGCCTTTATTTTTTCACTCTATATTTTAATATGATCAGTACATCATGTTT